>NW_020664562.1:12135952-12155058 GCF_002925995.2 Terrapene triunguis | reverse complement strand
GGTGGGGAGGTGGGGGGAGCCCAGAGCTGGGGCGGCAGGGAGGTGTGGGGGGCGGGGGGGAGAGCCCAGGGCTGGGGCGGCAGAGCGGTGCGGGTGGTGGGGGAGAGCCCAGGACTGGGGCAGCAGGGGGGTGCGGACGGTGGGGGAGAGTCCAGGGTTGGGGCGGCAGGGGGGTGCAGCGAGGAGCCCAGGGCTGGGACAGGGGGCAGCCAAAATTTTTTTTGCTTGGGGCAGCAAAAAACCTAGAGCCGGCTCTGTTCATACAGGTTCTTTTGGAGATGTATTTTAATAAATTGTGTCAGTGGTGTACTTTATTTATTTCTTATATTTTATGTATGCACGGCTTGTTGTCCTGAGGGCTCGTTGGAAAAATACAAAATTTTGATTTAATGAGTCTGTCTTCCTGAGCAAAATGGTGAATCTTAAAAAGGATTTGTGACCTAAAGCAAACACCATTGTATTATGGCAAAACTAGCATTTACAGATATCATGCTTGCTGATCCAATGTAATTATGAAAAGAAAATTGAATGTTTTATTAGGTCTTTCTAAAAAGTTTCTTGTAGTTTTTGAAAAAGCAAATTAAGTTTGGTAGAAAATATAAGGCTCAAATCCTGATAAAACTTGTCAACACTTTCAATTTTACATCTGTTGCTGATTACACTGCAGGACTTGATAATATGTTTATGATTGCATCACCACAATGGAAAAGGCAATGTTAAATTGTCATGTTTGGTCAAGTAGGGGGCCTGGTCTTTCATGTATATTTGATGACAGACAATCCCACTGAAACATAGCTGGATTTTTTTCTGTAGTATCCCTTAAAGAAGGACTTGCATTCAGTTTTGTTGTTTGCTGCCTCAGGCATAATCATCTATGTTCTCTCAAGATACTTTAAGCAAGAAAGTGGAAGAATAATTACTCAGACTATTCAGAAAACAGCAGCTTCATGTGAAATGCTAGTTTGATTTTTTTTTTTTTAAGGGTTGTCATCTTTCATCTGGTTAGCCACCGAACAAGAAGAACAGACCTGTCAATAAGAAATTCTAGATACAGGATAATCATCCTTCAATATTAAAATTGAGGACTTTGTGCATTTATAATATCATTCAGTAATTAGATTTAGTTATCAACATCTGACCTAAAATGTTTTCAACAAACAGGTGCAACGGTGTTCTCATCTTAATGTCCTAGTTCTCTAAATTACATTTGCAATTGTGCATTTTTTGACAAACTTCCGCCATAGTTTGAGTCACATGTCAGATGTATGTGGAGGGTACCATGCACTGACACCACGACCTGAGAAAAAGGCACCTCAGATCCCAATGTGTCACATGAGAAATTGCAAGACAAAAGTAACTTACAGTTTTTAAAAATATTATTTATTTAAAAATGTTTCACAACAGTCTGCAAAAAAGAAAATCCACCCCCCACCCCACAGACACACATTTTGGTAGCAAAGAATGGGCCATTGTTTGTTATTCCTTCCTGAACTGGGCTAGAGTATGCTGCACCTGCTAGGGATTCTTACCAGCGCTACTCAGAGCAGCTGGCCTGATTTCACCCCACTGCGGATGTCCCTTCCAATGGCAGATATTGAAACTTAGCTTCTGAGCGCTAACTAGATCTTTTTTTTTTAATGTATTGCTGTGAATTGGGGATTTCAAACTTTCTGGGTGATGAGGGAGTAATTCAGTGGTGTTTTCTGGTGGCAATTTTTTTTAATGGCTTCAGTGGTAAACAGAGCTTCTCCAAAAACTATTTAATTAAGGAGATTTTTTAATTCTTTTAAAAACAGGACCTGATTAGGACAATTAGTATTTTTACTCCTTAATAGATCAATCAATATAGCCTTGGGATTAATATGACAGGTGTCACCAGGTGGCGCAGCTACACATAGTTTTATGAGAGACAAGGTGGGTGAGGTAATACTTCTTATTGGACAAACTTCTGTTGATGAGAGAGACAAGCTTATGAGCTACACAGCTCTTTTTTTCAAGTCTGAGAAAGGTGGTGTCCCAACTAAATACAGGGTGGAACAGATTGTTTAACGTAAGTAATTAATCCATTGTAGGAGACCACTCAGCATGAAGTGGCCCATTAACACCTCTGGAGTCACAGGGCAAAAAAGTGGGATTAGTGGGTTATAAATTGTTGTAATAAATTATAAATCCAGTACCTTAAATCCATGATTGTAATGAATTTAAGGTCCTAGGCTCGTCTTCTGAAGGTGTGCAGGTTGCCATTGAGGATGAGGTCTGATATGGAGTGATTTAGTTTTATGAAAAGTGTTTTGCCCATATTTGATATGGTGTTTTTGTCGTATCATTTTATTGTGTGAGTATATTCGAGAGCGTAGTGATGGTCTGTCTGGTTTCACCCACATAGTTATTGGGGAATTAAGTGCACTGGGTGAGGTGCAGCACATGTTGTGATAGGCATGCGTAGGACCCATGGATCTTGAAAAATGTGTTGGGATGGGGTGTTGATCATCCTAGCAGTGGAGATGTGTCTGTTCTGGCAGGGTCTGGTGCCACTCTGAGTTGGTGTATCCTGGTCTCTGGGGACCTTGTTTCTGATGAGCTTGGGGAAATTGGAAGGCTGTTTGAAGGCCAGAAGAGGAGATTTGGGAAAAGATTTTTCACTATGTGATCTCCAGGGAGCAGTGAGTTATAACTGTTTAATGATACCCCATGTGGGTTCCAGTGTGGGGTGGTCAGAGAGGTTTTATTTCTGTACTGAAGCAGGTTCTCTGGGGGTATTTGGGTCACCCATTCCATGATGTGATCTATTTTTGTGGTGGAATGTCCTTGTTTGGTGAAAGCAGTTTTAGGTGTGTTAAGGTGTATATCCTGGATTTTTTTTCTTCAGAGCATATTCTGTGGTATGAGTGCCTGGCTGTAGATAACACATTTCTTGGTGTGTTTTGAGGTGGTTACTGAATCTGTGGAGGCAAGTGTGGTGATCTGTGGGTTTCTTGTATATAGATGTCTACAGCAGTCCATTGCTGAAGCTGATTGTGGTGTCAGGGAAGCAGATGTTGGTTTAGGATAGCTCTAGAGAGAAATTTGATGGATGGGTGGTGATGGTTGAGGTTATGGTGGAAATCTATGCATCAGTTTAGGTCATCTGTTCAGAGGATGAAAATATAATCAATGCATCTCATGTGTATCATTGGTTTCATGGAGGATTTATCCAGAAACTCTTCCTCAAGGTGGCTCATGAAGAGGCTGACACATTGGGGAGCCATCCCTGGTACCCATGGCTGTTCCCATGGTTTGGACAAAGTGTTTGTTGTTAAATATAAAATTGTTGAATGAGGATGAAAGGATGAATTTGGCAAGTGTTTGGGGTGTGGGGTATCTGAGAGCTGTCCATTGTCTTGTAGATATTTGAGGCAGGCAGAGATGCTCTCAATGAGGGATATTGGTGTACAGGGAGGCATGGTGGCAAGGAGGGTGTTCTGAGGGATGCTGTTAATATTGCAGTTTCTGGAAGAAGCTGTCTCTTTGTGTGGTGAATGGTTTCTATTAGTCCCAATATTCCCTCAGTAATGCTTCTGTGGCCAGATATGATGGGTCTGCCTGGGTGCCCTTGCTTGTGTATCTTAGGAAGCATGTAGAAAGCCCCTGGGGTGGGTTTTGTGGGGGATGAGGTTGTCAAGTTTCTCTTGGATTTGTTTGGGGATGGATTTGATGAAATTCTTAAATTGTGGGGTGGTTTGAGGGATTTTTATAGTACATAGAATCATAGAAGATTAGGGTTAGAAGAGACCTCAGGAGGTCATCTAGTCCAACCCCTGGATCAAAGCAGGACCAACACCAACTAAATCATCCCAGCCAGAGCTTTGTCAAGCCGGGCCTTAAAAACCTCTAAGGATGGAGATTCCACCACCTCCCTAGGTAACCCATTCCAGTGCTTCACCACCCTCCTAGTGAAATAGTTTTTCCTAATATCCAACCTAGACCTCCCCCACTGCAACTTGAGACCATTGCTCCTTGTTCTGTCATCTGCCACCACTGAGAACAGCCGAGCTCCATCCTCTTTGGAATCCCCTTCAGGAAATTGAAGGCTGCTATCAAATCCTCCCTCACTCTTCTCTTCTGCAGACTAAACAAGTCCAGTTCCCTCAGCCTCTCATGGTAGCAGTTGTCTGTTGGCCTCATTAACATAGTCAGCACAATTGAGAACTATGATGGCATCCTCTTTGTTTGCTGGTTAGATAACTATCGGATTTCAGGGATTGTATAGCTGCATGCTTAATGGTGGATGTGATGGATATCAGGACGCATAGAATCTATCCTCAAACCACTCACCACACAGAAGGCCAGCTTCCTCCAGGACATAACTGACTTCCTCCAGAAACCCCACAATATTAACAACCTCCCTCAGAATACCATTCTTGCCACCATGATGTCACCTCCCTATATACCAATTATCCTCCGCCTATTTCATTAGAAGAGGGGTTTTTTAGGAATATAATTTGTATACATATATTTTTAACAATAGAAAAAGCTTTTGACTACCAATATCTGGAAATTAATTGAGGGAAGAAGGATTAAAGGATAGAGTGGTGAACTTTTTTCTTTTTGAATGTAATAATGAGTTTTGAAACTGATTAAAATTTTTAAAACTATTTTTCAGTCACCAAGTTTTAATATTTCCCATCGTGATCAAGGAAACACATGGTCAGAGACAAAGATTAAGATTTCTTAAGGAATAATGTGCAAAGGTTGGGAAAAAAGCAGTTATTTTTTTCTCAGCCAAATTTTGGGCGACAGAGGATAAATTATCTATTTTCACTTATTATGATGAAACTACACACTTTTTAGATGCAGAATAAGTTTTATTGCCATCTGTGGAACAAAATAGTGAATTAAATAAGGAGTTACTAAAATCTCTGACCTCCCATGTTTGAATAAGCAGGTCTGTGTATGGATTTTGTAAAATCTAGAAATGGAAATCTGTTGCCAAGACTTAATATTGAATTGTTTATGTAATACAGTGTCAAAACCTGTTGTTGTAGTCAGATTGTGTTCTTCTCTTTGATGCTTTGCACCTAACTTTTTATTATAAAAATCTAACTTTATCAACACTTATAAATTTAATAAGGTCTCTTAACAGTAAATAGCAATAGTAAATAACAAGTTTAATTTCTGATTTTAATAATAGAAAATCTGCTAATGTAAGAGCAAAAAAAGATCACAAGGCTGTGCTTAAACTTAACTGGAAAACAAGATGGCCTAATAGTTAAAGCACTGGGCTGGCACTTGGGAAGTCTGGGATCAATTCCTGGCTTAGCTACAGTCTTCCTGTGTGACTGTGGCCAAGTCACTTAAGCTTTCTGTGTACCATTTATCCATCTGTAAAATGGAGAAGTAATACTTCCTTTGTGTGTCTTGTCTATTTAGAATGTAAGCTTTTGGGGGTGGGGGAGGGAATGCTTTTTATTGTATAAAATTTACAATACCCAAGACAATAAGACTGCGATCTTGGCTCGAGTTGCTATTATAACAAAATCTCCTCCTGTCATTTCATTAGAAAAACCTAAGATTTAATGGAGATATAGTGAGCTTTCACTTTGAATCCCATGTAACAATAACTCATGGCATTCTGTGTTGGTATTCAAATAAGTACACCAGTCCTCCCACTTTACTGCCAGAAACTCCATATTTAACACTATTTTAACAAGTACCTTTCTCCAATAAAGCAAGAGTTTAGGCATTCCAGCACCTACAAATATCTGTTTAAACCTGTTAGGAATTATTCGCACTACTGTATCTCAGCCTTCTAGGGTTAAGATGCAACTAGACTGTAGTCCAAAACAAGCATAAAAATGTGAGGTAACAAAGGGTGGGAGGGGGACCTTTTAGCAAAGATTAATTGGACATTAAAAGATTTGCATGCACATACTGTACATGTTCATTCAGATTTAAACACCTTTGTTTTTATGGCTGATTAGACCAACAAAGGATTATGGGTCTAGACCTGCACTTCAGCACATTATAGTATCAGAAATTAAAACCTGCACTGGTCAAAGTTTCAGGCCAAATTCTTCTCTCAGGTGAGCACACAACTCCCACTGAAGATGATAGGAGGAACCTCGCATCCCCTCCTGCACCCCAACCCTCTGCCCCAGTCTGGAGCCTCCTCCTTCACCAAACTCCCTCCCAGAGCTTGTACCCCTCACTCCTGCACCCCTACCCCAGGCTCAGCCCAGAGCCTCCTCCCATACTCTGAACCCCTCGGCCCCAGCCCAGAGCCTGCACCCCCTCCCACACCCCAAGCCCCTGCCCCAGCCTGGTGAAAGTGAGTGAGGGTGGGGGAGAGCGAATGACGGAAGGAGGGGGGAATGGAGTGAGTGGGACGGGACCTTGGGGAAGGGACTTGGTAGATCCTGGGTTGATCTTAAATTCAAAAAGTGATCTTGTGCACAAAAAGGTTGGACTAGATGATCATAGTGGTCCCTTCTGGCCTTGGAATCTATGAATTTTCCCAATGAGTCTTTGAAGCCAAGAACTTAGCAAGTCTCAAAGGAGGATTGGACATTAATATGATAACTAGAATATCCAGATTTATACTTGTAAATACTAAGAAAAATGGTTTTAGCAAGGATAAAGCCTCATGCTTCAAGGCTTAACCTTATCTCTATTAGGGGATCAGCAGCTTATCTGACATTTGCCTCCAGTGGGGTTTTTTGCACCCTTTTTGAAGCATCTAGCTGTGAGCACTGTTACAGCCAGGATACTCAAATAGATAGATGCACCATGGGTCTGATCCAGTATGGCAGATCCTATGTAAATCAGTGTAGATCAACTGCATACTTCAGCAGTATCTAGAGGAGGAAAGACTCAAGTTCCAGTGGAGTCAATGGAATTTAAATCATAGGGGGTTTTTTTAGGCCAGAAGGGACTATTCCAAACATCTAGTCTAGTGTAACACAATACCAGTTTATACCACTTGAGGATCCATCCCTTATTTTAGAATTTAATCGTTATTTTATCCATTCTTAAAGCTCTTTTAAAATTACAGAATTTACAGTTTGAACTTGCCAATTTCCAGTACTCTATGGGAAAGCAGAGGCTTACTCTTATTTAGTATCAATTTGACCTCTTCCTATTAGGAAATTTCCTTTCTTGCTTTCTATCTGAATGCTAAGGATTTGTTGTATGTAAAGTTATTTTTCTTTTTTAATTAGATGTACTGTATTGATTTGAAGTTGGAGTTTTTTCTTCCGGTCTTATATTCACCAAGATCAAAATCCTTGTATAGATGAAAGTGGCATTTTGGGTGGCTGAATGGGGAATTTTGGCACCCTGTATGGCAAAGTAGGAGCAGGGGGAAAAGGGGTTGGGCAGGGGCATGGCTAAGGGCTATGCCACTCATGCTGATTTTTCAGAAACCCTAACAAGGTTTCCACATGCCCAGGGAAATGCTGCTCTAGTCAAGGGACGTGCACAATTTATAAGGCAAATTGTTGATTTGCTTACAGATTTTGCACTCTCACAGACCCATTATATAGCGATTACAAGACCCCAAGCTCACTGGAGAATTGTCATTGAACAAGGAAACAAGGATCCATGGAGGAGCACACTATCCAGGTGTGTATTATGGAGCTCCCAGGAAAGGATTAGGTAGGAAGGAAGAGAGAAGAGGGGCCAGGCCCACCCTGGGTTGTGAGGGTGTATGGTGGGAATGGGGTCTGAGAGAAGGCATTTATTCAAGGGCACAGCAGCACAGCTGGGCATCAGCAAGACACCCAACCATCATGACACTGATTTTTAAATATAGAAGAGTTGGGAAAGGGAAGGGACAACAGACATCTGTGGTAGGCAATGCTGATCCTTGGGTCATCGGCCACTGATCCCAACTGCAGAGCCCCAGTGGCTGCTGTGGAACACAATGGGAGGAAAAGTGGAAGAAGGCCTACATGGTGATAATAGGTACAGAGATAAGTTGTTTCAGCGTCTTCCCTTCCCTTCTACATGCAAACAGCCAACTTCAGAAATCAGTAAGTAGCAAAGGTACTATGGACAGCACTGCCATCCTGTCTGTCACTCAGGCCTATAACCTGGGCATCGTCTTTGACATGAATGGCTCTCTAGAGCCTCACTTCCAGGCTAGATCTCAGTCTTGCAGATACTTTCTACATAACATCTCTAAGAGCCTTTTCTACCCATCCACACAGCTAAATTCTCATCCAGGCTATCCTGTTGCATATTGATTACTGTCACAGCCTTTTCTCTGGCCATGATAGATGCAGTCTTGCTCTGCTCATATCCATTCAGAATGCTGCTCCAAAGACCATTCTCCTAGCCTGTCACTTTGACCATGTCATCCCTCTCTTTGCATCCCTCCATGGGCTCCCTTTTCTACCACACCAAACATAAGCTGCTTGTCTTTCAAGGCCCTTCATGGCTTATCCCCATCCTATCGGTCATCTCTCATTCACAACTGAAGTGTCGACTCCCACCTCTGATGGGACCATGATGCCCGCCTCCATTGCACACTTGTTAAATTTTCAAAAAGCACCTTCGTGCTCTCTCCCCATCTGCTTCACATGTTTGGGAAGAACCCACCTTATATCACCGCAGAATCACCTTATCCTTCCTCAAACCCCTCCTTAAAACTCTCCTGTGCCATGACGCCTACAATAAACTTGATAACAGCTTGGCCACTGGTGTACTCAGACTACCACCTATCATACTGGCCAATCATTAGTTCCTTGTACCCCTCTCTGTGTGAGTCCTGTATCCATCTGCTGTCTCATGTCTTGTACTTACATTTAAAGCTTTGAGGCACAGATGATCTGGCACAATGGGGTCCTGATCCACATCTAGGGCTCCTAGGTGTTATGGTAATAGTAATAACAAATACTGTAAGCTAAAAATATTGACAAGAAAAATGGTATGCTCTCATTCTCTCTTACAGCATATTGTTCCACTTAAGGCAGTGACAGTGAATTCATCCTTAGGTTCCAAGTTGGATGGCATGTGATTAATGCCTGGGAAGGAAGGGCAGTGGAGTGGGTTTGTTGGCATGGAGGGTCATGCTCAGAGGCGATGTGTGAGGTTAAGTGGTGTATTTCAACAGGCATAGTCCTCATAGTGTCTGGGGAGGGAGGGATGGAGAGAAGAGAGAGTTGTGCGGCCTGCCATGTGTTGATGGCACCCTTCAAAAGAGGAACCAAAGCCAAAGTGAGGGTCTCGAAAGAATGAGGAATGATGAATCCCCTTCTGTCAACAAGTGTTTATTCATTCTTTTGCTTTTGTTTTAGAAGGGTGAAGCCAAATCCAAGTAGACTGTTTAGGTGACATTTTCTCTGGCCCACTTAAGAATGTCATCCTGGAGGTTGCAACTGAGTCTGAAATGCACCTGTGCACTTTCATAACTTCTGCATTGCTAAATTGGCTCCAGAGAATATTTCCATAGACTACAGACATATATTTCCATATGTTATGGCACTGGGAGGAAGATAGTTCATAGAGAAGTGTTTGAAAATTATTGTAATGAGAGGGAGACAAATTATTCTGTGTATTTAAATTGGAATTCTAACAACAAAGAAAACTGTAAAACAAAACAGAGAAAGCATGTCTGATAATCGTCAGCAATATGTCACCCTAAAGGACATATTTTAGTTGAAATATTAAAAGCATTGCCAGAAACGCTAACAGCAGATTAAGCCCAACAGCTCAGTTATTCAACAGAATTCTGAACTGTCCAGAAATTTGGCATCTGTCTCTTCCATGACTGGTGGGGGGTTTTTGTTTGTTTTTTCCCCCCCAAACGCCTCACCTCCTCTGGGTTTCAATATACATGGTGGTGCTCTTCCAGTTTGAAGAGCAGCCTAGCCAGGGAAAGAGAAAAAACATTTTTATAGCCATCTCTGAGTAATTTCTTCTATAATTAGAAGATGACATTTCCCCCCTCTATTGAAGGACTTGGGGGTAGGGATTGATAACATTTGGATAAACGGATGAATCCTTCTGACTATGACAAGGATGAAATTATTTTGGATTTCTACAGCATCTTTCATAGTGTCTCTAAAAGAACTTTGCAGATATTATTGTGCTATAGTAGAACCTAGAGGCACCAACTGTGACTAGGGCACCATTGTGCTAAACAGTTTACAAACATGTAGGATGAAAACTTGGCCCATTGAAGTCAATGGTAGTTTTGCTATTGATTTCAGTGGAGCCAGGATTTCATCAATAGTGAAGGAATCCCTGCCCTAAGACAGAAACAGTGGGAATGGAACCAAAGATGAAGAGGCCCACAGTCACAAAGCAGAGCAGCAGCAGATGGGTAGTGCATGACTCCTGCATTTGGGGAGGCTGTGTGTGCCCGGACTGTGGCCCCACCCCCAGACCGTGGTCCTGCCCTAAGGCCCACTCCCACTCAGCCTCCTCCCCGTGAAAGCACTGCCCGTGCTCCACCCCTGGCCCCGCTCCATCCCCTCCCTGAAGTCCCCCCTCCGCCTGCCACTGGCACCTCTTTGCCCCCTCCCGCAGTCCTCCCACTGGCTGGTCAACCAAGCCACCTCTTGAGACTTGTCCCTCTTAAAATCTGATTCTTTCAGGAAATCAGCCAAATTTGTATTAACCATGAAAACATTCTTTAATATTCAATATTGTATTCAATTCTTTAAAATCCAGATTAATCTGAGATTAAGGTAAAACAGTGCCACAGGTAAGCATATTAATATAGCATCATATATAAAAGCTATTTTATATGCAGAAATGATTTTTTAAAAAGATTGGCCTCTTTTATCTAAATAGAAAAGCAGAACAGGAAATAGAAGAAGGAAGCATAGTGTAGAGTTATCACTTCTGTGGTGCTCAACTATTGCAATGATGAGTGCCATAGAAATTCCTATATATAAATTCTGTAGCACCTTCCATTTAGGAATCTCAGTGTTTTACACACAAAGTAGGAGAAAAAAAGCAATGATGGGAAATAGTACAGCATGTAATCTAAAAATAGATTCTAAGTACTGCCGAGCCTGTCTTCATTGTCCTGAAATCTATAAAAGTTCCCATCTCATAAGAAGCTGCTTCTGGAATTGATATCCATTTCCTTTTCATTAGAGTTCTCAGATTTTTATCATCTCAGACTTATTGCCTTGGCAACCAATAAACATATATTATATGAGATTTTTTTCCCTTGAAGTCTTTTATATTTGAAGTGTAATAAAGAGACAAAATTTAAGAGGGAAGTAGTGGCCCAAATTCATCCCTGGTTTACTGCACTAACTTCTATCAGTGCTGAATTAGATTTTTAGAATCTCTAACTGCTTTGGGTGCATCTATAGGCTGTAGAAGATGATTCTATAAAAAGAAATAAATCTGAGTTATATGAACTTTTAAATGTCTTCTCTTCCTCAGAATAGGTCCAAGAATGACACTTCTGGGGAAGATAGAGCAGGACCATAAATATTTTTCACATTCTGTTCCTGTTGTAGGAATTTACCAAAATGTTGTTTCTCTGAAAGTTTTTAAAATTCAGGCTCTGTTAAGGAAGTAACTTTACCATCTGCAAAATTAGCAAACTTTTGAGATACTCTTTCATTATAATGCAATGGAAGCTGTGTTGAGGTTGCATTGCAAAATTCAATTTTAACAGGAACTTTAAACCTCCCCCCTCTTAAAATCTCATTGAAATGGCAAAAACCCAAACAGATTATAAACTTTGGGTGCTATTTAAATTTTTCATGGTGGTTTGATGAAAAATGAACTGATACAAAGAGAATAATGAATTTAAAAATCACCTTTTAGCAATTTCCCCCCTCACTGAGTTGTCTCACTTTCTGCAAGAAATTCGAAACACTCTGGGACCTGTTCTTCAGCTCATGTGTCAGATATATTGGTAGTTTTGTCTCTAGAGTATCTGATAACTATAATTTAACAACAAATCTGCCATGGTGTAAATGCTGCCCCTCACTTATGGAGGGAAGTTGTGGGGTGTCCGACCAAATACCCCTACAGCCAAGGGGAAAGTTCACTGAACTAGGAAAGAGGATACCAGGAGTCCTAATTTCACCTTTCTTGAGTGCTGTTTAAATCCCCATGCAATTCATTACCCCTTGTTATTGACTACAGCCATCAACCCCAACCTAGAAGACATATAAGGAGGAGCTACTAAACATTTCCCACCATCATTGCATTTTTTAAAAATAAATCAGCAGAGATATATGCAAGGTTGATGCAGGCCCAGAACCAACCTCGCTAATATAACCCCCCCCCCCCCCATAAGCCACTGCACCATGCTGCCTTTCAGAGCCACTTAACCCAGTTTTGGTTATCCTATCTTTAACTAGTGTAAACAACACTGCTCTCTGAGACCTAGGGATAGAATCCAGGATTCCTGATCACCAGTATTCTATCATTGATGAGTAAATAGTTGTGTAATCCACTATTGCAGTGTGTCAAGTCCTTCTGCAGTGGCTGGTCTATGAAGGGGCTAGAATTTACTCCTGTATCTCAAACAGTGTAAGGGTCTAACTTAGGGATATGAAATCCTTCGTGGTCAAGTGGGTCAAACCCTATTGCTGATGTATGGAGGAATGGTGGTGGTAGAGTTGCACCTAAAAACACTGCTTTAAAACAGACTTTGTACTTCAATTCTGCTAGTTTGTACATTATTGTGTGAATCATCAAAATTCACACTTCAATCATTTGTCTCACATTTTGCTTTTGTAACCCAGTCAGTGTGTGAGTTGTGTCCCCCTCTTTCTCCAATTCAGAGGATGCAAGTCTGTGTCAACTCATCTCAAGAGCCTGGCTCATTAGCACAAACTTTTAGTTCTGGAGAGGATTGGTTTTATCCCTGGCATTGGCCAAGATGGCAGCTGTCACATGTATGAGTGTGCTGCATTGGCAGGTTTGAAGGCTGAGAGGTAAGCTTTTTACTGGCAGGGGAGAGGGAGAGCAATGGGCAGATCTGCTAGTGTAACACAGGCACACTGTACCCAATATAATTATTAACCCGTAAAGAATCCGGCTGCCATGCGCACCCTGCTGCTCAGCTACTCTTGGCTGTAAGCCATTTGTGGAAGTTCATGAGAGGTGACAATGTTTTTGGAAGTGAGCAATGAGACAGACTCTTTCAAGGAAAATCCTTCCAGCTAATGGCTTATGTCATCACTGCTAAACATGGAGGACAGTGTGACCCATGGACCTCTTGGTGCCAATTGGTAGAGGGCACAGGGATACATAAGGGTTACAAGGATCCCTTGGGTCTATCACCTACCTACTAGTTTACTCAAGAGTGTCATGTAAGGTTTGTACTGAAAGCCTGTGTCACACTGGTCCTCACTAAGTGTGAAATGTAAGTATGGATAATATGTAACGAGTTATGACTATATACTGAAAAATGTTCTTAAGGTCTGCAACTTGGGGCTGGTCACCAGAAGAGGTGAGAAGATGATTTTTCAGGCAAGAGCTGTTTATCTGTTTGTCTAAATGTAAATTGAGTATTGTCTGGTTCACAATAGGCACCCATTTGCAGTCTGAGCAAAATGCTAATCAAGTGATTGCAAATTCTCCAGGGGAGACCCTACACAGGAAAACACAAGCAACGGGGATTATCCTGTTTACAAGTGCAGACAATGGATTTTTGTACTGCAACTGTAGAGTGAGACAAACTCTGGATCTTTCCACTGAGGCAGTAAGAGGACAGCATGCTCGTTTCATAAACGAAAGATCACAGCCAAGTCTGGATGTAAAACACTGGAAGATTTTGCTCTTATGAAATGACAATGTCTTATTAATTCTATGTAAGCTCTTGTATGCATACTATGATTTTATTTTAGATGTAAACAATTATTTCCAATACTTCTGCTTGCTATAATTTGAATCTCTGTTAAATAATCTTACACTTGCTTGCTCTATAAAACATATCTGAGCGCTGTGTGTTAAGCATGTGACGGGTTCAGTCACAGAGATCCCCTTGGGACTGTCGCCTGATGTGCTGAAATTACCTCTGAGCCCGTTTTCCCTGCCAGCTTGGGACTCCAGAACCCTGCCTTGTTGAGCCAGACATGCTAGCCTGCTGCAACACAGACCCAGGTCTGGTCCATGCCCCCAAAGCTGCAGACTTTAACCAAAAACTGCTTAGCAGGTCTCCTATCTCCAGCACCCACACACCCAGCTCCCAATGGGATCCAAACCCCAAATCCGTTTTACTCTGTATAGCTTAAACAGGGTAAATTTGTAAATTGTTTTCCCTCTATATCACTGATAGAGAGATATGCACAGCTGTTTGCTTCCCCAGGTATTAATCACTTACTCTGGGTTTATTAATAAACAAAAGTGATTTTATGAAGTATAAAAAGTAGGATTTAAATGGTTTCAAGTAATAACAGCCAGGCCAAAGTAAGTCACAAAGCAAAATAAAACAAAACAAGCAAGTCTAAGCCTAATACATTAAGAAACTGATTACAGGTAATATCTCACCCTCAAAGATGTTCCAATAAGCTTCTTTCACAGACTAGACTCCTTCCTAGTCTGGGCCCAATCCTTTCCCCTGGTACAGTCTTTGTTAGATCCAGCAGACATCTCAGGTGGTAAACAGGGGTTTTCTCATGACTGGCCACCTCTTTTGTCTTGCTCCACCCCCTTTTATAGCTTTGGCACAAAGCGGGAATCTTTTGTCTGTGCTTGTCCCCACCCCCACCTTATCAATGGAAAAGTACAAGGATTAAGATGGACTCCAGTATCATGTGACATGGTCACATGTCACTGTAAGACCCCTAGTCTCCATTCTTCCTGAGTTGGCCCACACGTACACAGGAAGGCATGCAGGTAAATAAACCATTTACATTTGTGCTAGTCAATGGGAGCCATCAAGATTCTAAACCACCATTAATGGCCCACACTTTGCATAATTACAATAGGACCTCAGAGTTATACTTCATATTTCTAGCTTCAGATACAAGAATGATACACGCATACAAATAGGAGGAATATATTCAGTAGGTTATAACCTTTGTTATGATACCTTACAAGAGACCTTTTGCATAAAGCATATTCCAGTTACATCATATTCACATTCATAAGCATATTTCTATAAAACACATGGAGTGCAACATCACAAAGCAGAGCTGTGTTCTGTTGTGTAACTGGTAAGACGGGATGTACTGTTCCTTTGGGAACAGGATCTGGGAATTCAGGGAGTATCCTGTGAATCAGGGAGAAGCTTGGAGGACTTGGGGGGTTGGTATGTGCCTATTGCTAACCTGTAAAGAGAGAGAGAGAGTGAGGCCTGGAAGGTGGTGCTTGTGCTGCCAGAGGCTGGAGGTGTTGGGGAACTGACCCTAAGCAGGCACAGACAAGGCTTCCTCAGGCTAAAGGCTGGTTGCGGTGAGGTGCTTCACAGACCTCTGTACTCCTGGGAAGCAATATGTACCCCCACTTTGTCAAACTTGCTCTTTAATACAAAACCTTAACAGTGACCTCAGGAGTCACTGGATGGAGGTGGAAGTAAAAGCCTTAAGAGGGAACTGAGTGTTACTGACAGTGTTGTAGGCAATGTGAAGGTGAAAAGGAGTGCATAAGTCTCTCTTTACCTTTAAAAGGATGGAAGTAAGTTTTTTTTGGGTGGTTGCGGTATGTTCTGATGCAATTCTGCCTATCGCTAAACATAGCTTTTGTTTGACAATACAACTATATCTCAATATCAGAAATTCTTTAACTTGAGAATTTCCCCAAATATATTAATCAGAGTGAGATCCAACTTTTTTCTGTTATTGAAAAAGCTGCGCACTACATTTTAAAATACATACTGAAGTTTTTAAAATAAGTTTAGTTTTTGAACTATTTAGGTACCAACATAATTTTTTTAAGGGCATAAAAAGAACCCCCAACAACACCTGCCCCCCAGAAAAAAACAGGGACTTAAGAGGTAGAGGGGCCAAAATCAGACTGTGGTTGATATTCACTTAGTATACACTGTCATAGCTCCGCTGGCTTCTGGAGGAACACAGAAAAAGCATGGAACCCTTCTGTCTGGGGGAGTTGACAGCAACAAGAGCCGGGTCTTTCTCTTAATGACAATACAAAACAGAACCAGCTCGAGCCCCCTCCCGGTAATCTGGGAAAACTAAACACCACCCCGGGCACCCCTAAGGGGTAATGCTCTCACACTCACAACACACGCTCGTTACTGGGATCCCATGTGCCCAAGCCTCTGATGATCAGCACGTGTATTTGAACCTCGTAACCCTTAGATCTCAAGGCATTGGCCAGAGGGGCATATTTCTCTACTTTTTGAGCTCGGGCATCACGGAAGGCCGGGGTCCAGTTCTCAAAAGGAATTGTGACATCCACTATGAGGATCCTCTTCTGTTCTTTGTTGGTAATGGTCACAGTTGATTGTCCGTTCCAGAGATAGCAGAGTTCACAGTTACCTTCCTCACAGGTGGTGGGATGGCTTTGACTAGGAAACCTTGGATGGCATTATGGCACAGTGGCCAGGCTCTGGAATGGGGCTTGCAGCTACACAAGACGTGGGATAGTGTCTCATTGGCATAGCTGCACTTTCTGCATCGCTTGTCCCGATTTCCTGTGGCAGACAGCTCCATTCAGCAGAATGCAATTGAGATGGACCCTGTGGATGAATCTCCAGTTGGCAAATCAGGTGAAACTGCCCGCAGGGAGGAAGTGGTTGCTGATGTCCCACTTGCACATCACCTTGAAGGCCTTACATTGGTCCAGCTTCCGTATCCGGTTTTCCATGTACAGTGAATGGATGGCATCCTTCAGGGTCCTCTCTAGCATGGTTCTAGCTCTCAGCATGATGATTGCATGTTCTGTATTCTTGACCTGGGGCAGCATGACGCCCAGTTCCTGACATTCCTCATGTCATGTCTATATCCGATAGAGTCCTAGAATTGATTTAAAAACCCCTCAGCTGTCTGATTAATCTGGCTCCACAACCCTTGGAACTGCAAACATGCCATAGCAGAACATAGAATCTGACCCAGTAATCTTATTTATCTAGTACTCTCATCCCACCAAAGCAACCAGGGCTCTGTACAACACAGCAAAAACAAACAGAATAATCTAAAATGGCAATTACAGCCATATGCACACTCTGCTTAAGGAAGATGGACGAAAAGCCCTGTGCCACCAGTGAGCGCTTTGTTTAGAGACAAGAGTTAATTCACCCAAACTAAACTTCTATAGAATGGCTTGATGTTCTACAGTAACTGACTATTGATGAAGACTAGAGTCAGAATTCCATGCAATCATACCTGCAGAAATGTATGGATTTGACTCTGTATTTGGTTTCAGTAGGGCTGAATCATGGAAAACTTCAGATTCTTAAATACTGTTGCCACCTACAGAAATATTAACTTTGTTTAATAACTAGAGTACTGTATCACTATCTATTTTACTATAGTAGTGATATCATATTGTCAATATAAATAATAGACAAGATCAATGTGATGGAATGCTTAATAGTAAACTCAGTGGCATTCTAAATTACTGGTTGAGTGGCATTTTAAGTAGCAGTTAGTAAAATATCCTCAATGTCACAAAGGGTGAAACTAACAGTATGTTGTGCTGCATTTTGTATGAAAAGATGGATAGTAAATTACATAACATGTTGAGGATATTCCTAACTGAATGTATATTAGTGTTTGAAAAAACACAAGGGACGACTTCAATTAGGATGAGTGTAAGGAAGCTACATAAGAAGACAGAAACCTGCTAAGCCTAAGGCCTGATTCTAGAGTTCCTATTCATGCTGAATGGGACAATACACATATGGGTTGTTGAAACTGGTCCTAGTTACTACAAATTAAAAAAAAATCTGGTGCAAAGGATAGGCAGTAACTACTTGTACAGTCTCAGCTCAAGTATTTAATGGCACCAAAAATGGGACAATTACAATAATCTTCAAACATAAAATCTTTGCTTTTTAGTATTCCACTACTTATAAAGCCAATAAAGGAACTTGTATAAATAAAATAATTTAATTGCCTACAAACAATATTGGACCAAATCTTGCTCTCTTATACAGCAGTATAACCCCCATTAAATGTAATGGGTTGTAGCAGTGTAAACGAGCAGGGTTTGACCCAATGAATTCTGGAAAGCAGTGTTTATAAAATTACATACTGCATAATTTTAAAAAGCCACCATTGGCTGCACAGCTCAAACAATAGCACTGAGAGCTTCTCCAAGAAACATCACTTTAAAAAAAATTCCCATGTTTGATAGGATATGAGGGAATAATAAAAAAGTTAGTGGTAAATGTGATGGAACACCAGACCAGTCTGAAGTCCAGTGTCCACTCTGTAAATATGGAAATCTGACTGAAAAAGACTCAGCAATCCCTTATCTATTGTTGAAATGTTAATTCTCCATGATGTGAAATGATTCTGCATTTACAAGAGACAAGGTGGTTGAGATAATACCTTTTATTGGACCAGTTTCTGCTGGTGAGAGACAAGCTTTTGAGCTCTGTGTGGCTCAAAAGCTTGTTTCTCTCACCAACAGAAGTTGGTCCAATAAAAGGTATCTCATCCACTTTGTCTCTCTAATATCCTGGGACTGGCACAGGTGCAGCTATTCTGTATTTGCAAAGCAAATGACAAAAAAGGTATTTTTAATACCTCTACCTCTAGGGTTCTAGGAAGCATGTTAGTATCTAGCTTGTGGCATTTTACAACATGGTCTGCTGTTTAAATATGAACAAGTTAGAAGCTGGGGTCAAACTATAATATGTGAAGTTATGAGTCTGCAGATAATTGTACCCACAGTGAACTGCATGTTCAACCTTACTAGTCAGACATCTAATTATTTGATATGCAGACATAAAAGTATAATATTTGCAGCCAGAATATGCTGTGGACACAAAATCATGAGTATGGTATTGCATACAAAGAATCTGTGGCTACCTCAGAAAAGTGTGTGGTGGAACCACTGCCTTTCAGTTAAAAGATTTAAGAATATACCCCATAATCTACAAGTAAGTAATGGTTCTCCCCAAGTACCTGCTGATCTTCAGTTCAAACATTGTTGTGCTAGCTAAACTCCACAGCATTTTTAGTAGGTTGTGCACAGAGCCGGCTCTAGGTTTTTTGCTGCCCCAAGCAAAAAAA
>NW_020664562.1:12053267-12130952 GCF_002925995.2 Terrapene triunguis | reverse complement strand
TACTGTACATGAACCACATAAAAGCCAGTCAAAGTTTTAGGCCTCAGTCCTGAAATATGATCTGGGCAGAACTCTGTCCATCTGGAGCCCCAGTGAAGTCCATGGGGCTTTGCATGACTGATCAGATCAAGATCAGGGCCTTAATTGCCTATATATCAGGGGTTCTCAAACTTCATTGCACCACAACCCCCTTCTGACAAGAAAAATTACTACAGGACCCCAGGAGGGGGGACCGAAGCCTGAGTCTGCCCAAGCCCCATCCCCCGGGTGTGGTGGGGCCATAGCCAAAGCTCCACTGCCCCAGGCTGGGGGGCCAAAGCCGAAGCCCAAAGCTTCAGCCCCAGGCAGGGGGTCTGTAACCTTAGCCCTGTCACCCAATGCTGAAGCCCTCAGGCTTGGGCTTTGGCCCCGAGCCCCAGCAAGTCTAAGCCAGCCCTAGTGAACCCATTACAATGGGGTCACAACCCATTTTGGGGTCTCAACCCACAGTTTGAGAACCACTGCTGTAGCTCAATAAAGTCTCAATGCATCTGTTGCTCCAAACAACACTTTTCTCTTTATCAGTATCAAATATTTATTCTACTACATACCTATTTTCTTAAAACTTCAGGTGACATTACTAGTCATTTACACTAGATTTGGGAGCACTTTATAAGCCTGTGTTATTAGTTGATATGTCTACTTCATATCCAATAAACACAACAATTAAGTCTATTGCCCACGGGTATAATTATATTTAGAAAGCTATTTCATAGAGGTGCTGTTATATTCTTTATTGTGGATAAATGTTTCCAATATACACACTATAGCTATATTCATATTATTTCCTAAAACTGGGTACTGTAAGTGCTTAAGTGTACTGCTGAGGGGGGGAGGGGGAAGCTAAGCTGTGTTATGTTGATCTCATAGTTTAATTTACCCAACTACGATATGCCATAAATCACAACATTATGTTAATAAAACATGAAGGCAAGTCCTCTGAACTGAGTGTTAGCCCTAAGATACTGAACTTCCATCCTTCACATCTAATAGTTAAGCCCATTTAAAATTGTCTGATTCATTCATTCTTTTAATGGAGATTTACTGCACAACCTATGTTAAGTTTGGAAGAACAGTGGTAGTGTACTGACAATTAAATCCAGAGTGAAGTCATTAGATTGCATTTATGCAATTTATTGTAGGAAGACCTTTCACCTAATATACACAGTGTTATCTCAAAGAGACCTTAGACCAAGTCAAAGGTATGGAAGAGTTCTGAGTTACACACTAGGGATGGGATTCTGACCCCCTATTCAAGGGCATAGGGAAGCCTGCTAGAGGTGGGAGGGTGTGTGTCTGGGTAGGAGGGGGTGGGTCCATAGCACACACTGCACCAGTCAGTCATTTTGGCTTGCTCTGAAAGCTGTAGGCAGCCTTAGGGAGAGAGCAACCCCCAGAATCAGAATGGGAAAAAAGGTGACTTAAAGCCATCTTTGGCCCTCTTCTCCTGGACTATGCCTCAACCTTGGAACAAAAAATTCTTCCAATCATGATAGTTTAGTCATGAAGTTCTCTGCAAGATCTAGAAGCTCTTGTTTAGTTGCTGAGTTTCCCTTCCAAATCAGTAGTATACATGGTGGAAAGGAAGGAGAAAATAGAGTGTGAAACACCCAATTACCACTAACATTGTTTATTCATTGCTGTCAAAGTGTAGGGGGTTCTGTCAGGAAGCCCTCAGCCAAAACTCCCACTTCTAAGCCAGTGGCATATTGTATTATAGCACTGTCATATCACATTGTGTTGGCCCAAATTGGTTAGAGATGAGGATCTAAAAAACAATGGGTGAACAGAACAAATGAGCCCATTAAGTTCCAGGCATTCCCAAATCACTGGGCAACACCTGACAAGGCTGTTAAGAGTTAGGGCATGTCTTCACTACCCGCCGATCCGGCGGGTAGCAATCGGTCTATCGGGGATTGACTTACCGTGTCTAGTGAAGACGCGGTAAAATCGATCCCTGATCGCTCTGTCGTCGACTCCAGAAATCCACCTCGGCAAGAGGCGGCAGCAGAGTCGGCGGCAGCGGTCGACTTTCCCGCGTCCTCACCGCCAGGTAAGCCGACCTAAAATACGCAACTTCAGCTACGGTATTCACGTAGCTGAAGTTGCGTATCTTAGGTCGGACCCCCGCTGTAGTGTAGACCCAGCCTTAAGATGAAAAGCATAAGGATGGTCTTCCAAATTAGACCCTTTAGCAGCTTATCCCATTTTGGTTAGTTACTTTGGCCTTGGTTTAATTGAGATTGAAAAATTTTTGACAAAAAAACCCAAACTTTATTCTATCTCAAGGTATCCCTGTAAAGCAGTGAGTGAGTTAGATGGAGATAGTATAGTGACTGCATAGGCAAACAAAGCCATTATACTCTCAGTAAAAATTCACACACAGTCTAAGACATTAGGGCCTATCATGCAGAGAGAAGGAACGTTAATCAGGGCCTAACCTTGGTACCCTACTCAGAGTGAAACTCAAATGGGATCTTTAATTCACACCAAAGGCAGATAGAAAACCTAGTCTTATCTGAAGGATGGCACTTTTAATGAGGTAGCATCCCCTACCTTCCACATCAGCAATGGAAAGGAGCCTAGTAAGAGAGCTGAACCCATAACCTTTGGCCAAGAGGTGAGCATGCTACAAATAGAGCCATGCTGATAATATATGGTCATGTTCTGACCCTTTGAATGCAGAACATGGTTTTACTTCTTTTAAGGCTCTTCATGACCTTGCTTCTATCTGCTTAACATCTTTCTGTAGATTCTTCTAGGTTTATTAGTCCTAGCCTCACAGCTATTATTTAGGCTTCTCTTTTGTTTGGGGTCCTTTGTGTTTTTCGTAACTTTCTGTTCTTTTTCTTTGAAGTTTAGCTACTTATAATGTTAGCCAAGTCATTTTCCTATCCCAGTCCACTTGCCTTATAAAGTTTAATATAAAAACATCTTAGGTTTGACTACAGTTAAGTGAATGCTCATTTTCTACTTTATGGCATCCTCTATAAATGTTTTGACACTTGTATATAAATTAAATGTCTTCATGAGCTTGAAAACAAAACTAAATTATTTCATAGGGAAAAATAATTATGATGGTGGTATAAACTACAGGTAGTGAAGTCCTAAAGCAGATCAAAAAGTTATGAAATCAAGCATTATAAAAATGGCAGTGATAAGTATAGGTAACCAATGGAGACTATTAGACTGAAAAGTTGATAATCCTATTTAAGTCATTTGGAACAAAAGCTGAGAGAACTGCGATTAATGAGTAAAACAGAATTGAGGTGGAAATGGCAATAAAAGTCGTGTAAAATGGGCTTGTCACTTCCTCCAGGGAGTGATGGCGACCCAGACAAAAAATCAGTTAGGTTTCATCTGTTTTGCTGTACGGTTTCTTTCGAAAAATAGAAACAGAAATCTTGCTGACAGATTCAGGACACACCTTCCAGCAGTGAAAAGTGGTGATTGCTCCCCTACTATTCTTTCCCAATTTGTTCTATGCAGTTATGACTTCCATGACCTCTCTGTCTACACCTTCCAAAAAGATTCCAGGACACCTGGCACAGGAAAAACAGTCCAAACCAAACTTATTATTTCCCACTATTAAATAACAGATCTACTAAACTTTCAGTGGCTCTCTTTTATTGCTTCTTTGTTTTTTCCCAACCCAAGCCTGATTTTGCTAATTTTTTCTTCCTTTTTAGGCGAGAGAGGAAATAAAGAAACTAAAAATAGTTGCCACATGTTTGTTTGTTCCACTATTCTCCCTACCATTTATAAAGCTGTTAAAAGGGGCCTGATCCAAAGGCCATTGAAGTAAAAGAAAAGATTCCCATGGACTTCAGTGGGCCTTGGATTAAGCCCATGGTGCACAATACCTTTGGCTTCTTGGGTAACCTCAAAATACCTCCATGTTTGCTACCTATAACCAGTCCCTTACCTGTATGGCAGTCCCACAATCTTCATTCAATATTAGTTATTATCCAAATAAGTCACTTCAATATCACTGATTTTTAAAAAAAATATCTACATTGTTAACAGTTGGGTACACATGGAGACCATTTCACAGCATCCCATAATCCTGACACAAAAGTCTGATTTGACTCAAATGTTCCCGTTTCTTCTTAAGCCCAGGGGATGTCCAGCTTGTAAAACAGAGGCTATTTACTAAAGTACATAAATCTATAAATGATTCATAAATCAAGACAAGCAGACTGAGTGGTTATTTTATCCCTACTGCCTTTAGGTTTTCCCCTATGTTTTAATAGTTGGGGGGGGGGGGCGGAATCAATACTTCCTTCCCACAAAACAGTTATTTAATTAACAAAACTTTCAAAAATCCATGTAGGTAACACTCCCTTCCCTTGAGTGTTATTAAAGTAGAATGCATCCCCACTCAGAGACCAATCCTGTAAGGTGTCTTTTCCCCAGTCCAGAAAGAAGGGGATACTGTTTATACTGTCTGGGAATTGGCAGTGCTTAGCATCTCCCAAAAGATGCTCAGAATCTCACAGGATCAGCCCTAGACAGTTGAAGAATCAGAATCCCTACCCTATTGTGAGACCATTAATCATGTCCTCCACTGACCTACTGAGCTCCTGCAGCAAACGGAGGGAAGGGAAGATTGGATATGTTGAATATAAAAAGCACCTGATTTATTTTTTATTTCCAGACAGTCTTTTCACAGCATAAAGCAGCAGCATGTTTTGCCCCTCATCTGCACAATTAAGTAGTTCTTACTTACTGAAACAGCTGGTTATCTGCATACCAAGTTACTGCATCCTCCCTTGAGGAGGGTGTTACTGAATTACATGAAAGAAAGGCTTCTTCTGAATAGCAGAATTCATATTCTTGTCTGAAAACATATATAAACTGGTAAGTCTTCCATGTCTCTGCTTTGTGTGAAGCTGCTGGACAGAAGGCCTCTTCCTCGCTCAACCTCAGATGTTCCTCTCTCACCATATTGGAATGTACATCTTTCCCTTACATGATTAGCTCAAGTTTCAGGTTAGGGTCCCAGCAAGATTCTTTCAAAACCTGCTGCTGTTTCCCTAGCATTATACTGACCAGAACTTCATCCATCTAGCTTCTGTTTCCCTAACATTGTAACAGCCCAGACTCCTGCTACCATGTTCCTTTGCAGTATGTCATGCCAGAATGTCTTAGTCAACTAAAGTTCTCACCTGTAATATTGCAGGCCTTACTAGCTTTCCTGCAGTGACTGAGGAGATGAAGCTGGCTGATTACTCGATTATGAAAAATATGGTCAAATATTGTCATCATATAAAAGCAAGAGTTATCTGACCTGTTCAAAATCCCCTAGACTACTATCCCTAGACTTCTTGGTGAGACAATCGAGTTAAAATAGTACTGCCCTGTTTTTCAAGTTGGATAGTAGCATAAACTGTTTTTTAAATGATGAGTGTTAACTAATTCAAAATATAAAATCCTGTTGTCAGGGGCTGTTTTCTCTGTGTTCCATGTAGTGTGTTCACTTTATTAAAGTGAACAAAAAATCTACAAAAAAATAATAATAATAGGGCTAGAGATAGCAAACCTTATTCACATGAGTGGCCAATGGGACTACTCACATGAATGAAGACTGCAGGATCAGGGCCATAATTTTTTATACTACAGAATTTATCAGGAATCATGGAAGGGTGGGTTATGAAGTTTAATTTTTCCCATTCATTAGTTAAGGACTACAAGTGCCTTGAGCATGGACAGTGGTGTCGTTGCTAAGTGTTATTCTTAAGATTTTCCTCTATAGAGCAAGAACCATGCAATGAAGAGTAATATTAATTTTTAATAATTGAGATTAAATCATAATGGCCACTAGAACATCCATGGTTAAATATGGGGGCCAGGAAAAAAACATACTGGGTGTTTATAACACAAGCTTTAGAATGAGAGTGAGAAGTACTTTTGGTCTCAACCAGATGGTGCTTATGTGTCCACAAAGCAGCCCCTGGTAACATTTAGATTTTTTTCCTGGTATCTGCTAACTAGTAAACATATACAGTAAAATGAAGGCATGGGATCTAATAAGTTATTAAACAGTCTGTAGCAAAATTCATGCTGCTTTGCAAGACTGTCATGGCTTCTGCTTTAATGAATGAACATATCATTAACAATTTTATAGAACTATCCCAAAATGAGGCAGTGCTAGCTTTTCTTAGAACTGTGGGGCAAGATCCTCAATGGAGATATGCAGTTTACACCAGCTGAGGTCCTGGCCTTTAAACTTAGTGAGTCCTTGACACACTCACCAAAGGTATTCCGAGTGTTATATTTGCTCCTTTCTCTGTGTTCCTAATTGTACTTTCTTCCAGCTGTGTGAGTCTGCTCATCTCTATTCAGATTGAATCTGTGCATCTGTCCAAATACAACTAATTTCAGTCATGACATCCCCCTTCTTTGCATACTGCAATTCCTTTGGAGACTAAACTATCAACATATTTATTAGACACTGCAATATTAAACTTCTTATAAATAATCTATGAGAAAGTACATTCATACATATAGTATCTAGTTTCAACTAATCAAACTTTTATATTGCATGCTGGCCATAATTAACTATTTATATTATTACAGGTCCCTTAGTATACAGATGCCTTCCCAAAGCCATTCTACTTATTAAACAACTGTACAAAACTGATATGGATTATTTTGTCACTCAGCACACAAGAAGTATGCTTTCTGCTTCTACTGAAATGTCTTACAATGCTAGGGAACAGGGTTTTGTTTTGTCTTCCTGCACCATGAAACTAACATCCTGTAGTACAGGTTCAATGCAAGTTACAATATTGAATTAATTTTTATTCACATTTAAGGGCTTGATTCTTCACCTTGTGAAACCATTTATGCCAGTGCAAAGTGGATGTAAGACATGAATATTCTGATGTGGTAACATTTTAAATCCACTTCGCACAAGTACAAATGGCTACCTAAGGTGCAGGACAGTGGAGAATCAGGCCCTTGCAAGTACTACAAATGTAATTATTAAATCCTGATGTGTTTTAGCATGAGTAGCACCAGAAATATACACAAATAGATATATCTGGAGTACCATATTTGGATATGTCTATCTCTAGAGATCTGCAACTCAAAAAAGTGGAAAATGAAAATATATGATCTGTCCTTTGCATGAGATACAGGGTATATGTTCACATGAATTAGCAAATATATTGTTCAGAGTGCTATTGGCAAAATTGACTTTGGACGAAGTTGTCCCTGCTGTACCTGGAGGAGATGAAAACACCCTCTAGTTTTCTTCTTATTCCAACCACACAGTAGGTGTACTGGGAGCTGGATCAGTGGATGGGGAAAGGAGGTGGAACAGCAGCAGAAAGAAGCAGGATTGTTTGTTGGGACTTAGTCTCATGCCTCACTCCTGACCCAATGGCTTCACTAGAGAGCTTACAACGGCGCAGCTGCATCGGTGTAGCTGTGCCACTGTAAGCTCTTTAGTGTAGCCACTCTAAGGGCTTGGCTACACTTGCAAGTTAGAGCGCATTAAGTCAGCCCCGGGTGCCCTAACTCCTGAAGCGTTCACACTGGCAAGGCACGTAGAGCGCCCGGACTCCGTGGCTGGAGCGCCCCGGTAATCCACCTCCACAAGACGCATAACATTTGCTTGCCCCTGCTGGAGCGCCGCGGCGCCAGTGTGGACGCCCTGGTCTATTAATGCGCTCTGATCGGCCTCCAGAAGTATCCCACAATGCCTATTCTAGCCACTCTGGTCATCACTTGAACTCTACTGCCCTGCCCTCAGGTGACCAACCGTCAGACCTCCCCTTTAAATTCTCTGGGAATTTTGAAATTCCCCTTCCTGTTTGCTCAGCCAGGTGTGGAGTGCTCTCAGCGCATCTTTCCAGGTGACCATGCCTCTATGTGCCAGGCGATCCCCAGTATGGAGCAATGGCAAGGTGCTGAACCTCATCAGTGTTTGGGGGAGGAAGCTGTCCAGTCCCAGCTGCGCTCCTGCCATAGGAATTATGATACCTTCGAGCAGGTATCAAGGGACATGATGGAAAGGGGCCATGACCGGAACACACAGCAGTGCAGAGTTAAAGTGAAGGAGCTGCGGAATGCCTACCACAAAGCATGGGAGGCAAACCACTGTTCTGGTGCTGCCCCCATGACCTGCCGTTTCTACAAAGAGCGGGACGCAATACTTGGGGGCGACCCCCACCTCCACTCCGAAGACCACCATGGACACTTCAGACACCAGTTCAACAAGGCAGGAGGAGGAAAGTGGGAGCAAGGGTGCTGAGGAGGAGGGGGACAGCCCGGCATCCTTAGATGCATGCAGCCAGGAGCTGTTTTCAAGCCAGGAGGAAGGTAGCCAGTCACAGTGGATGGTGCTTGGGGAAGAAAAAAACAGCAGAGGAGGTGCTCAGTAAGTGGCTTTTATTTTGGGAAGGAAGTTATTCGGTGCGGGCTCTTGGGGCGAGGAGGGTTAGGGCTGCATGCATGCCTAGATGCGGAATAGGGCATTGATGTGCTGTCTCACATCGTGGTAATCGGCCTCAGTGATCTCTTCAAAGGTCTCATGCAGAAGCTGGGCAACCCGCTTGCGCAGGTTCCTTGGCAGAGCTACTGTGCTCCTTGTCCCAGTAAGGCTAACATGTCCGTGCCACTGTGCCGTGACGGATGCACACAGGCAAGCTGCATATGGGCCAGGGCAGAAGCCGCATTGTAGTAGAAGATCCTCCCTTGCTTCCCAGGTCACCCTCAGCAGCGAGAGATCTTCCAGGACAAACTCATCCTGTGGAAAATGTGGGGACAGTGTTCAGTATAGGGGTCCCCTCCAGCTGTTGGCTCTCCCCAAGGCACCGAACCCCAAAGAACAATACAGCCATGAAATAATCTGTCCCCTTTGCCCCTGTGCTTACTCACCATTTTGGGGCTCTTGTGGGTTATGTGTGCTCGCTTTGGGACAGGCAATTTCTGCTATTATGTACACTGCACTTGTCTTTAAGTACGGCCAAATCATTACTCTGTCTGGTGTGAACAATGCTGCCTCTGTTAAGTGTTGCATTTTGGCTTTACAGATGCAACCTTGAGATCCCAGCTGTCCTTGTTATCAACGGCCGAAAGATTCCAAAGAATCAGGAAGCATCCGCGAAGAAGCAAAGAGGACCTGCTGCATTAAGTCATGCAGTAATCCCTTAATGAAAATAAAAAGTGCAGGAGTGGCGGGAGAGTGAAAGGAGGCTCCACCAGAAGAATATGGATCACCGGCACCAAAGCATGGAGCGGCTGCTAAGCATCATGGAGCGCCAAGCAGACTCGATACAGGTACTTGTAGCAATGCAGATGGAGCCCCTCCCCCCTGCAGCCCTTGTACCAAAACTCTTTCCCTTGTGCCCCCATGTCACCGCCAACCCACTTTCTCCAACATCCGGGTTCTTATTGCCACCAGCTGCCTTCAACACCTGTAGCTTCACCACCAGCCCTGCAAACTATGACCCTTACCCACTGCACTCAACCCCCATCACCATGCAGTATGGCCATCCTGAAGTGCAGCACTCATTGCACTCCAGAAAGGAAGGCTGAATATGTTAACAGGACATATGCAAATTTGTGATTGTCCCATTCCCCATCCCACACCCTTCCCTCCTCCCACACAACACAGATGTGTCATGCCCTTTCTGTTTCCCGAGCAGTTGTGTTTCTTTTCAATAAATGAATTTTTTGGCTTTGAAAACATTCTTTATTATTGCATTAAGTAAAAGATACCGTAGCCCAGGAAAGCAACAGGCAGTGCAAGTCAGTGCATCATATGTAGCAAACACAGATGCCTACTAGCATTGGAACCACTGCACTTCACTCCCATGCAGGGCACCAAACGTTACTGGTGGCTTTCAGCATCAAATTGCTCCCTCAAGGCATCCCTAATCCTTACAGCCCTGCACTGGGCCCCTCTAATAGCCTTGGTCTCTGGCTGTTCAAATTCAGCCTCCAGGTGTTGAACCTCCGAGGTCCATGCCTGAGTGAATCTTTCACCCTTCCCTTCACAAATGTTATGGAGCGTACAGCATGCGGCTATAACTGTGGGGATGTTGTCATCGGCCAGGTCCAGCTTCCCATACAGACAGCATCAGCGGCCCTTTAAATGGCCAAAAGCACACTCCACAGTCAATCTGCATCTACTCAGTCTGTTGTTGAACAGCTCCTTGCTGCTGTCAAGGCTCCCTATATAGGGTTTCATGAGCCACAGCATTAAAGGGTAAGCAGGGTCTCCAAGGATCACAATGGGCATTTCGACTTCCCCTATGGTGATCTTCTGGTCTGGGAAGAAAGTCCCAGCTTGCAGCTTCCTGAACAGGCCAGTGTTCCGAAAGATGCATGCGTCATGCACCTTTCTGGACCAGCCTGCATTAATGTTAATGAAACACCCATGGTGATCCATAAGTGCCTGGAGAACCATAGAGAAATACCCTTCTGATTTATGTACTCGGAGGCTAGGTGGACTGGTGCCAGAATTGGAATATGTGTCCCATCTATCGCCCCTCCGCAGTTAGGGAAACCCATTTGTGCAAAGCCAGCCACAATGTCATGCATGTTACCCAGAGTCACAGTTCTTCTGAGCAGGATATGATTAATGGCCCTGCTAACTTGCATCAACACAATTCCAACTGTCGACTTCCCCACTCCAAACTGGTTAGCAAGCGATCGGTAGCTGTCTGGAGTTGCCAGCTTCCAGATTGCAATAGCCACCTGCTTCTCCATCGGCAGGGCAGCTCTCAATCGCGTGTCCTTGCGCTGCAGGGTGAGAGTGAGCTCAGCACACAGTCCCATGAAAGTGGCTTTTCTCATCCGAAAGTTCTGCAGCCACTGCTCGTCATCCCAGACTTGCATGATGATGTGATCCCACCACTCAGTGCTTGTTTCCCGAGCCCAAAAATGGCATTCCGCTGTGGTGAGCATGTCCATGAATGCCATAAGCAATCTCGTGTCGTATGCATTACATGAGTCAACATCAACGTCAGACACCTCACTGTCACTTTGTAGCTTAAGGAGTAACTTGACTGCAATTCGTGATGTGTTGGCAAGACCCATCAGCATATTCCTCACAAGTTCAGGATCCATTCCTGAAGACCAAAAGGGAAGACAGAGCACGCAGTACAAAAAATGTTGAAAGATGGCGCCAAATGTGGATGGAAGCACAGGGATTGCTGGGATGCGAAGCGATGCATCACGGGGCATTGGGACATGACCCAGAATGCCCCGCAACCCTCCACCCCTTTCCCACAAGCCACAGCGCCAGAATGGGAAGAGGTGCTCCGTGGGATAGCTGCCCATAATGCACTGCTCCCAATGCCACTGCAAGTGCCGCAAATGTGGCCACGCCTCTGCACTTGCAGCTGACAGTGTGAACACATGGCAGCGCTTTCCCTGCTGCGGTCTCCGAGGATTGGTTTAACTCACAGCGCTCTACATCTGCAAGTGTAGCCATGCCCTAAGCTGACGGGACAGAGCTCTCCCATCGACTTAATTAATCCACCCCCAACAAGCAGCAGTAGCTGTCCACGACATAGCGCTGTCCACACTGGCACTTAGGTTGGTGTAACTTATGTCACTCGGGGGGAGGTGGCTTATTTACACCCCTGAGCGACATAAAAATTCTCAACATAAGTGGTAGTGTAGACATATCCTAAAACATATGAAGTGCTCCTAATTTGGATCTCACTTAACCAAGATTGTATAACCTAACTGAAAATACTATTTCTGATTTAGTTGACAGGAAAGACATGGTCTGGTTGACATATCTGTATCCTATATATCTGATAAAAATGAAAACTTTTTTGGAGTCTTGTGTCTTTCAGTTCTTTAACATTACCTTCTGCTTTCCCAGCTTTCTCTGATTGCCTCTGATTTCTTAGACATTTCTTAGCTGCTGGTTAGATGTTATTACTGTATGACATGTTCAACCTTTAAAACAAATAATTTATTTTGAAAGTTGGGTACTATATAATGTGTCATAAGATGGGTGCACTCAGATTATTTCAAGGATGGGGTCTTCATACCTGAAAATACCATATCAAACACATTTATATCTGCAATAAAATTGTTAACCTCTTTTGAAAGTCTCATATAAAAAAGGGGTGGGTTCTTTTGGTTGTTTGCTCAGTCTTATAATAGCCTGTCTGGAGATGCTGTTTGAAAAATGCCACTTTTAGCTGACAGCCACATCTGAACTAGGCAAGAGATCTACCCACTCCACTGCTAGCTGCCATTCCTACTCATGTTTCTGTGGAAATGGATGTCAGATCAGCTAGAGCTGGAGGCCAAGCAGGGGGATGCAAAGGAGCATGAAAAGGGTAAGGAAAATCCCACTCCCAGTGAGCCTGAGGAACAACCCCTGCATGAACATTGCAGGGACTAGATTTCATGAGCATTGAAGGGGCACATTGGGCTAGAAGGAGAGCAGAGCCTGGGAGCTGCTGCGCTCTGGAATGTCCCCTGGCTAGCCTGCAGAAATGCCACCAGAAAACAGAGAAGCAGCTTTAACTTTTGTTATTCCCTTTGGTGGACCAGGGGGTTAGTGTGTAAGGATGGCAGGGCACTACAAAGGCTTCATGGCTCAAGAGTCATTTTGCCAATAAGAATATGGTTGGTCCAGTGTTTAAAGTACAAACCTCAAACTCCAAAGATCTGGGTTCAAATCCCATCTGAGACTTTCTTCCTGCCACAGGCTTCCTATTTTGAGTTTGGGACTTAATCTCTGTGCCTCAGAGTTCTCCCTCAGTAAATTGGGGATAATAGTATTTCTTTTATCTCACAGGGGCATTGTGAGAATATGTATACTAAAGATTGTGAAGTGCTCGGATAGAGATATTTGTATTGCTCCTGATAGAGAGGTAGCAGGAAGTTAATGGGAACTTGGCTACTGGCTTCAACAAAATCAGTTAAGCTCTGTGGTTCTGATTCTTCTCACTTGCATCAGTTTTACCTGGTGTATGTCCATAAGGCTAGAGTCTCAGCTACTGCAAATTAGCAGAGCATTTGAAGCTGATGGAGCTATACCAATTTACATCAATTCCTATTGGCTTCAATGAAGCTACACCTGACTTACCCAAATAAGTGAAGAGACTCAGGTCATAGAATCATAGATCCACAGAGTTAGAAGGAACTACAAGGCTTATCTAGTCCAACCCCCCTGCCAAGATGAAGATCCTATATGTATAAGCCATTCTGTAGACTATGGTGCTGTGATTAGTATCATTAAATTATTGGACTTCAAAACCATATTCCCATCCTTCTCTGTGAAGCCACCTACCCCTTGTCCCTCAGGGAACAAGGACAGCAATGCAGAGTGTGAGCTTGTTGGGTTTGGGCTATAATATGGCACTATAAAGATCAGCCTTCCCTCAGATTAGAAGGAGGCCTGGCATAAGCGGAGACAGGGAGTGGGGCTCTATATTGGGAAAGCAGATTACACGTAGTCAGGATACAGAAGGACCCCAGAGAGAATCAAAGAAAGCAGTTGTGGGCAAAGGAAGCACAGTGGCTTGGGATGAGAATAGTGCTAGCTTTCTGTTCCGGGGCTTATACCTGAGGCTTCCAGAAAAGGAGGGAGAAAAAGCCAATGCAACTACAGAGGGAAGATGAGGGCAGATCCCGGGAGGAAGGAAAATTGAGCTGTTTAACCTGGAGAAAGCAAGCCACTATTGGCATCACTCATTTCTGCATCAACAAGGTGAAGGCTGAGTGCCAGAGAGACTAAAGATGTATTGTGTGTTTGGACCTTTGTTTACCTTAGGTCAAAACATTTTATAGTTTGTCTGGAGGGCTAAGTCATCCAACCACAAAAGCAAGGGGAAACTGAGGCACAAAAGCAAGAGGAAACTGACACCAGAAAGGTAATGCACATTACAAGCACTGATGCTTTTTTCCTTTACCTACATCCATTTTCAGCAAGTGGACTGGTGACTTCCTAGGTCTCTTCCACCACTCATCATTTTGATTCCATGAAATGGCAACAGCAAAGTTCTTAGAAGCAGAAATTAAAAACCACAAGTGGGGTTCTTAGGAATTTCCCCTGTCAATTCAGACCATTGCTCTTGATTAAGACTTGAAGAGGCCCCTCTTTCAAGCAGCATTTGGGGCCTCATTCAACCCCACTGAAGTCAATGGGAGTCTTTCCACTGGACATCTATGAGTTTTGGATTAGGCCCTACATGTTAGGGATCAATAGGGGGATAAAATCTGTAATATTTGTATTTACAAGGAAAAAAACGAAAATTATAGCAGGAAAACCAGATGTTATTTCTCTTTTTGTAGGCACTGTTTTACTTCCATAAGGGAAAGTTTTACTTTGCTTTAAGGCCTGATCCTGGAAGCCCTACATTTCCATAGAAATCAGTGGGTGATTCAGATGCTCAGCACCTTGTAGAATCACACTCTCAATGGATCTCACCGCTGTACATGAACACAGACAGCAGGGGGCTTGGAAGGACTTACACACACACACCCCCCAAATAAGTTAGAGGTTTCATTAATAAGAGAAACCTTTGAGTTTGGAACAGCTCATTCATCTCACTTGACTAAATTTGTCCATTTTATTACATGTACAAATCTACTCAAAGCAATATTCAACATTTAAATTTATTTTTAATTCTAGACACACACACATCCATAAAAGAAGTTGTCTGTGCCCCTGTGTAAACTTAAAAAGCACATTGAGCAGTTTATGTGAGATCCAAAATGGGGAAATATTTCAGCATTGTTCAGTTTGTGTACAGCAGCCGTGATTTACAAAAGATTTTGAGACAGTTATGAATGAAGGGCCTGAGTCATTTTGGGGGTGTGAGGAATGCTCCGTAGGCCCCTCACATGCCTTTTAATGAAAAAAAAGGGGCAGAAAGCATGGCCTCGAACTATAAATGCTCTATTGCGCCTATAGTACTTAGGACACTACAGAAAAGAGCCCATAGAAAGGGGCCAGAGATTTTTAGTGTCAGCACAAGGGAATGTCATTTGTTTCTTTTCAGTGGAAAGCTTCAAATGTAGGGACAAGAGAAACAAATCTAAAGTTATTTTTAGAAATGCAGAAACCATTGCTCACAGAGTGTGTTGTTTCACTGAATTTCTACAAATACTGTACTAGGAGTAAAAATAAATGGATTTCTAAACCAATAAGAACTGGGTGGATTTTTATTAAGGTCCAATTCTGGTTAATGCGCTTAAGTTCCATTGACTTTAATGGGACTACTCATAGTCACAATCTTAAAATTAAGCATACATGCTTTACTGAACCAGGGCCTGAAACACTTACAGGAAAGGAGAGATATGAAATCCAATATGCAGTTTGTCAAGAAAACCACTAGTACGTTCCTCCAAAATTTGTTTCATCAGTTAAAAAACCATGAAAAATGTGCATGCATAATTAAACTATGATCTTGGACAGTATGAAATGGAAATTTCCTAAATGCATAAGAATCATTGCACTATTTCTGTCCATCAATAGTGCCTTGCAAAATATCACTCTCTAATTCTTGCCACACTCGTGCATTATTTTAACAGGCGAATGGTAAGTTACCTGACTCTTTCAGGCAATGGACTGGAATGACTGCTGTGACATTTAGAAAGAAAATAGATTTGTTTTTGCTCCTTTGTAGCTACTTTTATTACAGCTACAAGGGACCCTTTTGCCTCAGCTACTGTTGGTTCTCTGGAATCTTCACCTGTAGTAATGTTATAAGTTTTAATATAAAGTGTTCCTTCCTAAAAAAGAGGGAAGCCTAACTTGGGCCTTCAGAAAGCTGAAGTGTCAATGCAAAAACCAGGCAGGCAGTCAGTCATTGTCAAAACCTATTTAAGGATGGAATTCTTCAGAGGGCTTACCAATAAGAAACAAAGGAAGAAATTGCTTGATATTACAGTACCTTTTGGGATCTGATTTGTTTTAAATCAAGAAAACATAATTCCTGTAAAACCAACCTATTGTTTTCTACAACCCCTCTTTTGTAAAGTGTAGCTTTTATCAACTGAAAATGTGAATAGCATTTTCTTTGTGGGTTATGGAAGTCTTTTGAGAAAATATCTTCTAAGAGCCTCTTTAGGACATCAAAACATTGCTTACTTGTGAAGTTTTTAGTCAAGAAACATAAGACAAGCTGGATTCCACGAGGATGAAGACGTGTTAATGGGTATGAAAGGGTTTTCTGCTCTAACTTCAAAAATCTAAAGACACAATAAAGCTATACAGAATATACAGAACAGAAGTGATAAAAGGTTTGGAAAATGAGGAAAGGTGAGGAGAACTGAGCCTATTCATTCTAGAGAAAGGTCTGAGAGACATAAGCCTCTGCAAATATGTAATGAGACTTCATAAGAGAAGAAGAAGAAGAAGCTGTTTTCATTTGTCCTGCAGCAAGGAAATTTTGGTTAAATAATAGGAAAATGTTATAGCTGCATGAAGAGTTATGCAGTAGAACAAGCTACCAAAGGAAGGTTGTGTGGAATCACTAGCACTGGGGATAATTATCATCCATTTATCAGGTGTGGAATAGTGCGGGGGTGGGGGAGGGGGATCCTTTAACCTAGATGGTTCTGGGATTCATAAAGAATTCATTCTTATCAGGAGCAGATGACAGATATAAATTCAAGATCTGAATCAGAATTTTGTTTTTATTGTACTTCCCACAGAGACTTTGGGGTGGCAAACTCATATGTGAAAAGGAAACTGAGTAACTGTCTACATTCCAGTATACTAAGCTGTGTTCATCTGCAGTGCAGTATCACATATTAGTTCCTTATTCCTTTACAGCTTCTGACATTGCAAATGTAAATTGAAGATGCTTGTAATATTTGTTAGCCCTTTGTGTTTAGGGAAGAGGGAATGGCACACAAACACCCAGGATAATGTGTGATCTTCTGACTCACTCACAAGCTAATATACAGTGGTGCAAAATATGTGTTTTCTCTGGGACTGACTCAGTAGTCTGTACGTGCTCAAGTGTTTATTGTTTTGTAGTTGTTTCACCCTCTAGTGGCAGAGAAGCCTTAGTTCTCATGGATAATAAAGTGATAGAGGCCTGTGGTTTTTATAGTCAAATAGGCTGTGCTGGTGTGTTTGCAGCTAGTTGATAATGACTAATTTTGGTGTATTTATTGTATTGATTTGTGGAAATATATCTTCTAAGCACATGTACATTACTTGTAATAGATCCCCCTGGCTGACACCTGAGAGCAAAGGGCTACAAGGTGCAGATGGACCCCTGCAACAAGCGTGTGCTGCAGACCTGCAGGATCGGTCGATGCTACGCATGGCTCATGCGGTGCCTCATGGTCTCAGACACCATCCGATGGTCCAGGGACATCTACATCAAACACATCACCGGCCACCGACAGTACCAGGAGGCATGAGCCGGAGTGATATCATTCTTTGACTACGAGAAAGAGACCAAGAGACTTTCTCCGTTGGATCATATGAACTGGAACCATAAACTCCCTGAACATTAAATCTCACCAAATGAGGGTCAATCCATCCTCATCATCATATCCACCCATTATACTCCACACCCGAACATTGCCAGTATATGAACATCATACCCTCATATCTCAATATCTGTACTTTGACCCATCAACCTTTTACCCCCAATCGGGGATATTGCAGATTATGTATTCCTTACGACACCCGATCTTAAACCGAACTTCACACCCTCAATAATCTGTACGTTATTCCCTGATAACCAGAAACTTCTACGCTTAAACTCTGTACCGTTCACTTTTTTTTTTTAAACATCTTAATAAAAATTTTAATTCTATACTAGAAGCATTAAAGTGATTAAGATGCTAATGAAGGGCAATAGTGTGCTAAAATAAGTAGACATAACTCTGCAGACAGCTACAACCACTGTCGTAAAAAATCTGGTTCCCTCTTCCCCAATTCCAAGCCATCTGATTTAGTAGCAGTAATATTGTGGTAGTGCCCAAAGACCCCAGCATTGTACAATGCAGCCCCAAACTCACATCACATAGTGAATTGTCACAAACCAGCTGCCGCCATCTTCAAAACCTTTTCACCTTGATCTCTAAAGTAAATGCCTTTATCAACTAAATCTCAAAGTATTATAGAAATAGAACACATACATTTTATATATTTCCTGTGCTGCTTTGGGCCCAATTCTGCAAGCTGCTGAGTATCCTTCGCTGTCACCAAAAAGAGTCCAGCACTTTGCAGGATTAGGCCCTTTCTGCAGAACATGCCCAATCCCGCTTTATTTAAGTCAGTGACAGTTTTGCCATCGATTTAAGTGGAAACAAGTTTAGGCTTTTAAGAGTAGAAAAGGCTCATCCTCTTACCACATAAGATATGTGGTTCTTCAAGACTGTCTTGCATGTAAGTGAATGAAGTAGAGTTCTGACAGAACACAGTTGGCCGGAAATTAGAGTTCCAAATTTTGACAAATTTTTCTGTTAAAGAGCACGGCCTTTCAACAATTTCTTAAAAGGAGGATGTGTAAAGTACTACATCCCTAGGGGAGCAATAGTGGACTCACCAACAAGCCATGTGGTTTAACACATCCAGTTATGGCACTATAAAAAAATCCATAAATATAATCACCCATTCAGTAAGTGGGGCATATGCTGTGCTTAAGTTCAGCAACTGCCTTTAGAAGAGTTTTAATATGTCATGCGAATTTGTGTATTTTAGAATGTCTCTCACTATAAAAATCTTGCAGTATAACCAATGGCTGGTATTTTATAGGTCGCACTACCTACCTATTATGAAGGTTGTACAACACTTCCCATTATAAGAGCCTATATCCATTGAGGCAGAAATTTTTTATGCCATGTGTGACACAGGTTGAATGTTACTGGAAAATTCCAACCAAAGTGATTAGACATTTTGAGAATGAGGTTAAGGAAGAAATTCTAGTGACCTTTTCTTTGAAGAGTTCTAGCACTCCCATATTTTGGAGCAAGGATTTGAAATTTGGCAGAGGGTGGCCTTTGTGTCAGGAATGTGAGTTTGGCCATTCCTGTGAAAATCCACCCTAATTTGGAAAATTTTATAAGACTGAAAAAAAATTACAGTTTGCACATGCTCAGTAGAGACTTTAGATTTGAGCAGCTAAATTCCTTGAAGATTGTATCTGCAGTGGGCATGCTCCAGCCCAGGACTAAGGAGAACTTTCCCTGAAATTGCCGTTCTGCACTGGGCTGAGTCCAGGTCCAGGCAAGGAGACTGCCTCTTCTGTGCTCTCAATGCCCCCTCTGCTAGGCCCTGGGGGAGTGGAGGAGGAAACTACTCAATTCAAATGTTGAGGGAACAAGAACCAGATCAGAAGTAGTAGGTGGGAGGCAGGGAGAATGTAGATTTGGACAAGAAATCTAGTGAGAGGCGGGAGACTGGGACTGGACACTAGTGGTAGGCTAGGTAAACTGGGATTGTGAGTTGGGGGGAGACTGGGACTGGGAGCAGAACTGGCTGGGCAAAGAGATTGTGAGAGGGGGAAAGAAATTATAGGAACTGGAAGCCAATAGGTGTGGAGAAGATGGAGATTGAGGTAAACTGAGGAGAGACTGGGATTGGCTAGGCAAGGAGTCTGGGACTGAGAACTAGTCAGGTCAGGGTGAAACGGGGTGGGGGGAGGAAAAAGAAGGAAAGGGAGACATCTGATGAGAAGCTAGAGTATGGGAGGTAAACTGGTACTGGCTGGGCAAAAAGACCAGGAGAAGGTACTTGGGTGGGGGGAGACAACACGGACAACAAGGAGAGTGGGGATGAAGATTGCAACTGGAAGCCAGTGAGGACAGGGAATGTGGGTTTAGAGATTGGGCAACAGGAGCCCCTAGTTGGGTCAACAGACAGATACAATTAGAGGGTGGGGAGGAACTGGGATTGGGTGGGCAAGGAGACTGGAGACATGGAGTTGTGGGGAGGAAGCTAGAAATGGATGGACAAGATGACCAAGATGAGGCATCTAAAAGGTATAAGACTAGGACACTGGGGCTGGGACATGAAACCTGGGACAGGCTAGGTGAAGAGAATGTGACTGGGATGAGAAGCCAGAGGTGAAGATGATACAGGATTGGGACAGATTATAGGGGATGGGACAGATGGAGGAACAGGCAAGTGAATCTGTGTCCACTGGATCACATTCCTCTCCTGAGCTTGGAATAAAACCCCAGATTCCTGAATCTCACCTTTCCTCTATCAGCAAATATCTGTGAAACCCACTGTCAAAGTTTATCCCCATCCTCCTCTAGTGCTGCTCCGCATAGAAAACCTACCACTGCTATCCTGGATCAGAGTCTTGAAATTTGGCAGGCAGTGGCACGGGGTTACACCATTAGTTCAAGTGCCTGAGGTTTATGTGAGGGGACCTAAGAGTTCCAGGCCTGCTGATGAACTATGGGTGTGTCAATTTGATGACACTTCTGGTTTTTTTAAGTGGACTTTTTTAAACAATGAGAAAGTTACACACTCAAATACCTAATGTTAAAAGAACATTAAGGTTGTAAAGTCAAGCACTCAAGAGTTAGGAAATGCTAGAATTAAGGTCACATGTGCAACCTTCATTCATCCTCCTTATACATATGCATTTTGATACAGTCTTTAATTGCATGATCACATACTATTTTTCCACAGGATTCCTTCTTCATTCAGTGCACAGCATGGACCTACTCTGGAGAAGAATCAAGGATGTGTAGTGAAAAAGGATCCCTGCCTCATTTATTGAGGAAGTTGGAAGATGTGTAGTGAATGAGGTAGGGGATTATAGGAAAAGAAATGATGGTCTCATGGTTAAGGCAGTTGACTGCTGCCCTGGAGACTTGGATCCTATCCGTGCCTGGGCCAGAATTCTTATATGATGCTGGGCAAGACATTTAAACCAAATATTTCATAGGTGGTCTCTAGAAGGGTGTTCCTTGTTTTCTGGGTGTCCAACTTGAGACTGGGGTCTGATTTGCATAAGCACACACAGCTGCAGCTGAAGTCAATGAGATCTGTGCTTAGAACTAAATATTGAACTAAATTATTTATTTTGAAATAAAGTGCTATATAATGCTAAGTACTCCAAAATATCAGGTCTTATGCATTTCAAATTTGGCACCCAAAATTAGTGAATACTTTTGACCTTAATCTCTCTGTGCCTCAGCTCCCCATCTGTGAAATGGGGATAATACCCCCTCTTGGCCCAAGGGGTGAAAATAAAATCATTCATGAAGTACTCAGATATTATAGTGATGGGCACCATAGTTTAATTTTTGTCATGTGCTTTTCTGTCTTTAGGAGAGAGTTTAAATAGTATATAGTTTAAATAGGCCATAAATAAGGCCTAAGGCCACAGGTTGAACAATGAGTAGAAAACAAAACATTGAGTAGTTGCTCATTGAGTACTGTTCACTCTGTGCACTGACCATACTACCTGCCATAGTAAAAATGGTTCAGCATTGCTATTTTAAGATCACCCCCTAAAAATACACTAATGAATTGTTCAGGTGCTAATTTTCTCCTTTCGAGAAATAAATTTAGCTAAATTTCTTTATTTCTATGTAGAAAAGTGTTAGAACTAAGGTCTGATTTTTGAGCACTCAATCATGTTGAAGTTGCTCGAGCAGAGATAGGACTTCCCCTGTGCGTTAAAATTTCTTCTTTATTTACACAATTACATGCAAATACTTAGGGATAAATCCTGGGAAGTACTGACCATTCCCAGCTCTGACTGAAGCTGTACAGCACATTACACAACAGTGAGGGGAGAGGAAACTTGTAAGAGCAGCATTTTACAAAATGTAGCCCAGGCTCTGAATGTCAATGAAGCCAATAATGCTTCAGTTCTAAATCCTCGTCTGAAAAATCCACATGGTAAATTGCATGGAACAATGTGTCCCTGCCTTGTAGGTGAAAGTCTGAGTCAGCCCTGCCTATGTTTAAAACAGCAGCTGCAGAAAAAGTAAAGCTCAAACTGCATTTTAGAGCGCTGAACCGCCGCATTCAACAGAGCATGAAAGCTTCATTGCACCCATGCAGCCCTGCTCTTTCAGGTCAGCTTTTCTCTCTGTGGAAGATGTTTGGGCCAAATATTTCCCCATCCCTCTCCCTTCTCTACTTAACTATCCTGAGAATCTCTCCCTCTCTGGGTTCTGAAAGGAAGATCTAGGATAGAGGGAGGCTTGCTTGTTCTTTGCCACACAAGGTTCACTGCAATTCCAAGCAGGAGGCAAATAATTTCAAACTGTGCAAACATTCCATATTAATCCTTTTAGCCACCAATAAGGTAGATAAGCCTCCATATCTGCATTTTACAGATGGAAAAAACAAAGAGTAAGTGAGTTCTCAGGGACTCACAGCAACTAAGTGTCAGACTCGAGAGTGAACCCACTTCCTTTGACTTGCAAGTTAGGCTCACTGACTAGTGGGTTAGGCTCTATCTCCATTTTTCTATCTGGTTTTCAAAGATGCCTAATAAGAATATGTTGCACTCACATAGTATTTGTTCATCTGTAGGTCTCAAAGCATAGCCAATGGCAAGCATTTGATAATGGTAAGTATGAGCAACCCATTTTACCAAAAGTATAAGCAAATACAGTTTGAAGGAGCTGTTGGCAGAGACACAGCAGTCTTGTGAGTGAGACCAGGCTTTAACCAGCACAGCCATTGGTTATAAGATGTACAGACAAGGGAGTTGTGAGATGACAGGAATCAAAGACAGTTGCAAATATTATAGCCTTGGTAGGCGAGTTAGTCTGAATTCAGGCCAGCACTAACAGACACTGTGGCAGGCTAAAGTTCCATGTATGGCATCCTGCCACCCTTCTTCCATATATAAGCCACATTCATTGTGAATATTCCAGTCAGGTAACTAGATTACAATACAGCCATACAAATGCCAGCAATTGGAACAATAAGCCCTATAGTATTCTAATTCTATTTTTACTGATTGATGCATTTAGGAGTTATTAAAAATTCAGAAGCTTCCTCCCCTAAACAAATAAAAATGAAGATTCCCTCTGTCCCAGTGCCCATATACCAGCATTTCACCCTTACAGATGCCATACTAATGCTTAATACATGTTATGACTAAAGCAGAGCAATAGCCACATGTAGGGAAGGGTCCTGAAAGGCTTCTTGGCAACACACAGACACTGCCTGCTTTTAAAGGGACACGCATAGGTGTTGTGTTAGTGCCTGCTGTAACCCTTTTAACAGGCTGCGGATCGTGAGGGCTGCTACAAGCTATATTGATTTAATTCCATTCATTCCCTGAATGTGGCTAAGAGTATACAGATTTCTCTCTCCTGTGATCCTATTCTTTCCTCCCCACAAACAATCCCCACGCAATCAGGGGACAAACAAAAGTAAGGACTGTAGGAAAAAAGATCTCAGTTTTGAGTCTGCAGGCCTGATTTTCTTGAAACTCACATAAGTGTAATGGAGACACTTGACTGAAGCCAGATTAAGTAATATCACAAGCTGGAATCAACAGTCTCCACAATAGGAGACTTACACACTCTGTTCTAAGAGCTGTGCACATGGGCTCTCATCACCCTGGATTATGCCCCAGGGTATACGTGTCTCTACAACGCTTCTGCATATGGAACTTCCTTTTTGGAAACATGTGGAGGTTCTTATTTCCAGTCACAGGGTAACTGGTCCCTTCAAGAAAGAGAGCAGGATCCAGTGCACCTTGTGACATACTTTTCCACCCCTCCCCCTGAGCCTTCCTATGCCCAAATGTAGGCTCGGTGGCCATCTTTTGTTCAAGTTCTCCAGTCATATAGGCACTACTACTTCCTCTGACACCAAAAGGTCTAGCAAATCTTTATCAATAGCCTTTGTTTTGCCACTCAGAAACTGTGTTACAAAAGCCAGGCCAGCACTATGTCCAATGAACTTTATACATCTCATGTAATCCCCCAGAGTTCTTGGCATGCCATAATTTATAACAGAGTCCTTGGGCTACCTGAAAAGCCATCTACAAGATCAGGTTGTGACCCTGGTTAAGTTTGTATAAACCTACGGTTGCCAACCTAGGATTGTCCTGGAGTCTCCAAGAATTAAAGATGATTATTTAATTAAATATGACGTGATGAAACCTCCAGGAATACGTACAACCAAAATTGGCAACCCTAAAGCTGTTTCACAGCTCTGAGGAAATGCCTTCTCAGTGTACCCCCTTCAGCACTGAGAATGTCAGTAACAATATCCACCTCTTCTTAGGGTTTCCAATGACTCAGGTCTGCATACCCTTATCTGAGGCTTTTAGGATTTCCTTTAATTGAACCCACTTCTCTTCTTCCTCCACCCACATTGTTATGGGAGTAATATCTCCCCCCGCAGACCCTCTGTGTCCTTTCATACTTTTCTCCACAGCCAAAACATACTACCCATGGAGCATTTGTTTTTCTCCAGCCGATCTGGGTCCCCACCATAGGTGCTGGAACTAGGTGCTGGTGGTGAGGCAGCACCCCCTGACTAGAAGTGGTTTCCATTATATACAAGGGTTACAATTTGGTTCAATGGCTCTCTGCACCCCCACTGTACAAATTGTTCTAGCACCCCTGGTCCCCACAGTCCTTCATTTCAATCCCATAATAGTCAGGGGCCCCATCACCCTGTAACACAGTGTCTTTAACAGTCTGGGCCTCCCCAAGTTTTCATAGGGTCCTGTGCAATGGGCCAGACCTCATAATCTGGAGGGGGGGGGGCGGGGAAACATACTTACCTGTCCTTGTTGCCCACAATCCATCCATACAGTTTGGTGGGGCCCATACCTCTTTCTGCCTTTGGGGCAGCTAATCTCTTCCTGTCAGTGGATCCCCTCAAAATGTTGCCATGGAAGCCTGGAACTCCTCTGGTCATTGGTTCTGCTCTACCTGCCAACTTGGGAAGGTGGCTAACTCACCCAGGAAAGACAATGTCAGCAGCTTCCTGTTCTCCCTTCCCTCCTTGATTTGATGGTAGGGGAGGAAGGGTGTCCATCTCACAATCTTGCAAACACCACCATATGTTAAAGGCATACCTGCCTGGTAGCACCCACTTCTGGCCAAGGACAGCTCAACTGGGGCCCGCCTCAGTGTCTCCTTAACTCAGGCTCCCTTAAAAGGGGGCAAATGTTCCCCCTTCTGGAGTCCAATTTATTACATTCAACAAGAAGTCTTTGAAAAGTAAGCCTCAAACCTTTGAAGTCCATCCCACTTTCAGCTGGGCCCAGCCCCTCCTCCCAGACATCCTATCTTCCCTTCAGCATTCACACACTCTTCTGCTTCAGTCCCAAGTTAGTCACAGCTCCCTCCCTGAAGGGCTGTTTTCTTGCTCTCCCAATACCTCTTGTCTGGAATTCAGGCTTCTCCAACAGACAGCTTCCCCCCCAGCTCAGAGACCTACAGGGACCACCATACTCCCTGCAGTGTCTGCAGATATCTCCCAATCATTTCCAGTTATCTTTTTTTTTTTTTTAAATAAGGCCTAGGTGCCTTCCCTTAGGCCCTGCTGGGCAGCAGCTAATCAGCCCAGGTGCACTGGACACTGCTCCCTTCCTTGCAGGGGCCAGTCACCCTGTGACAGGAGCCCTGCTGTTCTTATCTGCTATGACACTTAATCACAAAGAGTCGAATTCACCTGTGCAGAAAGCCATTCTAAACCTTATACACCACTTACCAAGGGTTTAAGTGGGGTTTAAGTTGATGCATAAGACTTGTGCTGTTTCTCCACACAGAAGTGAATATCACCCATATAGAACACAGTCAACACAGAGTAATATCAAGAAACACTTGTAACAACACAAGTGTTCTGATGTCCTCTGACATCAGGAAATGGTCAGCAATCCACAGGTGGCTTTACTCTGTAATCAATGGGGAAAAGTGACAGAACCTTCAGAAAAAAGAACAAGGAGTACTTGTGGCACCTTAGAGACTAACAAATTTATTTGGGCATAAGCTTTTGTGAGCTAAAGCCCACTTCATCAGATGTATGCAGTGGGAAATACAGTAGGAAGATATATATATATACAGAGAACATTAAAAAATTGTGGGTTGCCATACCAACTCTAATGAGACTAATCAATTAAGGTGGGCTATTATCAGCAGGAGAAAAAAAACGTTTGTAGTGATAATCAGGATGGCCCATTTCAAACAGTTGACAAGAAGGTATGAGTAACAGTAGGGGGAAAATTAGCATGGGGAAATAGTTTTTAGTTTGTGTAATGACTCATCCACTCCCAGTCTTTATTCAAGCCTAATTTAATGGTGTCCAGTTTGCAAATTAATTCTAGTTCTGCAGTTTCCCACGAAAGCTTATGCTCAAATAAATTTGTTAGTCTCTAAGGTGCCACAAGTACTCCTCATTCTTTTTGCTGATACAAATTAACACGGCTACCACTCTAGAACCTTCAGAGGATCTGAAGAAGAAGCTCTCTCTGAACAGGACTGTCATTAGCACTACAGGTGAAAAACCACCCCAAGACACACTCTCCTATTAGCCAGAGAGGAAATGGTAGCCTGCATTCTGACACATGTCAGCATCAAGGTTGAGCAGAAAAGCAGTGATGCGCATACCAGCATGTGTACTAGCGGCGTGATTATCCTCACTGCATTTTATATTTGGAATCAATTGACAATCACCACAACAGGGGATTTACTCACTGGGCAAACTGTTATCCTGCTGAGGTGACCTGTAAAAGGGTGGAATTGTCTGTTTTGAATGTTACTGTCACGCTTGTGAGTGGATTATGAGATTCTGCTCCCCTTTAGAAACATTGGTTTGCCTGTGTGTCGGAAGGAGCATGAAGCCACTTTCACCTTATGCCACCAAGAAATGTATGTATCTAGATCTAAAAATCAGATATTTAGATAGGATTTTCCACACGTGCCTCGTCCCTAGTCTGAAAATCATCTAGGCTGCCTCTCTCCCACCCTCTCAGAAATTGTAACCCTTCTTCAAGCCTCGGACCTTAAAATCCAAAGCCCTCCGCCCTCTGTTTATAAAGACGTTAATGACTAGCAAATTTATCTTCACTTATTGTATTGCTCCATATCTCATATATGGAGGATTAGAGGAATCACCATGTCAGTGATAACCTGAAATGCCAGAAGTATGTGTTTCCATACTGTGCCAGCTTCCCGAAGAACAGTGTATATACAAAGAATGTTTAGCACATATGGTAGAGACAGTCATAATAAATTCCATTTATCTTTGCACTTCTTGACCATTTTCACTCTACTCGCCCACTAATCCATCTGCCCCCAAAACTTCTGAGCCTTGTCAAACAGCTGTCATTTAAAAAAAGAAACTAACAAGAAGACATTACACAACCTGCCACCAGTGCTGTATTAATGGTGTGGGAAGTGCTTTGGGGTCCTTTAGAATGAAAGAGCTATTAATGAGCTAATAAATTAGGCCCCAATTCTGCAAGGGCTTACACACATACTTACCTTCACCACTGAAGGTAGAAAACTAACTAAAACTGTCTGTAGGAGACTACCATAGTAGTGAAGCTAAGCATGTTAATAAGTGTTTGCAGGATCAGGGCCTTGGAGATCTTGTGTGTGAGAAAGAGCTGGTATTTGAGTTGACTTCTTTTCTCATATCTCACCCTACTGTATTGTAGGCTATGTTATGGAACTATCTGTAAGAGGCAAGCACTTTTCTGAGACTCCTGCATTACTCAATCACAACAGGAGGAATTAAGGATAAAAAGATAAGCTTCACTTCAGAATTTTCTTGCTTTTGTCAGCTAAGGTTATGGCCTTAATAGTATTTCAATTTTTTTTTTAATATATGTAACATATTCTGGGCTTGGGCTATCTTATGCCTGACTGACATTTAGAAAACAACATGTCAGTCGTCTTTTAGCGAGAACATGCTTGCAGCATGCAGTGGAGAAAATGTTAGCATAGCAAAGAGTGCTGTGAGCAACAGAACATGTCAAGGTCCTTCCTAAGTCAGTTGAAAATGTTTTCCTGTGAGGAAGAGGATCAGATAACTCTAAAGCAGGGATAACGCTAGTTAAACTATTTATTGCAAATAATTTTAATTGCTGGTTATTCTGTTTGCAAATTATTTAATTTTAAAAATTATTTGTTGTTTTTAAATATTCATCAGATTTTTTTTTTGGCTGCATTCCAGTTGCTGGTTTGTTCACTTCAATTATACAGTTCAATTAACAGTGTGTGATTGGTCACCTGAATCACATGGTATTGTTACTGCTCCCTGACTGGATGGCTGAAACTTTTTTAAATAAGAAAATGAAAAGTGGCAAATAATGATCACCACACGTTTTAGACAAAAAATAATTTGAAGATTTTTTTGCATTGGCAAACATTTGTAAATCCCCAGTATACTCATAATAATTAATATAATACTATGAATAACAATAAACTGAACTCATCACTTGTCTGAATTTACTTCATATGATACCTGACCAGCTCTTGCCAGAACTGATGGTAAGCTAAGATAACAAGAATCTTCAATTAATGTCATAACCATTATAAATAGGCCCAAAATGCAAAGTTCAAGTCTGGAGATAAACTTTCATAAAGCTCACCAGAGAGATGATCAGTTCAGATCCAAACTCTCAAAGATCAGGGTGTTCAGAACTGGCATTTTGGTGTAGGGTATGTCTCTCTTGTTTATTTCTCCTCCTCTGCAATTAACTCACCTTTCTTTTTGACTGCCTGGTTTCTACTAAACCTTCCCACTGCAGGTTTGCCCTCATAAAGGAACTTTTCCCCACCATGCTTTTCTAGGGTCTGGCTGGCCCTTTGACTATTGCAGAGAAACCCTCCTGCAGCCTTAAAGTGGCCATTTTGCCACTGCTTGCTCTTTGTTACTATTTCTGCTTCCTGAGATGGTAAAAATTCTTATCTTTCCATAGTTTTTCCTTTCTTCCTCCTCACAAGAGGGTGCATTCTGCAAGCTCAGTGGAAGCTTTTTAAAGACACCATAATAGAGGCTCAACTTAAATGTATACCCCAAATTAAAAAAACATAGTAAGAGAACCCAAAAAAAGCCACCATGGCTAAACAACAAAGTAAACGGATCAGGGCCTTAGTGATCTTCTGTGTTAGAAAGAGCTGGTATACGAAGCAGTGAGAGGTAAAAAGGCATCTTTAAAAAGCAAAAGTTAAATCCTAGTGAGGAAAATAGAAAGGAGCATAAACACTGGCAAATGAAATGTAAAAATACAATTAGGAAGGCCAAAAAAGAATTTGAGGAACAATTAGCCAAAGACTCAAAAGTAATAGCAAATTTTTTTTAAGTACATCAGAAGCAGGAAGCCTGCTAAACAACCAGTGGGGTCACTGGACAATAAAGGTGCTAAAGGAGCACTCAAGGATGATATGGTCATTGCAGACAAACTAAATGAATTCTTTGCATCAGTCTTCATGGCTGAGGATGTGAGGGAGATTCCCAAACCTGGGCCATTCTTTTTAGGTGACAGATCTGAGGAACTGTCCCAGATTGAGGTGTCATTAGAGGAGGTTTTGGAACAAATTGATAAATTAAACAGCAATAAGTCACCAGGACCAGATGGTATTCACCCAAGAGTTCTGAAGGTGAAATTGCAGGACTACTAACTGTAGTCTGTAACCTATCATTTAAATCAGCTTCTGTACCAAATGACTGGAGGATAGCTAATGTGATGCCAATTTTTAAAAAGGCCTCCAGAGGTGATCCTGGCAATTACAGGCCTGTAAGCCTGACTTCAGTACTTGGCAAACTGGTTGAAACTATATAAAGAACAATATTGTCAGACATATAGATGATCATAATTTGTTGAGGAAGAATCAACATGGTTTTAGTAAAGAGAAATAATGCCTCACCAATCTACTAGAATTCTTTGAGGGGGTCAACAAGCATGTGGACCAAGGGGATCCAGTGTACTTAGATTTTCAGAAAGCCTTTGACAAGGTCCCTCACCAAAGGCTCTTACACAAAGTAAGCTGCCACGGGATAAGAGGGAAGGTGCTCTCATCGATTGGTAACTGGTTAAAAGATAGGAAACAAAGTGTAGGTATAAATGGTCAGTTTTCAGAATGGAGAGAGATAAATAGTGGTGTCCCCCAGGGTTCTGTTCTGGGACCAGTCCTATTCAACATATTCATAAATGATCTGGAAAAAGGGGTAAACAGTGAGGTGGCAAAATTTGCAGATGATACAAAATTACTAAAGATAGTTAAGACCCAGGCAGACTGCGAAGAGCTACAAAATGATCTCTGAAAACTGGGTGACTGGGCAACAAAATGACAGATGAAATTTAATGTTGATAAATGCAAAGTAATGCACATTGGAAAGCATAATCCCAACTATCCATATAAAATGATGGGGTCTAAATTAGCTGTTACCACTCAAGAAAGAGATCTTGGAGTCATTGTAGATAGTTCTCTGAAAACATCCACTCAATGTGCAGCAGCAGTCAAAAAAGCAAACAGAATGCTGGGAATTAAGAAAGGGATAGATAATAGGACAGAAAATATCATGATGCCTCTATATAAATCCATGGTACGCCCACATCTTGAATACTGTGTGCAGATGTGGTTGCTCCATCTCAAAAAAGATATATTGGAATTGGAAAAGGTTCAGAAAAGGGCAACAAAAATTATTCGGGGTATGGAATGGCTTCTGTATGAGGAGAGATTAATAAGACTGGGACTTTTCAGCTTGGAAAAGAGACGGCTCAGGGGAGATATGATTGAGGTCTATAAAATCATGACTGGTGTAGAGAAAGTAGATAAGGAAGTGTTGTTTACTACTTCTCATAACACAAGAACTAGGGGGTCACCAAAGGAAATGAATAGGCAGCAGGTTTAAAACAAACAAAAGGAAGTATTTCTTCACACAACACACAGTGAACCTGTGGAACTACTTGCCAGAGGATGTTGTGAAGGCCAAGACCATAACAGGGTTCAAAAAAGAACTAGATAAATTCATGGAGGATAGGTCCATCAATGGCTATTAGCTAGGATGGGCAAGAATGGTGTCCTTAGCCTCTGTTTGCCAGAAGCTGGGAATGAATGACAGGGATGGATCACTTGATGATTACCTGTTCTGTTCATTCCCTCTGGGGCACTTGGCAGTGGCCACTGTCAGAAAACAGGATACTGGGCTAGATGGACCTTTGGTCTGAATCAGTATGGCCGTTCTTATGTTCTAACTTATAGCCTTAAGTGACATCCAGGAAAATGCTTGGTCCAACTCAGAAAATAGCAATGTTCTGCCTGCTAGCTAAACCCAGTAGGGCAATTCTTATATTTATTCTCATAGCTCCAATGACCATTCTGGTGGTTGAGCCCTAAAAGTAGTTCATCCTTCTCCTTGAAGGAGTTCCTGAGGAATTATGTATAGTTTGTAACTATACAAACACACTTATTGGGGGGAAAAACTGAATTTGCGGGTCATTTTTGTCTCTATGGTGCTTGTGATCATGGTACTTCCTTTTGGGGTGAACATGTGGACGTTCTCATTTACCTGTTTGTTGCCCAGTTGCTCTTGTCTGCTAAGAAACTTAATCATGTAGGGTCAAATTCACCATTGCAGAGAATCAGAATAAGAATCATAAAAAAAAAGAATAATTTTTGTCATCTCCTTTACAAGTGTATGAAGTTGAAGGAAATCTTACTCAAGAGGGAAGTGTGATGTGTTCTAGGGAGCAACATGATGAAAACCTTCAGGGTCTGGTTTACAAGTCACCTGCATTTTCCTGTTGTTCTATTGCTGGTGAATCCTGACATACCTGCTCCTTTTATGAGCCCATAATGATGATTTGCACACAGATCACAGCTTTATATTGGGAAAATCAAAGATGGAAAAGAAGCCAGCAAGTCTCCATCTCTGACTGTGCAAAGAGGAAGTGCTAAGAAACAAGCATGGATCCTAAGAATGGAGAGGGGGAATATGACAGGTTCCTGGCTGAAGTCTGTAGCATTTCTCATGGCCCTCTGAAGAGGGGAGCAAGGAACTAGTGGGCAGTGCCCTTCGTGGCATAGCATGAAGTAATCACCACCTTCCTGATCTCAGTGAGCTAGGTCTTCACAGAGCTGGCTAGAAAATAATTCCACAATAATGGCTGAGCTTCTTCTAAATTCCCAAAACAAAACAAAAAAGTCATTTAAAAAACTAGGTAAAGGTTTCTTATGGTGGTAATAATACTTAGCATTTATGTAGCTCTTCTCACATTCAACTAATTTTATAAACATTGTGGCGAATCCCACCTGCCTTATCACATTTGTACAGCACTTAGAACTCTGGCTAAGCAGTTATTAAATGTATAAAAATCATCTGAGAAGATATGTTGAATGCTATTTATGCATAAGGCATCCAGAATTACACCTATTATCTAATGACTCCTTACAGCAATCCTTTGAGCTAGATACAGTAAGTATTATTTCCATGTCACAGATGGGAAAATTTGAGACAGAAGGAATAAATAACTTGTTCAAGGTCACAGAGGGAATCCGTGTCACAGCTAGAACTAGATCTCAGCATTTCTTAGTTCCTTGGAGTATATTCACACCAGTATACCTCTTTCCCTTTCTTAGGAAGGGAGGATTAAGGGAGAAATGAGGACTAACAAACTGAACACAAGTTCACCAAACAAAGCAGCTAAGAAGAAAGTCTGTTCAGTTGTGGGATGTGTACTTGCTGAGCGATCGTTCTTACCAATGCAATATAGCTTTGCTTGTAAGACTACACCTGAGATACTGTGTACAGCTTGGGTCTCCACATTTTAAAAAAATGCAGAGAAAACAAAAATGTTCAAAGAAAATGAAATAAGCAACAAAAGGAATTGAAGAATTTGATTTAGCTGCAGTGAAAAGTAAAGGGACATGAATTCATTTAGCCTTATGGCACAATGGATAAGGGGATAGACGTGAACTTTGTGTAAATTAGCTATCAGCGAACCTATTTAAAAAAGAAAAGAAAAATACAGGTCTGTCGCATCTTAGGTGCATTTAACATGCGCGATTTCAGCTTTACGCGGTCGGCAAAAACAACAAAAAAAGAGAAAAATAACAATTTAAATACTGTTTCTGTAGTGCGGGCGATTCCGCCCACCATTACACTCAATGTAATTTTGACTATACCTGATTTTCGCTTTAGGCGCTGACTGCGGAACGTAACCCCAGCATAAGATGAGACAGACCTGTAGGCTGTCCCAGCCCATCCTACTATCCTCTCAAACCTTTGCCCCTTTCTAAAACTGACCTGAACTGACCCTATTTGAAGGATCTGAAATGTCTGATTCACTGTTTATCACATAGCCCCTCACTTCTGGGTTTTGTTCAGGACCAGAAAGGCCAAAATACCATAAAAAGGCAGTTCTTGTGTGTCAGGCCAGACCCCAAGCCTTTGTAAAGGGACTGGAGTTGCAATCTGAAATCCCAGAAATCAAGTCAGGGAGCTCCTGCTCTCATCAAGTTTCCTGAGTACAGTCTGTAGATACACTAAGGTCAGACAGTTTGGATAAGATTCAGACAAGCAAGTTCTTCTCCAGATGAACCTTTTTTGAGATTTTCCTATTGTTATTATAAATACTTAATGCAATGGAGCAAAAAGAACTATTGATCTGATCATCAGCTGTAACGGCCTGATCCTTCAAGTCCCCTAGTCTCTGAACTCCCACTGACTTTAGTGGCAGTACCTCACATGGAGAGCTTGTAGGTTTAGGTCCAAAATGAGACACAGTGGTTTTAAAGTAATTAATGTTTGTGAGGTACTCAGCTATCATGGTGGTGCAAGGCACATAATTACCTAGATAAAGATTAAATTGCAGAAGAGATTAGCTTATTTGATGTGGAGAATGTGGGAATTTTTGTAATATTTGTTGTGAATAATAAGTGTGACTCAGTTTACCCACTCACTTTGTATTGCTAACCACTGGGCATGAAAGAGTTAATTTCCTCCTCTGAGACGGGGAAGAGGAATTGGTGGATGTCATATACACCAGACTCAGCTGGGCCTATCAAGAACCAAATGGAATGCACACATGTGAATGGAGGGTCCTGCACAAATAATGGAAACCTAAGTGCCTAACAACCAAGGAAGAAAAACAGGTGGCCACAGAGTGATTGCTTCTGAAGACAAAAGAAACCAGTTTCGAGCAGAGTTTGCTGCTATGCTCAGACAGGGACACAGATTCAAAGAGAGACTAAGATGGATACCAGCCAGCGAACCATGGACAAATACGGCAGTTGCTTCTTCCAATATAGACTTAGTGTTAAGCTTGGCTTTTCCATGCTGACCTAAGGACTCTCAAAGACTGTATACCAGTTGACTAATAATTGCTGGTTTGTTTAGAAAAGGCTTCCCTGTGTCATTGCAGCTACTCACTGGTTGCATTGCTCCCTGAAACAATTAAAGTCTATAAAGAGATATCTGAACTCGTTGGGACTTGCTTCTTCTTAGCATGCACAACATGCCTCGCGTGGCACATGACCAGGATTCATCACTGAATTTGGTCCACTGGTTGGATCATTAGCTTCCCCAAGTTGGGCCAGGTATTGACAGGAAGTGCGTCATGAATGCTGATCTATGCCACCCTTTGGGACTTGCTGTTGAGCCATAGAGAAAAACAGGGTACTGGCATCTGAAGGCACAGTCTGAGTTTTAGAGCTTCAGGGCTCATCCTTGTGAAAAACTGAGCTTCGAGCTTGGTAAGTAATTGGGGTACTTCCATAAGAGTGTGTAAAGACTCGGGCATCAAACCCCTGTAGGTCCATGACACTTCACTATTAGAAAAAACTAACTAAGTACTAACGGGACAAAGAAAGAGTGGAACAATTTGTCTAGCTGAGGCAGTTATGGTTGATTCAATATAGATACATAAGTCAAGACTAAATATGTGAAAAGAACAGAATAACTATGTTTGCTTAGTTCAGTAGACCTTAACCCAAGAGAATCTGATTCTTGATTGCAGAGCATGAAAATAGCATCATTACGGTTAAGGTTTTGTCACAGTTATTTTTCGTAAAAGTCATGGAAAGGTCGCAGTCAATAAACAAAAATTCACAGAAGCCCATGACCTGTCTGTGACTTTTACTAAAAGTAATGGGTGGGGGGCTGATGTGGGGATGACTGAAGCCTTAGCAGGGTGGGATGAGAGCCTGAGCCCCACTGCAGGGGGGAGAGGGTCCAGCACCCGCCACCTATAACAAATAACAGCTCTAGCACCTTGGCACTGCGGTGCCCCAGCCGGCTGATAGCTCCAGGCCTGCTACCCCAGGGCTGAAGTGGAAAATGTCACGGAGGTCTCTGAAAGTCACAGGATCCATGACTTCCATGACCTCTGTGACATAATCATATTCTTAAGCGCTATTTAAGTATGTAATGGTCCTCACTCAGGGTCTGGTCGGGGAGCGTGGCCTAGTGGTCATAGCTACACCCTCTGATTGCCAAGGGGTGTGTGGGGAGGGGAGCCCGGGACCTCCCACTCAACCAGGCTCTGACCCAGGGCCCTTTGGGCTACCAGCAGTCTGGCAACCAAGGCTGCTTAAGGCTGTCCTTCCTGGGCCTCTTCCTCTCATTCCCACCCTCCCGCAACCCTCCACCCGGTCAGCTTAGTCCAAGGCTTTCCCTTGTTGGGAAAGTCCAAACCAAAATAAGTAAGAGCGGGTTACCATTGTCCAGGGTCCACAGGCAGGGAAAAGGGAAATATAGTTCTACCACCCAAATGAGCTAATTCCCTGTTTTTTAATTCCTCCAGCAGATGGAGCATTTGCTGCAGGTGTGGCCAGGCCAGGCTGGCTGAGCCCAAAATAATCCCATAACCCCTTGTTGCCCAGTGTGGGGTTTGTACACCCTATCACAAAGTACCAGGCATAAGGGATTTATACATAGTAAGTCTTCAGCCGTATATCCCAACGTAACAAGAGGGGGCTTATAAGGAGAAACAAGATGCCTTCAGAATGAAAGTAGAAAGAAAGCCAAGCATTAAGAATGACACCACAACTTCACCATTTTAAGAGCCACGTTCTGCAATACCTACTCATTAGGCCCCATGTGCCACAAAATGGGCATCCAGTATTGGTCATGGACTGTATTGCACCCACTCTGCTTTTTCTTATGTAGCATATGTTTTCTCAAAATGTTAAAATTGCATGTTGTGCCTATTAAATGTGCCAGACAGTCAGACCTACATAATGAGGGCTATTTTCTACCAGCTGAAGAAGTACAGTACAAGCAATGGCAGCACAGGCCTTAGTCTAAAAAAAAGAGAGTTTGCCTATTAATTGCAAAATCAGCTCAAACTTATTCCTGTCCTTTCTGCTGAGACTGCCCCCAAAGGATGCCTGCCGTGCTAGGGGGTGTAAGAGTTTGGCGAGGTTAGTTACCTGCTATGAACTGGACTGAGGTCACCAACACTTATGTGGTATTGTTTAAATGTACAGTAGTATTTTGTACTTGTATTTTGACCTTTTTTAATGTAACTTTTTTATTGGTTTCAGATATTTGATAGCATTCCTTTTACCTCTTTAGGACAATTATTCACCTAAAGTTCTGTCCAGAGATTGTTCCCTGTAGCTTCTTTGCCCCAGGATCAGATTGCAGGGGGCCAGAGCAGGCTACCGACTCCTAGGCTCTTGGCAAATCCACACTCCTGAAGGAACAGTTAAGCAGACCAGATGCTGCAGAGCTCCAACTTCAAGTCTATGAACATTCTTCTTTCTCCACTCCCTCAGGCACCACAGATCCTTAATCTGTCCATATTTGGTATGCTGCCCCCGCAGTAATGATATAAGGGCTAATCATATAGGCAATGAGTGGAAGAGTCCCTGTGGTGGGCATATGTGAATTCTGTAGCCCTGTTCTTATGCCGTTCCTTCTCCATCATTTGTTTGGTTGAAGACAGCTGAGGGCTAGATGCAGCAGCCTTGAAGACTCAAAATGTTGTGCATGTTTCCAGAGAGAGATCCCTACTGAACTGTGTAGTTGAAGTGTAAGGTAGGCACAGCTAACCTTCATTCACTAGAAATACATTTTAAAAACGAATAATTATTGAAAATATTTTCTCCCCTATTACAGTCCAGTTTAAAAAGAGCACAAAACAGAGATGGACATAGGATTTGCTGTACTGAATCAGACCCATTGGTCCCTCAAATCTGGTACTCTACTCCTGGGAGTGGCTAACATCAGCTACTACAAAGGATGCTTTACTAGCAGTCTCAAGCCCATAAACAAAAGAAGCCCATTTGGCCCAAAACCACAACTGAATTCACCAAGAAATGCCCATAATTTCTAATTCTAATTGCCTTAATACAAGTTAGAATTGAGTTTACTTTGAAATTGTTTAATAGTAATTTACTAGTGGAGTAGAATACTCCTTTTTAGTAGCAAGCAAGCTCAGACTTCAACGACTGCAATAAGTTGCTGTTCTAGACATTACAAAGAACATCTGCCAAAGTAGTCTAGATACACATGCTTTTCAGGGCATTACATATTTTAATTTTTTGGTCAAATACTATAAAAAGAAAAGTCATCCAGCAATACAATCCTTAACAAAAAACTTATTCTGAAGACAAGCTTTAGTGTAAAGGAAAATTGTAACCAACTCTTTTTTGTTACAAGGTGTACCTGTGTAAAGAGTTTTATTTTAGGTCTGAATGACTTAAATTGGTATGGAAGTGCCTGAATGTCTGAAGGCAAAACTAGCAGTATGTAGATAGGTATGTGTCTTAATAGGGCTGTGTCTTGTGAGAAGCCCAGAAGAATTGCTCAACATTGCAGAATAACTGAGTAACTTCTCCAGCATTTCAGTAGTTGCTGGAAATTCCAGTAATAGAATTTGTGCCCTATATTGCAGGACGGACAGGGGGAGGAAAAATATTTCTGAAGTCAATATAATGCTCAAGCAAGGTGCTTGGATTAGCAATGCTGAAAAATGAAGTCCTCTTCACAGAACAGCATGCAGTGGCTCCTTCTGTCTTATATGTTGTAAGCTTGTTCTGGAGGGAACGTTTTTTTAGGAGCAAGAGAGTAATTCAGTTTCCATGTTCACTGATCCAAAAGCCCACTCAAATCAGAGGGAGACTTCATTAACTTCAATGGGCTATGGATCTGACTCTCAGTCATTTGATCTGCTCCTGCAAACCATTTCTCTGGCAACCAATTCAGAGTAAGATTTTGCAGGCTTGGACCTACTGGCCTCTCTGTTGAGAACAAGGGTACCATGTAGTGCTGAATGTGGTGAGATAGTGGTGCTTGTCCACTACAAACTGGATTAAGCCTCCCCAACTCATTTTCTACACCCCATGTTTTTACAAACACTGATCTGTGTTGTGTTCTTTTTTTGTTTCCAATGGTTCCTCCTCTTCTGTTGCAGTCCCTACCATTTTAACTTGCTCACCTTTTCCTGTACTAAACAAGTATTGTCCTGCTTAGAACTAATCTAGGTGGGCTAATGTAAATCTCCAGATGAGCCATAGCACCATGTGTACAAAACTCATTGAAGTCAATAGTAGTTGTGATTATGGATCGATGAGCAGAATCTGCGCCTAACAGCACTAATTAGATGGGACAGGTGAAATTTTGGCCCTACTGAAGTCAATGGAAGTTTTGCCATTGACTTCAATGGAGCCAGGGTTTCACCTAGAGCTTTTAGCTAACACAATTTTCTCTCTCCTCCTACTTTTAAATCAGATGAAAACTGGAACCACTCAGGATGAGTTTTAATGAAAGTATGGCTCTAAGAATTAATTGGGGAAAGGAGTTAATCCATTTACTAGAGATAATGAACACATTGATTTGCACAAGATTTTACAGGGCATAGATAGATTCCCCCCCTCCCCCCGCCCCACCCCACGCCCGACCCCACTCAGAAGTCTCTTACTGGTTAGATCAATTTCTTAACTTTTGTAATTGCATCATTTCTCTAAACACAGCAGAAAGAACCAATAGTATGATGTGATATGACTCATTGCTTTTTTACCTTGAGTTGCTTCATACAGCAACACAGTTTAAGGATTTCACAATAGAGTTTAAATTCTCAAGCTGATTTTAACTAAATCCTCTGTGCTAATTTTTTTTCAACAGTATTTTACCACATACTGTAAAAGGGTTATTTAAACAATATTCACCATAATTGCCACTAGTAAATGATAACTAACTGCAGCTTGTGGATTCTACATACTGGTCTTCAGAAGATTATTGAAGTAATCTGTGTGCAATTTTGTGTTATGTTGTTAATAATAGTATGTACTGGACTTGTTTGAGTTTTCTCTTTAGTATTCAGAAACTGAGAGTTTAAGAAAACATTCAAAATGCTGAGGATACATGTAAGTGAAATATTTAATGTCTGTCAGTATTCATAAAAGTTACATTGTTTACATAGGGTTCATTTCTATATAATAAAAATTTCATCTTAATGAAAAGATTTTCTGGCAAGTCTCGTATATGTTAATTTGTTTAACATATGCTTTGGATATATAGCTAAATAGCAATATAGTTTAAAAAAAAACTTTCTGCAAATAGTCCTTTGAACAATTACAAAACCTCATTACTAAAGAATTGGTTATCTTTACACTTGCTTGTTGGCTTGTTAAACTCAGCTGTGATTTGGAATGGGCAAAGATCAACTCTTTCTTAGGACAGCCTTTTCTTAACAGTTCAACAAATTTGTTCATTGCATAGTGAAGATGTAAACGTCTCAGGGTTCCATAAATTATACCTTTGTATTCTAAAAAGTCATTGATGGTTTTGCATACTATACTGCATATGCTTTCCTATGCTGATTTTACTTTGTTAGTTTTGTTGTTGAGGCTGATGGAATTATTATTAATTTTGTTTTAGATATGTCAATTGTACACAACAAATGAAGAGAAGAAAATGAAAAATTTAAACACCAAAGGAAATTGTTTTACACTTTGCAACAATATTGCCACCTCATTCTTTTGGTTTTCTATATACAACATGATGGAAATGTACTGTACTGCTTCTTTTCAAAAAATGAGTTTAAATTAATTTCAACAGTTAGCTATGTGTTTACATAAAGTTAACTATGTTTGCATCAAATAAAATGTTTATTAATGAAAGCTATTTATTATACAAGAAACATCAAAGAGAAAATTCATCATACAGAAATGTACACTATTGGTGACAGATGGAAAAGTGCATGCAGATTTCTTTGTTTTATTAAAAAGAAGAAGTCAGAAACAATCGTACTAAAATTACTGGGTTTTGATCCCTATGATCTTAAATGAGTGAAAAGTTTTTTCTCTGAATTTACAGTATGCCATTTAACAGATATGACTAATACACATTAGCAAGCAGGTGGAATGAAAGCATTCGGATTTTATTTTACAAGTACTTGTGCTTGACAAATGTGATTTTTAATTTGTTTTTAAGAAGAATTGTCTTCAAATATGGGCTGGATAGATTGCTGCCAGGTTGCTCTGGTTTTATACACAGTTTCTCTAAATTTGTTTTTAATACCACACAAATTATTTAAGCCTTTTGTTCTGATAATTAAACACCATAAAATAACATATGTTTTGTTAACATTCAGGAAATGACATTTGAGTCTTTTATTTTATTTTTTAAATGTTTTTGGCTCAAAAATTTTTTAAATATATGATTATCATAACCTAATATTGTCTTTGTCTTCACTGCAGTGGATTTCCGATCAAACTTTTCCCCTTCTTTTAATACTTTAGGGAATTTTCAAACGTCGGGATGTTTGGCTGTAATGCCCCAAGATTTGTTCTCCCTGAAAGAAATCATAGTGACAATTTATTAAACTACAGAGCAACCTGGCTTTTAGGGGTCTGCAATTCTAGTTTGTGTTCAATATACCTAGCATTAAATCTTGATTCATTTCATCATAATTATTTGTTATATTTTTCATGCAATTACTGTAGCTGCTAGTTATCTGATTTTTAAAATCCTAAGATAAGGTTGCAATATCAAATCAGTGGGGCATTACTTTTCATGTGCAAAAAAAAGGGGGGGGTTTAAAAATTAAAACCTAAGTTGCGCCATCAATGGTAAGTACATTTACTATGAAGAAAGTGAAAACCTAAAAAGAAATCACATTTATAAGATTGCGTTCCCATGTTTAACATCATTCATTCATTCATTCGTTCATTCATAGTAAAAATGCAGAGACACATAGATACAGGTAGACTTAAATTAAAAAAAAAATGATGGGAAATAAAACTCCTTGGATCCAAAATGATTTATTCACACAAATTTAATAGGATATATCACAATTGTTTGGTCCATAAATATTTAGGGGAAATAGTTTCTATACAATGCATTTATCAATAAACAAAGAAACATGGACAATTTTGCTAGACCACTTACTGTACTATAAACACGAAGCTCAATATATAAGATTATTGAATTTATCAACTATATCTGAAAGAGTGCACAACTGCTTTCTATGACATGTTTGTCCCCTCTAACAGGATACACCATAAAAAGAGTTTCAGAAATAAGAGGTAAAACAGTACAAAACTAGTGAGGTGTCAAAAGGGCTTAAAACAGTTAATTTAACAAACAACACATATATCCTGATTTTTCACAAACTTACTCCCAAGTTATATCATAAGGCACATAGTAGAACTGAGTTATAATTAGTCTACTTAATAAAGTAGATCTATAGTACCATATATTGTTCTGTCAAAGAACAAAATTTATAAGTATCAATATTTTTACCTGTAAAAGTGTATTAATAAAGATCTCAGCCTTACCAAGGTTGTTTGGTCTGGTTAGTGGTAAATGCCCATAAGGTAATAGAAATAGGAAAAGTCAAGATTTAAGCTCCATAGAAGATGATAACCATACTTGCTAAATATATAATGGCAAACACACCTTTCTTCTATTACAGTGTTAACATCTCTTCCATCATCTTTTTTTTTAAAAAATAAGCTACTTTTCTGTGCTAATTTTCTAAAAACCCTGAGCAAAAGTTACAATAATGCACTTTAATGTGGGCAGTGAACTGTCAATATGTAACCACACATTTATACAGCCAAAAAGGACACCTTTAAAATATATTAAATAGCCACTTTCACCACCAAAAGAGAGATTTGATGGGGTCTAAAAAGTGGATTCTATGTGCAAAGTTATTCTTAACAATCCACTAAAAGCAAGATGTAGATCTTGACTGTTTTTTTGTTTTTGTTTCTCAGACTTTCCACAATCTAATTGTTTTTAACTACAATAAAGGGGAACAAATGAACATTCACCACTGCCCAGACCATTCAGACTTTTAGCTTAATTAAAAGAAAGAAAAAAGAAAAAAAAAGAAAAAGAAAAAGAAAAAAAAATTGCTATTGTAAACTAGGAAATGTATTTAGATCAGCATCCACAAGGTCTTCTGAGTTTATCTGCCTCAAAGCTACCCACTGCCAATTCCAAATTTCATAAGAATTCTTCTAATGCATTTTTCTTTTATACAAAAGTTAAAAAACTAAAGTATATATTAGAAATATTAATGTACTAAAGATTTAAGTTCATGTATTAAACAAAGTGTCTGATACAATCTCATGAAACATCTAAAATAAATTCAAAATAGCATGAATAAAATGTACTAAAATCAGTTTCCTTAAACATCTTAATAAATTATATTTTGCTTATTTCCATCTTCCCTGAAAAAGTTTAATTAATCGAGAATTGCCTTAGTAATAAAGATATGTATACATTTAGAACTTCATCCTACACTCACTAAAGTTAATGACAAATCTCCCATTGGCTTTAATGATGCAGGATCAGGGCCATATAGAGTGAATTGTTTTCTTTTTTTTTTTTAATTAAAATCAGTGGCATTTATGGCAGAGTGGGAAAAAATGAAATTTTGCCTAGGCAATGCTAAAACTTATATTGAATTATTCAGCCTTGTGGCCCAATCCTGCAAACAGTGATGCAACAGAGTAACCTTACTCATATGAGAAAACTCATTGAAATCAATGGGACTTTTCATTTGAATAGTTCCTCTGGTGTATACTTTAGTGAGCCTCCTTACATGAGTAAAGTTACTCTGGAGCATAAGTGTTTGCAGGATGAAGGCCTTTGGTGTGCATAATTCAGAATTCACAGACCAAGGGCCTGATCTTGCAGTCCTTACCTACACACCAGTCCCATTGAGCCTAATCCTGCAAGTCCTCCATCCATGCCCTACTCCCACTGGTGTCAATGGACATTCCACTTGGATGAATGGCTTGCAGGGTTGAGATTATTGACCTGCATGGGAATTTTGGGTGCTCAATGAATACAGGGTCAAGCTCATAACTAATATTTATACAAACAAAAAAGAAGAAGAAGAAGAAGAAAAAGAAGAAGAAGCATTGACACTTGGAATGCCTCTGTCTATTCCAATTCCTAATTTGATTTGTTTTGTAGGTGTGAAAAATACATAGTATGAAACTTAAACATGTATTATAAAAATAAAGTTAGACTTAGGACTCTGAAACTCCATAAATGCACATACAATCCTGGAGCAGCAAACTATTGGCTTTAAATGAACTGTTAGAGGCTTTCTCGGATTATCAGACTGGGAATATAATTTTCTTCTCCCTCTCTTCCCCCCCCCAAGATTCTGGAAATAAGTAACATACAATTTTAAGAGGCACTTATTAGAATGAATCATAACTTTCCCTTCAATTGTCTGATGAATTAAAAAAAATCCAAATACAATTTATAGACAAAATATGTTCATTTATAATGGAGACATATTACTGCAAACTCATTTGCCAAGTGGCTGCAGATGCTACACACCAAGCTGTTTGTTTTCCCAAATATTTTGTGGGTTTGTTTAAAAAAAAATAAAGAGTCTTGTAAATAATAATAAAGAAGAATAAGAATTAAAAAAAACTCAAATGTTAGAAAAGGTTCGTTAAGGTAGTTTGTGAGGGGCTCCCGGATTCGTGGCTGTCCAAGTTAGAGGTCACTGATGTCACTACAGTGATAGTGGGATTGGTCAGGTCTGTTAAAGTGGTCGCAGTGCCGGGTGGAGTGAGAGCGCCGCTGTCTGCTGAGGGCGGTGCCGGAAGTGACGTGCCATCAGCTTTATCGACACCCCCATTCTCCTGCCGCAAAAGGTTCCTTCTGAATTTGGCTCTTGCGTTTTGGAACCAAACCTGCAAACCAATCCCAATTGATTTCTTTACCGATGTTTGCTTTTTGTTTTTGTTTTTGCTTTTATGTATTTTTATGTTTGTTTTTGTTTGGCAAATCATCTAAGTAACTCTACATCTTTGTTTACTACTAGTTTGCATCGTTTCCGTCATACAAAGGCATCTGTACATTAGGTCCAGCACTGTGGGTGCTGATTAAAGGAACATTGACGCCCACGATGAGGATCTCCTAGAGCAGCCTTGCAGAAGTCTACTCACCCACTCATCCAAGGAGAGTAACTTTTCTGATGGGCAAGTAACATATCCTTGGGGTGGGGGGTGTTGTTCCATTACCTAGGTCATCATGGTAAAGGATGGGTAAAGTAAAGATTTTGTGCTTGGGCTGGTAAACTTTTGTGACCATTTTTAAAGTCTGAAAACTTTAAAAGGGGAAATGACACTATCCCCTATAGCACTGGTTATTAATATGGGTTTCCTAGTCCTCTTCCCTATAAAGCTGTGGGTTCATTTAAAATGTTTTAGGTGACATGTAACATGGACAAGCAATTAATGCTAATAGATTCTCCTTTTGCCTCGATCACTGCCCTCTCTCTGCACACTGCACACAGCACTACATACCTCACTTTAATTTCACTGAGCTAGCACACAATGAGAGGGGATTTACAGTTATTTATTTTTTTAAACTGTGTTTTTTGGGGGGAGTATTTTAGGTAGGGGAGTGACTAACTGTTGACTTTACTATGGAGGCCCTTAGTGATAGACATGGAGAAAGGAAGCAATCTGGTCCTGGAGGATCGTATCAGCCAAAGCTTGCTTGCCATATCCCAGGGAAACCTAGACTTTGCCCAACCAAGGGCCACAATGACAACTTAGGGAGCCCAAAGGCTGCACCTCATTTGTGTAAAATGGAGCAGATTGCTTCTACCCGCTTAATATAGAGGTCACCACATAGAGACTACAAGTCCCACGATGCATTGCTTCCCTCACTGGGGCTTGTAGTCTTTGGAGATAGTTCCCTCATATCGAGGATGAGGGTGATCACAAACTACATTTCAGAATTCTGTGGGCTGAATTTGGGTGGTGAGCTATACACTGCCATATAGTACTTTACCCATTAAGTTCTCTGCACACTCACTAGGGACACAGCAATATTATACTAAGAAGAAGAGATATACATATAACAGTCTAAATAAGGGAGATACTATTATATTGGCAGGGGGAGGGGAGTTTTGTCAAGCCTGTGATGGTGGCTTCTTACCTGCAGAACTCTCTTGGTCAGGCCCGTTTTCTGGGCAAGCTGCTTGAGGTCCTTGGCATCTGGGTTGTGGTTGATAGCAAAGTAGGACTTCATGGTGCGGAGCTGGTGGTGTTTGAAGGAAGTGCGCATGCGCTTAGTCTTCTGGGATGGGGGGTAAGGCTGCTGGTCTCTGTCCAGGTGATCTGCCTCATTCTCATTACAACCTGATCAGTAAACAACATGACACAACAAGGAGTTGGTGGTGATCATGCATCATACTATAGTAAATAAAACTAAGGCAAGTTTCCAGAATCACACGCTATTTTTGGAGAAGAAAGAGGGGATTGAGCTAATATGGTGTCGGGATGGGCAGGAAGTGGTATTTAGATTAACAAATAAAGGTCAGGAGGAGGATGGCCTTTTCCTGTTCTTAACATTTATTATATCCCCCAGGCTCACACCTGCTAAGGAAACAGTATATTGAAGGTAGATCTGCCAAGTTTCACTGCTTTGGCATTAATTTTCAGGTCCCTCTAGTGATGAAGGTTTTGTTACGTTTCCAAAGAGTCATTTAAAATTTCACTCATTGAAACTGCCCTAGCTTGAGAGAAGAGTAAAGATCAAACCAACATTTTGAATCCTCCCAAATCACCACTAGGCAAAAAAAGAAGCATTAGGTGGGAAGGCTTGTTATGACAAGTATAAATACTGAATTGTTTGTTGATAAAACCCAAAATAAATACATTTGGATTCTGCCTAGAATTTTATATGAAAAGTGTTGGGGTTGGTGCCTGCAATGTTACCACAGCTAGATTGGCACCTACATAGACCATACTGTGGAATGGCCAACTACAAGACCACAGAGCTAAAGATGTGCCTTGATTTGATGATGTGTAAAGTTGTTAAAGTGACTTTGAATAAGAAATATATTACAGATTACTGCCTCATGGGTGTGAGTTGCACACCAGGCCAGTAGTAGTGCTGGGTACCATGGTGTCACTGCCTATGCTTGGGACAGGAATGACACAAATACCAAGAAAAATAACAAAGTCATCCATGTTATACTTTTTGGCCTGGAAAATAATCTGATAACTTTCAGGATTATATTTTACAAAGCTAGCTCAATCACACAGAGGGCAAACCTGATTGTCACATAACAAAGAATATGAATTTAAAAAAAATAATTTAAAAATTGTTAAGAATGTACCATGTAAATTAGCCCAGGCTTCATTAATTCTTCATCTGAATTTCCTTTAGTCTACTTCCCTACAGTTGGATTTATTAACTAGTCTTAGCCAACTCCCAGTCCCTCCCCCCCTCCCACCAACATGAAAAACACACAGCTAGCATTTTGCATTGCATCAGTCAGTAGAGCCTCTGAGACCTGCAGTGCTAGAAAGAGGTAAAACAACTTTCAACTACCCCAAAAATAAAAAGCTCAAGTCTTCTCAGAGCTTTGCTCCCTACTGAATTAAGAGATAAGTCAACAGTTACATATGGTAGCTGCACAACACATAAACAAAGGATCAGGTGAATGCTCATCCAGGATGGAAGAGATTCTAGCTGCAATTATAGTCATATCTGTATTTTCAAATAAAATAAACTGATAGCTCTGAAACCATCTGGAAGTGGAAATTACCTTGGAAGTAACTTAGGATCAGGTTTCCAATATTTTTACACTTGCTGAATAACACTTTATTCCACATGCAGTCCTACTGCCTTCAATGGGACTGTTTGAGCAGTAAAATACTATTCATGGTGAACAAGTATATCAAAATTTGGCCCTAAGAAGTTATTTTAGCCAATTGCAGGCCATTCTTTATTAAAGCATTGAAGTTATGCAGCAACAATTCCAGTTTATCTGACTGTCTAGCCTAGCTAGCCTCTTATAGCACATTTGTCACCATGGTTTCTGAGCATTTATTTATTTATCATGGCTTGGCTTTTCCAAGGTGCCTAAGTCAATGGAACACGGGCTCATAACTACCTCAGGTGCCTCTGACAATCCCAATTTATATAATAATTACACCAGTCTGTTCTCTAAGTGGCTGAAATAGCATTGTGTGGCTTAAAATGCTACATTATTGCCTGAAAAACTAGTCTACAGCTCAAATTCAGGCAATACATTACTGCATGTTTCTTTGCACCATCTTTTTTTTAGTGGCCAGCACAATACACTTCCCATTGTCAAGATCTCACCAAATACACTTTGCATAGTTATTACATTTACACACCATAAGAGATCGAGTTCTTGAGCAATAGCTGTGCAAAACATTGCTCTAGGGAAAGAAAAATTGTCTTCATTTTGAGATAACTTAAACTGTTCAGATTTGATGACCTTTCTGTCCTTTGGACAATTGTTCAACACAGTTGCTCTCAAAATAGAAATTATTTCTAACATATAGTAGCTAATATGGATCAAGTACATTATTTATAGGGTACTTATCACTGTAGTATCTGAGCCCCTCAGAAATATTAATGGTGTTAGTGTCATAACCCTCTGAAGTATTGTTAGGTCTCCAGTTTGTAGCTGAAGAACAGAGAAACAAAGAGATTAAGTGATTCATCCAAGGTCACAAAAGAGGACTGTGTCAGAGCCGAGAACAAAACCCAGTTCTCCTAGAGCCTACTCCAGTGCCTAGCCACAACACTATCCTGCCTCTTTATGAATGTGTGAATATATAAAATATATACACATACATACACACATAATCTAAGCAAGATTCATATAATCTTGTTTGAGAATAAACTTTTTCTCCATTGTGTGATCAAATTGTTTGCTGAATCAGGGCTAGCAACACATTTAATTCATTTTTTTAGAAGTTTGGGTTGTTTCCATAATGTCCTTCACCTTGCAGTATGAATAGGACGATGTATGTGTTTTGATTAAGAAAGCATCTTGATTTATTGAAAAGGTAAGTTTTTGCCCCTCTTCAGATTCTTTTACATCGTCAATTACAATCTAGCACAACAAATGGATTCCTTTGCCTAGCTGCAGAGTGCAGTCCGAAACTTGATAAGTTTTTAGCACAAATACGTTATGGAAATGTTTAAATTATGTTCTAGTGTTCAGAGATGTTTTCACAGTGAATTACAGCTAAGAGACAAAACAATCACTGAGCACTAGTGTCCATGTTCAGGAACCCATCAGGGTGTAAAATTGCAGTTAAACAGGTCTAAAGACAAATATTTTGGCTTTAGTAATGATCAGGCTTCTGATAAACATAGTTCTTTAACGAGTTTTCAGCCTTTACCTGAGAAATACGCCTGCCTACAGATGCCACTAGGGGTCACTAACACATTCATTTAGCAGTTCGAACATGTTGGAGTTTGAAAAGTAGAACAGACTTGGAATTGCAATATTTTAGAGATGGAAAAACTTACTGGCTTTCTTTTGTACAGAATTCAATGAAATACCACCAAAGGGAAAACACCTTTTTGCTGCCCTGACACATACAATTGAAAGTGATATTTGGTGAGGTCTTTTAAAACCAAATCCATCGTGCCTGACAAAAGACTTTCAGTTCATCCTTTCTATTCTGTTGTGTTGAATTAGATTAGAGAATCAGTACCTAGGTTTCCAGCTAAACCGTTAATTACATATGCAAAAGGGCAGCACATGTTGTGGCTAGTATCTGAGAGAAAGATACCCTAGAATACTGCCTTTTAGACTCTTCCCTGCTTTGGGAAAGTATAAGTGTTTAAACACCCGATCTGTGTCCCACTTTTCCGATTGCTCTAAATTCACGCTTTGAATCCTGTATGTTTATTTCTATTTAGATTCGTTACTCTTTGGAGACAATTACATAAAAGAATAGTTCTCAGTCCTGAAGCCAAAGGCGAACGAGGAAAAATGTATTTTTTTAAATGGCTGCCTACTGCATAGGGTTTTTTTCCCTTTCAAATAACAGTTATATCTATTTCATGTCATTCTAAAACCATCAGAGATTCTGTGGCTTTCTTGGGTGTTAAATTGGTCAATGGTTGGAATTATCAGCGCTAGACCGTCTTTAGTTTAGTTGTAAAATGTACTTTCTCCAGACCACGTGCCAGCACTGAGTATTTATAGTCTCCCCCTTTCCTCCCCTCCCCACCCCCAAAATTGATATGCTAAAGCTACAAAAATTATATTGGCTGATCTTGACTGAGTCGAAAGAAGCCGGTCAGAAGTAGCTTCGTTTTACTCGGACATTTTCCCGTGTAAACTCTGCGTTCCCGTTTGGGTGAGCTACATTTTGTCTCCTAGTCCTAGATGAGGCTTTTTAACCTCCTTTGCAGAGACTGGCCCCGCTAACTATCCGGGGGCGATTGGGAGAAAGAAAGAAAAGACTTTTTAGCCTAACATACAAACGCAAACACCACATTTGCCTTTAAAAATGCGTTTCACTGCGCCCCACATTAGCGTTCAAAGGGTTTTTCGCTGTAGCCAATTTTTTTCGCCTTTCCCCAGGCTTGAGAGCCTAATTAGCACAGTGGATTACTTCTAAATGTTTGGTTTCTAGGGGTCTGGGGGAGCTCGGACAATTGATGCGAATAAGGAATAACATGGATCCAAATTTGAATTCCTGGCTCTCAATCCACCGTTAGAAGCGAGTGACTGGGCTACAGGTTCCCCTTCCGTCATACCCTTTAGGGAATTGATTAGGGACTGCTCAGTGGCCAGGGATTCCAATGTCATCTTCAATTAACAAAGAACAATTAATGCACTGATTGCCCTGGCTCCAAGGTCCACGCATCAGAGGAGCTGAAATAGCCTCGCACAGCCAAGCAGTTCCACACTGAAGCCCTCTTCACAAACAGCCCCAAAGAGAAGTGCCCGTCCGGGGAGGACTGGGGTTTGTGCTGGTGGGAGGAAGGGAGGAATCTTTGTGTCTCGGTGGCAGTGGGTTGAACTTGGGGACGGAATTCCAGGCCGGAGTTGGTGCGTTTGTATGGAGCGCAGAGCAGTTTCTTCAAACTGAAATAGACAGGTCCCCTTTTCTGTGCACTCCTCCGCGCTGACCGCTTCAGAGCGCTTTGCTTCATTGAACCAAGTTGTGAGTCCTCGAGCACCCCACATTACAGGACATGGACCCACCATCCATAGGCGCCTTTCCCAGCCAAACTGCAGATCACCGCCCAGGATTCCGCCCCCCAGCTTAACGGGGAGTTAAAAGTCTTGCTGCCTACACGGGAAAACACAAAGCTGCTCACTGTAACACCCCCACCCCCAACACACACCTTTCTTTCCGTGTTACAGGGCAACTCATGAATAAATCGAAACTCAGTGAAAACATTCGTTTGGGATCGGTCAGTTTTAAATTCGGTTAATTCGTTCGTCTTCAGGTTAGTGAAACTCCGTGTGACTTGCCTGAAACTATTTAATTCGGGTCCGTGGCGCTTTCTGGTGCGGAACTAGTTCTGATGTTTGGATGACAAAGGTACTAACGTTAAACGCGTTTCAAATAATAACGCGGTTTCAGCTCAGCTGTTGTCCCTTCCTTTCATTGGGAACGGAGCAGATACGCTACTTGTTATTGCCCCGCTGCAGGGAGCTGCTGGCGGAGGAGAGGGTAAAAAAAAAAGTGCCAGCAAAATAGGAAACTATTCAGCCTGGGGAATGGGTTACAACAACTGCGTCTCTACGGATTCACATGCAGGCCTGCGGGCCTACGGAAATCAGACATGTTTCCTCCAGATTTATTTTCTGTTGATCAGTTTAGGTGACCCTGAATTGGGGTCCGAGGGGTGGAGGGTTTGATTTTGAGACAATCAAAGCAACCACATCTCCCGCATTCCTACAGAAACATCGGGCTGGGTTTGGGGGCAGGAGTGGGGTGTTGTCTTCACCCTGGGCAGTGACTGTCTGGGGATTTGACATTAATAGAGGAAGACAGCTTTTTAGAAGGGCTTCTGTTCGCTTTCCTGCAAATGCTCCAGCCCTCAGAGGACTGTTTGTTTGATTTTCCAACGGTTAAGCAAGATTTGGCCTGGCTGAGTTACAGAGGCACTGCCTGGCTGGGGAGGGGAGGGGAGGGGAGTCTGAGAAGGCCCCTTTCTGTGGAGTGAAAGGTTCAGGGCGCTGTTCTCACCTGAGTTGTAACTGACGATGTCCACTCCTAGAGCTGGGCTTTTTCTCTTCCTGGGCCTCCCTTTCTGGACTGTGCCGGTGCCATTGAAGTAAGGCAGTGCCAGCCCTCCGCTCTTGGCAGCCAGCTCAGTATAGCTCAACTGAGGCGGGTATTCGCCTTGCAAAAGGGTCTCGAAATGGGCCCTGCAGTAAACCAGGTTGTCCTTCATGCCAAAGTGATCGCCTGTGGTCAGAGTCTTGTTGCAGGTGGTGCAGGTGAAGCAGCTCAAGTGATAAACCGACTCCCTGGCTCTCATGACCATTTCAGAGGCTGAGATCCCAAGGTGGCAGCGGGCACATCTCTGCACGGAGAACCTTCTGAAGGAAACAGAAAAGTGGGCATCAACCAGGAAGGTGCTAGGTACTGCCCAGCCCCCGGGTGCTGCCCAGCTCCGCTGACTTGAATCACGCACCTCCCACCCTCGTTTCTGCTCCTGAACTGAGAGCCTAAAAATATTTGCTCCCCAAATCTTGCAGCTGGACCCGTTTCTACCCAACCCTCAGAGAACGGCCTTCACATAGGCCTCTCCTGAAGCCTCCGCCCTGGCTAATGTAAACTCTTTGGGCTTGTTAGAAACTCTGTGTATGAGAAAACCAGAATGGGCCAGAAATAGTCCACTTTAATTTTCTCAGGAAACTGATCTTTCTGCCTGGATTTTTTTATTTTTTAATTTTATTTTACAACATCTCGACTAGCGTTAATGAAGATAAATAAGCAGCATTGGGAGAAAACTTGTTCTCACTTCCCTTTCGTTCCTTAAACCGTAAACCAGATTGAGAGGCTGGGAGGGAGAGAGAACGTGGCACCCGGGGGAAAAAAAACAGAAAATCGAAACAAATCAAGCAAGCCACGAAACTGCGCTCTGCTGGAATTCTGCATGTCTAGAGCCACTGACCTGTGAGAATTAAAAATCTAGTGGTGAGCTGGAAGGAGTTGATTTGATTTAGCAGAAAGGATGGTTTGTTGTATTAATAAGAGCTGTCTCTGCTATTTTTTACAGCGTCTCTCCAAACCGGAGCTTTGCCATTACCTAGCCAGTTCAGGAGGGTGACCCCTGCTCTTGTGAAACGGGAAATAAATATACACGCTACAGCGAGAGGGAAACTTTTGTTTGAAATTTAGGCAGCGATCCACAGCACCTAGACCAGTGGGAAACTGACTGTCTCCTGTTGTTTATATCGTAACATGCTTTAACTTTGTCTCTTGAAAATGTCGATCAGTATTTTACACGTGCGAGATTTACAGAGGGGGCACATTTGATACAATTGCCCTAAAGCCACGTGTATATAAACGAGGAGTCTCTGCCTATAAGAAGCTATCCCGAGCTGGAGATGAGCGGTTTGGCCGCTGCTGTTCTGGGAAGGGATGTGCATTTGAACCGGTAGGGACTGAGTGCTGTACCTGTAATAATCCTCCTTGCAGTAAATACTGCCGTCCTTGGCAAAGCAGGTGAGTTCTGACTCCAAAGCCAGTTTACATTCACAGCATTTGAGACACCTGAGGTGCCATTGTTTGTCAACAGCCAGCAGGTAATATCTGTCTGAGATCTTCCCTCCACAACCAGCACACAAAGCAGGCTTCTCGGGGCTCATTGGGGGCATGTTCTGCAAAACAACCACAGAAAAGTGGATGAGAAAGCAAATCAAGACAAGCGGGCGGTGTGATGCTTGGACTGGGACTGCCGCAAGAACCAAAGGCAGGGCTCACAGGAAAAAACCCCATCTGTTTGGAACAGAACTGGCTGCATTTGCTCTGGCCTTTGAGGGGGCCAGACCATCTCCCCTAGGGAAGTATTTACTAGGACACGACTTGGCTGTTTAGCCCATTACACCTTCTCTAATGATGTAACTTCATTTCTGTACCTGTAGCCCGGTGATTAGGCCTCACTAGGAAACGAGAACTGATTGTTTTCTAGTCCTGGGGAAGTTACAGAGTTGGATGTATCTTCCCCGTTAGCTTTAAAATTGCACCTTTTGGTGCTAGGAAATCCAGACTAGCGAGTATTTTACAAGTAGGAAAATATCTCCTTGCTGCCCTGGAAATTTGCATCAGTGGAGACACTCCCAATTCGAATTCCTGTTAAATTTGAATACAGCTTAAACTATTTAAAACCCCTCCTCTAAATGCAAATAGGCCACTTAAAGCTGAAATGAAGGGAAAATAGTCCATGAAGAATTAATTGAGAACAATCAAAATGTTGGAGAGTGATCCTAATGAAAAGAATGCACAGGGAGGGTTTCCCCCTTAAAATTATTGACTTTTCCTTTCATGAATAAACTTTTTCAAGTTTCTGTTGGCCTGTTTTCCATAAGAAATCGCAGTAATAAGAAACGGAGATGGAGGGATAGTGTACATACCAGACTAACCCCCCCCCAAACGTGAACTTAAAATAGTTGGGTTTTGTTTTGTTTTTTATGAAAAGTAAAAATCCATCTGTTCTTATCACCGAATTCTTTTTAGCTGCAAATGCAAACGCAATTCAATGTTTTTCCTTTTTTGTAACAACTGGGGGAATGAGTTGCATTAACACTATAAAACCCTCAGGAGTTTATTTAACTGGGGGGGGGACCCAATAGCTCGGTAAAGCAGTTCCCCAGGCGATTACTTTGTGTTCTAGTGCTCAACGGAAGTCCTACAAGTAGGAGAAAGGCAGAAGCTTGCTTTGCAGAAGATATTGCATGAAGCTAGGGGACCGTTTCTCCAGACGTGGGGTGCTAAGGTTTCAACTCGTTTGCTAAGAAAAGAGATATTATTTCCAGACAATGTATCGTAAGAAATAACATTCAGCGGGGCTGCTCCCTTTTCAGACATTAAAGCTACATTTTTACTTTAAACACTGCCCCTCGCCCGGAAGAAAACAAACTATTTTGCAGCGAAGATTTCTACAATCCAGTTTGGAAAGTGCCAGGGCTGCTAAGGGTAAAATGCACCTTTTCAAAACCCGGCCTGTAGCCCCTTGATAAACGAGAAAGCAAGGCCCCCACTGCAAACTATGCAGGAGTCAGAGGTCTGCTTCGCTGTAATGAATTAAAACGTGTCCCTCTTATGAAACTTAAAATATTTTCCCTCTTATGACTCAGTTGAGCGCGCGCGCGCGCGCACACACACACATAGACACACATAGACACACACACACACAAATATTAGACGAATGCATGGCTCAGCCTCCCAGCATAACAGACTCCATTAGAGAGCGATTGGTGTTTAACGTGAGCCTCAGAAATGTTTCTAAACTTAAGGGGCGTAAGGGAATGGGGGAGGGAGGAAAACAGAGTCTCTCTCTTCCCCCAGGCTGTGTCTATCAGGGTGCAGGCTCGTATCTTGCAGTGATTCCCTTTAAAGGGGTGCTCGCTTCTTTCTTACCGTTTCCCGGCCGTTCATCTGTCCGCCTTTGGCCAGGCGGGACTCGGTCTTGGATCTCCTCTCCATCTCCTCCATGATTCCTTGGATGTGGCCTCCGGAGATCCCGTGGAAAAGCATGGCTGGGGGACGGAAAGGACAAGTATTTTCTTCTGCTCTGCACCCCACTATTTCCATATACAGACCCCAGAGTCTTTAGATCATCCAAAATGTCTACACCAAGGCGCACGGCTCAGGCAGAGGGAGATTGCAATAGTGGCTTCTCTTTGCACAAGCACCGAGGGCTTCCTGAAGATGTGCAGAAAACAAACAAGGGGGAGAAGAAAAATAATATAGTAAGAACAACAAAAACAAAACAAAAAAAAAAAGCAGGAGAATCTGTTACTGCGCTGGAGAGCGGGGGCTCCTGACTGGAGAGACTTGGAACTAGGGGCAGCCAAATCGGCCGGGAAAGGAAATAGTTTTGAACACAAAGAAAGCAAAAAGAAGTGCTATTTTCAGCAGTCCCTGGTTGCTTTAAAGTTCCCAGTGCCTGTAGGTTGGATTTGGGACTGCTGCTTTCCGGAGCTCTGTCCAATTTGTTAAGAGACTAAAGCCAGCCCATTTTTGATAATTTAGTAGGAGGAGTTCTCTCCCTAGAGCTGCCACTGATTTTTATTCAGACAACAAAGACCTGTCATCCTCCTCTCAACCCCCGGTGATGGGCAAGCAGTGACAAACATGCCAGTTGGGGATGGTGGTTGGGGTGGGATCTATACCCCCACCCCACCCCAAACACACACACACACAGTCCCGGGAAACGGGGGTTACAGGCACAAGGGAAACTCAGAGCATCCTGTGCAGGGTTGGTGAGCTGAGAAGTGCGACTGGACTGTTTTGGTGGGTCTCTCCCATCTCGCCTCCCCCTCCCCCCAGCTTCGCCTATAGAAGTACAGGATCTTGCAGTGTTTATTGTCTCATTTGGTGGTGCTGAATGGCCAAGGCCGCCTCTAGACCCCAGATTCACCCCCATTTGGGCCCTTTGGTGGTGGCAGGAAAATGAGGAGAACACCTTTGTGGGCGTAGGTGGAGGTTACTATCGTGGGGAGCGGCTGGACCTTGCCAGCAGTGTAATTAACCAAAGAGCATTAAGCAACCTCCCCCTTCCCCCAGTTATTGTGTCCACGGAAATGATGCTGGATAATTAGCCCCGCTCGTGTCCGGTGGATCCAGGCTTCCACGTGGAAGACGTAACCGCAGGCTCGGGGCAGAGATTGCACGCTGGGGATAGCGCCAGCCACCTTGCTCCTGCCCAGCCGCAGGGGGATCAGTAACCCCCCAGCATCCCTCCCAGGTGAAGTTTAAACTTCCAGCCGTGTTAACGTCCAGCCGGGCGCAGACCCCGGTCCTTCGCCCTCAGCCTCACAGTGCAAGCAAACCCCAGCCGCAGCCCCACCTTGTCCCGTGAGCTGGGGAGGGGGGTTATGGGGCAGGGAGGAAGCCCCCCCCCTGGAACCATTCCCCAGCTGCAGCGCTGCGCCGCGCACTATAACCCGCGGGGAGAAACGGGGATTTCAGCTGGCTGCGCCGGTGCCAGCGAGCGCTGTGTGCAGGGCTGGGTGGGACAGTCAGTCTGGGCCAGCTCTCGGTTCTCCACACTTACTTTTCACACCATTCTCCGCCTTGCCTTTCTCTGCAACAGCTGCAGGCTGTTTCCTGACACCTCAATCCCCGCTGCAGGATCTTCCTGGCGGCGGTTCTGCTCCCCTGGCTCCCTTAGTGGCCTTCCGCCCTAAACTCCAGCATGACTCGTGAAAACACCCCCTCCAGCCCCCATTTCCTTTCGAACAGGGACTCCCGGAGTCTCCGCCCCCGCCCATGTAACCCCCAAATCCTCCCTTCTCTTTCGCCCCAAGTAGCTGAAATGAATGTTATTTGCAGATTGAGTGTTGCTACATTCCTTCCAGTGCCAGAATACAGCTCATAAAACACAATTTCACACAAAGATGGAGCCAATCAAGTGAAATAAGCCGGTATTTTTTTCTCGGTTGGCACAGTAGACCCTGGACAGCAGGGCTGCTATTTACTGTAAGTAATGTAATTAGCCCTTTTGGATGGAAATCAATTTTTTTTGTTGCTTTTTTTTTTTAATAGGAGAGTAATTCCTATAACACGATACGGCAGACACAAAAGGGTCAGGGATTCTCCCTTAAAAATGGGTAGGTACTCTCACAAATCGCAGTTTCCTGAAAAGCAGTCAACGCCTTGAAAAAAAAAGGGGGTGGGGATGTTCAGAGGGGTAGGTTCTCCTTGGAGAAAACAAGTCAATTAGCACAACAAGCCACAAGAAAAAGGTAAACAAGGCGATTCAATCCGGGCTGCGGGTGTTGTTTGCAGTGGAATTTCGAAACTTTAAATGTATTTATTTATTTATTGCCGAGCTGCCCAAACCAGGCCAGAAAATGAAAAAGTTGCCTCTCCACCCGCTTTGCCCCCCAAGAAAAAACAGTTGGGGGGGGGGTATACAAGCCAGGATTGCACAGCAAGTGTGGGTAGATGAAGTTTAAGGAAAGGAATCCAGAAGCAACGGCTTTGCTGCCTAATGATAACGATTGTAATGGAAGAGAAAGGGGCTAATGGCTTAAAGGAAGAGGACGAACTCCACTCTCCACAGAGAAGAGATTTAAACCGTTTACAGAAAGTGTGTGTGGATACATGCACACACCTATTCGAGAGATTACGTGTGTGCGCGCATATATATATGGTGTGTGGTGTATTGTAGATTACGGAGCTATTTTGGAAATGATTAAAAATCTATTATAAACAGATGGATGATATAAATATCCCCGTTATCATTATAAATCTAGTGAATTCCTCTTTGCCTAACGTGTTTTTTGGTCCCCTTCCAAATATTCCCGTTGCAGCGGTAACAAACCATGCCCTAACTAGCTAGCTTCCCAGTGTTTTCGGGTTTATGAGAACGATCAGGATTGCCCCGCAAGGCCCTGTTTTCCAGAAAGGAAATCGCTTGCGTTTGGAATAGATACGTGCTCAAAATGTCCCCGGACTCAGCGTGGAGGGGACCCTAATCCGATGTGTGTTTGTTTCTCTCCTCAGCCGGGACCGCTCGAGCCCTGTCCTATGTGCGGCTGTTCCCTGCCCCTCTGACTGAAGCTGAGACCGAGCAAACTCATCGCCTGTGCCCGGAGCCTAGAGAGGTGTGGTTTGGTGCGAGCCCACCTCTGGGACCGCACTGAAAATAAAGGCTAGTCTCCGTGCCCGGAAACGAGTACAATGAGCTGCAGGTTTCCCTCCACCAGGTCATTCATCCGAAAGTGGCTTCTTCTTGCCCTCTCTCCTTGCCAGCCCGCCCCAGCGGAAGCGGGGTTTAAAATACCAGCTCCCGGGCGCTTTCAGGCAAAGTGCTCTTGAAAAGTTGAAGCGCTCTCTCCCCCTTTCCTCCCCATTTTGTCTGCTAATGGCTTTTTGCTGGGTTCAATGAAAAACGTGCAGGTGCAGGGGAAAAGCTTCCGAGCCAGCCAGGGCGTTTGAGAGAGAGAGAGACCAACCAAACAAAAATCATTTGTTACATTTCTATCACTATGTTAGCTCAATGACGCTATTAGGAATAATTGGGCAGATCCCATAACAAAACTCAGAAGTGACTAAACCCCTTACAATCGGGCGCACTTAATTAATTAGAGCCCTTTCTTTCTGCTCCATCAGCTACGGGGAAGGATACACTAGCTGCTGCTGCTGCTCCAGCAAAGAAGGCCAGGGGTTTCTTAAGCCTTTTCTCGTTAACATCCTAATGTTGAGAGACCACTCCTGACCTAGAGCGACACTAAAAGTTTGTTGCTAGCATCAAACGTGACTTCTTCGTTTCCAAAAGGCCCGTAGTAGACCAAGGTAAATCTGTTTCAATATTCTTAAGATTTCATTTCTCTTTGTACATTGTAACTCTGCTGTTCTCGGGCAGGTTGGTGGGCGACAGACAGCTGGCTCCTGGTGGAGTTTTGCTGGTTTGGTTGGGTGGGAGAGAGAATTCATCATTTAAAACCAATCCGATAGGAAATGTCACATCCAATCGAACGATTCTCCTCTGGGAATCGATTTATACCAGTGCCCCACTGATTCTGAATTTGGTTTCTCATTTCACACGGCCCCACCAACCCCATTCTCTCTATCAATGGCATTTTAGGAAGGATACAATGATGCTGAGTAATATGTTCAGATCGTGCTATGCGATTTCAGATTTTCCTTTACAAAGACAGAGACAGGGTGCGGCTCGGACTCCCGGACTAAAGGGGTGAGATGGATGCTCTTGTTTTTGAGATCATCCCAGCAGGTAAAATGTTGCCGTGTCTCTGTATCGCGACACCGAACGCTTTGCAGTGGTCACAAAACGCGCCTCCGCTTTAGCGCTTCCATGGAACCTTCCCTGCGACTGCTGAAACCACTTCCAGCTTTGCAATTAGCATGCGCCCAGGGCAGATTGCATGCGTGCGAATGCGATCATTTGGATCCGTTTTGCTATCGAGACCGTATTCTTTTTGCCACGGGCTACTGCCTCAAGCCTGTTAAAGCGTGAACGGATCTTGTGTCTAGTTCTGAGGATTTAGGACAAGGTCTACATACAAATTAATAACTGACAAATAATAATTAGAAGAAGGGGGAGGGTATTCAAGCAGGCGAGTTCTTTAAGCAGAGGAGGTTTTGCCTTAGTCTACCTTAAAACAAGCGTTTGCTTATTTGGAGAGAATGGCACCGTGGCAATGCCAGAGGGTGTGTCGGGCTGCTTAGTGCGACTCTGGCGAGCCGGATCAAGGGTCCGACAGCTGACCACAGACACAAAACCCAGCAATCTGCAAACCTCCTCTTTCACGTGCCCGAACTGTTCCGCAATTTCCAATTTATTTGACTCCGGAAAATTAAATAAATTAACAAACAACCCCCTCGAAGCAGCAGCACCATTGATCCTGGTGCCTTCGAGTGCGGTGGCTACAGTGAAATCTATTTTCAAATCCTAATGCTGTTTTCTGCTCTAGAAGGTAGTGATGGGATAAATGCTTTTAACGATCAATTTAATCACCCCACAAAATCCGCGGCTAATACAAGCACTTTAGACACAAAGGAGGAAAATCTGAACGTTGTTACATCCCTTCTGCAGTGGCCTCAGATGTAGCTGCTTTCAGCATGTAAATGAATTGCATTTTAAGGAAACGATATTGTCGTGTAAATATCCGCTTCGGTGTCAGAAATAGCCTCTCCTCTGCCAGCACCACCTTTTTTCTATCAGATGAAGTCTGCTCGAATTCCCATAAATATTCTGCGGGCAACTTTCGAATGATACAGAAATGGAGAAAGCTGGTGCATTACAATCTCAGAGATTCACAAAATCAGCCTCTCTTCCGCGGGCTAAGGCTATACGGTGGCTCTTAGTCTTTGAGTAACACAAACACAGATTATCTTTATCTACAGAACAATTGGAGGAAAAAACCCAGCCAGAGCAAAGTGCTTGTGTTTCCCAGAAACCTGGAAATGTGTACGTATTAATTGGCTTGAGGAGAGGTTATTTTAATTACAAATAATGTGGCGCAGTAATGCCAAACACATAGCCAAATGGGGAGTAACCGCAAACACATAATCACACATCCAAAAGAAAGAGGCAGAGCAAGATTATAGTCTAGCACCGAACTGTGTTGAGCAGCTCAGAACTGTTAGCTTGTTAATTGTTTTCTATGAACCTTGTATTTGCACCCTGGTTGTGATCAGAACGAGGACGCACGAAGCTTCCCAGGGAACTGGTCATATTTTAGTGTATTTGGTAAAGAAGCTTCCCCCGCCTCAAAAAAACCATCCCAAAACAACCTCCCCCCTCCCAGACTCTCTTTTATTAAGAAGAATGGCTCAATCTTCGAAGGCTGATATTTCTAGATTAAAACACACTCACATGCACCAAATGTCGCCTGCGAATACACCTGGGGAAAAGACCATTCTGTGCGGCTCACCAAAAAAAAAAAAAAAAAAAAAAAAAAGGCAAGCAAATGACATCCGTGAGGTCTAAATAGCTGTATTCTTAGCAAAGACTCAGGCAGGATCTTACCTTAAGACCTTAGCAGCTTCCCCCAGAATTGTTCCCTTCTTAATGAGTGAGGAATGGGTTTTGGAAGGAGAGGAGACGTAATGATCTAGCCAGTAGATGGAGGTTGTTCCTTGTTTCTAGCAGAGAATCCCTGTGTTAATTAAAATCAACAAGCTGCTTGGTGGAAAGATATTTTTCCTCTCCCTGCCCCACGCCACAGCCTCTACCACAGAATTGACGTGAATTTCTAACCTCTGACCTCTTACCAACAGACACTTTATACCTGCCCCTTACTTTTGTGTTTACTCTTCCAAATGTTTTTAAACAAAACAAATAAACAAAAAAGCATGAAAAAAAGAAACCCCACCTCCCAAAAGTAGCTGGTTTGCTAGATTTTCTTGGTATAGCTCTCTCAGTCATCTCTCCTGATATAGCTCTCCCCCCTCAGTAATCAGGTGGGGTGCTAATGAGGAGCTGGTTGTAAATAAAACTAGTAAAGCAAATAACATATTAGGGTTTTTTTTTAAAGGCGGCAAGGACTGAAGGGCTGTTAAAATACTGCACTATTTCCCCATCATGCCATCATTTCGCTCTGTGCCTATTCACAGCTGAGCAGCAACTCCTCTGTGTTGGGGCCATCTCTGTACTTCTTTTGAAAATCGTACCGAACCAGCCCTGGAATGTATCAACCCTTCCCACTTTCATAAAAAGAACCCCTCTCAAATGGATTCTCTAAACAGCAAACTTCAGCCTGATGTGATGTGATATGATGTACGGATGTATGGAATAACCTCGCATTGCCAAACCAGATGAAATTGGGAGTTGTCATACAATACAACGCAGCCAAACCTCGGATAATTGTAAAACTGAATCCAATTTAACCCATTAGAATAAAATCAGATGCCAAGAAGAATTGGAATCATTGCTTCTTAGGTGAGGGCATGGATGACAACTGATCTACTGACTCAAAACAATAGAAAAAATATGAATCTGAGAGTCATTTTTAAGAGTCATTCTCCTTACAGGGCTATGCGAAACTCAGCACCGCCAGGAGCCCAGGGGTTTCAACCATGCTCTTAGGGGAGAGCAGTACACGCGTCTTTCTCACCAATTATTTACAGAATGGTTTTCCGGGAGATGGGTTTCCTGTAAGAATCCTAAAGGCGGGGGCAATTGGTTCTGGGTCAGGAATACTAGAGGACTTCTCCCCCCCCCCGCCCCGTGACAGTTTCAACTCCTCTCTCCTAAGCAACGTGGCCATTTAGTGTCTGTAGCCAACATGATTCTTTATTCGAAACAGCAAAGAATGCTAATGATCTTACAAAGTCAAAAATAACGCTGTTGTTGTACAGTCATCGACAAAAATCTGTAAGTGTCTGAAAGCAATTAATCCACCACGTGTAAGGAAGGTGCAGCGCCAGGAACGGGCTTGGGTTGATGATGCTGTCTTTGGCAGTTCAGCAAATCCCCTAGTTTGCCTAGACTCTGGCAGTTGTGGTGGTAGTTGTCAACAAACAGCTGCTGGTGTGAACCGAGTTCATGCTGCAGACAAAATAATAGCATCGTGTCACTGAAATGTTCCTCTCCACGCCACGACTTTCAGCGTGTTCTTTAAAATGGGAATCTCGTCAGTAATCCCACGGTTGGTGAAGGCTCCGCTCCTGGTGTATTTAATCTCTCTCTCTCCGGTCCTTACAAATAGCTAGATGGTTTATATAATAATGCATGGAAATGTCATGCTGAACGCTTGAAATCAGAGTTTCAGGGGTGACATTCGGGGAAGGCTTGTTAATTTCAGTTCCCATAGTATTTTAACTTGGACCTGCAGTAAATACCGCGATCTCGTGTTACAGCAACTCATCTGAAGTGACTGATTAAGCAGGTGTCAAGGAGGGAAAGTAATTAAAGTGCTATAATACTAAAAGCGTCGCAATCTTTTTTGCAGGATGGGTATTTTGTGGGCGGGTGATAAAAAATAAATACACGAAGTTTGACTTATTGACATTAAGGAGCCGCAGGTCTATTTTACTTTCATAATATGCATGGTGGTGACACGTTTTTAAAAAGTTTTTCATCGGATTCACTTACAACCGGGGAGTTTAAAGCCAGCCTAGCCAACGGCAAGAACAATCCTTAATACTGAAGAGCTTTAATCACAGCAACGGCATCTCTGTATCTGCCTTGAAATTGGCCTTGTGCACGAATAGATAGATAGATAAAGATAGATTTAAGTGGGCTTGTTCTATTTTGAATCTTCTTGGGACACCTGCACTTTCTGTATCTTTTCTGTTTACTTCGAAGGGCCTTTTTCTTGCCCCATGACCAATGTATTGCTGCTATTGCCAGGCTATGTCTGCATTAGCTACTTTATAAGAAGCATTGTTCCTCTCACAAAATAGAAAGGGGGCAAAGAGAGATTCCATTCTAAAGTGAGCTCCAGCCGTTTATATGGCCAGATGTATTGCCCTTTCCATAGGCAAAACGCATCCAAAGGAACCTTCGATGCATTTTCCCCATCTAACGATTTCGTTTAGAAAATATTATTATATATATAATATCTTCTTCCAATTACCGACGCCCTAATGGGAGCAGGAGGCAGAGGAGTATGCAAGGCTTATAATAAGCTACCTGCTGCGTCATGCCTAAATAATGTCATGCTTTATTTCATTGTTATTATTGCTGTGGAGATGACATAACTAGACCTTACATTGGAAATTCTCCTGCTAATAAGATAACGAAGAACGATGGATCCCCCTATGTTGACACAAGGGGAACCAGTTGCTTGTGGATCCTTAAATTATAGTAACTACCATTTGATTCCCCGAGCCACAAAACTGATGAGATTCTACCTTTGGATACCTTTAAGTGCAGCAGATCAGTTCATTTAGGATTTTTACGCCTCCATTTCCCTGCAATAAAAATCTCCCTCTATGTATTTGCATGCATACATGGGGCTATCTAAACACCCCTAATAACACTAAACATTAATTTACTATTTGCTAGAACGGTGATTCCAAGGACTTTCAGCTATTTGTACACATTCTGTTTAATGTGGCTTCAGTCTATTTACTTGCCAGACGTGAATGTTCATTTAGATCCAATTACTAAACCGAGGCAAATGGAATTTAGCTCTGAACTGCTGCTCTCCCATCTTAATGTATAAGGAATGATATTAATACGCAAACGAAATCCATTTGGATGTTTAATGTTACCAGAAGGCTGCGCTGACGTTCAAACGATCTAAATCTTAGCATATGGGAGGCTGCACAGGGAGCTTTCTAGGATGGGTTTCAAGCCATTTCGTTCAACCAAAGCTGAAGTGGACCGAACTGGGACACCAAACAACTGACAATAGTTTCCAGTTTAAGTAGACCCCGGGTGCTTCACAATCCACAAAAGGGGAGGAGAAGGGAAATCTTTCGGTTTATTACAACAGCTAAGGGTAACCATATCCCCCCTCCTGTTCTTTTTCTAACATGCAATGTCCATCTTGGAGTTCTCAGATAACATCATGATAGCTAAATGTCCAATCACTGCCTACAAATAACCCAGCTCGCACTTCATATTTGAGGGGAGGTAGGTAGGAAGGGAGCCATCTCGATCTTAAAGATATTTGTCAGGTACTTGGTGGGGGTTTGTTTGTTGGAAACATACAGTGATCAATGGAAATCTTAATCAGGAATATTTGGGGGCTATTTACTCCATGAGAAAGAGACAAAAAATACAATAGTCAAGATACCAACAACGTTCATGGGAAATAGAACAGGACTTAAAACTAAAACAAAACAAAATAAAATAAAGCTGAGATGTCGTAGTTAGATGTCTTCTATCATACAACAGTTAAGTACCTCCTGGGTGCTCATGAATATTTGTAGGATATTTTACATTTCATTTTATGTTTGCAAACATAGTTCTCTCGTCTTTTCAAAGGCACTTGCTAATTTGGACACCAAACAGACTGATGTTCAATCAAATACACAGAAGTTAAATTATTCAGAAACTCAAACGCATCTGTGGGACCCCCACTGCCCCTCCTTTCAGTTCCAGAGACTTTACCTTGTAATGAGTCTGTCAGGAAAGCCTCCTTTGATTTTTACCTCAAGGTGATGGCAACAATCACCTTTTCCATGGGGTGGAAAGATCGATGTTTGGTTCTGTGTGTGCTTTGCCACCCTTAACGATGCTACGATGTTTCATTGAATGGCAGATGGACTTGGTAATGACACATTTGTCTTCGTTCTCCTTGGACCAGAGTGGCGGAGGAATTGATGGAGGTGAAAGCTTGATGCTGTGGTTCGATCTGGGTTTAATGCCACTCTCGGTGTCAGTGGTACTTCAGTTCAGACTAATTTTTTTAATGGCCTATCTAACGATCTTCGAATGTCAGCATGATGTGATAAAATAGTATGGGCCGTGCTCCAAACAGACTTCCCTAAAGAATGGCTTTGATTCACACAATATAACGAAATAAAATATATGGTCTTTTATATTCTTACTGCTAGAATAAAACCGTTTTGAGATGGGATTACACTTCTTGGGCATTCTTGTAGGTTACACATGGCATTCAGTGATGTAAATAAAAAAAATAATTGAAACTCCTCGATTTACTACCAAAATCAACAACATCTCTTGAAGTGATTTACGGTGCATACAGTAGCAGTGTTAAGTAAAGCGATGGTAATCTGAGTACTACCTGCACCCGTATTCTTGATTTTACAGCGAAATTAATCGTGGTCTCAGTTTGTAACGTGTGATTTATAACGCTAAGGAAAGGGAAAGGAGTATCACTAATAATGTAGCATCTGAAACACCCAGGCACACACGGTTTAGCTTGGTTTTTATTACAATTGAAATGTATTCAAATAACCCAGCATCAATAAAAGGAATGCCAATATTAATGCAGTCGAAGCCACAAAGAACTGATCCTGGCTTAGGTTTCTGCAGTCTCTATCGTAGATGACAAATGCACTGATCGTCAAGTATAAAAAAATGAATTGAACCGCTTCTTTTTGGACGGGTCTTTTACGTTAGCTTGATCATATGGACACTGCAGAAGAAATAAAACAAGTCATTATTGCATTACTTAGCAATCAGTAAGAAAAAGCTCAACCCTGCTACGTTTAAAGAAGAATTGTTAATTATATTATATAAATCATTTGATCTATTGTGCCCTCCAGACTAACAGGAAAATAATGGCAACCCCAAGCAAATGGTCCTAATTAGTGCCCAAGAACCATTTCCTAAATACGTCCTTCCAACTCGAAGAATTTGACTGACCAAACCAATCTGTCCCCCCACCCCCTTAAACTTCTTTAGTTGGTGCATTATTGCAAAATGTTCTGCATAACAGAGCTCCGAGCAAGGCAAAGGGGCAACCAGGACAATAACGTTCTAGCCTTTCAGTGTTGTCTGTAATAAGTGTAAACATTTCCTGATAATTTTAAATTTGTTTTCAAACGTCTACCAGTTGACTCTCTCTTTATAAAAGTACTTAATGAGTTTTCATCAAAGAGTGAGTTTTTGGCATCATTACTCACGAATTTCACACTGCAATAGTGGTATAAGAAAACTTTTTCAACTAAGAAGCCAAAAAGGAACTAGAAGTGAGCAGTGCACATTTGAACTGTAAATTACCCGGTTGTTTCCCTCCTTCCCCCTTTTTTTCGTGCGCTGTTCTTTAAAGCATGTTCTAATAACTAAATTTACTAAGGGGAAATATATGTTACCCACCTGGGGCGTCAAACACTACTCGCCTGAGTAAGGTGAATTTGATCAACATATTATTATGGGCCTGATCTTGTCAGCCATTGAAAGCTACGGGACTTTTGCTATTTACTTCAATGGAAGCGGGACTGTGCTCAGTGTGCAAATTACAAAATATCACCTTCTCACACTGCACAACTTCGATTTCTAAACGGTATTCAGAAAATACCAACACCAAGTCCTATTATTATAAAAATCACACAATATTCCACCGTACCCCACATATTTTGATACTTCTCAGTCAGACTGGAAAACAGACCCTTCAACATAAGTCTAGAAAACTAAACTACATTTGTGGCAAAATATCTCTGTTATGTTAGTTCATTTCTTTAAAAGGAGAAAGTTTGCTCTGAATAGACTTTCTGTCATGCTGGTTCTTTTCATAGGCATCTTGCACTTGCCAACGAGAACATGACTTATATAAAACAACAGTCTATTAAATAACTCCTGTGAAATTCTCCTAGCAGTTCAAGGAGATAATGTTAACCTGAAATGTTGCAACATTCTATTTTAACGTTAAGAAAATCCCTCAGTGACCTTTCCTGGACTTATTGTCCTTGGCTAGTCTAAATTTTACAGTGAAACATGCCAGATAGCTTGCTAGCTTTTCCTAATGCCAGCATTTAAAATATTTTTCAAAGTTATTTTAATGCTGCAAAGCAAAGATTTCATACTCACATGTCTGCATGCAGAACCACAGCATTTACCTCTCTGCAAGTGGGCAACTTTGGTGAACACTAAATAGCCAGTAACTGGATCCACATAGTTTTGCAGGCCAGCCTTAAAAAGAACCACCCAAAACAGAGTCAACCTCAATTCTATATAGTCTTCATCTCTTTGTGGTTTCAAACTGGAAGTGCTTTGACATTATCTCCCTAAAATCCAACTGTTTAACTGAAACCAGTTCAACTATTATAATCTGACCCTTATACTCTGTAACTCAGACAGAACTGACAAATAAAGAGATTTGGGGAAGTAATAGAGCATCAGCAGTGCATATTTTAACATAGCCATAGATTCAGCCTTCGCCATTCATTTCCTTAGAGATATTTTATATAGTCTCTAAATTATTCTAAGCTTTTTAGAAGAAAATGGACTTTCACACCCAGGCTGCAGCTGCATTTACACTTCGAATTATAAGAAAGTGTAAATGTATGATGCTGTATTTATGCTTCCAGAAAAGGGTCTAAGAGAATGTGACATTTACACTCTTCCTGTTCACTTTAGACATTATACACTTTTGGACTTTTTTATGCCACATTCTTTTCCCTTTCTAAATGTTCTTGAGTTTTGATTACACTGTAAATTATTTTTTAAAATGGTTATAAAATGTTGACACCTTCTGCTGCTTTCAAGTGCTGCTTGATCAAAAGCAACTTTCATCACGCCAGCTTTGACGCTAAAAAGTATAACTGCAATTTGCAAACATGATGCAACTGTTAAACTATTTTATATTGGAGGGAACGTAAATACTTGGCTGGCATCCGCCTCTGGTGCTGGACAAAGCTGTGTGGTAGCAAGATATCACCTTTTAATATTTAGGTCACTGTTTGATTGTCATTTCCAGCAAGTGGCCTTTGCAATTGCAACAATGCTTATAGCCAGCGGAAATGTTAAGATGCCAGGGTTTTGGATCGTGTCTTTGCCGGTATGGACATAGCTTTAAAATGTTCGACACCAAATACGTCACTGCTACGTTTTGGAGAGCAAAGATAACGCTCCCTGAGTTAAGCTGGAGCTGCACATTTCAAAAGTGTAAGCGAATCAACTCCTTTGCTTCCCTGTTCTGTTGCGCCAGTGCATCCGTAAAGGGGCACATTCCCTGGTGTTTGCCTGCAGCCCCCGAGATAGCGGACGGACTAACACAAAGAAGCGAAGCCCAAAGGTATTTTTAAAACTGGTCCAGAAAACCTGCTAAACATCAGCCATCACTAATGGCGGCAAAGGCAGAGAGCCAGCCGCCTGCGAAAGGGAAGGCAGGTGGGAAATCTATCTGCGGGACTGTTCCATGCCCACGTTAAGGCCATTTACTGTAACCATGCTGAATGCCAACAACTGCCATTTGACCCTCCGGCGGGCAGCTGCCTAGGAATGGGGGAATTCCTCAGTGGGAATCTCCTGCTGGGACCGATCTCGCTGGAGGCAATGGCAAAACTCCGCAACCGGAACAGAATCGGCCCAATGGCTGTCCAGGCAAACTCAGCGACTGCTGGCGGTGGAAGAGGCCGCTGCAGAGAGGCGCGCAGCACAAGGTGCTCGGAGATGCACATCCGTGGGAGAAGGGGGAAAGGGCCAAGCGTTCGCCATGCGTTGCAAACAGGGTGCGTTGTCTAGAGCAGGGGGAGAGGAGGCGGAGGCCACTTATTGCTACAGACTCGGTATTTACTGCAGGTTCTCATTGGCCTTCCATGGTGGGCTCCTGTCTAATGTATGCTGTCCCTACCGCTAGTGATGAGCCCCACGCACAATTACAGCAGGTTGCTTCCATCTCTCCAGAAAACAAAACAAAGCAAGGCTGCCCCACTTTCCTCTGCCCTCCGGTATGGGAGATGAGGTACCAGCTCAGCAGCTCTCGGCGTGCAAAGGGGAGCGGAGCGGTTATTAATCATGTCAATGCCGGAGTTGGACATGGAAGGAGAGAGTCACTTCGCATGTCGGCACCCTATCTGCCTTGAGGCTGGTATCGGGACATATTTCCCTTCCTGCAAAACACCCGAGCATTCCATAAAAACTAGAAATACAAGCTAGTTTGTCAGGCCCGAAGGCTGGGTAAATACACATTTGGTGTTCAGGCTACCAGCACTGGGCAGTTTGCTGGGCGTCCAAGAGTTGGATTGTATCACCACGTTGTTATTTTTGGACATATTTCTCCCTGACATAATCAATAACTAAGATCTAGTGCTGTAAGTCCCCAGTGTGCAGGTAACATGGCTCACTCAGGCGCTGCATGAGCTTTCTGTCTGGGGACTGCTGCCCCTCTCCGGAAAGATTTCGCTTTTGCTGTCTTAATTGTTCTCTTTGTCCCAGGCCTTCCGTGACTTGCCCCAACCCTACAAAATGATGGAACTGGGAGCGCGCTCGAAAGGCTTCTCTGGTTTCCTGTGGGGTTTTGTGACTTTATTCTCTTTACAGTTCCCGTTGCACCAGGCAGCGTCTTGTGAGCAAATGGCCATCTCTGATCGCGCAGAGGCACGTGCCAATACTTCTGTGCAGAGAAGTTCGGGCTAGAAAGGCCATCGCTATGAAATACCCCAAAGGGACCCCCGGCCACAGCAACCCCGGGGAAGTTGAAAGGGCAAGACAGTCACTGATCGTTAATGTGGCACAAGTGTTGCTGGGACACGGAGCTCCTGTCACTCTCTCGGTTGTGCATGCACTTCCACTTCTTCCTTGTGACCGCAGCCAGCCCCGAGAGCAGCTCGCTGCGCTCATCCAACCGCCTTAGCCCGCCTCCTCCCCCCTTTCCCTGCATATCCAGGCCACACGCCGGAGCTCGGGACACGGTGTTGGGCCGACCCCGGCATGCCCCCAGCTCAGGCTGAGGGAGAGGCCCGGGAAAGCCAACCTGTCCATGCACTTCCATGGGGCTGGCTGCAGAGGGCCAGGCAAAGCTGCCAGCGTGCGCGGCACTGAGCAGCCCCGGGCCGTCCATTAGCCGCTGCAGCAGGGGAGCGGGTCCGCAGGGAGCCCTAGCCTGCAGCACGCCTCCAGCCCCGCGGGCCCGCCTGGGAGCAGCCCGGAGCGGTGAGGCGGCTGCACAAGCAGTGCCCCGCGGGCCCGAGCAGGAAGCGCGGGGGACTCACCGCGCAGGCCTCCCGGTGCAGCGCCACGATCCGCTTCTCCGCCGCCGTCAGCAGCTCCTCGCTGCCCGGCCGGCTCGGCTGCTCAGAGCGCTCCCCGCCGGCGCCGCCCGTGGCCCAGCGCACCCAGGTGCCGCAGCCGCTCTGGCTGCAAAGAGGTGCCCAAGGTGGGGAGCCGCTTGCAACTGGGCGCCAAGGACGCCGCTGCCATGGGCCCAGGGGAGGGACGCGGCTGCGGCCGCGAGTCCCTGCTCTGTTGCAGCCGCAGGAGAGCCCCAGCCAGCTGGAGGGCCCCATTCCTGGCACTTCTCGCCGGGGCGCCACCCTCTCCCGCCGGGGCAGGAAGCAAGTCTGGGTCACAAGCCCTGAACAGACCCAGGCTGGTCTCCCGTTGGGGCTCGTTGCTGGTCTGCGTCCACCTGGGGAGGCCGAAAACAAAAGAACCGAGGTCTGCTCCTGGTGCTGTCACCTGTCACCCACCTCTGCTCTCCTCCTGCTTGTCACACCCCTGGCTATTCAAAGAACACCGAAGGCAATGGCAGGACTCCAGCGAGCTTGGATCAGGCCTTTAGACTGTCTTAGCTGCTTGTGCAGCCCCTAGCCCAGCCATGCCTCCAGCCCAAGGAAGGACTTTGGAATTAGTGTAATATAATAATTAATAATGTCCTTGTCCCTGCAGTTATGTTAGAAACGACCCATTCTACACGGACAAGGGGTTTACAGAAAATATTTAATTTTTGCATATTTCTGCTATGTAGCCCAATAGTTTTCAGTACATCCCAGCCAAATCCTGCTGGCATGTGTATATATGTTTGCAGGATCAGGACCTTAAAAGGAAAATACTAAATATGTCTGTTTTTTATTCTATATTCTCTCACTTTTTAATAGCTGGGTTTCCTGTCTGGGCAAGGAAGTGAATATCCAGATCACGATGCAGTAAGTAGGCAGGCAAAGCAGGCTGCTACTTGAGAGTCTTCATTGAAAAGCATGTGTTCCAAGCTGCATGTACATGTAACAAACCACTATGCTCTGCACAGGATGAACCACTTTCAGATGGTCACAACTTTGTTAAATTATAACTAACTTATTTTCAACCCCAGTAAAGACCTTACTCTGCACGGAGGTCTATTCATCTGCTGAGTGTCCGCTTCCGTATTTCAGTCATTTTTGTGTTCTCGGTTGTATTCAGGTTGAATTTAATTGTATTTTTGTATTTTATTTGAAAATAAAAAGTATACCATATAAACTTATGAACATCATATTGTTTTATTCCACAGCACAGGAAGATATTCATTGTTGGTATTGTCATCTCAGAGCATTTCTAAAAGTGCCCCAAATTGCATCATTATATTTTAAAACTTTTTTGTATTATTCAGATAGCACTGTATGTGATGCTTTAAAGTAGCAAAAATACACATAAAATATTGCACCTATCCTGAAAAACTTAGTTTACCTTCTTTCCTATAGCGTTCTTTAATTTCATCAGTAAGATGAGTAAACAGTCTATATTGATTATATAATAGTTATTGCCCCCACAAAAAACCTATAACTAACTTATACAGTAGTTAGTTGAGTTCATTTCCTATCAAGGTGATGAGTAAAAAACAAGGAATTCACCAGTTAGATAATACACACTCAATTCACAGGCCTTATCACCCACACATCATGATATACAAACATACTGGGCTTGATTCTCCTCTCACTAATACCAGTTTTGCACCTGTGTAACTCTGTTGGCTCCAGTAGCACTGATTTATGCCAGCCCAAGTGAGAGGGGATTCAGCCCTACAGACATAGCTCCAAAGCAAAGTCCTTTTCAATTGCAGCATACAACCCCAATGCACGTATGCAGTCCCTCACAGTCACACCCACACATACAGCTTGATCTCTGACCTCAGCTAAATTAAGATATATTCCCTATACACAACGGTGAAGTCTATGGTGTGTTATTTGTATGTGGAAAAGTGTAACATTGGAGTTAAGGCTGTGCGGTTGAGTGTGGACGATGGAAGGAGGTAGTGGAAGTTGAGATAGGGAACTGGTAAGTGGAGTGTTGATAGACTTAACTACTTGCTTGTTACAGTTTGGGTTGGTGGGTTATGCATTTTAGCAGTATGAGCTCTAACAATTTTTTTTTGTAGGAGAATACCTAGATATACTACTATATTCAATAGCTTCACAAAATGAAGATGCTGGCTAAATATCCTATTTCAAAAGTTTCTTTGTTGTAAATATCAATAAAATATGCTCATTTTTGCAGATGTTGGCCCTTATCCTGCAGTTCTTGTCAGATTTAATGTGTATTTCAAATTTTGACAGATAAATTCCTCGTGAACTTCTATGAAATCCTGAGCAGAGCATAGCCGGAACCAGCCAGCACATGTATCTTTAACTTTTTCATTGAGGATTTTGCAGACCGTGTTGTGTAACACCTTCCACAACTTGTCACCTGAAAATATTGCCTGTGCAATGAGAAACCCTGTCACAGGCACACATTTTTGTGGAACATAGGCATAACCATCTAACTGCTGATTTCAGTGACTTCCAGCAGGGTGAATTTTGCTGATTAAAGGTCAAAGTATATCAGAAGCATAGGGAGCTGAAGTCAATGCAAGCAGGCTAAGGCCTGGAGTGTGCGATGCTGCTCTGTTATCACTGCTAAAAATAGCAGTTTTGCCTGTTCCTATAGAACAACCAGTTCTGATATCTAGGCTATCGCCTGCCAATGGAAGCTTGTTCCAACCAGTATATTCAACCTTTTTTTTTCAGTTTTAAATTACTCAAGCAATGGGGCTTCTGCTGCTTCCCGTAGGATATTCTTCCACAACCCTCTGGAGAAGGCTTGCCTGTTCTCATCGTACAGTGATGAATCAAGGTAAGATGGCTGCTGCTTTTCAAGGAGCCTGTGTGGTGGAAGTCGTAGAAGCAGCTGAGAGCAAAACAGTCAGGGCCGGCTCCAGGCACCAGCCGAGCAAGCTCGTGCTTGGGGCGGCAGATTCTACGGGGCGGCATTCTGCCCAATCCTAGGGCGGCACGGCCGCTTTTTTTGGTTTGGTTTGTTTTGTTTGCCGATCCGGCAGCCCTGTAGGGGGCAGTGGCGCGGAGGAGGGGAGCGCCCTTCTGGGAGCGGGCTGCGCGCTCCATCTGCCCCAGCCGGTGCCAGGTTTGTAGCAAGCCCGGCAGGGCAGCCCGCATCCTTCCCTCCTCACCGACCGGAGCGGTGCGGAGCCCTCCCGGCAGGCGGCGCAGCGGTCGGGGCCGCGTGGCAAGTGCCCCGCTGAAGCCCTGGCTGCCCCCCTTCTCTCTCTCCCTTCCCGCTCCCTCCCCTTCTCCCCTGCTAGCCGGGGCACGTCTGCAGCGCCGGGAGTCTCCCTGCACCCTAGCTTCGGCTGCCCCGCAGATTTTTTTTTTTTTTTGCCTTCCCGCCCCCCCCCTTTTTTTTTTTTTTTTGGCTTGGGGCAGCAAAAAAGTCAGAGCCAGCCCTGAGAACAGTAACGAGTTTCCAGCAGTGATGGGACAATCTGGAGAAGGGATTGTCTGTTGGCAGAGCTGGTGTGGCCAGGGAAACAGGATGGCGGTGGAGTGCTTTGAACCACTCCACCTGGGACTAAGCCTGAGGGTCCCAGATTGCAGTTATCTGGGGAGTTTACTCTCAGGCTTCAGATAAGCAGTTGGTCATAACAGGAGTAACAATGAAGGATTGCCTGTAGGAACTAGAGGGGACTCAGCAGTAGCGATCCTGAATCAAAGTGTGCTGGGGCCTGGCTGCCTGTGGTTGCTGATAGAGATAGGTGGAGGTATTGGGGTATGGAGAGCAGCAGGAAAGGGGAACTGTGGAAAGGGATCAGGAGGTTGATCTCCACCAGCAGCTGGGCTTTCTTCCTTGAAGGGAAAAGCTGATAGTTAGGGGGATTTTTCTGTTAATTTTATGGGGGGCATTTGTTCTGAGATGGGAGGAGTGTGATTGTTCAAAACCCTTTGGGTTTGCAAGTGGACTGGCTTAGAACTATGGTCTGGGAACGGTGTGGGAGTGTAGTGTGGAAGGACATTAGTCAATGACATTTTGGTAATCAAGGTAGGTGGGAGGAGGAGATAAAACCATGGGTAAAAGACAATAAGAATGGGGGACTGGCAGTGGCTAAAGTAGATTGAAATGGGAGGGAGCTCTCACTGCACCAGCTGAGATGAGGCAAATTACTGAAGCCTTCATTCCTAGCACAGGAAGGTGCCCCTTGCTTTAACATTTGTGGATGGGGAGGCCTGGCTTCTCATCAGAGTATGAGATCTGTGTAATTTCTGATTGTGGCCATGCCATATAGGATGGGGACTTTGAATGCCCAGAATATTGGGGTGTCAGATCTCAGGCACTAGTTTGAGATTTTAAATAGAGCAGGGCAGAAAGGACAGGAAAAGAGTTGTGAGAGTTTGAAAAATGTTCACATCCCAAATCTGGATGAAAAATTAATCTTTAAAATTTTTGCAAACCTAAAATCTATGGTTTGTTTGTTTTTTTTTCAGATCAGGTAAATCAAAGCATTTTGTTTTGATTGTCTTTTTTATTTTTAACCTTAAATTAACTTTAATTTAAAAATGAAGTAAAAAAAGGAACTTTTCTGAAGCTGTATTGTTCAACAATGTTTTGAAGTGGGAAATTCATCAAAACTGACCCTTTCCTGTGAACGGTTCCAGTTTTGCTGAATCAGCAGTTTTGGTAAAAAAAAGTTTAGTTGAAAAATTCTTTACTGGCTCTAGGTTTAAAGCCTTTGCCACTGGATGTCACACTTCTTCAACAACTGCTATTTGACTCAGGAATGGAAGTGAGTGCAGTAGAAAGAGACTGGCATGTAGGACCTATTGGGCCAGAGGCCAGTGTCAGTATAGGGATATTGCCTTACTCCCACTGAATAACCTGCCACAGGTTCTTGAGATACAAGCTTGTCTTGTACCTTTTCACTGCCCATCTATTAATGTTAGTGTCAGAGTCCTCACCTGAATATCCAAGGCAGGGCATCAAGATGGGACAGCTGTGAACATAACACGTGGGGCCTGATTACCAGGCCCTGCCCCTAGAGTAGATGCTTCTACCAGTGTAAAGTGAATGTGAAATGCTACCATTCTGATTTGGGATAGCATTTTGTTTGACTTTGTACTGATGTAAACGATTCCATATGGTGCAGGGCAATGGAGGACCAGGCCCCTGGGCTCACATACAGAACTCCTATTGATCATTTGTACGGCCAAGAGCAGGAGGTCACCAGAGGTACAGATTTTAAATTGCAGTCTATGGAAATCTCTGAGGTGTGTGGAGAGGTCTCTGGATACATGTGGTTGAGTTTTGGTTGATTCAAATATGTGGGCTCTTAGACGCTGCAGAGGTCACTGATACTGTAGCACCTGGTTTTATGTTGGCACCCAGGCTGAATGCAGTGTCCTAGGTATGGTCTTTCCAATATCGTAAGAAGAGGGGCACTCACCTTCCTGATTTGTGAAGTGATGTCTCTGCACATGCACCTAACCACGCTGAGCAACAAGCAGAAGCAGCCTAGCAAATCCATAATACTTTGTTGAACTTGTAGCTGCTATAATTGTGCACGGTACTGCTAGTATGTAATTACACAATCACCAGACTGGGTAGTTTTACTCCGTATTTCACACTGTTTATAGGGCTTCCTTGCTTGAAACTTGTAAACTGTAATACGTGGTACAAAGCATTCTTACCTACTTTTCTTGTAGAACTGCTGGTACAATTGCTTTTTCTTTGTTCAGGATCCCTTACCAGCACAGCAGTCCCTATATGCGTCCATGTTTCACATAGTTCAGCTCTCTCCTCCCCAGACAGTTAGAAGCATTTTAGCTATGAGTAAGAGAAGCTCTTCCTGTAGATTTACTACTTATCTAGCAAATAGATTGTTCCCTTTAAATGGGTGGCAGTAATTTGTCTTGGTATTTCTTCCTGTGTTTTGAGGAAGAGCAACCAGTATCTTCAAAATCACACTTCCAGACAGAGAGCCATCTGTGAGGGACATTTGGAAATGATACTGTGTATCCTAGTGAGTGTGTCTTTTAGCAGACTCTGCTTTTCTGGTACAAGCTAACCTTTCTTTGAGTGGGAAGAAGACAGTTTTTCTGAAATGCTGTTCAATGAGCTCCTTTGCATTTTCAGCTCTCTAAGCTTCAATAGCACAATCAAATGGGAGCCTAGAAATGCCACACATTTGTGAGTCCAGAAATGAAAATAGCCCTTCAGTTGGTATGTAGTAAAGTCATTTTATGATGCTAAATGGACTATATCTACCCCTAGTATTTTTGTAGCCAGCCATACTCACGTGGCCTCAGCAAGTGATTATTTCCCTCCCCCTCTCCAGCCATTTCTTATGTTTCTGTTTTATACATCAGGTTCTTCTGCTGCAGCAACTGCAGTTGTGCTCTGATTGTGGATCCTTTTCATCTGTTTATTTTACAGCCAGCAATTCCTCACACTTTAAACTCTTTGGAATTGGGACTGTGTCTGTGCATTTGCCCAGTGCTTAGCACAAGGGGAAGATTAGCGCTATTGAGCACTACTCTCATATAAATAAATAGTAGTACTAGTAATAAAATATAGATTGTGCTGTGCCTCAGCATTATTTAAGCCCCAAACTGTTTTATTTATTTTTGCTGTGAAGCCTTATTATAATTTGATCCCGAGTTCTCTATGCATGATTTCCATAATACCAATGTATATCTACCAAGTGAAACTCAGGCAGTTTGCAGAATACGAGTGCCTGATTCTCATTTACACAGGGGTTGCTTTACCCTGCGCCACCAGAGTAGAGTAAAGCAGTCTTAGCATATGTCTGTGCTATACTCGGGGGACACAATTGCAGCATGTGTAGCCATACCCACACTAGCTTTGATCAGGCTAGCTTGCTAAAAATAGACATGAAGCTGCTGTGGCATGGGCTAGCAGCCCACGTACAGTCCTGCTGAGGTACATACTCAGGCAGCTAGTTCATTGTGCCACCTGTGCTGCTATGGGGACACTGCCATTTTTAGCAAGCTAACGCAATCAAAGCTAGCTCGGGTATGCCTACACATGCTATCCAAATTGCAGCCTAGCCATACCCTGAGTGTAAATGAGAATCAGGCTTTGAATTTCATGTTTGGCATTCTTCTAGAGCAGTGGTCTCCAAACTTTTTTGATTGTGCACCCCTATCAGTAAAAAAAATTTTGAGCACGCACCCCCTGCTGCGCCGGCTCTACCATTTTTGCTGAAGCCAAAAAAAAAAAAAAAAAAAAAAAAAAAAAAA
>NW_020664562.1:12043233-12053167 GCF_002925995.2 Terrapene triunguis | reverse complement strand
AAAAAAAAAAAAAAAAAAAAAAAAAAAAAAAAAAAAAAAAAAAAAGCCGCTCGGACTCCCACCCGAACTTCCGAAGCAAAATAAAAAATAAAAAAAAGCGCTCCTCCTGCCGCGCACCCCCAAGGATCCTCTTGCGCACCCCACTTTGGAGACCACTGTTCTAGAGAATGGAGTAGAGAGTTAAACATTTTCCTTTTAAGTGACAGATGGGGATGTACAGTGTCTACAAAAAATATTTGGCCCCAGAAATGTTTTCATCTATTGGAAATTTTTTTTGGAAAATAGATTAGGAAGTGGGAGCAGTTTGAGAAACTAACCAGAGTCTGGATGGTCTCCGGGGAGATCCTAAGACTTGTCATTGTAATGCTCAGAATCTCATTAGGGGTAATATCCAGTGTGCTTGTTACAGAGGCAGATCAAGGAGAAGGCATGTGCAGAATGGGGAGACCAATATTAAATATGTTATTCCTTACTTTTATCCCTTCTTCCTTCCTCTATAGTTGCACATGTAATGTAAGCTCATCTCCTCTGCCATTTAAATTAATATGAAATTTTGTGACAGTTGACTGTTAATAGGAAAAGTCACGTTAAGATCAGAGGGTAATTAATGAACACAGAACACCCATTTGATAGTCGGTGACTGCTGTAATTTGCTATTACATATTGCATGTGAGATCACCGATGGTATTACAGTGTTGTCATGTTAGTGACATGGACTAATTGCAATGCTATTATGGTAAGTACCAGGTGTGGGAGGAGTAGCTGGCAAGTGCCCTATCCCTTCTTTGAGTGCCTAGCCTTTGCCAAGGCTGTATCTGGACATAGGTGTGGAACTAGGGGTGCCTGTGATGCTGCTGCACCCCTCGGCTTGGAGTGGTTTCCATCATATACAGGGTTTACAGTTTGGTTCAGTGACTCTCAGCACCCCCACTATACAAGTTGTTCCAGCCCCCCTGTATCTTGACAGTTTTTATGGGGTTGGTTCTCTGTTCCATTATTCCATCTCTAGCAGACCTCTCTATACAGACCTTGGCTATTACAACTCTTTCCTTTGCTTTGCCTTCTTTTGCTTGTACTCTTTAGGAAGACTTCCTCTTGGGAAGGCATGTGTTGTTACCTTTCTTTTGAAGGATGGTACAGTGAATGTGTCCCATGCAGAATAGTTCACGTCAGGTTATAAGAAACCAAAAGTATTTAAGAATTACAAAGAGAGAAAACAGAAAGTAAACCGAGCTTTACACGTTAACTGCAATGCGTACGAACATTTGTAGAGTTAGCATGCTACTTTAATTTCAGTAAGGAAAATAAGCATCATTAAATGCATCTAATAATGTTTGCTAGGAATTAAGGTGAGCAGAGATCACTTGCATTGCTCTTCTGTCTGCTTCAAATTGGAATCTGACTCTTTATTGTCTGAGTACTGTTTTTTTCCTCTACACTGTTGCAAAAATACTGCCCAGTCCCTCTGGGTAAGAGGAGATGCACTAAGAGGAATCTCCTAATCTGTGACGTGAAACAGTGGTCAGTATAAAAATATTTATATATACCACATGGGCAAGTAGTCCACTCTTCTTTTATATTTATTTGTAAACTGTTTATTCTATCTGTTCGAATAACATTTAGCACCGTGGGGCGTTGGTCCATGGCTTGAGCTCTTAGGTGGTAATGCAAATAATAATGATTATTATTAATAAAGTAATTAATCGTATTCTAGTGTTCATGGTGTAGGGGGATACTGCAAAACATCAGGGGCAGGTTGACTTATTAGAAGCTTTACATGTCATATTTTAATGGTGACTGCTGTAAGAGATGTGTGTAACCTACACAAGATTGGTTGCAGCCGCCCCGTTGGTGCACCATGAAGTCTGCATCCCCTACAGCTTCTTGCTTGGAAAAGCTGGCTGCCAGCATGTCCCTTTCCTCCTTATAGAGGTAGGAATCACACCTCTGTAATGATCAATTCATACTGTTCTTCTGTTAGGCTTTACGTACACTGAAAAATGTAGAGGAATATACCAGTATAGCTCTAGCACTGGAGTACCTCCACTAGTGATACCAATAGGGTGAGCTCTAGTGTACACAGGGAACAGGGGTTTTTACTTCTTTGTCATCTAACGTCTTTCAGAGCCTGTTTACACTAGTGCCCTCGTTGCTATCACCAGTGGAGCTGTGTACCAGTGCTTGTGCAATGGAGGACCATTTAAAAATATTGTAGCTTAGAGAAGGCCATTGAGGGTAAATTCATTTCAGACCTTTCAGCAGTATCAGGCAAATAGAGCTGAATGACCCTGCATTATTTCTTAATGTTTAGTCTACTCACTAACCTTGTCTACGCTAGAGAATGTTGGCATTGCAAGCCCCTGTTGCATTTATAATTACATTCTATTTCAGCTCCACACACACAAGGGTTAGCAATGGTGCACAAGCATTGCTGATATCACTGCAACATTTTTTTTCAGAGCAAAGTTCATCGCTATCATGTCCACCACAGAATCATTTTGTATAATTGGTTTTGGAATTCTAGGTATACTGGTCTTGGTTTATGAGGTGCAATGCAGCAATCCTGAGCCTTTTGTTATTTAAAAATAAGAATATTTTGTCATTTAATTTTACAAAATACATGCAATTTTATACATGGAAAATTCGCGTCTAAAAGGAATGTAGGCACAGCATCTCTCAACTGTGAATTGCTATACCAACAAATACCTGCTTCAAGAATTTTGTGTTGAGAACTGGGGGATAGGTGCCTACAATGCACTGGTGTTGCAAAGATGGACATGTACTATTGCCTGTTACCAACATCTGTTTGAAATACAAGTTGTAAAGGTGCAATTCTCTAGTGCAGAGAAGATGGAAGGGAGCAGCCATGATGCAACAGCAATCTTTCCCTTTTATATGAGAAGTTTGAAAATTTTCCATTAGCCAGACATAATAACAGATACAGTAACTCCTCACTTAACGTTGTAGTTATGTTCCTGAAAAATGTGACTTTAAGCGAAACGATATTAAGCGAATCCAATTTCCCCATAAGAATTAATGTAAACGAGGGGGTTAGGTTCCAGGGAATTTTTTTCATCAGACAAAAGACTATATTATATATATATATATACACACACACACATACAGTATAAGTTTTAAACAAACAATTTAATACTGGTACACAGTGATGATGATTGTGAAGCTTGGTTGAGGTGGAGGAGTCAGAGGGTGGGCTATTTCCCAGGGAATGCCTTACTGCTAAATGATGAACTAGCAATTGGTTGAGCCCTCAAGGGTTAACTCTCACAGTCTACAAGGCAGCAGGAATGGAGGGAGGGGAGACAGCATCGCAGACAGAGACACACACCGTGTGTGTGTGTGAGAGAGAGATGCGCATTTCCCCTTAAGTACACTGCCTTGTTAATTTAATCAGCTTGCTGAGACCGCAGCTGCTGCCAGCAAGCTCTCTCCGTCGTGTGTCCCCCCTGCTCTATGGAAGATGGGGTAAGCGGGATGCAGGAGCAGGGGGGAGGGGGACACCCTGGCATTAGCCCGCCTTTTCCTCCCCCACCCCCGCACAGCAAGCAGGAGTCTCGGGGAGCAGCTCCAAGGCAGAGGGCAGGAGCAGCACATGGCAGTGGGGGGAGGGACAGCTGCAATTGCTAACATGCTGGGCAGCTGCTGCACAGGGAACTTAGGGGAGTGGGGAGCTGATAGGGGGGCTGCCGGCCCACCCTGGTTCCAAGCCCCCACGAGCTAGCTGCAACGGGCTGCTCTTCCTGCAAGCAGTGGACAAAGCAGGCGGCCGCCAAACGACATTAGAAGGGAGCATTGCACAACTTTAAATGAGCATGTTCCCTAAGGCCTGGTCTACACTAGGCTTTTATGTCGACTTTAGCGCCGTTATATCGAATTAACCCTGCACCCGTCCACACCAGGAAGCCATTTAGTTCGACATAAAGCTCTCTTTAAATCGATTTCTGTAATCCTCCCCAACGAGAGGAATAGCGCTAAATTCGACATGGCCATATCGAATTAGGCTAGGTGTGGATGGAAATCGACGCTAATAGCTCCGGGAGCTATCCCACAGTGCACCACTCTGTTGACACTCTGGACAGCAGTCAGAGCTCGGATGCTCTGACCAGCCACACCCCCGGGAAAATTTGAATTCATTTTCATTTTCCTGTCTGGGCAGTTTGAATCTCAGTTCCTCTTTGGACATCGAGGGGAGCTCAGCAGCAGTGGCAACTATGCAGAGCTCTCCAGCAGAGATGGCCGTGCAATCTAATAGAAAGAGGGCCCCAGCATGGACTGATCGGGAAGTCTTGGATCTCATCGCAGTGTGGGGCGATGAGTCCGTGCTTTCAGAGCTGCGCTCCAAAAGAAGGAATGCTAAGATCTACGAGAAGATCTCCAAAGCCATGGCAGAGAGAGGCTACAGCCGGGATGCAACGCAGTGCCGCGTGAAAATCAAGGAGCTGAGACAAGGCTACCAAAAAACCAAAGAGGCTAACGGACGCTCCGGATCCCAGCCCCACACATCCCGTTTCTACGAGGCACTGCATTCCATCCTGGGAGCGGCCGCCACCACTACCCCACCCCTGACCGTGGACTCCGAGGATGGGATCATGTCCGCGGCCGGTTCCTCGTCGGACATGACAGCGGACGGGGAAGATGAAGAAGGAGATGAGGAGGACGAGGCAGTCGACAGCGCTGGCACCGCTGATTTCCCCGACAGCCAGGAGCTCTTCATCACCCTTACCGAGATCCCATACCAACCGTCCCCATCCCTTACCCCGGACACAGAATCAGGGGAAGGATCAAGCAGTAAGTGCTGTAAACATGTAAACATTTATTTAAAACAGAACGGTAATATTTATACTATTAACAATGTACATTTATAAAAGTTCTGTAAACTAGTAAAAAAATAATCAGGTACAAAACAGGAATATTTACAAAGGTAACAAATGGGTTTTCATGATTTCTCTGTCTTAGGCTCTTCTCAATTTAGTCCCAAGTGTTTTAAAAATTTTTCACAATGTCCGTTACTACATGATTCCCAGGCCCAAGACGCTCCACTCCAAAGTCCCAGTGCACCTACGCGAAAATCCGGTCAATGTGGCCGGGGATCGACGAGAAATCCTCGTAGGAGAACTCCTCGTAGGTCTCGTGGAGGTAGAGCTCAAGCCTGTTGATCAGGTTCCGGGGTAGGGCGATCTTAGTGGGCCCTCCGTGGTAGCAGACATATCCCCTCCACGCCACAATCAAGTACTCCGGGATCATCGCACGACATAGCATGGCAGCATACGGCCCCGGTTTCTGCATGCTTTCCCGCAGCATGCGTTCTCTCTGGGTGTCCGGGATCCTCAGGAGGGTGATGTCGCTCATGACGCCCTGCTTTGAATTAGGGAGGGGAATGTTAGTATTGGGACTGCTTGACAGCCACGCGGTGGAGGGAGAGGGGCAGCATACAGGGATCTTTCCCTGGGACAGCCGCGAGGGGGTGGGACAGGGGCAGAGTTCATGCTGTCCTGATTGCTGGCAGCAGAGACTGGCATTGCTTTCAATGTGAAAGGAGGCCAGTGCTACTGCTGGAGTTTTAAGCAGCCACAAGTCTGCGGCTTACCATTATTGCCCGCTCCAGAAGTTCAGGTCTCCAGCCACAGTTCTCTGAACACTCCAAGACCTCCGCAAGTCCACAGGCACTGAAGGCGACGGCCGAAAATTCGACCTTGTCCTGAGTGCGCATGTGAGAGGTTCAGTGCATGGTCTTGTTCACAGAGAAAGACTAGGTTCTTTGTATACAATTTCATTTATCTGTCTCAGGAATTCACTCCCTTTTTACAATTCACACAGACACATCTGCGACTGTCTCCCAACCCAGCCTGTCAGCACACTCCCAGAGGCTAGCGCAGATTAGGCGGAGGAAGAAGAAGACACGTGAAGACATGTTCTCAGAACTAATGGGATGCTCCCGAGCCCAGGCAGCCCAGCAGACACAGTGGAGGGAGAACTTGTCACAAATGCACCGAGCAGTCATGGAACGGGAGGAGAGGTGGCGTCAGGAGGACCAACAGGCTACTGAAAAGCTGCTTGGACTAATGAGGGAGCAAACGGACACGCTCCGGCGCCTTGTGGATGTTCTGCAAGACCGGAGGCAGGAGGACAGAGCCCCGCTGCAGTCTATCTGTAACCGCCCTCACCCGCCACCAAGTCCCACACCACCCTCACCCAAACTCCAAAGAAGGAGGGGCGGCAAGGGCCGTTAAAACTTTCAGTCAACCCCTGCAGACTTCTCTAGCACTAGAAGGCTGACATTCCCCAAAATTTCATAAGTCCTTTCCTACCCACCTCACACAAGCCCCCGTCCAAGTTTCACACCCCACGTTTCATGTCTGGTTCGCAATAAAATGTTTGTTTCTCTCCATTACTGTTTCAGTCAGGTTCTTTTGAGGGAGAGTCTGTCTGGAGGGGGGGAAGGGGCTTGGTAATTGGACAGGACAGTGACCTTTAGCAGGGTACAGAGGCGGTGTCAGGTCCAGCATCAGGACACATACACAGTGCAGTCACTGGTTACCCTGGTCAGTCTGGGAGGTGTTTTTCATGTTCTGGGGGGGGGGTTGCTCTGTGACTTTGTGGCGGGGGAGGGCAGTTACAGATCTTATGCAGCGGTCCTTATCATGGATCACAGATCCACGCAGCAGGGGATATGTAACCCTACCCCCCCTGCCAGAAAGTCACATAGCCGACACATACACACAGTCCCCCCCCAGGAGTGCTGGCAGGCTCCATTGAAATAACCAGTCCACCAGTGCGGAGCCTGTCATTCCGGGAGTTTAGAAGCATCATTTGCATCACAACCCTAAACCCGCCCCCCGCCACAGTCTGCATCCCAGGTTTAAAATATTCCCGCGAAAACAGCAATACAGACAACGGTGTTCATTAACAAAATCTAAATGATTTTATTTTTTGGGAAGGGGAAGGGGGGGAAGGTTGTATGTAACTGGAGAGGATAGTGAAAATGAACTGGGTAAAGAAACGGGGGCAGGTTCAGCTTTTCTGTCCACAAACTGAAAAGTCACTGGTTGCCCTGCTCACTCAGGAACCTAGCTTTCAAAGCCTCCCGGATGCACAGGGCGTCCCGCTGGGATCTTCTAATGGCCCGGCTGTCTGGCTGGACGTAATCAGCAGCCAGGCTATTTGCCTCTAGCTCCCACCCCGCCATAAAGGTCTCCCCCTTGCTCTCACACAGATTGTGGAGCACACAGCAAGCTGCAATAACGATGGGGATATTGGTTTCACTGAGATCACAGCGAGTGAGTAAGCTTCTCCATCTCCCTTTGAGACGGCCAAAAGCACACTCCACCACCATTCTGCACTTGCTGAGACGGTAGTTGAACAGTTCTTTTTCTGTGTCCAGGGCGCCAGTATAGGGCTTCATGAGCCAGGGCATTAGCGGGTAGGCTGGGTCCCCGAGGATGACTGTAGGCATCTCCACATCCCCAAGAGTTATTTTGTGGTCTGGGAAGTAAATACCTTCCTGCAGCCGTCTAAACAGACCAGAGTTCCTGAACACGCGAGCGTCATGAACCTTGCCCGGCCATCCGACGTAGATGTTTGTAAACCGTCCCCGAAGGTCCACCAGTGCTTGCAGCACCATTGAAAAGTAGCCCTTTCTATTGATGTACTGGCTGGCCTGGTGGTCCGGTCCCAGGATAGGGATGTGAGTCCCATCGATAGCCCCACCGCAGTTTGGGAATCCCATCGCGGCAAAGCCATCTATGATGACCTGCGCGTTTCCCAGGGTCACTACCTTTGGGAGCAGTACCTTCACGATTGCCTTGGCTACTTGCATGACAACAACCCCCACGGTAGATTTGCCCACGCCAAAGTGGTTCGCAACTGACCGGTAGCTGTCCGGCGTTCCAAGCTTCCAGAGGGCTATGGCCACTCGCTTCTCAACTGTGAGGGCTGCTCTCATCCTGGTATTCTGGCGCTTCAGGGCAGGGGACAGCAATTCACAAAGTTCGAGGAAAGCCCCCTTCCGCATGCGAAAGTTTCGCAGCCACTGGGATTCATCCCAGACCTGAAGCACTATACGGTCTCACCAGTCCGTGCTTGTTTCCCGGGCCCAGAATCGCCGTTCCACGATATCCACATGACCCATTGCCACCGTGATGTCCTGGGCGCTGGGGCTCGTGGTTTCTGACAGCTCTGTGCTACTCTCCGACTTCAGGCCATCACGGCGGTGTCGTAGCCTCCTCGCCTGATTACTCTTCATCTGCCTCAGGGAAAGGTGTATGATAAGCTGCGAGGTGTTGAGAACGGCCACAAGTGCAGCGATTGTCGCAGCGTGATCCATGATTGCAGTGCTGTGGCGTCCGCGCTGTCACTGACCAGAAAAGTGCGTGAACTGATTTCCCGCCGGCGCTTTCATGGAGGGAGGGAGGGCGTTAGTGACGGACGGATGACGACAAATTTTTTTTACCCAGAAGGCATTGGCGGCTCGACCCAGAATTCCGATGGGCAGCGGGGACTGCGGGAACTGTGGGATAGCTGCCCACAGTGCACCGCTTCCAATATCGACGCTCGCCCGTTAGTGTGGACTCACAAAGTCGAATTACTGTCCTTAGTGTGTCCTTAGTGTGGACACACACGTTCGACTTTGCAATATCGATTCCACATATTCGATTTAAGTAAAATCGAATTACCCTCGTAGTGTAGACATACCCAAATTGATCAGCAACAAAACAAGGTTAACCGGGACGACTTTAAGTGAGGAGTTACTGTATATAGTTAAAAATAAGTAGATCTAAGGAATAGACACAGGTTAGTCACACTTGGGGTAATAAAGTAAAACATTGGTGCATAGCAATGAAATCTAAGTTATTTTTTATCACTTGAGAACATATGAAGCAATATCAAATGCATTAGGAGTCTAAAATGATGCAGACAAATGTGTGTAGCTTTTTGCTGAGTACAGAATAAGAACAGAATATTTATATACAATGACTGGTTTCTCTATCCACAGAAGAGAATGATTGATTGTTTTAGAGCACAGGACCCCTACTAATATGGTAACCTGATTCAGTACAGAGATGTTAATACAAGAGTGGAAAAGTTAAAGCGCTTTAGAATCTAGATACAGGCACATCTGTTTAGCTGTGTAAATGCTCTCTGAGAGAGTCCTGCAGGGCTGGAACATCTTATGAATTAGGACTTAACTCCAGTTCCTGTATATTTAAAATAAAACCAATGTTGTTTTTGGAAGTCAGTTCATTAGGATTTGCCTTCATCAACTCTTAGAGTCAGATGGAATGGAAGTCTCAAATTGTTTCAGTACATTGTAGTGTACATACTACAATTTGGTTAGAAGAGGGTTGGGCAAACTACGGCCCGCGGGATTGCCCCCCCGTGGCGCCATGGGCCCCACGCCACTCTCAGAAGCGGCCGGCACCACTTCCCTGCGGCCCCCGGGCGGGGGGGCAGAGGGCTTCATGCGTTGACCTTGCCTCCAGGCACCGCCCCCCGCAGCTCCTATTGGCTGGGAACGGGGAACCGCGGCCAATGGGCGCTTTGGGGGAGGTACCTGGAGGCGCGGCAAGGGCAGCGCACACGGAGCCCTCCGCCCCAGGGGCCACAGCGCTTCCTGGAGCGGCGCGGGGCCGGGGACAGGGCAGGCATGCAGGGAGCCTGCCCTGGCCCCGGTGCACGCCGCTGCCACCCCGGAGCCACTTTAAGTAAGTGCTGCTGGGCCGGAGCCTGAACCCCTCCTGCACCCGCCCAACAACTCCCTGCCTGCACCTCGCACCCCTCCTGCACCTCAACCCCCTGCCCTGAACCCCCTAATAGACCCTGCACCCCTCCAGCACCCATCCCACAACTCCCTGCCCTAAGCCCCCTGCCTGCACCTCGCACTCCTCCTGCACCCCAACTCCCTGCCCTGAGCCCCCTC
>NW_020664562.1:11963838-12038233 GCF_002925995.2 Terrapene triunguis | reverse complement strand
GCCCCCTCTTGCACCCCTCCTGCACCCCAACCCCCTTCCCTGAGCCCCCTGCTGCATCCCTGTGCACCCCAATCCCCTGCCCTGAGCCCCCTGCTGCAGTCCACACCCCTCCTGCACCCCTGGCCTGAGCCCCCTCCTGCACCCCAACCCCCTTCCCTTAGCCCCCTCATGCACCCCGCACCACTCCAGCACCCCTACTCCCTGCCCTGAGTCCCCTCCCACACCCCGCACTCCCTCCTGCACCCCAACCCCCTGCCCTGCATACAATTTCCCCACCCAGATGTGTCCCTCGGCCCAAAAAGTTTGCCCACCCCGGGTTAGAAAGACACTCACTTCTAGTGATTTTTGTCTGTGAAATAACGACTTCATTATGGGCCCCGATCTGCAGGCCTTGCTGACATAACTAAGGGTATGTCTACACTACGAAATTAGGTTGAATTTATAGAAGTCGTTTTTTTAGAAATCTTTTTATACAGTCGATTGTGTGTGTCTCCACACAAAATGCTCTAAGTGCATTAACTCGGCGGACTGCGTCCACATTACCGAGGCTAGCGTCGACTTCCGGAGTGTTGCACTGTAGGTAGCTATCCCACAGTTCCCGCAGTCTCTGCCACCCATTGGAATTCTGGGTTGAGATCCCAATGCCTGATGGGGCAAAAACAGTGTCGCGGGTGGTTCTGGGTACATGTCATCAGGCCCCCCTCTCCCTCCCTCCACGAAAGCAACGGCAGACAATTGTTTCGCGCCTTTTTTCCTGGGTTACTTGTGCAGACGCCATACCACGGCAAGCATGGAGCCCACTCAGCTCACCATCACCGTATGTCTCCTGGGTGCTGGCAGACATGGGATTGCAGTGCTACACAGCAGCAGCTCATTGCCTTTTGGCAGCAGATGGTGCATTACGACTGGTAGCCATCTTTGTCATACTCCTGGGTGCTCTTTTAGCCGACCTTGGTGAGGTAGGTCAGGGGCGCCTGGGCAGACATGGGAGTGACTCAGCCAGGTCATTCCCTTTTTAAGTTTAGTCTCCTGGAGACTCAGTCCTGCCGGCAGTCGTACTGCACCGTCTGCTGCCAGCCTAAGATGTATAAGATAGATGGAGTGGATCAAAACAAGAAATAGACCAGATTTGTTTTGTATCCATTTGTATTCATTTGCTCCCCCCTCCCTCCGTGAAATCAACGGCCTGCTAAACCCAGGGTTTTGAGTTCAATCCTTGAGGGGGCCATTCTGTGTGACAGTTGTTTGTGTTTCTCCTTGATGCAAAGCCACCCCCTTTGTTGATTTTAATTCCCTGTAAGCCGTCATCAGTCGCCCCTCCCTCCGTCAGAGCAATGGCAGACAATCATTTCGCGCCTTTTTTCAGCGCAGACGCCATAGCACAGCAAGCATGGAGCTCGCTCAGATCATTGCGGCAATTATGAGCACTGTAAACACCACGCGCATTATCCTGCAGTATATGCAGAACCAGAACCAGGCGAGGAGGTGACAGCAGCGTGGTGACGAGAGTGATGAGGACATGGACATAGACTTCTCACAAATTATGGGCCCCGGCAATGTGCACATCATGGTGTTAATGGGGCAGGTTCATGCCGTGGAATGCCGATTCTGGGCCTGGGAAACAAGCACAGACTGGTGGGACCGCATAGTGTTGCAGGTCTGGGACGATTCCCAGTGGCTGCGAAACTTTTGCATGCGTAAGGGCCCTTTCATGGAACTTTGTGACTTGCTTTCCCCTGCCCTGAAGTGGCAGAATACCAAGGTGAGAGCAGTCCTCACAGTTGAGAAGCGAGTGGCGATAGCCCTGTGGAAGCTTGCAACGCCAGACAGCTACCTGTCAGTTGGGCATCAATTTGGAGTGGGCAAATCTACTGTGGGGGCTGCTGTGATCCAAGTAGCCAACGCAATCAAAGAGCTGCTGATATCAAGGGTAGTGACTCTGGGAAATGTGCAGGCCATTGTGGATGGCTTTGCTGCGATGGAATTCCCTAACTGTGGTGGGGCGATAGACGGAACCCATATCCCTATCTTGGCACCGAAGCACCAAGGCAGCAAGTACATAAACTGAAAGGAGTACTTTTCAATGGTGCTGCAAGCACTGGTGGATCACAAGGGACCAACATCAGCTCACCAACATCAACATGGGATGGCCGGGAAAGGTACATGATGCTCGCATCTTCAGGAACTCTGGTCTGTTTCAAAAGCTGCAGGAAGGGACTTTCTTCCCAGACCAGAAAATAACCATTGGGGATGTTGAAATGCCTACAGTTATCCTTGGGGACCCAGCCTACCCCTTAATGCCATGGCTCATGAAGCCATACACAGGCAGCCTGGACAGTAGTCAGGAGCTGTTCAACTATAGGCTGAGCAAGTGCAGAATGGTGGTAGAATGTGCATTTGGACGTTTAAAAGTGCACTGGTGCAGTTTACTGACTCAGATAGACCTCAGCGAAACCAATATTCCCATTGTTATTACTGCTTGCTGTGTGCTCCACAATATCTGTGAGAGTAAGGGGGAGATGTTTATGGCGGGGTGGGAGGTTGAGGCAAATCGCCTGGCTGCTGATTACGCACAGCCAGACACCAGGGCGGTTAGAAGAGTACAGGAGGGCATGGTGTGCATCAGAGAAGCTTTGAAAACCAGTTTAATGACTGGCCAGGCTACGGTGTGAAAGTTCTGTTTGTTTCTCCTTGATGAAACTCCCCCCCCATTGGTTCACTCTACTTCCCTGTAAGCTAACCACCCTCCCCTCCCGCCTTCGATCACCACTTGCAGAGGCAATAAAGTCATTGTTGCTTCACATTCATGCATTCTTTATTAATTCATCACACAAATGGGGGATAACTGCCAAGGTAGCCCGGGGGGGAGGAGGGGGAGGAGGGAAGCACCGGGTGGGCTGGGGGAGGAGGGAAGGACAAGGCCACACTGCACTTCAAAACTTATTGAATGCCAGCCTTCTGTTGCTTGGGCAATCCTCAGGGGTAGAGTGGCTGGGTGGCCGGCGGCCTCCCACCGTGTTCTTGGGCATCTGGGTGAGGAGGCTATGGAACTTGGGGAGGAGGGCGGTTGGTTACACAGGAGCTGTAGCGGCGGTCTGTGCTCCTGCTGCCTTTCCTTCAGCTCAACCATACGCTGGAGCATATGAGTTTGATCCTCCAGCAGCCTGAGCATTGACTCCTGCCTTCTGTCAGCAAGCTGACGCCACTTACTCTCTTCAGCCCACCACTTATTCTCTTCAGCCCGTCACCTCTCCTCGCATTCATATGGTGCTTTCCTGCACTCTGACATTGTCTGCCTCTACGCATTCTGCTGTGCTCTGTCAGTGTGGGAGGACAGCATGAGCTCAGAGAACATTTCATCCCGAGTGTGTTTTTTTCGCCTTCTAATTCTCGCTAGCCTCTGCGAAGGAGAAACATATGCAGCTGGTGGAGGAAAAAAAAGGGAGAGTGGTAGTTAAAAAGACACATTTTATAGAACAATGGGTACACTCTTTCACGGTAAACCTTGCTGTTAACATTACATAGCTCATGTGCTTTCGTTACATAGTCGCATTTTGCCTCTTATTGAGGGTATGCCGGTTTGGTGTGAGAGATCACTCACACAGGGCCGGGCAACAGAATTCGGCTTGCAGGTGGCCATGGTAAGCCACAGTCTTTTGGTTTCTTTAACCTTCATAACATGTGGGAATGGTTTCAAACAGCAGCGCCCTCATTTCCCATACCAAACAGCCATTGGGTTGGCCATTTGATATGGGTTGGCAATTTAAAAGGAGGGGCTGCGGTTTCCGGGTTAACGTGCAGCACAAACCCATCTAACCCCCCCACACACACCCAATTCACTGGGATGCTGGCTTCACCCCTCCCCCCACCGTGTGGCTAACAGCGGGGAACATTTCTGTTCAGCCACAGGCAAACAGCCCAGCAGGAATGGGCACCTCTGAATGTCCGCTTAATAAAACCAACCTTTTTCAACATGAATGATATCACTCTCCTGAGGATAACACAGAGAGATAAAGAACGGATGTTGTTTGAATGCCAGCAAACACCGGGACCATACTCTGCAATGCTTTGTTCTGCAATGATTCCCAACTATGTGCTACTGGCCTGGCGTGATAAAGTGTCCTACCATGGAGGACGGAATAAGGCTGCCCTCCCCAGAAACCTTTTGCAAAGGCTTTGGGAGTACATCCAGGAGAGCTTTATGGAGATGTCCCTGGAGGATTTCTGCTCCATCCCCAGACACGTTAACAGACTTTTCCAGTAGCTGTACTGGCCGCGAATGCCAGGGCAAATTAATCATTAAACACGCTTGCTTTTAAACCATGTGTAATATTTACAAAGGTACACTCACCAGAGGTCCCTTCTCCACCTTCAGGGTCCGGGAGCCTGCCTTGGGTGGTTTCGGGGGTTACTGGCTCCAGGTCCAGGTGAGAAACAGATCCTGGCTGTTGGGGAAACCGGTTTCTCCACTTCCTTGCTGTGAGCTATCTTCAATGTCTTAATCATCATCTTCCTCGTCCCCAAAACCCGCTTCCGTGTTGCATGTTACTCCATTGACGGAGTCAAAGCACAGGGTTGGGGTACTGGTGGCTGCACCTCCTAGAATGGCATGCAGCTCATCATAGAAGGGGCATGTTTGGGGATGTGACCCGGAGCAGCCGTTTACCTCTCTGGTTTTTTGGTGGGCTTGCCTGAGCTCCTTAATTTTCACGCGGCACTGCTGCGAGTCCCTGTTATAGCCTCTGTCCTTCATGCCCTTGGAGATTTTTTCAAATGTTTTGGCATTTCGTTTACTGGAACGGAGTTCAGCTAGCACGGATTAGTCTCCCCATAGAGCGATCAGATCCAGTACCTCCCGTTCGATCCATGCTGGAGCTCTTTTGCGATTCTGGGACTCCATGGTCACTTCTGCTGATGAGCTCTGCATGGTCACCTGTGCTGATCAGCTCGCTACGCTGGCCAAACAGGAAATGAAATTCAAAAGTTCGCGGGACTTTTCCTGTCTACCTGGTCAGTGCATCTGAGTTGAGAGCGCTGTCCAGAGCGGTCACAATGGAGCACTCTGGGATAGCTCCCGGAGGCCAATACCGTCGAATTGCATCCACACTACCCCAAATTCGACCCGGCAAGGCTGATTTCAGCGCTAACCCCCTCGTCGGGGGTGGAGTAAAGAAATTGATTTTAAGAGCCCTTTAAATTGAAAAAAAGGGCTTCGTCGTGTGGACGGGTGCAGGGTTAAATTGAGGTAACGCTGCTAAATTTGACCTAAAATCATAGTGTAGACCAGGCCTAAGGGATGCTGGATTGGCTGCTAAGAGGGTTTTATGCTGTGTGTTTAGATGTACAAGACCAAGTTTATTTACAATCAGAGCTGCTGACAGAAGCAGAAGCAAAAGGACTTAAAAACAAAACACAAATATTAAGTGGGGAATGGGCAATTGTTAGTATCTCTAACACCTTTCCTGTTTCCCCTGACTGAAGAATGTCAAAACCGAGCAGAGCTAGTTAGGCAGCCTGGTGGTGGCAGAGTATAATGTTGCCAGGGGGCAGATCCAAGTGTGGGGCCTGAGCTTGGCTCTGCCCTTGCCTAGAGGCAGAACGTTTCTCTTTACCTGCTGAAAATGCACTTAGAGGGACGCTAAGTAGTGGAACTGATTGTTTCCTGAGGGAGCTGTATCCAGCCTTCTTCCAATAAAGTTACTGTAAATGTTATAGTATATGAGAGAAACCACAGTATGTGGAGAGGAGCAAAGTGGTGGGTGTCTGTACTTGTTCTTTCCAGAAGGTCTTGAAAAATGCCTGGGAAAAATAACACAGTTGCATCATTTCAGGTAATTTCTTTAAAGTCTGTTGACAAAAAAGTGAATTGAGAGGGCTGTGGTCCAGAAAAACCCATTTAAAACTGGCACACAAATGCTACCTGCAGGCTGTTCAGTGATCTGGTTAAAAGGAGTTGCTGGTCTTGGCCCAGTTCTTGGAAGACAAACACCTGCATCACAGAAGTCCCAGACGTGGCTCCTTCTTTGGCAGTCTCAGCAGAAAGGCCAGGGATCTGGCCTCATCCCTTAAAGGTGATTGCTCCCGCCCAGGGCTGAGGTATACTGGCAGGGTAGTACGGCGTACTACAACCATTCACACTGACACTCTTTAGTGGATAAGGTTGGTAGGAAGCATGATCTCATGATTCAGGCAATGGACCGGGTTTAATTCCTGGCTCTGTCAATTACTTGTGATTTTCGGTAAGTCACTTAATCAACCCTATGCCATAGTCCCCATCTGTAAAATGAGGTTAATCCCTCCCTACCCCGTAGGAGTGTTGTGAGGATAAAATCCGTTAATGATTGTGCTGGACTCAGATACTACAATTATAAGGGTCATCTGACTACCTATGTATCTAGAGAGCAGAGTTTAGGTTCCAGTGCTGATATTCTGACACCTATCATGAGCACTACAGTCACATACTACAGGCCCACCCACGGGGGGAGGGGAGGCTGGCAAAGGGGATAATTGCCCAGGGCCCCAGGCGATTTAAAAGGGCCTGGGGACCCCTGGCTGCCGCTCCAAGGCAGCCAGGCGGGCACGTGGAAACCCTGGCCATGCCGGAAGAGCACGCCCAGCAGCGCAGCCAGCAGCAGCTTGCTGGGCACCAGCCAGCACAGGCGCAGCATTGCCCAAATGTCAGGCGGACTGTGTCCGCGCAGGCGTGGCTTGTGCGTGCGTGCACCAGCCGCCACACGTGGTCCAGCTCCTCGCCCATGTGGTGATGCCACGCCGGGCCTGGGGGCCCATTGACTGTTCTGCTCTGGGGCCTGGAATTGTGGTCGGCAGGCCACATTCCCTCCCCCCCAAAAAATTGGTACCTTAAACCTACAGTAGATTGCCACAGTCCTTTTTAACTGGCTGTTAGCAGAACATCAAACTACCAGAGGTCCATCAGAACTGAAATGGGGGAGGGGAGATGGTGGTACCCCTCTCAAGCTCCACCCAAATGCTAGGCTCTACCTCCTCACTGAGCTCTGCCCACCACTCACAGCAGATTCTGCAGATGTTGAAAATGTGATCCCGCAGGTTCTGCTGGGCACTCTCAGTGATGTTAGGATACTCCCGAGACGCAATAGGCACATGCTAATCTCTGGATCCCAGAGTCTTGTAATGACATCAGAATCTAAGATTCATTTAAAAAAAAAAGTTTCCAGCCCTCATGCTTGCAAAGAAAAGCTTGAAAATGTGAACTGAGTGTAAGTGATGCAGCGCTGTCTGCCTGAGTCTGCAGAGAGCCTCTAGCAGAGAGCGGAGCAGCAGTCACTAGGGTCAGGGAGGAAGCCCACACAGCTTCAGTGCAGATTCGACCCTTTTTATGTCTTCCGTGGAATTGTCTCTCCTCCAGTGGGGCTTGGATGGCCTTTGGGCTCTGTGGGATTTCCTTCCCCTTGTTGTGACTCAGAGGCCATACCTGGGCTCTACTTAGCCTCTCAGGCCATTTAGCTCCATGGGGCACATTAGGCACAAGAAATGCTGCTGCTCTCCCAAACGCTATCTGCTATTGGCACCAAAATAAGATGCTGATGACTTAGAGTGACCACTCATGCATTCCCAGAATACCAAACATTCCGGTACCTCTGCAAATGGTATGGGCCCAGGCCCATCCCCGCCTGTGTGACCCCACCCTGCGAGCATGACCTTGCAGTGAATGTGAGGTAACGCTGGCGTGCATGGGACAAGGTACTCTTCAAAATGGAACCCCATCTGATATCAGACAAAACCACACCCAGTTTTGTCTCAGTATCAGATGGAGGACAGACCTTAGAAAAGCAACACTGTCCATCTTAAAACCTGATGAATGATCGTCTACACTGACTGTAGATTGTGCAGATCTGTGATCCTTCCTCTCTTTTCTTCCATGCTGTGATATCAGTGAAATAGTTAAAAATGTTGACATTTAAATCATCATTGGACATGAGTTTCCCACCATCAGGTAATTGGATGAATGGTGCAGTTCACACCTCTCAGATCTGTTGTTTCAGGCTTGCCGCAGACATTGCTACATCAATTTACACTTGTTTCATGTTTCCTTGATTTTTCTCTGCATCCATAAGAGTTAGAGACTTTTTTTAAAAAAGAAATTAGGTCCCGGAGAACAAGATGGCATCCTAAAAAAAGGCCAGTTTGAAGCCTCGGTGCCATGATCTGATCCATCCACACAGTGGTCAAGTAGAACATTATTGTCACAGCTTTAGAAATGCAGGGAAGCACAGTGTTTTTATCATAGCTTTTTAAAACTTTCCCGGCATCACAGGATAATCAAATGTTCCTGCATATATTGTACATGGGGGAGCACAGTTTCCTTCTTGTATTTGTTTACAATGCGTGTGATACTGTATTGTAAACACCGACCCCTTTGTGTGAGCTGAAATAATTGATTTATTAGGATGAAAATTGCCACACAGGTTGGACAAATTGACTAATTAAGTGTTTGATTGCCTGCTTTGAGGGATACTGTGAGAAGCTCTTGAGAAGGGAAGAGTTGTGTTTGGTTCAAATATGTTCTTGACCACCTCAGACTGAGAAGAGAATACTGGAGGTTTGTTTGGTCCTTTTCTTGGGAGCCCTGGGACGTCTGTTACTGTTAAAGTGAAGAGTAGCTTAGCCTTGGAAGGAATGCTTTTGTGGTTCATTGACTTCTCCTCACTGCTTCCTGAGTAGTGCTGTTAGTTCCTTTTCCAACCTGCTCTTGCACACAGTTGGTACATGGTAGAATAAAAAACGTGCCCCTTTTCTGGGGTTTGGCTTTATCAACCCAAAATGAACAATAAGATAACAAGTTTCAACCCCAGCCTTCTCCTCATGACTTGGATGCTCCTGGGGCTCCTTCTCCTAAACTGCTCAACTCACATCCTAGATCCCCTGTCTCTAAACCTATCCAAGTGGGATAATGAGTCACCTGCTTTAGTGAGTCAGTGGAATTCACGTAACTCTTTCTCAGCAGGACCAACATTTGCTAGCAGTGTGAGGCGTTTCAAGTGAACATTGCTAGTCTGATACAGGATCTCTTTCCTGTTTTTCATAGGGGGAATATTTTGGTATGGTGAACAGGCATTTAGTCACACATCTCCAATTAATTTTAATGGATTTGCCCGGATAAATCCAAGTGCAGCATAAGATCCCTTATTGCATGTGTTAAGGAGCAGCCCAAAATTTTTGTCATAGAGCTTAAGAAGAAAATAGTCAGTTTATGTTTCACTGCAAAATCCATGCTCCTGTTTTCCCAAGGAGCACAAAACACTTAATGCCTTCTTTTTGTCCTCACCCCTTCTCTTTATGCCCATTGTTAGATCCATTTTTGTACCTATTTGACAAGTCCTTTAAGATGAGGGAAACATTTAAACTCCATTGCATGGATTGGATGGCCAATAAGGAACAGCGTTTTGTTTAGGATTTGATAACTGGACACTAATCTGGGATTTTTGTGCTGCCTTAATTTATAATTTATGAGAAAATATGCTACTTAGTTGAAATTATTATTCACATTTTAAATATTTTTAATTCTGTAGCCACAAAAAAGATGCTACCAAGGGTTTAAAAAAATTGACACTTATTGACTCCCTGCTTTTTTTGCCTGTTGGGTTGGAAGCATAAAGTTCACACTTGTTCCATAACACAAATTTTGTTAATTTTCCATTATTAAGCCTAACACAGAGTCCATTAAAGTCAGTGGCAAGACTCCCATTGACTTTGGTGGGCTTTGGATCAGCCCTTGTGTGAGGAAGGAGACCTTCTAGCCAGGACACACAGCTGAGTCAGGATACCTGGGTTCCATACCCTGCTCTGCCAAAGACTTCCTATGTGACTTTGGGTGAGTCTGTCTTTTAATTCTTAAGTTTCATAGACAAAAGTGCCAGTATGGACAGTGCTATGTTGTCAGGAGATGGTCTGCCACTGACATAGCTACCACCACTCATTGGGGGTGGTTTAATTATGCCAGTGAGAGAGCTTTGTCCTGCCTGCATAGAGCAGCTACACAGGAGACCTTACAGCAGCGCAGCTTCAGCGATTCAGCTGTGCCGCTGTAAGATCCATAGTGTAGACATAGCCTAAGTCATCAGCATAATATTTTCTCCAGTGCAACGAGCAAAAGTTTCCCTCCAGATCTAAACACCAGTTTTGGCACGGGAGCTTCTATATCAGAAACTACCATGGCAACTCAGTCACGCAAGGGATTGACTCAGGACCACACATGCCAAACTTTGAGCAGAGTTTAGAAGTTCCCTCCTAATAATTTTACTTTACTAATGCACCTTGAGTTTCAAAGCACTTAAAACATGACAAATTAAAATGCTCTCTATGAAGGGATCATTCCACCTGTCCTTGAATCACAGCTGTCTTTGGGGGGAAGCGACAATTATTTAACCGTTGACAAATGGTACATAATAGTTCAGAGCAGAATGGGGATACCATACTGCCTCATCCAAGTTAAAGTTCACAAAGAGGTATAAGTAGAAAAATTATAATTAGTATTATCTGAGATGAAATTTGGCCAGGACATCACTTTGTTAGCACAAAATGGTATTATATATGTGCTTTGCAGAGGGAGTTAATTAAGCAGCTGAAGGTTAATTATCTTACAATTTGTGGGCAAAGATTAAGATGTAGTGTTTAAAATTCTGTCTTTCTGGCTAGATGGGGATGGGAAAAGACAACAAAAACAGTTTAATAACAGTTGATTCTGTTTATTTGAGTGGAATAATGTTGCTAGCTAATCGCTTGTCATGAAAATCCACATCCACGGAAGAAACTGTCCAGTGGACAGAGGCCCTCAGACCAAAGGACTTAGCTGCAGTCTGTGACTGATTTTGAACCTGACACATGCATAATGCAACAACCAACACACCTGCAAAATATAACAAGTTTCAATAATCTAAAGGGAAAAATGAAATTGAACAACTGGCTAGCACAAGACAATTTTTGTAATAATAGAGGGGGAAAGGAAGAGACCAAAAGGTACTGGTGAAAACTTCGTACATCTTCGAATCCGCCTGCATGGATAGCTCTCACTCAACTCCGAGAGACAAAAGCTTGAGAAAATAGACGGGCCTCCCTTCGGTCTCTGAAGAGTGACGTCAGACTTGGGCTGTAAAATACTCCCCTATGGAACTGCACATGGGGAATACCCACAATGTACTGCTTTAAAAAGAAAGTTTTAGTCCTATCCCCTGATGACCTAACTACAAAATTAGGACCCAGTTTTGGCTTCATTATAATTCGTGGCAAAACGTCTATTGACTTCAGTGGGAACAAGATTGGGCCCCTAACACTGAGCTACTTTTATAGTCAAGTGCAGGGAATGCCTTGTCCCACTAAACAATGAATGTGCTCAGACTGCTGTCTCTATAGAAAAGAATAATGACTGTGACTTTTTCGGTCTTCTATGGTCATGTCTAGACTTGAAATATAGGTGGTGTTTTAAAATGTGTCAGCTAACAGGACAGGACAAGTTGTGCTAAAAAAACATGCTAGCTGATCATGGTCAGCCATTCTTTTTTAAACATGACTTGCCCGGTCTACATTATTATTATTTATTTGTATGCAAGTCCTGTTAAAAATCATGTTCATTAAAAAATGTTTGATAACATGTTTTAAAACAACATGACATCATTTCTTAGTCTAAACAAGGCTAAAAGGAAAGTGAGTGGCACTGCTTTTCTGTTCCCTACCACATTGTCATTGGAGCAATGTCCTCCAGCCCTGACTCAACCAGGAAGTTGGCCAGGGGATGAAAATATAAATTCTATCTCAGAGAGCACTTTTCTTTCTCTTGGGTAAAGCTAACTGAAGTCAGATTTCAAGGAATCTAATTTTCTGCCAAGAAGGTTCCTTGGGGATGAGGTAGCCTGCAACATAGTCGTCATCAGCTAGCTGATTTCTGTAGGTATCACAGTGAACATAAGAACAGCCATACTGGGTCAATCCAAAGGTCCATCTAGCCCAGTATCCTGACTACCAACAATGGCCAATGCCAAGTGCCCCAGAGGGAGTGAACCTAACAGGTAATGATCAAATGATCTCTCTCCTGCCATCCATCTCCACCCTCTGACAAACAGAGGCTAGGGACACCATTACCCATCCTGGCTAATAGCCATTAATGGACTTAACCTCCATGAATTTATCTAGTTCTCTTTTAAACCCTGTTATAGTCCTAGCCTTCACAACCTCCTCAAGCAAGGAGTTCCACAGGTTGACTGTGTGCTGTGTGAAGAAGAACTTCCTTTTATTTGTTTTAAACCTGCTGCCCATTAATTTCATTTGGTGGCCCCTAGTTCTTATATTAAGGAAACAAGTAAATAACTTTTCCTTATTCACTTTCTCCACACCACCATGATTTTATATACCTCTATCATATCCCCCCTTAGTCTCCTCTTTTCCAAGCTGAAAAGTCCTAGCCTCTATAATCTCTCCTCATATGGGACCTGTTCCAAACCCCTAATCATTTTAGTTGCCCTTCTCTGAACCTTTTCTAATGCCAGTATATCTTTTTTGAGATGAGGAGACCACATCTGTATGCAGTATTCAAGATGTGGGCGTACCATGGATTTATATAAAGGCAATAAGATGTTCTGTCTTATTCTCTATCCCTTTTTAATGATTCCTAACATCCTGTTTGCTTTTTTGACTGCCGCTGCACACGGTGTGCACGTCTTCAGAGAACTATCCACAATGACTCCAAGATCTCTTTCCTGATTAGTTGTAGCTAAATTAACCCCCATCATATTAATTTGTCCGGTACAGATTTTAGACTTATTGGTCTGTAATTGCCGGGATAACCTCTAGAGCCCTTTTTAAATATTGGTGTTACATTAGCTGTCTTCCAGTCATTGGGTACAGAAGCTGATTTAAAGGACAGGTTACAAACCATAGTTAATAGTTCTACAATTTCACATTTGAGTTCTTTCAGAACTCTTGGGTGAATGCCATCTGGCCCTGGTGACTTGTTACTGTTAAGTTTATCAATTAATTCCAAAACCTCCTCTAATGACACTTCAATCTGTGACAATTCCTCAGATTTGTCACCTACAAAGGACAGCTCAGGTTTGGGAATCTCCCTATGCTGGGTTAAGTGGAAGTGGATCTTGAGAAGGAACATGAAGGAGAAGAGGGTACGGGTCTAATGGGTTAGTTTGGAGAGGGCATTCCATGCGTGAAAGATGGAAGTGGGAGCATTTATGGAAGAAATGGGCAAATGGGTGTTCAAGGCTGATATCATTAGGAAAAGATTACATGATGGAAATTTGAACTTCCAGGCTTCTTCAAATTGTGTCACAAACATATTATTTAGGCATGGGTTGTTTCACTTTTAATATCATATGTAGATCATATGTGTCCCTTGATGAACAAAGGACTTTAATGTAATCAGGTTAAACAGGCAGGATAAACCCTCAAGAGAATGTAGTTCAAGCTGTTAATAAGTTGTTGAAGAATCCCAACATAAAACCTAAGGTTTGGTACTCCATCTGTTTTAATATAGAGAGAATGATGACTTACCTGTTTAAGGAAAGCTCATAAGTGAGGACTGAACGGGTGCAGGGTAGAGAGAGAATATTACTTTCTATGAGTTTGAGCCATTTTTGGAGAGAGGATGAGCCAAAAATTTGAGACATTTTTCAAAAGTTCAGAAGGAAAAATTTCAGACAACATAATTTTAAAATCCTTTGCCTGGCTTGTTCCAAACTTTCCAGAAACTTCCACTCTGAATTGAGCTGTGGCATGAAAAATTTCAGGGGGATTGTTTTCTTTGGGGGAGGGGGGGGGTTTAAGACTTGAAAATCAGGCTTATAATGGGAAGCCAGTTTCAACCTTAATTATGGAGTGGCTACTACACAATCTTGCTCTTACAGTGGCTCATCCTCTTTTATTTTCCCCAAACTATTCCTACTAGTGACTGTGCCCATTGTTCAACTGTGTGGTACAAAGCAAGGGGGCTTTGGCTATACTGGGGTAATATAGTTAACTTTTTTGGCCATGCCCAGAGCATCTTTGCTCACTGCTGGATTACAAACCCATGTAGCTAGGAGGGAACGTTGCCCATGAATATTTTGAATGATAGCTTCATTGTGAAATAAAAATAAACCTGCTTCTTAGGTGAGATGGTGTCAAGGTTTCTTTCAATTAAAATCAAATTCACGTTTCTTTCTGTGCCAGTATGTACAACTTCTTTGCATAACAGAAGGATCCTTTGTTGAAGTATAGTCAAAGACTTTTAAATGTTGTGAGGTTTAAAAATACATCATGTTGAATTTTTGTATTTAAATCACCACATTTTTGTAACTGGGTCATCTACCCATTACCCACCATGTTCTTTATTCCTAAGTGATGTGATATTAATCTAGATATTTTTACATAGTTTTAATCCCCTGTAATATGATTCTTTTTGCCTTAGAGAAATAAACCACATTAAACATTTGTTGATTCATACAAAAATATAGTATAATCTGGTAATGTGATTAGATGGTATTTCATCTGGTAATGGTGCATAGTAGTTACTTTGGCTTCATACTCTTTATTTTAATACGTAGAGAAAATTGTATTATTAAACAACAATTAATTTATCCTTTAGTATCTTTCCTTTGACAGACCTCCCACCACCTTGGCAGCATTTTCAGTAACAGATTAACTAAATCCAGGCAATAATTTGCATATGCAAATTATACATGTAATTATTTTATTTTTTTGTAGTCACAGCAGACATAGGTGACAATAAACTCCCTTCAAGTTTTTGCCAAAATGTAAATCCATCCCAGAGTGAATGCATGTCTGCAGCTACTGAGGTCCAGCGGGGACTAGGAAAACTAGGGTGACAAAGAAATATAGGACATGGGCAGCTCTTTCTGTGATTCTGGTAAATATATGTGTTTCACTTACAAATTCCCCTCTGACTTTGCTAGTCTATCTGGTTCTTCACTAATTCATGTGCAATTAGTTTATCTCCAGTATATTTACTGACTTAGTACTATAGGCCAGGTTGTAACTTTTGGCTGCAAGAGGCACCAAAAAGGGCCAAAAGAATTACAGTAAAATGGGCAAGCGTTCCCCTGACTATGTGGCTTTGTGAGTCAAGGGAGGTGAGGGCTGAGGAGTAAGAGGAAACAGAATAGCAGCAACTGCTTTGAGGCTTTAGTGCAGAAGTAAGACCCTGGATCTATGGAGAGATGTCTCTTCAGCCAAGAGAAAACACAGTCCTCCAACAGCTGTGTTGAGCCTCTTGAAGAGAACTAGTTTTGCAGCTTGCTTGCCTCAGTGGAAGTCTGATCATATAACAAGAGCCCTGTCAGAGCTCTGAGAGGTGTCAGGAGAGTTTCCAGTTACAGTTTCCCCTCCCAGTTATCTCAGAGGGAGGCTGCTGCAATGAGTGTGAGAATTTGGGAACAGTGTTTTGGTTAAACGATTTCCTCATCTGTGAATGCCGCAGTTCATTAAGATTTACCTTGTTGAGCTGTGTGTCCCTGACATCATTCTGCCTGTTCTGGAAGAACTGTGACTATATTCATTGCCACCCCTTCATGGGATCATTTTCTGGAGACCAGGAAGCCCCAGACCTGTGAAGACTCTTCAAATTTCTCTGCTGATGTAAATTGGTGGAGCACCATTAGCTTCAATGGAGTTCTCCAATTGACATGACATGTGGCCCTCAGCATGACCTGGATGCAGAGAAATGGCCTAGTGGTAGCCACCACTCACAGCCATCTGATGATAATTTGTTGGAGTGCTATGGATAGATATTGTAGCTTCAGGGTTGTCTGAAAGAATGAGGGAAGACCACGTTGTCCAAAAAAACCAAGCAAACTTAAATGCTGCCAAAGTCCTCAGCAGCACCTATTTCCCCGTCCAGCCTCCCAAGTCTCTCTTTCAAACCACACCCACCTGCAACCAGCTAGTGGAGGGGGAGAAGCCCATTACAATATATATAAGTAGAGAGAGAGAGACCCACACTTGGGTCATCATTGAGGTTTGAACCTAGGACCTTCAGTGCTAAAAACAAGCTTGAGCTAAAGTAGTAACTCTTCTAGCTGGCAGTAGAAGTAGGATTTTATCCCATATATGAACCAGCCACTAGAGCAGGACAAAGAACCACACTCTCCTAGTGTGGATTACAAATGTAGTTAGTTAACTGGCTGATTACAGTAGGGACTGCTGGGAGAGGGGCAATTGGAAAACAACCTCTTTCATCTATTGAAATATTTCAAATGTTGGGTCACATTCATCTTGTCCCCTAATTCTTTTACCTATTCCCCCATCTCCCCTATTTCTCATGTTGCTATTTTCTTATTTGTCAGATGGTTCTCAACAAGCTAGCAAGTTTTCTCCCTCTTCAGACATTTTGATCTTTCAATCATTCCTGGGTGACAGTATTCCTGCCAGTGGCTGACCCAGAAAAATAAGTGAGCTGACTTCCTGGGGACCATCACTAAACCATTGTATCTCCTGAATCTGGAAGGACTCTCTGGGCTCAATCTTGCAAGAAAAAACTAGCACTTACTCCCAAATCTGCAGGATTTGGCTTTGTATGTGCTGAATTAGCTACATTCTCCAGGGACCAGGGTCTATATATGGGCCTTTTTCAAAATAACAGAGGAAAAAATGTCATTATGCAATTTATTAGTGATACTTAAACTGCAGGTAATTTTGATGACCAAAAGTTGCAAGAGGAATCATAATGGCAAATCTGTTTTAGTGCTGGGTTCTTCACGTCAGATGGGTGAACAGCAAAAGGCTACAAGAGTTTTGCTTGCAGTTGCCAAATCTTGTTTTTTAAAGTTGTTGGAAATCCAAGAAAATGTTTGTATGAGAGTCTTTTCAGACCTTGGCTTATGATTGCATTATCATTCGCATGCCCCTGGCATGCTTTAAGGGACAGTTGTTGAATCCCATAAGAATAGGAACATTTTAAATGGCCAAAAGGCATGTCAGAAAATATATATTTTTCATTTTATAATGGAATAATTTGTCTAAGATTTGGACATAAATGTAGAAAATATTTTTACTAGGCTATATTGCTAACACAAGAAAAGTAGGCCTAAAAATGGATTTTGTACTATAGTAATAAAAAAACCCACTATTCTGATCCAGTAATTTTACTTTAACATAGAATTGTCACAAATAGACAAGGGAAAGCATGCAAGGCAGTTTGAAAAATCCAGTGCTATGCCCATATCATTAATTAGGATAGCAGTATGGTTTAGTGGTTTGAACAGGAATCTGTGAGCCAAGATTCTTGGACGTTGTTCCTGGCTACATCAATGGCTACAGTGTGTCTTTGGCACATCTTGTAACCTCTCTTTGTCTCAGTTTGTCCCTCTGTAAAATAACACATAGAAGAAATGGGAGTTTTGTGAGGATGAGCTAATACTGGTAAAGTTTTTTCAGATTCTTGGATAAAAAATGCTATAGAGATTCTTAGTGTTATAGCAAACAGACTACAAACCGTATGTTATAATGAGAGGGTTAAGGACCCTAACTTTAATCTAACCAAGGAAAGAGTTAAGTCTGGCACTTCCCAGGTAGAGGAAACGCAGTGAGTTCACACTCAGTTACCACCTGTATCTTCTATTGGGTTTGAATTAGGAGTTGTTCTCTGCTTCCTTACAGAAATAGTAGTAGTGGGGTTGGCTTTCAGAACCTGTGTGTCTAAGGGGAACCACTGGAGGACAGGGTCATGGATGTGGAGATCTTGGGCCTATATACTGACTCCTGGTCCACTTCAGACCCTTTCTGTGCATGGTTCTTATCTCAGGACTAGAACGTTAAAACATAAATATGTATTTACTTGCTTAGATATAGTTACTCTCCTCCAGGAAAACTGGGTGTAGACAAGAATATTCATTGATTTCCTATGGCCTCTTTAATGGTCTCATCTCTATTAGAGGTAGACTGTTGACTTCCCAACTCATCCCTTTGAATGTCCTGGTATAACAGCAGAGTAGACTACCTCTCTGCCCAGTTATAGTCTTGGCTATGCTGCTACAGCAATAGGGGTTTTCTTCCAAGGACAATCTTTCAACAAGCATGTAAAAGATCAGCTATGCAAAAAGTTTGGTGCTTACTTTGTTTCACCAACCAGTATTGAAAATATAGACATGTGGAACACTAATCCTAAAATTCTCCAGGGACTATTGTTAAGCCCTTTAAAGGTACAATAACAGTTTTCCCTGAAACAAACCACCCCCAACCAAAACCCAGCATTTTAAGGCAAAACAAGCCTTGGGCAAATCTAAGCACAGCCTCAGCATTCATTATACATTAGAAGGCACTCACTCCTGTAGCTGCAGGTAATCCAAATACACCAGAGTGACACTCTTTCACAAGCATTTCCATTATATATTGCACTATTAAAAGGAGACTGATAACTGCAGGGAATCTTCAAATACTTCAAACTTAATATATGTGAGCCAACTGGAACTATGGAAGCTAAAACTGATTTTTATAGCTAGATGTTCTGGCAACAAAGATTATTGGAAGGGTTTTTAGCAGAACCAACCACCAACATAATTTATTTGACCACAGAACATATATATTGGGGAAAAGAGAGATACACATAAGGGAGAATTTCTTGTGTTGGGAAATTTAATAAAAGGTTTGAATTTAAGCCTTCAAGTAAGCCTTCCTGTTAGAATTAACATCTTGATGACATAGGTTTTATTTTTTGCATTAGAAATAATGATTCTGGTAATAATATAAAATCTAATAAGGTGGGGGGAAATACTACAGTCAATGCAAAGCTGTTGTTAAAGGAGAAAAACACTTTGGATCAGAAACATGAATTATACATATTGTCAGTCAACACACTAAACATTCTTAGCATTAGAAAAATCAAAATTTATAGAGCAGCTTTTCTTAGAGGCCAAATTAAAAAAAAAAATAAAGATCAGAACATCAAATATTAAAGTATATGATAACAGAAATCTAGTCAGTAAAGAATGCTTATGTCCCAGTTACTGTTCCAAAGCTATATATTTACCAAGGAAACCTAAAAGAAAGATCTTTCGCATTTGAAAATAATTGCATTTGAAGGTAAACCTTCCTCTGAATTATCCAGATGACTTTCTGACCAGATTTCCCCCACTCTCCTTTTTTAATTGCTCAGGTAATCATTTCAGCCACTTCTGAAGTGAAATAACAGTTTATGACGAGAAGGTTATTGGGCCAGATTCTCTGTTGGTGTAACTCCACTGACTTCAATGCACTTCTATCAGGAGAGAGTTTGACCTCTCCTTGTTGCAACTGGGGGTGGAATTGTGGAGAAACAGGACACAACTACCCAAACTAGAATTTGTCTAAGGCGCCAGTGATAAGACCATAATCTTGCAAGTACAAACTATGGCCGCAAATGCCTCAAATCCTGTATGATAAAAATAAACTCCCTTTCCCAACAGCACACTGCGGGCATTAGTTCAATGACAGTCTCATTAGGGGAGACTGTTGTCTACGTGCTCATCAGACTTGCTTTCTGCAGCACTTAGGGTTTCTTTCTTTTTCTGTTATTTTAGGCTTTCTAGCCACATACTGACAAGTCTCACCTAAGCTCCAATCATGCGAACACTTAAGCACATGTGTAACTTTACTCACTGAGTACAGTTTTGCACCTGCTGAAATATTTGCAGGATCTGGCCCTTAGCATATTTATCTGACAAGATCACAAGTTGAGATTTGTACTATATAAATGGTTTGTTTTGAAAATTTCCATTGTGCAGACTAGCAAGCACCCATCTTTCTCTGCCTGGTGATACAGAGGTCCAGTACTTTAGTTTCAGTTTGCAGTTACCACAGAAGACTCTGATTATTCAGTTTTACCAATATTTTATATTTTGAAATATGAACTTATTCTGTAATTGAAAACTTCTAATATGATCAAGACATCTTCATACCACATGAGCCAGCAGGTCCTTTCACAATTCTTTGCCCAACCAACTTATTTTGTGTGAGTGTGTTTTGGTGGGGAACGGTTAACTACAAGTTCTCATATTCACTCCTGACTAGTATGAATTTCTTTGTTTTATTCTCTGGAGGCAACAAAATATTAAAATTAAAAAAGAAAAAAGCTTCAAGAAAAAACTATGTTGTGTCAACATGTTGGAAAAGCTCTTATAGAAAGTTTTATTGTAAAAAGTTTTTAATAGGACTTTAAAATCTAAACACTGCAGATAGTAATCCTGAGGTAGAGCTCCCTGGGTGATGAATCAATATATTCAGCCACAAGGCAAGAGAAAGTTCCATATATGGGAATTGAATAACATACAAGGAAAACCCATAGTTTTAGCTACACTTATGTCTCTGCATTACACTAAAGATGGACACAGGCCACATTTTGCATTGTCTTCACTCACAGGATCTCACAGGGGTTATGTGGGTGTAAATTAGCATAGAATTTGGCCCTTATTTCTCCTGTGCCGCAAGTTTTCCCTCCATCTCATGCCTTGAAAAGCAGCTAATTCTCTCACTGTCAGGTTAAAAATAACACTTAGAAAAGCAACAGTTTATGCTAATAACACAAGTTAAGCTTGATGTGAATGTCCCCTACTAACAGCCTTAGGAGCATGGAAGCTTAAGTGCAATCTACAGATTGCATTTGACAACCAAAGATAGAGGATTTTGAAATGATTAGTAGGGTGGCAGGGCATTCTTCCAGGATCTATTGGCACCCTACAGTATTAAAAGAAACACAGAAAAATTAAATATGGAAACTACCCACAAAGGTAGCTTAGTGACCCATTGGTGCTATGACTGTTGCTAGGCATAAATTTACATCCTAAGGCTGCCATATTTAGGTCCTTTAAAAGCGGGGACTCATAGAAGGGACCACCAGATCATTTAATCTGACTGTCTGTATATCACAGGCTACCAACACCAACCAGCAGCTGCACACTGAATCCAGCAACTGAAATTAGATCAAGATATTAACAGTCCTCAGGAGACCAAACCAATATGTGTTGCAGGCAGAGAATAGAAGGGACCCAGATGGACCAATGCTCAAGGCCCTTGCAATGGCAGGGAATTGAGATATACCAAGATGATCCTGGCAAACAACTTGTACACCAGGCTTCAGAGGGAGATGAAACCCCCAGAAGGTCACTGCCAATCTGATCTGAGGAAAAATTCCTTCCTGACCTCACATATGGCAATCAGTTAGACCCTGAGCATATGAGCGAGAACCAGGCAGCCAAGCACCTGAGAGAAAGAATGCTTGGTATCACATCAGAGCACAGCACACCCCATACAATGTCCCATCTCCAGCTATGGCCAGATAATATAAACTTGCCTAACACCATGCTCTGATGGTCAGTGAACCTGAGATCTGGCAGACTGCCAAGGGAAGCTGAATTCCACAAATAAGGCTACTGTGTTGAGGATCTGCATCTGCCCTTCCAAGTGTTCTCCAGGTCAGGGGCATAATTTTGGGGAAAAAATATGTGTGTGTGGGGGGGCAAAGTTGTGTCAGCATATAGAACATTATATGTTATTATATTATATCCCTGAAATATATTTATATGGGGGGCACAAAGTAAAAAATATAATTAAGACTATAGACCTATGAAAAGTCAGGAGGGGCAAACCAAGGACTGGAGTGGGCAACTGCCCCTCTTAACCCATAGCACATGATGCCCCTGCTCAAGTGTTGTCTGTGTTTGTTATAAGGTACTTTTTGATTGTAACACTTTCTTGAAAGCTTAAAAATAAAATGTATTTCTTTACTATTCTTGTCTTCTTTCATTTGGCAAGCCTGGTTCCTCCAGCATCTGATGCTCCACAGGAACTCAAATCCCTGTAGTGGCCATGATTTCGTAATGACCCACCACCATGAGTTGTCAATGGGGATTGAACCTGGGACCTTTAGCACCAAAAATATAGGCCTCCACCCCTTCAGCTAAAATTATGCAGAATGCTGCTTGCTCACACTGCTCTACAAACTCCTGTGTGGACACTCAATAGGTTACTTTTAAAAACCTACACATCGATATTCCGGTATGTGCAGGACTCTGAAGACATGGCCAACTTGTTGCATTAACTTGTGTTAATGGAGCATAACGCTTGCAAAATGATACTAGGTATGACAATAAGCCAGGGTCATTCAGCATGTTGGGGCTTCCAAACGGAAAGGATGGCCTCATCCAGTGGTGTTGGGGGTGATGCTGAGAAAGTGAGACAAAGGCTTTCTCTGAGAGACCTGGTGGCCCTTAAGTCCATGTTGTAATTTCCCGCTGAAGGGACTGGAGATGAGGAAGCCATTAGCCATTTCCACAAGGGGGGAAGCCTCATGCTTTCTGTTAAGGAGAGAGTTTACTCTATTGAGTCACTGGGGAATTCTATTATTGCATATGCTTGAAACTGGTCCATGTGGGTGGAGCTAATATTGGCCATCTCTCTTTCAAAGTCAAGTGCATCACTGTTTGTTCTCTGCCTCAGATACTGGCTCTTCTTTGGTTGCTGGGTCAGCCACTCTAATTCCAATGCGTGGAGATGGCCTCTCCCTGGACTGGATATTTTATACCTGCCAAAGCCATACCTACTTTGTATGTGCCTAACATGGGCCTGCATAATTCTAAGAAGGGGTAGTGTATGCCAATCTCTGTGGCTACACACATTAGTGCATGCTTACCTTTTGGGAAGCAGAGGTTCTCCACTTGCCCAGACACCCCACTTTGAACATTTTGTAATTCTGTGCGTGCCTATTGTGGCGTTGCACTCCATATGTTTATGGAAATATGCTTATGAGTGTAAATAGAATGTAACTGGAATATGCTTTATGCAAAAGGTCTCTTGTAAGGTATCATTACAAAGCTTATAATCTACTGTGTGTGTTCATCCTAGTTGTATGAATGTATCATTCTTGTATCTGAAGCTAGAAATATGAAGTATTACTCTAAACTCCTATTGTAACTATACAAAGTGTGGGCCATTAATGGTGGCTTGGAATCTTGATGGCTCCCATTAACCAAGACAATTGGTTGTAAAAGGGTCTATTTATTTGTAAGCCTTCCTGTGTTCCTGTGAGTCAGGCAAGAAAGAATGGAGAGTAGGGGGTCTCACAGGATATGTGACAATGTCACCTGGTACTGGAATCCATCTTAAACCTGGTGCTTTTCCATTTAGAAGGAGGGGTGGGAACCCAGAGAGACAAAGGATTCCTGCCTTGTGCCAAAGCTATAAAAGGGGATGGAGCAGGACAAGGGTGGTCCCAGTCATGTGGAATCCCCTGCTTTTCATCTAAGATGCCTGCTGGAACTAACAAGGTCTGTACCAGGGGAAAGGATTGGGCCCAGACTAGGAAGGAGTCTAGTCTGTGAAAGAAGCTTATTGGAACATCTCCGAGGGTGAGATTTACCTGTATTTAGTTTCTTAATGTATTAGGCTTAGACTTGAATGTTTTGTTTTATTTTGCTTGGTAACTTACTTTGTTCTATCTGTTATTACTTGAAACCACTTAAATTCTACTTTTTATACTTAATAAAATCACTTTTGTTTATTAATTAACCCAGAGTAAGTGATTAATACCTGGGGGAGCAAACAGCTGTGCATCTCTCTCTATAAGTGTTATAGAGGGCAGACAATTCATGAATTTACCCTGTATAAGCTTTATACAGAGTAAAATGAATTTATTTGGGGTTTGGATCCCATTGGGACCTGGGTGTTTGGGTGCTGGAGACAGGAGCACTTCTTAAGCTGTTTTCAGTTAAATCTGCAGCTTTGGGGGTGTGGTTCAGACCCTGAGTTTGGTTTGCAGCAGGCTTGCGTGTCTGGCTCAACAAGGCAGGGTTCTGGAGGCCCAAACTGGCAGAGAAAACAGGCTCAGAGGTAGTCTCAGCACATCAGGTGACAGTCCCAAGGGGGTCTCTGTGACCGAACCTGTCACACCTATATCCTGATTGCCCAGCCAGATTGACGCACATGCCGGCTTTTGAAAATATGGCCTGAAGTTCAGGTCTGGCTGTATCTTAAATGGAGAGATCTTTGGAAAATATCCTGTGGTACTTAGCAAAACTGTCCTTTCTCCAAGACAAGCTAGGACCATCCCACAAGATGCAACTTGGGTTTTCTTGATATAAGGGCCATTGCTTAATGGACACTGTGTTGAAGAGTGTGTATGTGAGAAGGATCTTTGAGAATATTCAGGGTGAAATCCTGGCTCCATTGAAGACAATGACAAGACTTCCACTGACTTCAGTGAGGCCAAGATCTCACTCTAAATCTTACAACTTACAGTAAGTGATCTGTCCAACCATATTTAGCCTTGGAGCTGTTGAGTGCTGGAGGCTGTGGAGACTAATCCCAATTTGCTAGGCCAAATTTAAAATGTTCCTGCTGTTTGGTGGCCTGAGTGATAAGTTTCTTCCTCCAGGGAGTGCTATGTATACTAGCTGCACATTTTCTTCTACTATCGATGAGGAAGCAGAGGCCAAAATATATTTTCCCTGGCTAATGTTAAGAACAAATGGTCAGTCAGCCAAGGAAACACTGAAAGGAAAAAGGTCCAAAGATTTTTTTTTTAAGACACTGAGAACATGAAGCTCTAAAAATGGTGCAGAAACCTCCCCACATCATTTTATTGTATCAAAGCTTGGGGGATTTAGTACAAGTAAGCCTAAATCCCTTCTACAGGTTCATAGGAGATTTACTCCTGGCTTTAAAATTCTCTGCATGGCCATGGAGGGGGAAAAGAGAGGAAAGAGTTTGAAGTTTTGGGGCACCTCCTTGTCTGTGTTGCAACTTGGTGCTACATAAAAGAGTCACTCTTTATTTTTCATTTCCAGAGACTGATCTCTCTACTAATAGGTTGGCTCACTACAGAACCTTGATCCACCCTGTTGAGCCCTAAGTGACTATGCAATTGCTAAAACCTTGTGGATATTCAGAATGTGCTGTATGATGTCAGTATCATCAACATTTGGCAAACTGGCTTCCTACTGGCATATTTATATTCCCATTTTTGTAGTTATGATTGTTTTGGAATAGGATTAAGAAATGGATATTGGAGAATTTCTTGCCAAAAGCAGAGGCGACTGAAACAGATGAAGTGATTCTTCAGACCAATTTGTACAAGTCAGGGAAGGAGAGGAATAAAAGGGGAAAATAGTTTATAAGCCAGTTCAGTGAAGGTAGGAATAAAGAGGCCAGCATGTGCATATGACAATGAGAAAGCGGAATCTAACAAGGTCAGTGCATTAGTTTGTGGTGGAGAATAATAATTCAGAACTCACCAATGAAGAGAGTCTGCTACCCAGATGTAAGTACTGTAGTATAAAAGATCACGGTCCAGAACTACCAAGCCTGTTGGACTTAGAGAACAGATTGGATGCCAACACAGTCAGTCACTGTGGTTCCACACTAGAAAACTGGGCAAGAATAAAGCTCTTTTAATCCCAATGGCATGGCTGCAGTCCCTGGCTCTGGTAGAGACCCAAAGAAGAGGCCGATTATTATTTTCCCTGAAGAATACGCAGTCTGGTAATGCACAGGGAATGAATTTATTCATTAGCGTATTTAGAATAAGGAATATGCACCTAAAATTGCTGTCTCTACATTGAAAAGCCATCTACAAATGCATCCAAGAGCAAGTACTGCGGTATTTAATAGCACTGACCTTATGGATAGGCCTATCAAGCAAGACAATGACTGAAGAAAGATGCTTGGTTATTTCATTTTCTATTGAAGCAGGCAAGCCAAGGATATTTAAATAAGATAAGCAGGTGTCCATTAGTTTGAATTTGTCAGGAGATAGTGGGCTGGAATACTGTGTGGGAATGGCAATTGCTTGGTCCTCTGTTCTAATCACATCCCTACCTCTGTAAGCTTGGGCAAAATATTTAACCTCTCTAGCTCCACTTCCCGGTCTGGAACTTCAATAGATGCCTAACTCACAAGGGTAGCCAATTGGGATTAATCTCCACAGATGACCGAACTCAGCATCTGAGAGGATTAATTAGTTCAGGGGTTCTAAACATGAGAGTTGCAACTCCTGAAAGAAGGTTGCAAACAGATCAGGGAGAAGGGTGACCACCTTCCTTTTCCTTAGGATTAGATGGAAAAGGGGGGGCAGGGAAGGTATGGTCCTGAAACATTTTTCTGTATTAACTGGAGTCATGGTATGGAAAAGAGCTGAGAACCAGTGAATGAGTTACGATTTGTATAGCACTTTGAACATGTAAAGTGCTCTATAAAGGTTTCATTACTAATGACAAAACAATCAGAAAGTTAGGGTTCTAAATGGGAATTGATGATCAGCATTACATTCCAAGTACAATCAGGCAGTCATATATCTAGAGATTGGGTTCAGGTTCAAACTTTAAGCCAATATTTACTGGTACAAGTCTCCCAGAAAACATCTAACATAAATGGTGATTTATATCAAACCATCAGAACAATTACTCATGCTATTCCTAGTTTTCATAGTTGCAGCTGTCATCTTTATATCCTTTCTATTCTCACTGGGTAGCTGTGCAGCGTTTACTGCCAAAAGCATATGTATAAGGGGAGAGGAGAAAACGCTCCAAGGCTGTCTGGCAAAATGGGCTTTTCAATTTTGTCAATCGTTTGGAAAAGAAAAGCTGGATTTTCCTGCAGAAAAAAAAAACAGATGCCATATCATAGCCTGTGTGCTATTTTGCTCAGTCTATCTCTGTGTGTAATTCTGTAGGTATGTCCGCTTGTGACTTGTGTGAACAAATCTAGATGGCCCTAAGCTTTTGATCTTGTACAGTATTTATGTCTGGCTGTACTGCCTATGCTTTATTTGTTAGAAAAACATTTAATAACTGTGCCTGCTTGGCTCCAGTCTCTTGGTGATCTGTGACAGTGGGGTCTTTTAGAAGATTTTATGTTTTGTTAGCCATAAGACCCTGCCAGCCACCAAAAAGGCCTTTGGGTGCTTTGTGAAAGAGGCAAATACAAACTAGTTATTAAAGGTAAGAATTTCACTATTATGTGTTTATTTAGATGAACAGGGATCCTGTATCAAATCCTGCAAATATTTATACGTATGCATGACTATATGCATGCACAGAGTCTCACTGACTTTAATGGGACAACTCATATGCTTATAAAGTTAATGATCTGAATGTTTGCAAAGCCCAAGCTATCAAGCTTCTATGCTTGCTAAGGTCTATCCCATGACTATATCCTTTTATATCATGCTGAAAATGTATCCAAAGCTTCCCATATGCTTGATGCTTTCTAAGAATATCTTTGAAGAGCTCAGTATAGTCTCAGACAGTTATAATGGTCTGTATTTGATTTACAACATGCCATTGAATTAGAAGGGAATTTGAAGGAGGATTTACTTAAAGCTCATGAAGACAGTGATTTAGAACATGGATTGTGGCCATCAGTGTGGGCTGAAGGAGAAAAGTTTATTGCAGAAAACAGCTTGCCTCCTCCTGCAGGAAAAACCCAGAAGTAGGAAGTTTGGAGACTATCAGATTGGCTCAATGCATCTATCAGGGAAACACATGCTTCTTCAAAGGAAAGATGGCTTTCAACGCCACCTCATGTAACTAGTGCTGGATAGAATCATCAGTGAGCTGGAACTGTGATTGGGAATGGAGAACCATGAAATCAATAGACCAGCTGGGATAATGCATCCAAGAAATATAGATTTCTTGGAAAATGACTGAGCATTCTAGCAGTTACTACTATAAATTAGTATAGCGCTCAGAATCTGACTCTTATGAGAGCACTATTTTTGCCAGCGTCTTCAACTCTAGTTTCATGACTCCTGCATAGACACATGCCTCAGCCTTATTAGTAAAGATTTTGGTCTTTTGAGTACATTCAGGAAATATTAAAAGAATACTCTGTGTATTTTTCATGAATCTTAAGCATTAAGACAAAGTAATTTTATAGTTTCTTATTGGAAGCTTAAAAATGAAGGACAAGATCCTCAGCTGGTGAAAACCAGCTGACTTTCATGCAGCTATGCTGATTTACACCAGCTGCAGATCTAAGCCAAAATCTGTTTTCTTCCCAACAATTCTCTCCTCTCCCTTTCAAGCACAGGCTATTGTTTTTAATGTGTAGAGTTGCTCATGGGTGCTGCACAGCTGGAATGGATTTAAAAAGATATAGCATTGAAGCAATTGTTTTGAAAATAGAAACACATTATGAACATAACCCTGCCCTTTGCAAATGGACGTAAGAAATTTTCTTACACGCAAAGAGAAATTTTTACTTCAGATTACTGAAAACCAAGGAGGAACACATATAAAGTCTCCATCGAAGCAAGCAAACACAGTAACTCATTATGTAATGTTCTGCATCTGAAATTAAACAAATTGAGTTTCCTGTTGAAGGAGTGAGGACGATTACTCTGTTTAAAGCTGCACTACACAGAAAAGAATGACACACATAACAAGTTCAGATTAGAGAGCTATATGCAAGCAAACAAGTAGAGCAGTTTGGCCTTTAGATTTTTTCAGTATGTTGATACTAGGGAAACAAACCAGTAAGACTCCTGACTTCTGAAACAAAAGCTTAGGCCTTGATCCTGCCATTGATAGTGTGTGCTGTGCTGACTGCACCCACCAGGATCCCCATAGACTAACCCTAACTCTGACAGTCTAAGGCCCCAGTCCTGTAAAGATTTAAGCACACAAATAATTTTACTGATAAGAAGAGACCCATGTGTTTCAACAGAACTAATCTCATAAGTAAAGTCACATGTATGTAAGTCTTTGCAGGATCAGGCACTAAGGGCACTATGGCTAAAACATAGTGTAGGAGAAACACCAAGGGGAGAGCAGTCCATACAGTGAAATGGCTACTGGCACACACTAAATGGATTAAAAATTGGCTAACTGATAGATCTCATAATGTCATTGTAAATGGGGAATCATCATTGAATGGGTGTATATCTAGTGATGTCCCACAGGGATTGGTTCTTGACCTATACTATTTAATATTTTTATTATTTACCTGGAAGAAAACATAAAATCATCACTGATAAAGCTTGCAGATGACATAAAAATTGGGAGAGTGGTAAGAAAAGAAGAGGACAGGTCACTGATACAAAGTAAACCTGATTGGCTTGGTAAACTGGGTGCAAGCAAAAAATATATGTTTTAATATGACTAAATGTAAATGGATATATTTAGGAAAAACCAATGCAGGAACTACTTACATGATGGGGACTGCATCCTGGGAAGCAGTGACTCAAAAAGATTTGGGGGTCATGGTGGATAATCAACTGAACATGTGTTCCCCAAATAGGAAGTTTTACTAAAAGACATGGTCTAGGAATTATTTTGGGGGTGTTCTATGGCCTGTGCTATACAGGAGGTCAGACTACATGTTTACAATGGTCCCTTCTTGCCTTGGAATATACAAATCTATGAATCCCTGGAAGTTCTGCAGGTGGCCAGTTCTCCCCTCGATTCATTAGTATTCCATTTGAGTCCTTTCCAGCACAGCTGCAGGACGCAGATCTTCACTCTAGGTTCCTCCAACATTTCTTATTTAGTGACACCCATGGGAAGGTTGTAGCTCTGCCTTTATCCTAGGCAGAAAAATGCCTCTCATTGGCAGATTTACCTATGTACCCAATCCTGCAAAGACTTACATGCTTAATTTTCTGCAGACTTTTTGGGTGTACAGGGAATATAGACTACTAGCTTGGATTTCAAGATGGAGGGAAAAGGTGGATAATATATTAATTTCACCCCCAAAATGAGTAGACACTTGACAGTACCCAAAGTTAAGCATGTGCTTAAGTCTGCAGCATTAGGGCCGGGGTTCTTATATGGCCCCTGTGACAGTAGCATGTGAGGCCCTCACAAGTATTTAAAAATAGAAATAACAATAATGTGCTCTTTCTTTTTCTTCCTTCCCAGCCTGCAGGAGAAATAGGTTAATTAGCTTATAAGGTTGTTTAATATTGTTTGTTTAAAACATAATTTGTGAATGTGATGTGTATGCGTGTAAAAAGTACTTACTGAGGGTAAGCTAAGTTGAATTAATGAGTGTTTCAGGTAGTTCGGAAAGCAGTGAACTTCATGGGTCATTCTTAACTCTTGTGGGAGTGAGTTCCGTAGACTTGACCCAGCTCCTGTGAAAGTTCTATCTTCCACACTTCCTGTATTGGTCAATTGTTGCATTGTTCCAGTGGAATGTAGCTGTTATGGAAGATAATAATGCCCATCCTTGTGCTCCCAGATCCTGCACCCAAAATATGTCTGCCCTTCTAAGATGCACTGCAGTAGAAAGGCTTTTTGAGCCTTCTTCTGATCTCTCCCTCCAACAATTCCACCCTGGAGCAGCCAAAATGTAGTGCTCTCTCTCTGCCTTACTTTATCAGAGGTGTTTGAAGATGAATAGGTTAGTATGAGTAATCTAAAAATTGCACTGATCCTTTGCTTAGAACTCAATGTTATTCAAAGGTTAATAAAGTTTTTTTACTTTTTTGTTTCTATTATTTTTTCTTTATCACAAGCCTCTGCTGGGAAAAGACAGGGAAGTGCAACATTCTCTTAAGAAAAGCTTTTCATGAACAATCTCGATTTGACCAGAGGCTGTGAGTAACAGGGAATCTCATAGACCTCATTTCTGCTGAGATTTCTTCTCAGTCTTTCAGATTCAAGAGGGTTTTAGAGGTGGAATGGTCTTCAGAGGCGGCAGTTTTGGATAATTTTTGGTGGTGCCCAGAACGGGTCCAAGTCCCCCACCTCCCGCCTAAGGCTCTGGGAGGGAGTTTGGGTGCTGGGTGCGGACTCTGGGATAGGGCAAGGGGTTAGGGTGCATGAGGGGGTTCGGGCTCTGGGAGGGAGTTTGGGTGTGGGCGTTGGGATGGGGCAGGGGTTTGGGGTTCAGGAGGGAGTCAGAACGTCGGCGCTTACCGTGGGCAGTGCCAGCTCCCGAAAGTGACCCGCACACCCCTCTGGCAGCGGCTTGGTGCTCGGGGCAGGGGCAACGTGTGGAGACACCCACCCACCCCAGGGCTGCAGGGACGTGCCGGCCGCTTCCCGGAGAGGCACAGAGCGGGCTGGCAGGAAGCCACCTTAGGCTACGTCTACACTGCCACTTTCAGCCCTAAAACTTTAGTCGTTCAGGGGTGTGAAAAAACACACCCTTGAGCAACAAAAGTTTTAGCACTGAAAAGCACTAGTATAGACAGTGCTTTATCGCCAGGAACCACGCTCCCAACGTTAAAGCTACCACCCCTCATGCAGGGTGGTTCTCTTTTATCGCCGGGAGAGCTCTCCCCCGGCGATAAAGCATGTCTACACTGCCCACCTCACAGCGCTGCCGAGGCTGCGCTCTAATGTGGGCAGTCCTGCTGTGCTGCTGGTGGTAGTGGTGGCTGGGGGCCCCCGGCCCTTTTAAATCGCCCAGGGGCAGCAGGAGGGGCTGGGAGGCACGTGGGGGCGGCAGGTGGGGCCGGAGGAGAGATCCAGCCCCGAACATTGGTGGAGCCGGGCCCCCAGGCCCTAAATATTCATGGATCCCGGGCACCACGGGCCCATACAACTCACTGCCCTGATAGTCTTTGGAGAAGCATGCAAACTCGGGCAATTATCTGAATCAAAATGAATTTCCAAAGGGAGTAGTTCTTACAGAAGTGTGGGGATAAAGAGGCCCTTGTAGGGGGCCTATGAGTATGTCCCCCCCCCCTTTTTTTTTAATGTACACAGGCATTGGCTGAGTTAACATTATTATTTCAGTAGTGTCTATAGACTCTGACCCTATTGTGCTAGGTATTGTACAAACATATAATTGAGACAGTCCCTATTTCCAGGAGTTTACAGTCTAAGGCCTTTATCCTCCAAACATTTATGCAGCTGTTTAATTTTACTACCATCAGTAACGCTGGGAGTAAATGTTTGTAGAGTAAGGGCCTTAAAGTAGCGCATTTCATTCTATTGCCTTTAGTTGCTCAATCATCTAAAAGTTTTTTTCCCCTAGCCAAATAGAAAGACTTGTAGCAGGAAGAGAGATGGAGTTCTGCAGAAAATGTATTGCATTTCAGCAAAAAAAGTAAATTACACACCTTCCATTCTGAAGAGTTTATCAAACTAGATAACCATCATTTCATTCTCCACTGCACTGTTTTTGCAGCTATTTCTAGGTTGATACTTGGAAACCATTTAACTTCACACACTATTACACAAAAATTCTAGAAGAAGTGAAGAATATCTTATTCAACTGAAACTATAAGGAGAATTTGAGGTAAGCAAAATGGCATCATAATTAACCCAGATTGGAATCTATTCAAAGACTTCAGAGCTAAATCACCAACCAAGCAATACCAGCAACATAGTAGGGTTTAGCTGAGTTTAGACTTCAATGTGGTATTCAAACACCAGCAAAGTGCAAACCCTTCTTTGGAGCAAGTAAGGCAATGTGTAGTTTTAATAATTATTTGGCACCACTAAGTTGTTCTCCTTTGATACATACAGAGGAACTTTTTATTTTATATTCTTGTATGGACGAACTGCCTCAACAATCTGCTCACTCTTGGATGCCACAAAAGCTTTTGCTACATCTTAGGTAATATATCAAGGGCCATATATGCACTGGAATTTCACATGTTAAGTTTGGCAAAGTTGTCTTAAATTTCCAAATGTTACAATTACTGATGAATGGGGGTCACCAAGTCCTACCGGTTTCTCTTTGACTGTAAAATTTGCGAAGGGAAATCCAAAAAACCTTCAGATGTGGTTTTGGAACAAAATCTTCAGCTTCATCACATCTTGACTATTCTGTGTGATGAACTAGAAGTGAGATTTCACAGGCATTGCCAGCAAACTTCCACTTGGAAAAAAAGTGTGAATGGGAGACATACTCAAAGAAGAGAGACATGAAAAAGCATTATTGCATTTCACAAATTAATAATTTATGTTTGTGTTGCCTTTCATCCCAGATAACTGTACAAATGTAACACACACACACACACAGAGGAGTCTCATCAGGGAAATGCAGCCATTTCTAGGGTGGAACTCACCAACTCTTTGACAGTACACAACAATGCTACAAAACAACTGAGGACAGGAAGACAAGAGAAATATTGCAGTTAATTAAAAGTGCTGGGGGCATTTAAGTAAACAAGATGGAATTAGCCATATTGGAATTTGGCCAGTGCCTCAAGGTTAATGGTGATGGGGCTTGCTCCAGTTTATATCTTAGGTTCCTAAAGCTTATGCTTCAGTCTTTCCTGCCAGTGGCCGGCTGGTCAGGAAGGGACTCTCTCTCTCTGCCGATGAATTCTGAGAGGTTTTATCTCCTTCCTCTGAAGCATCCCAGATGGCCGCAGCTGGAGATAGGACAGTGGGTGGGGTGGGACAGGGCACTGAGCATTCTCTTGCTCTCAGGTGCTTGGATGGCTGGTTCTTGCTCATATGCTCATGGTCTAACTGATCACCATATGTGGGGTCGGGAAGGAATTTCCCCCCAGGTCAAATTGGCAGTGACCTTGCTGTTTTTTCACCTTCCTCTGCAGAGTGTGGGTGCGGGTCACTTGCCAGGATTATGTGGCACATCTCATTTAATCATTTCCCTGTCATTGAAGGGGCCTCAGGTACTGGTGTACCCTGGTCCTTCCTATTCTCTGCCATTGGCCCATAGTAGTCTAGTCTTCTGGGGAGTCTCATTTATTTGGTCTCATTTCTGTTGTTGAGTTTAGTATGTGGGTGCTGTGTGATGTTGGTGGCCTGTGCTATACAGGAGGCCAGACTAGATGATCAAGTGGTCCCTTCTGACCTTAAACTCTATGACTCTAATATCCTTAGCCTTGCAAAAGGTGCCTGGATTCCTTAATGACAACAAGCCGCAGGACCTCTGACAAATAGCATCGTTGGCAGTGCAGGCCACCCCCCTCCCCATACCAAGTTGTGGCATTGGCTAAGCATTGACTCAGCAGGAGAGCTGTTATGTGTTTTCACACACAACAAACAAAATATGCATTCTTCAGGTTCTTGACAAGTTGTTTCATATTAAGGAAAACAACACAAATGAACAAATATATTCACCAGGCTCTCAGATGTGAAAGAGTGAATGAAGGTTCTCACTCTAACATTCTGCATCTGTTCAGAACCCAAAATGATAGCTTCCTCAGTGCTGCACCTGCAGCAGGCAAGAAAACTCCTCTGCGTTTGAAGGCACAGTACACAGACAACAGAATGATATGGCTTGTTGGTTACATAGCTACATAATCCACAAAGGCCACCAACACAAAGCTTCCCTGTTTAGCTTGTGTGATTTGACCAGACAATAAGTCAAGATGTTGAGACTACATGTAGTTTTCATCTGCCCTATTTATACTTCTTGAGCAAGCTAAATTGGACTGGATTAGAACTTTCTGGTTCCGTTGTGCTGCTTGTATTCCTGTTTCCTCATTTCTCTTTTCAGTTTCTTCCTTTCTGTCTGCACTGGATGAGTCAATGATTATACATAAAGCAGTTTGTGCTGATGAATACCTTAAGAGTAGCCACTAAAATCAGTCAATACCGACCTCCGCCATGTGACAAGGGCGTTGCCATATGTAACCCCCAGTCATGTATTTGGGTGCAGGAAGTAAATACCATTCTCTTACCAGGTTCCTAAGCGTCATGCCTTTATTACAAGGTGTTAGCAACAGACTAAATCTTTAGCAAAATTGGAGCCAATGAAGCTCTATTCGACACTGGTGAGGCCACACCTGGAGTATTGCGTCCAGTTTTGGCCCCCCCACTACAGAAGGGATGTGGACAAATTGGAGAGAGTCCAGCGGAGGGCAACGAAAATGATTAGGGGGCTGGGGCACATGACTTATGAGGAGAGGCAGAGGGAACTGGGGCTATTTAGCCTGCAGAAAAGAAGAGTTAGGGGGGATTTGATAGCAGCCTTCAACTACCTGAAGGGGGGTTCCAAAGAGGATGGATCTACACTGTTCTCAGTGGTAGCAGATGACAGAACAAGGAGTAATGGTCTCAAGTTGTGGTGGGGGAGGCCTAGGTTGGATATTAGGAAACACTATTTCACTAGGAGGGTGGTGAAGCACTGGAATGGGTTACCTAGGGAGGCCGTGGAATCTCCATCCTTAGAGGTTTTTAAGGCCCAGCTTGACAAAGCCTTGGCTGAGATGATTTAGTTGGTGTTGGTCCTGCTTTGAGCAGGGGATTGGACTAGATGACCTCCTGAGGTCTCTTCCAACCCTAATATTCTATGATTCTATGATGCTAAGCTACCTTAGTCTGAAAAGTGATCAGGCACAGAACTGTAGGAGGTGGTTTACAGTGTTTCTAATTTACATTCTGTATGTTTTATAGTAAATGTGTAATGATATGAACAGCAGTATGTTAAGCTACATGTTAGGAAAAGCTACCTAGAAGGAAAACAAGATGAGAAAATATTATATAATGAAACATGGTTGAATTGATGTTGCTGTGGGTCGTTTCCTGACTTTTACCTGTGTAACCTTAACATAGCCTTTGGCATTTAGTGCAAGATCTTCAGCTGATATAAACTGGTAGAGCTCTTCTGGTTTTAGCTGAGTGGTGCTGATTTATACCAACTGACCATCTGACCTTTAATTTCCTAGGTTGTTTTGCAAGGGGGAGGAATAGGAATGAATAAATGGAAACAAATAAGGTTAAAAAAAATGAACAAAAATGTTTGCAGAACAACCAGGCAGCTGTTAGATGTTGGCCACAGTGGTGCATACTTTTTTCTTATTAAAATGGAAAAGAAAAGGTATACGTGGGTGAAATTCACACACTGCTCCAAACCCTCACAAGGCCCTTTCCCTCCACATTTAGGGCTTCAGTAGGACACAGGTGGTATGGAGGACTTTTTTGCAGGCCTTTTGCTTTAGGGTGAATTTCACCCACATTCGACAGTGCATTTCTCCACAAATGCAAATTCTCTCAGACTTGGTGATTTTTTTTTCTACTGTGAATGATCACTATGTAATTCTGAAACTTCAGAGCTTAGTGTCCTGCAAACACTTATATGCATGTTTAATTTTCCTTTCCTATGTAGTCCTATAGAAGTTAGTGGGATTCTTCATTTGAGTAACATTAAATACAAGTGTTTGCAGGATTGGGATTAAGTTTCAAAGTTCAGCTCTCTTGTGATGTTAATTTATGGAACAAGAAGGAGGGGATTCTGCCAATGATTGTTTTACATTAGGGAAAATGGTGGTTTTGGTTTTTGTTTTAAATAAACATACACAACTTAAAATGGCTAAAAGGATTTTCTCATATATACACACACACAAATCTTTTTTTTTCAAAGATGAAGCTGTCAAAATTTCATCCCAAATGGAGAACTACTAAAATCCAATGCAAGTGAATAGAGGGTGTTTATAACTGAAACTGTTTTCCAAACTTCAGCATAGTTGTTACTACTAAACACACACTATAGCAAGAGAGTAATTCTCCAGAGACAATGAAACAAAAATAACAAGCTGTCTGACTAATACTTGGTTCCCTGGTTAACCTGCCTGCTTTTATTGTAAGAGGCAGTTGTATAAACTGAGGATTAGTTTAAGAAAAGAATGGTAGAGAATTTGTAGTAGAACACTGTATTACAGAGATTGATGGGTTAATTTGAGCTATAAGGATTCTGTATGGAACAGAATACAAGTGGGTGGACTTGGGAGATGCTAACTGGCTGTATCAGTTCAAAGTGAGTCATGCTGATTGTTTTGTTTGGATGAGTGAATGGACCTGAGTGATGTTTAAAGGAAAAAAAGTGAAGTTGAAGAAAGACAAACTACATCTTTTGTATATTTAGTAGCAGTGGCTGATTGGATCCTGCTATTGTGTAAATAAGTGACTAAAGGAGACTTGCTGTGTCAAAACATAATGGCTATATTTGTTGAAAATGTTGTTGGGTGACTTGTTAAACAGGTTATAGATCAGCAAACAGTTGGAAACATGAAGAATAGAGTTTGCTGGTGCTTCAGCAAATTATTTCTCTTGGACTCTGCTTGTGTTCCAGACCATGCAGGGCAAAATAAGGCTATTGGTGTTTCAAGTTCAGGAGACCACGTAAGAAATTTAACTTAATTAACAGCAGGTTAATGGAGACAGCCTTGCAAAGATACCAATGGGGGAATCATGAAACATTTGGGTCAGTTTACACATACTATGATTAGAATATTACAAACATCTTTAACCATGTCTGCTACAAAAATAGCTCCGTCATACTGAATAGGTTAATAAGGGAACATTGTACAACATTTACAATTGTAATATGCATTTCAAACTACCAGACTGGGCAAATACATTGTATCACATCAGAAGACCACTATAAATAGGGTGTCAAACTAAACTGGGATATCTTATTAAAGTCTTGGTCAAATCAAAATATGCTTTATTCACACAGCAAGTACTTTGCAACATCCATTTGTTTTGCTAACAGAAGGAGATAAAGTAATTGTTTATTCTAAACCTATTTTTACTATCTACACTGGATTATAGAATAGGTCCCGTTCTGATCCCAACCTTATATATTGAAGGAAGAGTCCTGCAAAGGGAAGCTTCTGATTGTTTTTTCAAAATATATATTTTAAGGACTTTCCTATGAGTTACATCTTATGAGTATGGTAATGGCAGACATATGTTCTGTGGAAAAGTAAATTAATATTTTATTTTGTGAAACTATTCCCTGGACTTCTCCAGTTGCCAAGCTTACTGTGTATTATTCGTGGGGGGAGGGGGGTAAATGACATGTGCAAAACACTTTATACCTTAAGAGACGAAGCAGAACAAATGATTAAAATGGATCAAGATATAATGTTTCAATAGCAAATACATTTAAATATTGGTGCCAGCAATAACTATTAATACAGTGAAAACATTTTGACATGGCAAACTTTGGGTTAACTGAACTAAGTAGTTTGTATCCTCTGGAACAGGTCCAATGTGATGAATATGTAAAAACACAATGTTAGTAAGCAATGCCAGCTAAGACAAGAACAGGCCATGAAGAGCTTAATAGTAGTACACTTTTTACATTGCTTTTGAAATCGGTGTTATTGATGCTTTGTTAGGTGTGTAACAAAGGTGCTGGGAACAAGGCATCACTTTTAATGGTTGACATAAAATGGACCTAGGAGATGTTAAAACTGAAAGAACATGTCCTTGGAGGACCATTTTAAAAAAAAAAAACCACAAAAACCAAAACACTGTAATTACATGTTAACATACACGGTGACCAGAAATTCTCTGAGGTTGCAAGAGAAATAAAATACTGATACTCAGAGATGGAGTGAAACCAGATTATTATATTTTAACACATCCCATCAGAACTCTCACCTTTGCTAATGCCAGTATTTGGATAGGGGACACCCAAGAATCAACTAGCTGTTGTAAGAAGTGGTGCTAGTGAGTTTGTAGGTAACACTACATCCTCCGATTTAGAACTGAACCAGTGACTCAGAATAATGCTAGAGGGCACTGTGTTGCTGAAGAACCAACTTCCTGACCATTTCCTATTGAAGAGCAAAGTAAGAGATTGAGAGTCCTGAGCAAAACAAAACTGTACACAGGAATGATGACTTTCCTTAAATTTCTGTGCAAGTCCCTAAGGACAATAGGGACCTGATACTGCTGCAATGTATTAAGCCGCTCTTGAGAGGTACTGAGTACCCTTAGTTTCCACCATCAATGGGTACTGAGGGTATTTCATGTCTTGGTTGCTAATCTACGTGCACCTCCATCCCCTCTTTGAGCGCAGCCCCTCAGGTGTCAGACTTTTGTCTTTACCTCTCCTGAGGTGGCACCCTGTGATTCACCCACTCTTAGACTAGGCCCTGGGCTACAGTACCTTTATCAACTATGCTTACCCAGCAGGTCCAACTGGGTTCTTCTCTTCCAGGAGTCTGTGACTACTGGGCTGACCAGATAGCCTTCTTAAACCAAAGTATCATTTATTTTTACAGTAGGAAGAGAGCATAAGAAAGAGAAGAAGAAGAAAGAATGGGAGGGAGTTTAAACCAACAAACCGCGCACACACCTGTCCATTTTACCTAACACCCCCAATAACAGCCTCCCCTCTATAGAGAGTCCCTTTCAATCCAGCCAGGGCTCCTTTCTTCTTATCAGTTCCTGGGGTTTTTCCTTGCTTGTCCAAATCAATTCTGTAAGATGGCTGGAGCCAGGAGGTAAAATATTAACAGGTAATGGTTTGGGCAGTGTCTCTTAACAACCCTGAAGTGTTTACTGAGGAGTGGCTTAACTTGACCTATTGATTAATTCCTGCCTGTTTTCCTTACAGCCAGTTATTAAACTAAACCAGAGGTTCTCAAACTGTGGTCCGCAGACCACCAGTGGTCTGCGAGCTCCATTCAGGCAGTCCGTGGACAGTTTCCGCTAACGTGCGCGCCTGGGCGGCCGCACACAAGAGAATGAAGGGCCACCCACCTAATTAGGTGCCTGGACCCTGGAGAAGACACACATGTAAGGTGAGGTGGTGGCCTTGGGGGGGAATAGGGGGTAGGTTGGAGGGGGCAGTGGGGTGAGAAGACAGGGTGGGGGGAATTTGGGATGTGCAGGGCTGCGGCAGCCAGAGAAAGAGGTGACTTTCCCCAGCTCCAGGGCTGAAGCTGCCAGAGAGAGACCCTCCTCCTTCCCAGCCACAGCTTGGGGGCTGCCGCGGTGGGGGAGAGAGGGCACATCCATCGCATTAGAAAGGTAAGACTACTGATATTAAAATATGGGTTGTGTGCTTTTATTTGTAGAACAAAAAACGTTAATTATTATTAAGTTTTTTTTTATATAGCGCTTTTATCCAAAGCACTTTACAATAGTTAGCTAACGGTACAAACAACATTTGGAAAGATCATTAAGTGGTCCACCGAGACCCTCAGCAATTTTCAAGTGGTCCGCAAAAAAAAAAGTTTGAGAACCACTGAACTAAACCAATCTAGCCATACAGTAAACATTCCAATAACTGTGTCAACATACAGTATTCAAATTATTACAGAGCAGCTCCACATCTCTCAAAAGCTGCTCAGCATCTTGCAGTGTCAGGCTCAATACAGAGTTAAATGGTGGCAAACATATGCATTGAGCCAAAACAATCACACAAAGGTAACTGGGTAGATTGCCCTACTATCTTAGAGTAAAGAAGAGTGCAAAACCCTGCATTTTGTTTTAAGAACATCTTGAGATCCTAGTACATACCAAGCAGTTATTACAACAAAAATATAGAAATACTTATTGTACTTTTTATTTGCATTAGGGGTTAAGGCAAATGCATAATGGTACATTTTTTTAGGTTGTAGAAAAAACACTGGTTAATAGATTTTGTCTTATATAAAGGCAGCTTTCTGTAGAAAGGGAGAAATGTTGGGATTGATTAGCAGAGCAATGTGATTGGGGAAGTACTGGTGGTATAATGACCAAGAAGTCAAATGGAGCCAGTTATTGGCCTAAGATCTTCGTATGTTATTGGACCAGGTCAGAACGCTGGACCCCACTCAATTATGTGTCAACTAGAGTTGAGAGGGTAAGTACTGTGAGCATCAGGATGCTCAGATAAAAACTACAGAGGGTCCTGTGGCACCTTTAAAACTAACAGAAGTATTGGGAGCATAAGCTTTTGTGGGTAAGAACCTCACTTCTTCAGATGCATCTGAAGGTTCTTACCCACGAAAGCTTATGCTCCCAATACTTCTGTTAGTCTTAAAGGTGCCACAGGACCCTCTGTTGCTTTTTACAGATTCAGACTAACACAGCTACCCCTCTGATACTAGATAAAAACTAGACACCTGAGATGCTTGTAAGCCTTTGGTATGCAAATACATGTAATGGCAATGGCAACTCCCTTTATATTTGTAAAATGAAAACTCCCTGTGTAGAGCTGAGAAACAGGTTTGCGTTGTGCAGCTAATTTCCATATATAACTTCCACCCGTAAACAGTCCCTTTATGTACTGACACCTTAATGGAAGACTGTAATTCACACTGAACCATCCCCTAAAAACTGTAGTTACAAAGCTAGTGCTGTATTTTGGTTAGACATAGCAAGACAATTTCCAAAATGATTTGCAAGTCCTAAGCACATCCTTATTTTAATACAGATCAGTTCCTAATTTTATGACCTTTCGGCTTCACCACAGCAAGGACACTTTAGTGAACAATAACCTCAAGAATTTCACACTGCTGTTAGTAAAAATTGTTCTCTTGCTGACTGAATAAAGCTTTTCTCAAAATTGACAAATAAATCTTTGCTTCATCATAGTTTTACTGACAACCAGATTAGTCCGGTAAACTTAAAATGCAGAATACATTTCTGGGCTTTGCTATCATTTAGGAATATGATTCCTCAATCTAAACAGAAAAACTGAATTCATTCAGCATCACTGGATTCAACCTGTTAAGAATCTTTTGTTTACAAATGACTTGGATGAATACCTGTCCTCCATTCAGACTATGCACATAGTAAATTACTACCAACACGAAGAAGGGATTCATAAGCTGTCCCCTATGTTTTAAAAGGAAATTAGTATTACAAAGAAAAATGTCTGGTGGACTGAAAAGTTTTTCCTAATAATCGCTTCATATGGGCAGGAGCAGTGCATGCTTTCACACTATTGCTGTCAATGTCTCTCAAACCTTGCATGGAGGAACTATCTCGGGTGGGGAGTGAACAGGGGGAGTTTCTCTGCTCATTCTTTGATTTCTTAGAGTATGCTAACAAGGGTGGCAGTTGAGATATGGACATATGTAGTAAGAACTGGACTATAATCACCAATCTATTTCACATACTCCACTGAACAATCAACAGCTAGTAAGAACTGGTGGTAGCTACTGAGCTGGGCTGGATTCAAAGCCTAATAGGTAAAAGGTTCTTTATTCCACTATCAGTTCCTTGAGCTGCCATGTTTGTGAAAAGCAGAAATTCTTCACAATGCTTTTCTACTATTCCCAACTTGTTTTATACATGACAGTACAATTAAATATAGAAATTGGAAAGCATGGGGAATGCATTTTTTGTCTTTCATTTAAAAAATGAAATTAATTGCAAAACACTAGTGTAATGTTAAAATGGCAGTTTAAAAATTAAGGCAGGATATGCCCCCTGAAGGCTTATACAATATAATTTACCTGGGCATGTCACACATCTTCTGAAACTTATGGTGCACATCTAACAAACTAATACATTAAGGGCCAGATTGTAAACCTATTGCTCTCATTGGTAAGTCACAGAGGATTTCACAATTGGGCCCTAAATTACCCATTTAGAAGAAAAATAAGGCTTGAAAAATACTCCTTAAAAATACTATGTTCCAAGTTAATATTGCTGTAAATATTTTAACATTTCAATTTCCTGTCTTTTAAAACCGTGCAATCTGAATAAGACATTAATGTAAGTTCTTCCGATCTCCCCAATTAATTTCACAATTTTAAGTTTAGAACAAACAGGATTTAATATGGAATGCCGACCTGCTTAAACTTATGTTCTCAGAATCAAAACAATGGATAGTCACCAGATTTATATAGAAAATATTTTGCTTTTAAATTGACACATATGTAGGTACGCAGAGATGGCACTATGGCGCTCACTATATTCGCTAAAGTGTGACATGTACTTTAATGATATCCAACAGTTACCCACACACTAAACATCACGTAAATGATAAAAATGTCCATATTGAAGTGATGTATTGAAATACTTGGCACTCACTAATGAAGTGATAAATTGTAGGTGAATATATCAGCTGACCTGCTTAAGTGGAGCTGGTTTTTTTAGCCCAGTTGGTAGGGCACATCAATTAGAAAGCCTGGAAATCTTCATTCCTACCTTAGTACTGACCTCTCCCTGGGAGTTCACTCATTAATATGGATGTCTACCTGCTTATTTACAGAGGTGTGTGCATCTTTGTGCAGAATACAGTTGTCATGTGGCACATGCATGGTGTTGAGACATAGCATTATCAAATGAGTAGTGACAGCTAAGTTTGTTGCATTCCTGAGCATTAATGATAGCACAGTGCAATTTGTGTGTAAGACTTTTATTGGGCCAAACACACACCCTTACAAGATGTCTTTGGTACTCACATTTGTCCCTAAAACAAAAGTTAATTTTTTTACCATTAAAGGAAATAATCCAAATAATTGGATACATAATATTAAAAAATGTGAAGAACAGTTTACCCAATTAAGCACACCCTGAGGACAGCTGACGGTGAATGGAATGATTTGAAGTACTTTAGACATTTATTTACTGATGTCTGGCGAGTGATCTTCACAGCATTCTAGAAATGTATCTATATTGAATCAGTGACTGAGTCTTTACCTTTCTTCTCTAAAGGCCAAATCTTTTAAGGGTTAATATTGGTTTAGGGGATGGGCCATTAAGGATCTATTTTTTAATATTATCTTGAGGTAAATATCATAGGCTGGGCACCCTAATTAGGAAAGTCATGCTTGTGTTCTTGTTTTGGAGAATTTTGAATAGGAACTGTCATATTGTAATTGTACTGCATTTACAGCTTGGAATAGCGACAGAGAAATTGAAATAAATGCTAGTCTCAGTGAAATCAATAGCAAAACTTCCAATGAGACTAGTAATGTCTCCTAAGATATTTTTTTAGATGAAGTGACTAGTACTGTGCACATATTCCAAATGAGGCCTTTTGAGCACCTGCACAGCCTACTGCTTATTTTGTGGCCAGAACTTGAAAGACTTCCCCCATTCAATCCCCAAAGAGGAGTCCAGTTTAGGTAGTTGGTCAGTTAAGGGTAGCAGGTTTCAGTGCTCCTCTTAGGAGCCTCAATTACCACATAATCAATTCATTTATTTTTCATTTAAACTAAAGATGGTCTGGGTTTATAGAGATCCTGAACTCCCCACAGCTCCCATTGACTTCAGTGGGAGTGGGAGTTGCATATGCTCAGTGCTTCTGAAACTACGCCCACAAATTAATGCATCATCAAGTTGGAGAAAGAAAGCACTCAAAAGTCAAGAAAATCCAAAAGCTAATGTTTCTGCTTCAACATCAAATTGGTTTTGTTGCACATTCTATATGTTTTATTATTAATTTATATACCATATGGTGAATAGGATGTGCAACATGGCCAAGTTAATATTACAGCAGGAAAACTGTTTATCATTTCCTGACTTCTTTGAGTGCTTGATTCTTCAACTTCAGTAATGTACGAGTGCTGCTTTATGTGTTTAATAGACCATTGGCTTGAGTGTATTCCACTCACCAAGTGCTGATATTATGATTAATTTCAGAGGGAGCAGTGAAATTAAGGGCATTTTTTATTTGGCCCAGTATTGTAAAATTTCTGCTTTTTGCATTTTTCATTGCGATTATATTATGAGGTGAAGGAAATTTGGTATAGGTGGGAATTTGGCTGCCCAGACCACCTAAGGTGAATGGGACTTGGTGCATTCTTAGGGCCAGCTTTTGTTTTTATCCCATTCCAAACTCAATGGGACTACTACAGTCCATAAAGTTATTTGTGTATAAGTGTTTGCAGAATTGGTGATTTACTCTTGTAGTTTCTTCTCTTGGATTACTTGTTAAGAATTTTGGGGTACAATTTGTTTAAGACACAATACAAAACAAAGCTGAACTAACAGCATTATAGGCTAAAATAAAATTCTTAATGTGGGAAGGGATAGCTCACTGGTTTGAGCATTGGCCTGCTAAACCCTAGGATTATAAATTCAATCCTTGAAGGGGGCCACTTAGGGATCTGGGGCAAAATCAGTACTTGTTCCTGCTAGTGAAAGCAGGGGGCTGGACTCAATGACCTTTCAAGGTCCCTTCCAGTTCTAGGAGATAGGATATCTCCATATATTATTATTATAATTTTAAAATAATCTTAAAACCATTACTTTTTCCACTATAGAACTAACATATACATAGTGGTAATAAAGCTATTAGGTAAAAGTGTCTAAATATATGAAATAGAAAGATCTGATATGCATCTGTGATGGTATAAAGTAGAGATGACATGATTGTTGCCAAAATAACTGCACTATTTGCAAACAGAATAGACCAAATTCATCTCTGGCATAAGATCTCCCCTGGAAGCAAATGTGAGTTGCACATGTTTATGGAAGGGCTATATATAGCCCAACAAAAGACTCTGATTCAAATTCTGTTTTCACCTACATGCTTGCTGCTCCATCTGAAGTCAAAGGAATCTGTCCCTTAGAAACTAGGAAGGCCCTAATTTTGAAAATACACAGAACTAACTTTGTGAATAGCTGCATTGAGTTCAACGGGACTACTGGCATCCATAATAGTTTGCAGGATTAGGTTCTAGTGTATGCTGCTTCTGTTGTCCTTTTCCTCTGAGGGCTCTTCCTGGTGTGAAGGCCTATATCCTGAAAGCTGAACCATGTGAGCGGACCTCTGGATCCGCTTGCAGGATCTGGACCTTCCTAAACTGTAAAGACCAAATACCGCAAGACATGTTTAACATTGTGCGCTATGAAGAATTGCATCGACACCAGACTCATATCAAAGTCAATGGGAATATTTGCAGTGAGTAAAGGAAGGCATATATTGGAGCCTACAGGATGAGTCTTTGGTTTAGGGAGCCAGTTTTCTGGTTGGGAGAGAGTAGAGCAGCCACCTCTGCTTCACTCTGGATTAATGAAGGCATTTCTAAAAAGTCCCCCTTTGCAAAATCCTTCATCCCCCCCACCCTGAATGTGCTTTAGTAATGAAATATTTTGAATATCTGACCCAACATTTTATTTCCCTTTCCCTTTTCATTTGGTGTGTGTAAATTGGAACTTCATTCCTTTAAACCTGTAACAACCTGAGAACCCAGCTTGAGGGGTTTGGGGAAATAAAGTGGGAAAAAAAAAAAAAAAAAAAAAACCTTAGCTGTCTGCCTGTCTTTCTTGAGGAACAATGCAAAGTGGCGGTTTTGGGGTTTTTTTCTCCCTCCCCAAACTAGGGAAGCGTTAATTATAATGAAAGGAGAAGTTCAGGCACCGCTCGGGGTGTTTAGAGGAAACGTGCAGGGCTGTGCTGGACTGGGATTGTACAGCCCCCATGGGGGACACACCTAGCCAGAGCTTTTGGAGCAGCACCGTGGGTCAGGCAATGGAGCCGGGCCCCTGCCCTGTGCCTCCGAGCGCATTCAGCGCTGGCATGGGGCCGGGCCCGTAGGGCAAAGGTTGCTGCAGCAGGCCCTGGGGCCGGTGCGGGGAGCGCCGCACTGTGCACGGACCGGGCAGCCGACACCCCGCGTGTGTCCCCGGAGCAGTTCAGTCCTGTCCCCACCCCCACCCCGTGCCCCTGCGGCAGGGCCACCCCCGCAGAGCCGCCTCCTGGCCCGGCGCAGGTGACACTGACCCTGGCGGCTGCTCCGGCCACCGCCGAGCTTCCTGCTTCCCAGAAGGTGCCGGCGCCGCGGCAACAGGAACTGAGGCTGGGAGGAGGCGGTGCCGCCGCTCACGGCCCGAGCCGGGGGAGCGGAGCAGCCATGGGCCACCGCCAGCAGCCGCTGTAACCTCCCCCTCCCCCGGGGCCGGCGCGTCCCTCCTTTCCCTGCCGGCCGGGCGAGGTGTTTCCCCGCGGGGGCGCGGACCGGCCGCCCGGGGCCCGAGATGTGACCATGGACAGCAGGATCAAGTGAGTGCCAGCAGGCAGGGGGAGCGGCGCGGGGGCTGCTCGGCGGAGGGGGCGGCCGAGGCGGCTCTGGGGGTTGCGCTGGAGGGAGGGGGAGGAGGGACTAGGCCTCAAAGCCTCCCCCAGCCTGGCGGGGTGTGGGGCAGGGGCCTGGCTCTGCGCTGGGCACGCACAGGGGGCGCCTGAGCAGAGCCCCGGGGCACGACAGGAGCTGGACTGCACCGGGCTGTCATGGGAGTCCACATGGCAAAATCCCCTTTTCCCCGCAGGTGTGACACTGGCAGCCTCAGAGTGAACAGCTGGTGGCTCCCCACCCAATTCTCCATCCCCCAGTGGAGACGCCCTGCCATGAATCCTACAGCCCGCCCCACAAGGAGAGCTCGTCAACCCCACACCCTTCCTTCCCCCAAAGAAACCCCTCTTTGCTTTAGTATCCTCTATTCCCAGCGAGAGACTGGAGAACACACACTCTGTCAAAATGACGCCCCCCCCCCTTCAATCATCAGAGACTGTTGTACGTGCACCTTAAAGTGAGCCCCACTTGCTAAATCCTTCATCATCAGAGGATGAGATAAAGGTACACAGGGCCTTATAATAATCTTCATCCCAGTGAAGGAGTCTGCCCCACAAGTGGAAGAATTGACAGGCCATTGTTTCTGTCTCTGGGAGCATACACATAACTAGTCTTCATAGAAGACAGTGCCAGCCTAAGGTTTGGTACCTACGAAACTTCTCAGAAGAATGTCCACCATGACTTGTTTGGGTGTTAGGTGGCTTACAAAAACAATACTGAACAAACTTTTGCACTTCTACTTTTTGCCTATTTATTGTCTCTTTGTATCTATTGCCAATAAATGGTGATTTTTTAAAATATTCCAGCTATTTTACTTTACTGTCATATTTGTGAAAAATACAGATGAATGAGTCTTGGTTTTGAAAAACAGCTACAAAAATAGTGTGTAAAACTAGTAACATCAAAACAGAGGTTGTTTATAAACATTCTTGTAAGGAATCTATCATCTTTCTATTTGATTATTGAATAATTCTACCTCAAGAGAATTTTAGTGTAACCCAGATGTGTTGACAAAGTAACTTTTGTGAAGTTAATTTTTTGTGATGGTTTGAAGCTACTTGCCCATTGTGAATAGTCCCATTGATTTCCTTAATTCAGTAATTGATGAGAGGTTAAATCTGAATTTTGTAAACTGACAGTAATCTGTATTTATGATGAATCTGCTATTTAATAGTTATAATAGAAATGAAAGTCAGTCTGACATATATCACACTAGTTTGACATATTTCTTGACACTTCTAAGTATAAGTAACACCTTCTATGTGGGAGGTGAAGAGTAAACCTAGAACTTTTCTGTGGAAGCAGTCTTTGTGGTGGTGTACAGAGGGAAGAAACACATTTTCACACGCTGTCTTATTGACTGTAAATTCAGTGAAGAAGTTGAGCTCTGAAGTCCTAATCCTGTATTTGAGACACTTTTTTAATGGAAATGAATGTGTTAAATCCAGCATTCTGATTTTCCACTCCTTTAAGGAAGGGGGAAAATGTGCCAAAAGAGCAAAAACACACCTAGGTTTAAATTTCATTTAACCCTTTCATGGTAGAGGGATTCCACTCTTCTCACTACAGGCTGGGTTCTTACAGCTCAGTTTTGCCCTCATTTAAATGAGTGTAACTCTAATTAGATTCATTCTGATCTTGCTAGCTGAGGGGAGAAACAATGGATCATTTTCTTTTCTGTTACACTCCTGTAAATCTCAAGTAGTCTGGATTTACACTGGTGTAACTGAGAGCAAAACTTAGACAAAAAAATACAAAAAGTGCAGAACTAGCTCATTCAGGATCCTCCTTTAAGATTTTCCAATTGAATAATTTAAAAAGTGATGCAGGGAAGGAATATGATGTGGAAAGATATGTGATTGTTGCTCAGAAATTTGATATCAATCTTAATATAAATGCATATTGTCAATACTTGGTGACAAAATAAATGATAGAAAACACATTAAGTAACTGGTGACCTCTGAAAATTTCCCTCTAGTCCAGAGGTGGGCAAACTACGACCCGCGGGCCACATCTGGCCCGCGGGACCCTGAGCTCCTGGCCCTGGAGGCTTGCCCCCGGCACCTCCCATGCTCTTCCCCCTCCCCTGCAGCCTCAGCTCACTGCACCACCCGGCGCAATGCTCTCGATGGTGGGGCTGCGAGCTTCTGGGGCAGCGCAGCTGCAGAGTCCGGCCTGACCTGGTGCTCTGTGCTGCACGGTGGCGGGGCTGGCTCCAGCCAGACAGCGCGGCTGTAGCGCCACCAGCCACCGGTACTCCAGGCAGCGGGGTAAGGGGGCAGGGGAGTTTGGGGTTGTGGTGGTCAGGAGGCGGGGTTGTGGCTAGGAGGTGGAGCGGTCAGAGGGCAGGGAACAGGGGTTGAATGGGGGCAGGGATCCCGGGGAGCAGTCAGGAAGGAGAGGGAGGGTTGGATGGGGGGGCGGGGGGCAGTCAGGGGCAGGGGTTCTGGGGGCAGTCAGGGGACAGGGAGAGGGGGTGGTTGGATGGGGTAGGGGTCCCGGGTGGGCCGTCAGGGAACAGGGTGGGTGGGATGGGGCAGGAGTCCGGGGATGTGTGTCAGTGGGCGAGAAGTGGGGGGGGAGGGGTCGGATAGGGGGCAGGGCCGGGCCACGCCTGGCTGTTTGGGAAGGCACAGCCTCCCCTAACTGGCCCTCCATACAATTTCCAAAACCCCGATGTGGCCCTCAGGCCAAAAAGTTTGCCCGCCCTTGCTCTAGTCCAAAATCCCTCTAAAACTTTTTTTAAAAACTTGTATTGAATTATCAATCTGTGATATGCTTTATATGCGTCATTTTAGAAACCTGGGGCCCAGTCTTGAATTCCTTACTTGTGAAAAACTGCTGACTTCTGTAGGCATTTTACTCAAGAAAAGAGTTCAAACCTGGGCCCTTTATGTGGTTACTTAGATAAATAATTGATATGGTGGAGGTTATAATATTTGTTTTTAATATAAATGGCAGATTGCTCATCAGAATGAGAATTTAAATAACTCAGAATGGTAAAAATAAATTAAGGATTGCTTCTGAACCTAACATAATAAATCAAGAAATTACTGAAATGTACAAGTTTATTCACAGACAGAGAATGTTGTATAGTAATGGTACTCACTTGTGGCTGTTCTGTTCAAATAATTATTTAAATTTAGGCTAGGGTTGGGTAATGAGCTATCAGCCAACAAATGCAAATGTAATTAATAATTACTGGATTAATATTTTCAAAGTGGTTGAATTGTTGTGTATGGGATTCAATCCTTAAACATGCCAGTGGCAGTAACTTCTGAAGGAGATAGTAAGGTGACTGTCAAGTTTCAGTTGGTGACCAAATATATTAAAAAGATAAATGTGCTAATGGCTCAGTTTGCAGGAATTAAGATGGAAGCCTAATACTGGTTTACTCTCTTCATACCTTAAAAACAGAAGTGGTTCAACCTGGTGAAGTGGAAAAGGCTATCAGAGAGGCCCAATTTCTAATTGATAGATAATAAAGAAACTAGCAGCATTTTTTCCATCTGTAAAGTTCAGTTTTGTAAAGCAAACTGTCAGCAAGTTTAAAATTGTATTTACTTCAACACGACTATTTAAAATGGGGTAATGACATAATGAAAGGACTGAAGAGCTCTCAAACATATAGGACTACAATTTATCAGTGTAATCACAGAATTTTGATTGTTTTAACAATCATATAATTATTCTCGATTCTTGTTTCTGTTGCCTATTCTTTTTTGAAAAGTGTGTGAATATATTACAGGATGTGAAGGAAAATATGACTTCTGAAATCTTACAAAACATCCAAATAATTGAGATTCTCTCTCTAATTTTATAGTGTCAAATGGAGTGGAAAGGATATAACATTATGGACACTGTAGAGAAGGCTTGATAATCTAGATCAGTCTATGTGGTTTGTGACATATGTATGACTAATCAATTGACTTGTTTTTTATTTCCAGGGAAAATCCAGAAAGTACGTTTGATTTGGTACTCAAGGTAAAATGCCAGGCTTCTGAAAATGAAGGTAATGTACTCCAACTGTTGGCATTTATTTATAGAAACTAGGGATGGAAAAGACCCTATTAGATTATTTAGTCCACACACCCTCTATTTTGTCACCTCATGCTTTGAAGTGTTGATAGTTTGGAATTCTGTTACCGCTCATTGCTATTATTCTAATTCATTTTTCAGTTATTAATATTCTGATGATAGAAGGGCAAGCATTTACAGCAGTTTATTGTTGATATGATGGTTTGTGTTACATACTTATACCATTTTAATTCCTATAATCTTTCAGTCCATAAAACGTAGATTTAATAAGTCATTTCATTTTAGTGGTATGTCTCAGAACTGGGACTCGAGTACTTTGATTTCTCCGTTTGTCTCTTTGGAAGTAAAAAAATACCTAAGTAGCAGAAAATAACTTTTACTGTAGCAATTTTGGAATAGGGCAAATGGCATTGTGAGCTGACTTGAATTGGTATTAGCAATTAGTTTCAAACTCCTATAAGCACTCTGGTGAAAGAGATATGGTGCTGCAGGAGTACTAACAAGATCACAATCCTAGTCAGTTATCTGAGCAAGTCTTTTGGTTGCAATTTTCATGTAGGAAAACATGCGACTTCTCAGGTTGAAGTTAAAGCGCTGACTAGAATTGACTAGAATTTCTAATGAGGGACTCAACAAGAATAATGGCATATAACTAGTTTTACATCTTCTAGGACATCAGTGTGTCCCCCTCCTCTTAGCAATTCCATTAGAGGCAACTTTCTGGTCATCTCCCGTTCTCCTGCTCTTTCTCTATACTTTCTCCCTCGGTAACCCACTGTCCATTCTCATATCCTGAATGATAATGAGACCCTGATCTATCTCTCCACACCTGATCTGTCTCCCATGGCCTGTCTTTGCTTTGTGAGTATCTGACATCTTTTTTTGGATGTCCAGCCACATTTCAACTCATCTTTCCCTTCATCGAGGCTTGCAACTTTCATGTCATATTCAGTTTCTTTCTCTCCAAGATATAGTCTGACAATCCGTCTGGTGCTTCCTCTCTGGTATCTTTAAAATCTGTCCCTTTTCTATTCCTACTGCCAGAATCTTGATCCATACTCTTGTCATCTCTTGCTTTGATTACTACAGCATCTTCATTTCTGACCATGATTCTCATGTCGTATCCTTCAAGTCTGTCCAGTGTGCTGTTACCAGAAATGTTTGCCTCACCTACAGCTCTGTGATATCTGCCTGGTCAAATCCTACATTGGTGTTCACTCCACTTCTGCATCACATTCAAACTCCCTATACTCACCTTCAGGACTACAAGGCTTGGCTTCTGCTTACACCTCAACACTAGTTTCTTGGCACTTCCCCAGCTCTCACTGTGTGTGCTATTTCAGTTCATCTTAACACTCCTTTGATTGTCTTCTGCTACAAGAGACTGTGCCTTTTCTCATGAGCCCCTTATGTATGGAGTATACTTCTGGCCCTGTGTGCCAGGTTGTTTTGCTCTTCTCATCTTCTCAAAGCACTCCTCAAAACATATTTTGGTTACTCTCCTATTCCTGTCCTCACTCCCAAATCTTCACACATTAACATGTATTTTTTAAAAGGAAGCAACTGGATGGGTACTTACCAAGTATATATTTTGATTTCTATTCCATATAGGTTCATATATCACCCTCATCACCATAGAATATGAGCATTTGACAAGTAGTGCGTTAAGCAACATGTGTGGTTCAGTCTCCCTCTCATCCTGTCCCCAGGGGGAGAATTGTGTGTCCAATGTAGTGGGGTCTTTTTGGTAGGGTTTGGTAGGTGTGATGGTCCATTGTTCATGAGGGAGTTCATTTCACAGTCTCAGAGCAGCCCCTAAGAAAACTTGGTACCTTGCACAGATGAGCTTTACCCATATGGTCCACAGTTTTGTTGTACCTGTTGTGGTGGTCTTTTAGATATGCTTGGCCCAGGCCCTTGATGCCTGGATGCGAAAGACAGAGACTTTGAATTTGACTCACTATTTTATGGGGAAACTTTTGTAGAGAGCAGAGGACAGGTTTGTTGTGCTCACGGTGTGGTGAGGTGAGGATGTGCTACAGTGTTCTGTACGAGCTGGAATTTCCTATGTGCTGAAGGCTTCATGCCCAGCTATATTGTATTGCTGTAGTCCAGATAGGAGATGAAAAAGATATGAATCAATGAGGTTAGGTCACCATCTACTATGATGGGATGGAGTCTTCTAGACAGCTACAGATGTTGGAAAGCATCACTTGTGGATGCTATGTGAGTGCTTATCATCAGTGAGCAATCCAGGAACCACCCCAAAACTCCCAGCTGAACTGATGAATTATGAGGTATGCGCCTTCCACCAAAGAAGACTGCACCTTGGGTGCAGACTCTTCAGAGTGTTTTCCTCTGCCCACCTCTATCTTGCATGGGTTGAACTTTAGCCAGCTGTTTTTAATGCATGAGCAGAGTCCAGTGCTTGGATGAGATATTTTATGTTGAGTGCTATGGTCATATATGGTGATGTATAGGTAGAGCTGTGTCATCTATGTATTGCTGGCACGTAAGTCTCTATTTTCTTACCAGTTCGCCTAGTGGCTGCATGTTGATCTTGAATAAGACTGGAGAGAGAATTGAGCCTTCTGAAGTGTCACAAATGAAAGGTCTAGTGGCTGAGGTGCAGTTCCCATCACCATTCTTAGGGTGTCACTTGTATATTATAATTATCATCTTTCCATACTCTGGGCATCACATTAGATTGTCTCTTGTATTAAGTCTAATTTAGATCACAAATGCCTCGGGGCAGGGATCTGTCATTGTGTTTGCCTGTGGCACTGAGAGTACAATAGTAGTGTGTCAAATAAATACATCTGAGTATTAAGACTGAATTTATTTAAGGAATTATTGTACATGTAACAAGAGATGAATGTGTAATTTCTCTAACACAGCTTTAAAAACTGAGCACAGGTTTGTTTTACTAAACAGGGAGCTTTCCAGGTCAATTTATTATAAGGCTAACAAATTTTACAATTACACTGTATTGGAAGACTTGCCTTTAAACAGATTTTCATGCTATGATAATGTTTTGAATATATCGTATATCAAAACAATGTCCATTCACCAGTTTCTTTGCTTGTGCCCCTTTCTTTCTCATGAAAGAGAATTGTGTTTAAATAGGGACTTTCTCTCTCGCATCCCATCTGCTTCTTGTACTTGATCCTGCAGTGAAGTCAGGGTTGAATCTGTGACATCACTGTCATCAGTGTTGCTGTGGAACTATCACAAGCACAGAATTATGATCTCCCTGCATGAGTGAGCAGCAGGAGAAGTTGAGTTAGGAGGGAGAAAGACCTTAATGTGACCCAGAGATCTTTAAGGTTTTCATTTCAAGTTTGTTCTAGAGTGAGCTCCTCTTTTAGTTATTTTCTGCATTTTGTTTAACCACCCTTTGTTGTGCTACAGTTCAAACAAATAAGTAAAAACTAACACAGCCCTGCTGTGTCTGACTATAAATAAGCTAGTATTTTTAAATAGGATGCTGCACACCTGTACAAGTTTGTTTATGATGTGACACACAGTAATTCACACTTAAAATTAGCACTTTCCAAAGATGAGTTTTGACAGCTGAACATTTTTAAATAACCCCTAAAATATAACACATCTTTTTTGGAAACAGTCCTGACAACCTTGAAAGTGTTTTTTTCAATCATAGCTGAGCAAATGCACAAAAAGTGTCATGGGACTTAAATAAGCTGTGAGGGTGGCTTTGAGGAGAAGTTGAATGATTAAAATTATTGCTTCTATAGCCAAGAGTAAAATCAATCAATAAATAAAAAACAAATGCATGCTATTTTAATTAATTGAAAACTTAATTCAATGAATACAGTAGAACCTCAGAGTTACGAACTGACCAGTCAACCACACACCTCATTTGAAACCGGAAGTACGCAATCAGGCAGCAGCAGAGACGTCCCCTTCTGCCCCCCCAAAAGCATATACAGTACAGTACTGTGTTAAATGTAAATAATAAAAAATAAAGGGAAAACATTTTTCTTCTGCATAGTAAAGTTTCAAAGCTGTATTAAGTCAATGTCAGTTGTAAACTTTTGAAAGAACCACCAAAATGTTTTGTTAAGAGTTACTAACAACCTCCATTCTTGAGGTGTTCGAAACTCTGAGGGTCTACTGTACAATTGAGAAACTCAAAATAACAGTATTTGATTTACTATGGACCTTTGTTTCAACCTTCATCGTTTCATTGTCAGGAAATACTTCTAGTATTTATTTTATTAGGGGGACAATGTATTTACTGATGGTGTAAGAATACAGACACAGAAAAAAGGCCTTAGCCAAGTTGGAGTATATTGAATGTTACACTTTCAGCAGGGCTAACACTCTTGCTTTTGCCCAATAACTAAGAAAAGTGATAAAGGACTTTACAGTATATAATTGCATTTGAAACTAAATGTTAAATTTATCAGATTGAGATAAATTCTAGTAGATCATCCACAGGTAAAAGCTCTGTTAAATCTAGGTCTGCCTAGCCAATGGGAAAAGTTTGATGCCCTCATAATGTGGTCAAAACTGTGTTATCATCAAGTAGGGCAGGGGTGGGCAAATTTTTTGGCCCGAGGGCCACATTGGGGTTACAAAACTGTATGGAGGGCCGGGTAGGGAAGGCTGTGCTTCCCCAAACAGCCTGGCCCCCGCCCCCTATTTGCTCTCTCCCACTTCCTGCCCCCTGACTGCCCCCCTCAGAACTCTTGACCCATCCAACCCTCCTGCTCCTTGTCCCCTAACCGCCACCTCCCGGGACCCCCCGCCCCTAACTGCCCCCCCGGGACCCCACCCCCTGTCCTCCCCCGCTCCCTGTCCCCAGACTGCCCCAACCCCTATCCACACCCCTGCCCCCTGACAGGCCCCCCGGGTCTCCCACACTTATCCAACTGCCCCCCCCGAACCTCCACCCTATCCAACTGCCCCCTGCTCCCCATCCCCCGGGACTCCCTGCCCCTTATCCAACCCCCCGATCCCCTTACCATGCCGCTCAGAGCAGCATGTCTGGCTGCTGCGCCACCCGGCCGGAGCCAGACATGCTGCCGCACTGCCCTGCAGGAGCGCGCAGCCCCGCTGCCCAGAGCGCTGCCCGCGCGGCAGCGTAGCTGCAGAGGAGAGAGGACAGCAGGGGAGGGGACGGGGGCTAGCTTCCCCGGCTGAGAGCTCAAGGGCTTGGCAGGACGGTCTCGTGGGCTGGATGTGGCCCGAGGGATGTAGTTTGCCCACCTCTGAACTAGGGGTAACTCAATTAGCACGTGTTAGCTGATCACTGTGGACGGGCATTTCCCCTTCCCCCAAGATACATGTTAAGACAGAGTTCATAAAAATTAGACTAGCTTATGTGCAGCATGGTTTTCTGCATGGGCCAGGAGAACAGTGCTAGCACACTCTAGCAGCAATGAGGTTGTTGCTTGCATGTTTGAAGTGCAGTGTGAACATGGTTCTGCAGTAAATAGAGTATACATATTTACGTTATTTCTAAGAAAATTGCAAGATTGATTATTTCTGTCAGCATGTCATACCTTAATTTATTTGGCACATTTGAAAAAAAAGTATATGGCAGTAGAAGAAACATTTTTTAGCTGGCACTCTACATTCCGTTATCACTTGTAGAAACAAGGCACAGTTTGAAACCTGTCATTAATATTGGAGAATCTGGAATGTTCATTATATTATTCTAAGTAATGGTGTCAGTCTTCAGACTTTTATTTTTTTTGACTTGTATTCCAGTGTTTTTTGATCTTCTATCTGGTAGAAGAGGCATGCAGTGTCCCACTGCAAACTTCCTCACAGTGGTAACTTGCACATGGCTGTTATTTAGTTATAGCTGTGCTGCTACATTGAAACAAACTTTCTCTCTCTTCCTGGAGACCGTCCTTCATTTGAAGGTTATATGCTGCAGAAGCACCTTTCATTGTCATACATTAGTGCTGAGGTTTGCTCATAGCTTAATTGAAGCTGTCTATTTGTCCACATCATTTCATTATGAAAGACAAACAGATTTTCCACTATATTAATTTTCCTGAAATGTAGCACAATAGGCAATAAAAATATGCTATTTTGAAGTGGAAAGTCAGCAGGCCACAACTTCTATGAGCATGATAAGCTTTGAACTGTTGCATAGCAAATAAATTCCTTGAACTTGACCTCCAGCATATATATCTCTAGTAGATATGGTCTCCAAACCATTCTTCTCTCACTCCTTGAGAAGAATGTGACTCAAGTTGACCCTTTTCTGTTCAAGTGACAGTAAACCAATTTCCACCCCAGTTCTCTCACCCTGTATGCTAAGTTTGAGATGGTAAAAGGGGCCCAGAGTCCTTTAGGGGGCATGAGGCTCCTGTCCACATGCTGTTTTAACCATTCAAAAATCTTGTATAAACCTAAATAGGTCTAGAAGTATGCGATTTTAGAAGAAGTTGCTTTAATAGTAGAGATTGCTTTGTTCCACTAACTTAGTTTAGCATTATTAATTCCAGTAACATAACTTCTTTTAGATAGGGATCTGTGTCCAAAGGTTATATCCTCAAAGGATATCTTTAAATGTTTCTTTTCCTGTCTTAAGAAAAAGTTGGGATCCATTGAACAGTGTTAAATGCTGACTGTCTTTTGTTCATTGTTTGTACAGTACCTAGCACAGTGGACTTAGGACTGATGTAGGCACTACGATAATACAAATAATAAATACAAATAATGTTAGCAAACCCAGGAGATTTGTGTACTCTTTATTCCAAGTGATGTTTGCTTGGAAAAGACACTTTCAAAAATAATGAAATTGTGCAAATCTCTAATTAAAATGAATTTTAATATTAAGTGAAATGGTTAGTTTCACTAAGGTCAGGTCTACACTAAAAAGTTAATTCGATCCAGCTACATGTCTCAGAGGTGTGACAAGCCCTGGCTGGGATGATTTAGTTGGTGTTGGTCCTGCTTTGATCAGGGGATTGGACTAGATGACCTCCTGAGGTCTCTTCCAACCCTAATCTTCTACGATTCTATGAAAAATTCACATCCCTGAATGACATAATTAAGCCGACCTAGCCCCTGTTGTAGATAGCTCTAGGTTGATGGAAGAATACTTCCTATAATGTTGATTTAGCTACCCCCTCTCAGGGAGGTTGGTTAACTACATCGCTGTAGTGAGTGGCTACACTGAGCACTACAGCTGTGCTGCTGTATTGTTTTAAGTGTAGACATAGCCTGAGATCTCAATCCTGCAAGCAGTTAAATGCAGGTGGAAATCCCCATTGGCTTCAGTGAGGTTCTGCACTGGAGTCTATGTTCATGGAGCTGCTTGCAGGATTGGGGTTTGTGTGCTCTGTTTGTTGGTATGTTGTCTTCCTCCCACTGCATAGAGCTCTTCATTAACCACAAACACTCTGTGGGTGTAACATGTACTGATCAGATAACTGTTTTCCTCTGTCAGTTCCTTTTCAGAGCATGACTGAAGTCTGATAAAAAGCTAGTTAGATCAATGTAATGCACTAAGCAATCTGTAGTAATTTTGTTTTTTCAAAATACTTGAAACATTCAATAGAATACCCAGTTATTCTGCAATACGGATATTTTTAACTGCTGGTTTTCAAGTGGCAGGGTACTAAAGAGACCCTTACGTTCAAAAGTACTGATCTCTTCATTTTTAAAAATTGTCTATGGCAGAAAGGTGAATAAAAAGCAGCTACACACTTGTCCTCTGCTATCAATTAATTTGAAATAAGTTTAGTTTTGAATAATGTATTTGAATACCTTCTTAGCAGTATAATTACTTGAATGTATAGATTATTATAAGACTTAACCAAATAGCTATTAATATAAACATAATAGGTGCTTCAAATAAAGATTAAATACATAGTGTTTTATTAAAAAAAATTAAGGTTTAGTTTGCCCCAATGTGATGTTGGAGAAAATGTTGTGTTGCACACAGGCCTAAAGTTGTATTATGTGCTACATCCCTCTTCTAGACTTGTGTAATCTTTATGATTATTGCTGTAAGTACTGTAATTGGATACCAGCATTTAGGTGTATGACAAGTTTGCTTTTTAAAACTTGTATCCCTTTTACAAGTTTTTGAAGTTTGTCTTTAGGTTTTTAAAAAAAGTTTTTAGTAATATGGAGGAATCGAGATTTTTAACAGTTACTCCTTAATTAAAATGTCTGATGATGTTTGTGGTATTGTGAATACAGTATTGCGATGCTGCTTGTGGTAGCAGAGTGCTATAGATAATGACAACAAAGCATTTTTGTATATGGAGTTTAGGTGTGCATGTTTCGACTTGTTACAGAAGAAGCAGTAAGCTGAATGTGATTATTTGTAAAAATGTTTACCCAAAATATGCAGTATTTTCTGCAATGTTGTCATAACTGTAAGTGCATGTTGAAAATTTACTTCAGTTACAACAAATAAAAAGGGTTATTTAATTGTGGATCTATCACTATGAATATTTATATCAGGACTTAATATTCTGGGAGATACACATGAGTCATTAGTTACTATAGTTTAAAGTAAAGGTACCTTAACCTGTAATTTATTGACAGTGTAATTATAGCCATATCTAAGATTAGTTCCACTACCCTTAAGGGTTTCTTTTAATTTCCATTATTAAATTTTACAAACATAATGTGACTTTTAAAAAAAAGGATTTACTTGTAACCTGGTTCCTTTACAGTTGTTCTTAACAGATTAGGAGGGTAGTTAACAAATCCTTTGTTTAGTGAAGTATTACACAAACATTTTGAGGGCAAAAGCAGATGAATTGTCTGAGATTGTGCAATATTTTTAAAACCAAAGAATGATGTCGATATTGAACAATCTCAAGAATACAGACCAAAGGTGGTCTTAATATTTGTCTCATGTACACCACCAAGAACACTGTCAGTAGATTACAAATCATAATGATCTCACAAGTATTTTTTTTAAATTCCAGTGACATCTAAGTGGGTTAATATTTATTTTACTGAATTTTCATTTATTTAGTCTGAATGTTTTTTAGGGTAGGAACTAAGTCTTCCAATATGTTTGGGCAGCACCTAGCATGTTGTGGGTGCTATGGGAATACAAATAATAATAATAAATTGAATTTTTTTTTCAGTTTACCTCTTAGGACACAGATTTGCGGCTTGGCTCCTTTCACCTTTTCCTTTCCCTTTGACAGGAGTTTGGAGAAGGGGGGAAGTCTGTAGGGCCCATCAGGAGTAATCGAGGGGATGGAAAATTGCTACTGTGCTTTCTTATTTTCTACAGCGCTCTCCCTACAGCCAAGATGATTCTTGGATGTGCGTGTCATGTTGGGAGTGGGGGAGCTGGGAGAAGACATAGGCCAAAGAAGCTATTTATCGTACCCAGCCCTCAGTCTCCACTTTGGCGAAGAGGTCTTTGGGGGAGGGTTGACTCCCTGCCTCAGCAGTTGTGGGATGTAGGCTGGGGTGGGAGGCCCAGCTGTACCTCACAGGCACCAGCTATAGCAAATGTTGGGCGCAGGCTGTCTGACATGATGTTGAGGGAGATGAATTATTACCTTGAAGACATTTGCTATTGCCTGGCTGTATCAGTTTCTGCGTCATGCTAGATGCTATTTATAGATATGTGACCAGTTTGTAGGCAATGGAATACAAGAAAAAAATCTGATAGGTTAGGAAGCATAAATATTAATTTGCCATGAAAAGAACTATTTTGTAGATTTTTAATAGGATGGCCAGTATGTATTTAAGTACTTTAATATTAATATAAACGTGTGAGCCAAAGATGGCAAACTTATAGAAGTAGGGTCAACCTGAGTAAAACATGGCAGTTCTTGCTTTTTTTCTGAAGTTGAATTTGTCTCATTTTAGTACTTGGATATCTGAGGTAGCTCTGTTCATTTGCTAGCTTTTAAACTTCTGTGTTCAGAAGCATTAAAGAGTTTGACGGCATATTTTCCTCAGCTAGTGTCAGCATACTTCTGCCGTCCCACACACTTCACAGTCCATCTTAGAAAGAAAGCTTGCTCTAAGTTGGACTTCATTCTTTGAGGAGAGTTGTTACACTGATAGTTCAGTACATTTGCTGTTCAAGTGTAACTTTAAAGGCTTCTCTTTCACTTTCAGTACGGACTTAACATGTATTTTACTATAACAATTTATGTTGATTTTAAGGTTTACAAATCTTGTCTGCAGTCATAAGTCTTTCTCTGTCTCCCCACCCATTGAAGAGAGTGGAATGCCATGTTTCTTCTCTGAATCACAGAAGTGTTATTTTAATTTGTTTCTTTCCCAGCTGTGATATTGCCTGGTGATGCCATAGGTGTGCCTATCACACAATTTTGTTGGGATAGGTAGTTCTATATATAAATCAATAAAATTATGCTTTTGTATTCCAAAATTCACAAAAGAGACTACTATAAAAGCTATTTTGCCAGTACAAAGTACTGGAGGGTGTTTTTTTTTTTAAATAACTAAAATTGTTTTTTCAAAGCAAATTAGTGCTTTTACTGCTTAAAGAACTTTTGTATATTAAGAGCAACTTGTGCATACTTCCACTTGAAGATCAATGTATAAAGTAGTCTCTTTTTGCATAGGAGACCTTGTCTTGTGATAACCCCTTGATATGAAGAGTCAGGATTCTCCGATGAAAATAATGTTGTTTATTGATAGAAGCTTAGGTCTGCACACTCTAAGTAAACAACTGCTCTAACACTAAATTATTGGCTATAAACTTTTGCCCCTTTGCATTGACATTTGAAATAGAGAATTTTGGAATGGGATGAAAAGGCAAAGATTCTGAAGTTAACTCTATATTAGGAATTTAGTAAGCTCTTGGAGTGGGAGGGACTCTATCTTACTATGAGTTTGCATACTGCCTACCTCATTGGGACTTTGGTCTCAGCTGAGGCCTCCTAGATGCTATATATAAAAATAACTTTGAAATGGTGTTAGTACACCTCTCCCCCGATATAACGCAACCCGATATAACGCGGTAAAGCAGCGCTCGGCGGGTGAGGGGGGAGAGTGAGAGAGGGGCTGCGCACTCCCACGGATCAAAGCAAGTTCAATATAGTGCGGTTTCGCCTATAACACAGTAAGATTTTTTGGCTCCCGAGGACAGCATTATATTGGGGTAGAGGTGTATGTATATCTGTATATTATTCCCGTGGAAGCTTCAAGTGAGTTTCACTAAGCTTGAAGTGATGGGTGTTCTTAGGGAGGCAAGATATTCTTGTACATGGACTCAAGCAGTGGGAGTCAGGTGGTGTAGATTTTATTCCTGTCTCTGCCACTGACTTGAGTAGGGTGCTTAATTTTTCTGTGCCACAGTTTCCTTATCTGTGATATTACTATTATTTTGTTTCTTATTTGTATTACTATAATGCCTAGGAGCCCTAGTTATGAACCAGTACTCCACTGTGCTAGATACTGTACAAACACAGAACAAAAGATGGTCCTTGCTGGAATGGGCATTTTTACAGGGCATCTGGCCCTTTAAGGGAAGCTGGGCCTGGCCTCACCTATGACCGATTAGCTATCTCCTAGCTCAGATTGCTTAGGTGGCGATAAAAGCCAGCAAGTGGCTTATATGGGGTGGAGAGCTGCAGAAAGTGGGTTGGCTCCTGTGGCAGGCACAGAAGCAGGGTGACTCTCAAGAAAGCACCCGATAAGTGTGAACCTGTGGGAAGAGCCTTCGTTTTTGTTTTCTACCCAACTTTCATGAAAAATTCCTGGGTTTTGAAAAAAAATATTCAGGTTACTAAGTTTTTACCTGGATTTTCCAAGTGCTGGAACTCCCCAACCCAGCTACCTCCGTGCAGAGTCCCCGCTGCACAGAGGAGGGTAACGGGTGGTAGGCGGCTGCTGCTGCACTGTAGGGAGCAACAGGGGCAGGGAGCCAGGTCCTAGCAGCTGAGGGGGGTCCCTGCCCATCTTGCTTCCCTATCACGTGCCTCCCTGTCTGTCTTGCTTCCCCACTGCACAGTGGGGGAGTAAGATGGGTGGGAAACCAGGCAATAGACCCTGTTTACTTTCTCTGCTGGGTAGAGCTGCCTCCTGACCCTGGACCATCAGCGTGGCCTCACCTGTTTCCCCTGCACAATGGGGTAGCGAGGTGGTCAGAGAGCTGGGTTGCAGCAGCCGAGACCACCCAACCACTGCAGTGACAGCCCCGCAGGAAGCAGAAGGATCCCCTCGCTCCTCTGCCCACTACGTCCTGTGAGTACAGGGCACCCCAATCTCATTGCCCTCTGCCCTTTTGTCTTTGGTTTTTACAGTTTTCACCCATTTTAAATTTTTTTAAACAAACACTTATCAATTCCTGTGAAAGAGCCTGACCCAGATTTTAGGTATGGGGTCAGTGTAACCCACACACCTTCTGGGTGTGGTGTTCTGTCCCATCTAGTGGCACCGAGACCACTTAGAGAGAGTTAAATGAGTCTGCTCTACAGCCTTAGCTAAGAGCCAGTTGGCTTTTAGCTCATGCAGTAGAGGCTCATGCACTAAGCCTAGGGCCTAGGTTCGATCCCACCCGCCGACGACTGGGGTCTGTCGGCGTTACATCAGTCCTTCCTGGACTGGAGAGGCAGGCCAGCAGCTTATACTCACATTGCCTGCTTTTGTAAACCACTTTGTGATTCTCTGTTGAAAGGTGGTTTTATTAATACCCTGTACTTAGTGGAGATGGGCCTGAACCAAAACTCTGGATCTCAGCATGCATACTTGAATTTAGGGCTTCAAAATTTGGATGTGAATCAGATTTTTCCAAAGTTTGGGTTACCTAGATTCAGCCCATTATGGAGAGAAGCTCAGGTTGCAAACTTATGCCTGAAAATGGCACTTTGGTTTGGGCAGTTCTCTGTTATTTAGATTACATTCTTGTAAACTTTCCTTAGGTAAGGCAGTCTGCACTGGTCATCATAATTAGGATGTTTCACTAAAGATCATAACCATGAGAAAGTCAGACAAAAGGTTGAGTTACCACCACCAGTGGTAGCTGGGATACAGCAGTTTTCTCCGACATTCAAATTAGAAAATAACTGTCAGTAAATGTTAACTATCGCAGTTTGGTTCATTGTACTGCAATTCAGTTCAGGGGTGACTGGTACTACACATGAAGGATGATTAACAGTTCTGATCCTGCTTTCATTCTAATAGACTCAGAATTCTAAATGAGTTTTGCATCTGACCCTAGACATTACCCAAACCAAGAGCTTTTGTTTACTCTATTTGTTTTACTGGTTGAATCTCTGTTAAAACTAACCCATATTTTGCAAAACCCCAGTGCTGTTAGATATAGCATCAGAATTTTGCCTTTGAAAAAGGGCAGTGATGTTCGTGTTTATTTGTTTTTCTTTTTACAATGTACAACATGTGGATGGTATAGGCCTGCTCTGTGTGATGTACTTGAATACCAAAATTACTTTGCTGTGATATAGAGCAGAGGTAGGCAACCTTTCAGAAGTGGTGTGCCGAGTCTTCATTTATTCACTTTAATTTAAGGTTTCGCGTGCCAGTAATACATTTTAACATTTTTTAGAAGGTCTCTCTCTATAAGTCTATATTCTATAACTAAGCTATCGTTGTATGTAAAGTAAACAAGGTTTTCAAAATGTTTAAGAAGCTTCATTTCAAATTAAATTAAAATGCTGATCTTATTCCGCCAGCCTGCTCAGCGTGCTGCCAGCCTGGGGTTCTGTTCACCTAGGCCGGCAGCGGGAGCGGGGCCTGTGGCTGGGATGCCGGCTGGCAAGGGGCTGGCAGCCGGGACCCCAGACCTGGGGGAGGTGGTCAGGGCAGAGTACAGTGAGGGTTTGGGGGGGTTCAGGGGTCAGGGCAGAGGGCAGTGGGAGTGTGGGGGGTTCAAGGGTCAGGGCAGAGGGCTGGGGAGTGTGGGAGGTACAGGGCAGAAAGCTGGGTGTGTGGGGGGTTCAGGGGTCAGGGCAGAGGGCTGGGGGTGTGTGGGGGTGCCACTCAAAATCGGCTTGCGTGCCGTAGGTTGGCAACCCCTGATATAGAGAATTAAAACTGGAATGCGGAAACTGAGTATAAATTTATTATAAAGCACAGAAACATACTCTGCCAAAAGGAGGAAAGGAAACAGTAACATTTTAAATACCTCTTTCTCTAATCTACTTCCAGAAGAGGAATTTACAAACGCTAAAGAATGTTGATATGATGCATATCCGGTTTGTCTATTGCTACCACGCTTCTGACTAGAACAGAGGTGGGCAAACTACGGCCCATGGGCCACATCCGGCCCACGAGACCCTCCTGCCTGGCCCCTGAGCTCCTGGCCTGGGAGGCTAGCCCCTGGCCCCTCCCCTGCTGTTACCCCTTCCCCGCAGCCTCAGCTTGCTCCACCGCTGGCGCAATGCTCTGGGTGGCGGGGCTGCGAGCTTCTGGGGCAGCGCAGTTGCAGAGCCTGGCCTGACCTGGTGCTCTGTGCTGCGTGATGGCGACGGCATGGCTGGTTCCAGCCAGGTGGCGTGGCTGGCTCCAGCCGGGCGGTGTGGCTGTAGCGCCGCCAGCCACCAGTGCTCCAGGCAGCGCGTAAGGGGCAGGGAGCAAGGGGTTGGATAGAGGGCAGGAGAGTTCAGGCTGGTGGTCAGGGAGCAGGGGTGTGGATAGGGGTCGGGGTGGTCAGAGGGTGGGGAACGGGGGGGTTAAATGGTGGCAGGGATCCTGGGGGGGGCCGTCAGGAATGAGAGGAGGGGTTGGATGGGGCGGGGGGAAGTCAGGGGCAGGAGTTCCAGGGGCGGTCAGGGGACAGGGAGCAGGGCGTGGGTGGATGGGGCGGAGTTCCCGGGGGGGGCAGTCAGAGAACAGGGGGATTGAATTAGGCAGGAGTCCTGGGAGGGGTGTTTGGGTGGGGGGAAGGCCGCGATCCCCTCCCCTAACTGGCCCTCCATACAATTTACTTGCCTTTGTGATCAATAATAGGAGTAAATGAGATTTATAAGCCAGTTTATAAGATGGTTCTGTAATAGTTACTCCTGGGGGAATTCTGCACCACTGCGCATGCACAGAATGTATGTCACCCCACAGATTTCTTTGCTTCCCTGCAGAAAAATGATTTTCTGACGGGGAAGCAAAGGGAAGCCACAAGAACAGTCATGCAATCCTCCCCAGCTGTATGTTTTGCGTGCCTAGGGCAGCTGGCAGAGAGGTAAATCACTGTGGGGAAGGAAGCGGGACTGGGGAAGACCCAGCTGGTAGCTCCTACCCTGAGCTGGGCTCAGCTGCTAGTCCCGGCTGGGCTGGGGAGGACGGAACTTCTTTCCCCCTGCACAACATTCGTGGCTGGGTCAGACCCACCCGCAGATTTTTCACAAGGCTGCAGGAAGCTCTGCTAACTCCCCACACCCCGCTTCCTGTGCTCATTACTCCTCAGCTGCAGGGGGAGGGATCCCTGTACAAGGAGCTGCTTCCCCATCTGCCCAACACCTGTGCCTCCAGGTCCCGTCATACCCAGACCCTCCCGCCGAGCCTCTCCCCCTTCCCCCCCGCACTCAGAACCCCCCCGATGAGTCCCACTCCCCCTGCATCTGGACTACCCTGATGAGCCACCCGGATCCCTACCCCACTGAGCCCCAACCAGCTGCACCTGGCTCCTCACCCCACTGAGCCCCACTCCCCCGCATCTGGACCCCTCACTGAACCCCCCACACCCAGACTCCCCTGCCAAGCTCTATTCCTCTCCACATCCAGACACCGCCCCCTGCCCTGCTGAGCCCCAACCACCTTCACCTGGACCCCTCTGCAGAGTCCCATTACTGTTGTACCCAGAACCCCCAACAAGCCCCTGTGCAGCCCCTGTGCATCCAGATCCCCCCGCAGGCCCACTCCTTGCACTGTGTCAGGGTTGGGTGCAGCCTCACTGCTGAGTCTGTGTCCCTGGGGGGAGCTGTACAGTGATCTCCCATCTCTGTGCAGCCAGTGGCCTGTGCTCCCCAATGCCATGCTGGAGCCTCCACCTTTATTTGACAAATAACATTTGCAGAATTTTACAGAATCTTAAAATATTGTGCATAGAATTTTTAATTTTTTGGTACAAAATGCCCTCAGGAGTAAATAGTGAAGTACAAAATACTGTGCATCCTGTATAAAGATTAACTATTCTTCCTTTTTTAAAACTTTGTATTCAGAGGCTAGTATCCAGTGATTCATAGCCATTTTATGGCAGATCACATTTTGTTCCTAAACTAATAGATGTCTCTCACTTAATGGGAACAAAGAAAGTGATTAAGTAGTATAGTTGTGATGATCAATATCAGGCTGTATTGTTCCTAGCATTTAGAGTTGAGAATAGTAATTAAAGATATCATGACAGCTTATGGGAAATGCTGAAAAATACTCTTGTATAGAGGCAGTTTTGCTGGGGGTATATTTTCAGGATTTCTTCTCCCTCAAGAACACTTTCATGTAAACAGAATTTTAGTTCCTTAGCAATTCATTGGCTGCTGCTTATTCCTCAGCTGAATTCAATGTGCTTTGTCTGTCACTTCATAGTGAACTGCTAGAAGAAAATGATCATGTGACAGCTGATGAAGCCTTCTGATGCTAGGGGCTTAATTCTGAAAGGTGCTGAGCACTGTGGCCATGATCCAACCAAGCATTTAAGCATGTACTTAACTTTAATCACGAGTGGTCTCACTTGAAGTTAGTGGGACTACTCACATGCTAAAAGTGCTTAAGTGCTGTACTTTGGATCAGGGACTGAGTGCTCTGCACCCTGGAGGATCAAGTCCATAAATATTCACAACATCTAAATGTTGTCCATGCTAGTAGTAAAAACCAGTGATAGGAAATACAACTGAACTAGTACGTGTAGTAAATAAAGAATTCTCACTATTTTTTCCCCTCCCACTTGTTTTCTCAGTTCTGGCCTGATGCATTGTATTGTACTTAGAATAAATTGAAATGTAGACTCATGGGTTCTGGACGTATTGTAGCTTACAAATAACTATCAGGAGGCCATAAAGATAAAAAAAATGCATGAGGTGATCAAAACATGGGTAAGGGTCAGCAGCTTGCCTAATTAGCTGCTCATGAATGTGTGAGAGATTCCTTGACTGAAAAGAATAATTGTAAACTGAACTGATAAAAGCTTTATTTGGACTCTACTGAGACTCCAGTACTCTTCATTACGTTAGTGGTACCAAGAAAGTCACTGTGAAGCATTCCAAAATGTAATCAAAGAAACGGTATTACTTATTCAGAATAAAGGAAAAATATTCAAAATTTCATTTTGTTGGGGTGAACACAAAAGGTAAAAAAGCCACTTCCCTCTGTGAATAAACTGAAATGTTGTTTGAAAAACAAAGTTTGCGCTTACAGCAGGAATTTCTCAGGCTACTGCTGATGATGACTATCTTCCTTTTAAATAAGCAATTGTGTGATATTGAATAAGCAAACCCCTGTGTAAGAGTTAGCAAACTCCTTTGTCTTGTATGATAGTTGCTACTGCCTTCACAGACCTCATAGGAAATTCACTGTTATATTTTGTATTTTAACAATGAAAAAAACTAAATAAATCTTCCAATTCTAATGATCAAGGTACAGATTTTACCCAAATTGGCATCCAAAGCTCATTCACAAAAATATAAGATTAAAGGTTTGGTCCAGAAACTCAAATGGGGAATAACTCTTTTGAAATTACTGGAGATAAACTATTTTTAAACCAGTTTAAGTGAGAGGAGAATCGGGGCCCCATGACGACACTGGAAGTTCATGTTTCCGTGAACTGATCTTTCATAAATGAACTTTGTACCTGCTTGATCTAGTCTTTTCAAATTCAGATGGCAAAAGTTATCTCACAAACACTTTCCTTTTTAGCTGTTCCGTCTGTTTTAAAACACAATATAATACTCTGTATTGAATGATTGTCAAGCAAATTGCATAAAGGCAGCATTGTATCAAAAAAGGTTCCCTAGAAGTCTTAACTTTTTCACAGTTACTGATGGGCTGTCATCTTTATGGGAAAAAACGTAACCCCTGTGATTTATTGGATTTAGTCAGATGACCAGTAACTAGTCAATTTTTAGTTGGGTTTCGCTTTTCAGATTGGACTTTCAGTGTCATAAAAACAAGAAATCTTGTTTAACCCTATTTTCTGTTAAGCAGAATTTCAGCTACATCAGTGGAAGATTGGAGTGACTCCAGTTAACTGGAGTTACACAGCTCTGCGACAGAATTTGACTCTCAGTAACTGACATTCCACTTCCTACCATAGCTTCAGTTTAAAATAATAATTTGGATGGGTGAAGTGGAAGCGGAACACATTTACATTAATATAGGCCTTTAGACTGCATAAACATAGATTCATGAAAACTTATTTAAAAAAATATAAATAGTGCATATTATTTTTGCATGGAAAATAAACGGCTCTTTATTTCAGATTAACCAGATGCAGAAGTCTCATGTCATTGAGCAGACCAAGGCAATTTCTTGGAATAAAAGGAAAGAGTATTCAGTTGAAGTAGAAGTATATCAATTACAGTCTTGATCCTACATATAGAATAACAGTTTGGAGGTCTGTAATGTCAAATGTGCTACTGAGATCCAAAGCATGAATAAAGATGGGGAAAAGCCTCGCTGCAATGTATTAACTAATTAGTTTTTTTACAAACTACAATTACTATGAGAAACATAGGGACATTTATTTGTTGAATAAATTATATTCTAAATAATAAATTCTGACAGAATGCTGGAGAACAGTAAAGGAAAAACTGAAGGTTTAGCCTTACTGAGTGATATTAATTTTCCACTTGTTGAAACATCATGGCTGTTGCTAAACATTGGTAGGACAGGCAGATTTGCTCATCTTATTTTACTTTCTCTTCTCTGCTCCTTGTTACTATTGCTACATCATCTTCATGTAACTCCACAAAAATAAGTCTGGATCAGTAGATTCTTTCCGATATGAATCATACAATCCCATAGTGCTGATTTATATTCTAAAGTAGTTGAATGGGCTGTCAAGTTTATTTACCTAAAAAAAAATTCTGTCTATTCTGTGACTGCAGACAACAAATGGGACATTACAAGCTCTTCAGAAAAATTTGGATTGCTTTGTAATTTTGCCTCTCTTGCTTCCATTGTCCAAATCCTTCCTCCTCCTGCCAAAGAAACATTTCATTCTATGTCCACTGAGGGTGAAATTCACCTGTCATGTGGTGTGTTTTGCACTAGCCATCCATGCCACTTAAACCCTGCATTAGAGCTGTGCAAGGGGAGTCTTGGCAGAAAGGCCTGAGGGGGTTGCATTTACATCTCTGATATGGTTGGATAGATTGACATAGAAAGCTGGAGAGGGCCAATAGCTCCGACATCTCATTCAGCTTCTGTGAAGGGGCTATTGCTGCAGTTACGTGCTCTGGATTGGATCTAGTAGATTTCACCTTGCGAGCCTTTCCATAGTCCACCCACAGAAAACCCAAATACTTGCAGTGTATGTGGCTGGAGAATCAGAGTTCCCTTTGCTTTTTTGTTATGTGGTCTACTCTGCAGGTTTAGAGCAAACAAGTGGGAATGCTGGAAACCTGCAAAGTTCTCTGAAGCCATGTGAAGGAGGATGTAGCGCCAAAGCCTCCATCCTACTTCCTCAAAACATACAGAATTTCCTCTATGCTGTCCAGACTTGATAGATTTTCAGAGCTGGGATGGAACAGGAAAGTAGTTGCACTTTGGAGCAGTAGCACTCTGTGGATTTCTGAGTGGGAATCTCTAAGTAGCAGCATTAGCTCTCACAAAGTCCCTATCTGTGGTATCTACTGCACACCTCTTTTGGGAGCTGGGGCGGAGTACGTGTATCCTATGGCTGTACGACTCCTGCAGGAGCCAGACTTGGGGGAAAGAGAAAACCATTTGATGCTGAGGCAAACAAGTTAAAAGTTAATTACATTAATGTTAATGTCTGAAGCACTTACTTAATCAGAGGGAAAAAATGTCTGTAAATAATCCAGATTTTTTATTTTACCAGACACTTGTCTTCAAATAGAATATGTAATAGGAATTTTGACTTGTGGTTGGACAGACCAGACAATTTACTTGATGTATACTGTCCTATTTTTCAAATGCTTGATAGCCCATTTAAACATATAACAGAGGGAGAAAGCTGTATCCAGGCTTGAAATTAGGCTATATATGCAGTGAGCCCCCCAAAAGTCATGACTTGGAATTTAAAAATTATTAGTTTACCTGAATATCAACTTCGTCACTAGTGACTTCATTAAAGTTAAAGCCTAAATGAATTTGACCCTTTAGGTGAGTCATGATGTGTCTTAACATTGACCTTCAGCCTGGAGTTAGAGCCTGCTGTAAAGTGAAATGTTGTGTGTTAATGTGTATGGTTGTTTCCCATTTACACTTATGTAGGAATCTGGCCCACCTCTAGGACCAAACCAGATCTACTTAGACCCTAACCTAAACACATATGGAGATTGTATAAATCAGGGAAGGGGCTTTATTGTTTACTTCACATCCCATAACATACACTGCTGGCTGCATTTTAATTAAAGAATGGTGCATCTGGATGCAACTATATACATATTATTGGGTTTTCATATTGAGGTCAAAGTTATATAATGCTTATGCTGCTATAGAATTGTTACTATATGTAAACATAAACCAAATAAAACTTCTTTGACAAATGATTGATTGGCAACCATTGATCCAAACTGGATCATGCTATATGCATAAGAGGTCTAATCCGGTGCCTGATGAGTCCGCTTATGGCAGACAAGCCCAATTCAAGAGCGACACAGTTTTTTTTACAAATTTAGCAGATCCATGTGTTCAAGACCTTTGATGTGTATACCTAGGCAAGAGTATGGAGGAGTGGAGGCTGCCCTAGACCTACCATCCTCCCTTTAGACCATTGAGACAGTGTCCGAAGGCCAGACTGAGTCCAGACATTCAGTACCTCAAGGATTGTATCTTCTGCCAGAGAGCAACAGATTAGAGCTGCTGCTGACTGACTAATACGAGGGCGCGTTTCTGTCAGGGTGATGTCCCTTAGCCTTACTCCAGCCAAGGAATACCCACAAGGCAGTGGGGGCTAGAGATTTGAGGCACCCTATATTCACCTTACACTGAAGGTTGCATCATTGTGGTACTTTATAAGAGCTACCCTGCCACAAGTAGCCCCACCACGTTGCCACCAGGGCCTCCACTTGAATGCAGTTTACGGTCATACCCAGGACCCAATAACAAATGAACGCTCGTTAGTCTGTATAGGATGCATCACTTTCATTTAGCTAATATTTATTCAGGATTTGAATATATAGAGCAGTATATACTATACGTGCTATGATACATCTGTACTTGCAGACTAGAAGTTAATCCAAATCCTGGAACAAATACTGACAACCTACTTTGAGATTAAACAAGGGAGTATTTAACACTCACCGGATTATGGGAAGTACCTTCCTACTGACTTATGTTCACTCCAATATTATTTGTTCAAGTCTTTGCAATGCACATTCCAACAATCTATGTCATGTGAATATAAAAAGTTATATCATATGGAGCAACAAAAAGAAAAAATAGATTTAACTCTTTGCAACTCTGCAAAATATATGCTAAATTAAGCTCATACACTATGACAGAACAAAACCAATCCATTAGTGGGAGTTGCAATAAAATACCATTTAGAAACCACAGTTGGAATATAAATAAATAGACCTAAAGTTAAACAATGTTATAACACTCGACACATAGAATGAGGAATATAAAACACTCTTGTATAGTTTATGCTTTTAAATACGGTGCCTAGATGCTAGGATGATTGTAGTATTGCATTTGTACCAATATATATAGAGAAGTCTATATGTTTTCTACTTTCAACATGTGGAACACTAAGAAATATGAGACGTGTTTGAAATAGAGATATTTCAAGCTCCTGAACTGATTTTGAATGGTAGAAAGACCACACTAGGTACAACTAACGGAAAGCTTTGAAGGATGGGAATGTACAAAACACCTGGAAAAATATCTACATAGGTGTTTGAAAATGAAATCAGGAGAAGGCACTTGGTAAAATTAAGTTATAACAACCACCAAAATTATAAATAATGTGATTACACAAATTAGGAGATGCAACAAAGTTATGGAAGATAAAGTAATGAACTGCTGGATGGATAAAATACAGTTTAATTCTAACAAATAGTAATTCTCATCCACAGAAAAGAAAGGGTAATTCTAATACTCAGGGAATCCATCGGAGATAGTAGAAACATTGTAGTACAAAGTGTTTATATTTAGGCTGCAATATAATACCAGCAGGAAGTATGCAAGTCAGTTTTGGATCACAATAAGTCAACAAGGAAAAGAGTTTTTAAAACAATAGATGAAATATGCTCCTAATTTAGGAGACTGGATGGCTCAGTAATTAGAGCTAGGATACAAAAACTTTCAGCCCAAGGTCGTGTTTTCAAATGTAGCCCTGATTATTATTCTGTGATTGTTCTGCTCTAACCCAGCCGCCTCTCCTCATACGTATTTTCATTTTGTCTTGGCTACACTAGCTTTATGCATGCTGTGGTGGGGCGGGGGCAGGGGGAGGAGGGCAGACTGCGGGCGAGAGTCAGTCCTGGATCTATGCTGACTTTAAGTGATGTTGAACCAGACAGAAAGGAAATGAGGAGGGGAAGGTATGGCTGCATAAAGTGAGCATAACCTTACTTTTGCTGGGCTAGGGGAGACAGCAGGGTCCAGAGAAACTTGAAATGGGATGATTCTGGGCAGGAGCATGGTTAGGATTCCCCTGAAATGCTGATGAAGGGAGGCATCAGTAATCCTGCATGCACTCTGCTGCGTTGAATTCCTGAGCACCACCTCCCTGTGCTATCAGTAGTACCGTATAGTAAGTTATAGGCCAGATTCACAAGTTTTACTATTAATAAGCATTGATTATCTCTTCAAAAACTGTTTGTGTTGTTGTTTGCAAGTTGAATAGCACTTTACTGGAAATGGATGATTAAGGTTGGAAATGCATGAGTAACACCTGCGTATAATATATTTTTGTAAGCAGTTTCCCAGTACTGAATGTAGTTACTTGGAGCTAATGTTAAAATATCCCATGTCTTTTCTGTTTATTACTCATTACTTCTTTTCATAGTCATCTAACTGAAAGCAACATTAGGAGCAAGAATATTAAGGTAAATTAACTCTTGTTTAAATTGTACTAGGTAATAACAAAATGGGACGTCAGCAAATGAATGTTTTCCATTTTGAGTGCTACTTTACTTGCATTTGTTTTCACACTTCCTTTATTTTATTCCAGTACATACACAGTTCATAAATTGCTACTTTGTGGTGAAATTAATCTCAGAATGACAAATGACAAACTGTGGCATGTTTTAGATGTCGGAAGAACACTTGTAGGGTTATATTAAAAATCAGATAAGCTAGGGTTACCATAAATAAAAAAAGAGGACACGCCACGGGCCCTGGCCCCGCCCCTTTCCCCACCCCCGCCCCAACTCTGCCCCTTCCCCAAAGTCCCCACCCTAACTCCCCCTCCTCCCTCCCAGCCACGCGAAAAGGGCTGCCCGAGCGCTACCGGCTTCACGCAGCTGGAGCCTGGGAGGGGAAGTGTCCAGCCGGGGGCGCAGGGTCTGGAGGCTGCCCGGCAAACCATGAATCTGGTAGCGCTCGGGCTTCGGGCAGCCCCTATGCCTCTGGACTCTGCGCCCCCGGCCGGGCACTTCCCCTCCCGGGCCCCAGCTGCTCTGCTCCTCCCCTGACTCAGACTTC
>NW_020664562.1:11938775-11953838 GCF_002925995.2 Terrapene triunguis | reverse complement strand
TGAACAAGTTTTCTCCCTCCTCCTTATGACACCCTTTTAGATACCTGAAAACTGCTATCATGTCCCCTCTCAGTCTTCTCTTTTCCAAACTAAACAAACCCAATTCTTTCAACCTTCCTTCATTGGTCATGTTCTCTAGACCTTTAATCATTCTTGTTGCTTTTCTCTGGACCCTCTCCAATTTCTCCACATCTTTCTTGAAATGCGGTGCCCAGAACGGGACACAATACTCCAGTTGAGGCCTAACCAGCGCAGAGTAGAGCGGAAGAATGACTTCTCATGTCTTGCTCACAACACACCTGTTACTGCATTCCAGAATCACGTTTGCTTTTTTTGCAACAGCATCACACTGTTGACTCATATTTAGCTTGTGGTCCACTATAACCCCTAGATCCCTTTCTGCCGTACTCCTTCCTAGACAGTCTCTTCCCATTCTGTATGTGTGAAACTGATTGTTCCTTCCTAAGTGGAGCACTTTGCATTTGCCTTTATTAAACTTCATCCTGCTTATCTCAGACCATTTCTCCAATTTGTCCAGATCATTTTGAATTATGACCCTATCCTCCAAAGCAGTTGCAATCCCTCCCAGTTTGGTATCATCTGCAAACTTAATAAGCGTACTTTCTATGCCAATATCTAAGTCGTTGATGAAGATATTGAACAGAGCCGGTCCCAAAACAGACCCCTGCGGAACCCCACTTGTTATACCTTTCCAGCAGGATTGGAAACCATTAATAAACTACTCTCTGAGTATGGTTATCCAGCCAGTTATGCACCCACCTTATAGTAGCGCCATCTAAGTTGTATTTGCCTAGTTTATTGATAAGAATATCATGCAAGACTGTATCAAATGCCTTACTAACGTCTAGGTATACCACATCCACCGCTTCTCCCTTATCCACAAGACTCGTTATCCTATCAAAGAAAGCTATCAGATTGGTTTGACATGATTTGTTCTTTACAAATCCATGCTGGCTATACCCTATCACCTTACCACCTTCCAAGTGTTTGCAGATGATTTCCTTAATTACTTGCTCCATTATCTTCCCTGGCACAGAAGTTAAACTAACTGGTCTGTAGTTTCCTGGGTTGTTTTTATTTTCCTTTTTATAGATGGGCACTATATTTGCCCTTTTCCAGTCTTCTGGAATCTCTTCTGTCTTCCATGATTTTTCAAAGATAATAGCTAGAGGCTCAGATACCTCCTTTATTAGCTCCTTGAGTATTCTAGGATGCATTTCATCAGGCCCTGGTGACTTGCAGGCATCTAACTTTTCTAAGTGATTTTTAACTTGTTCTTTTTTTATTTTATCTTCCAAACCTACCCCCTTCCCAGTTAACTTTATTGGGTTATTGTAGCACCTTTTGAACATGAAACTGGAACTGGTTCTGAGGTCAGCAGCAGCTTGTACTCAAACCTAATACACCTCTACCCCGATATGACGCTGTCCTCAGGAGCCAAAAAATCTTACCGCGTTATTGGTGAAACCGCGTTATATTGAACTTGCTTTGATCCGCCAGAGCGCGCAGCCCCGCCCCCCCGGCGCGCTGCTTTACCGCGTTATATCCAAATTCGTGTTATATCGGGGTAGAGGTGTATATTATATGACAGTCATCGTTAAAATCAGGTCATCTTGAATACAGCTTTGTTTTATTCCCTCATGTCAACTCCAGACTCATAAAGTCCAAGAGCAACTGGGATCACACAGTTTTGCCTGGTACAGTATACAGCCTTATTTCTAGCTCTAACAGTTCTCGAGATAATGAACACTATTGAGTGTACTTGTGGGTAGTGGTGTTGTGGGAGGCAAAATGCTAATCACTAACTCTGTCTGAAACCAGAGAAAATTTAATAAACATTAGTTAAAATTAATTTAAAGTCTGACGTTTTGTAACCCTTCAGAACTAGAAAAAAGTGCTACATAGCACTACAAAAATTGTGGACACACAAGTGCTGTGCCAAACTTCAGTTTAATCACTCTGCTTGAATGTTTGCATCCCTTCCTCTTCCTCATTTAGTTTTTATCTACTTATCTAATGATCCTGTAAGTGCCTCAATCTGCCCGTATGCTATCAGTTGCAGGGTTGGGGTCTTAGGTCGTAATCACTTCAGGACAGGGAATTGTCGTCTTACATGTTTGTAAAACAACAAGAACATAGGGGCATTATAGTCCTGATTAAATAGTAATAGTAATAATAATAATGTTATTTACTTTGGGTGCTGAATGACAATCACAAAACAAATTTATAATTTATTAATAAATGAACACCCCAACCTCAACAAAATTATGAACAGGGTGGGTACAAGCCCATTGAAGCCAGCAGACTCCCACTGAGTTAAATGGGCTTTGAATTAGGATCTATATCAATAAATAATAAAAATAATAGTTTTTCTTTTGGTGGTTCGCCACCCTGCACTTAAGCAGGGAGGAGTTTGGCTGGCTGGTCAGGAGAAGAAGGCAATGCTTTCTGGCTTGAGGGAGGAGGGAAGACGTAAAACTGCTGGAAAGAGCAGTCAGTGTGGTAAATGACTCACCACATAGGAATATGGGGTTTAAAAGGTCAGTTGGGCCTGGCCCCTCCCTCTTTATTCATACCGCAACAAGCTTGGGCGGGGCACCAGGCACGTAATGGTATTTGCTGGGCATTTACTCATGGTGGTTTTTTTTCTCAACCCCTGTACATACAGGCATGTTTGCAAAACTACTACTGCTGGCAATTATATTTCAACAAGACTATGCCCATGGGCTGTTCAGTATCCTGTGCAGCTGTTCAGAAATTCAGTGCAAGGTTGCGCTGGGCAGGGGTGCGGTCAGCGGGACTAAACCAAGTAGGGCATTATTTGCATAATTTTTTGTTGCACCTGGACACATTTCAGGCCCTGGCTAAATAGTTGGGGAAACCTCTAGCAAAGGAAAAAACAAAAAGCCCTTCCACTACATTGACCTACCTGGGCATTCAGCTAAACACCAGGGAGGGCGTATCTTGGCTCCCTTAGGATAAACTTCGGGAGCTATCAAGGTTGCTGCAAAGAGCATTGGGGGCTTAAAATAAAAACACTCAGGCTACAAGAGCTGCAATCTATTTTGGGGCACTGGAACTTTGCTTGCAGGCTTGTTGCCCCGTTTTGTGCCCGGTGGACAGCGGCAATGGCCAGCATAGTCGGGCCACACCATTACATCCAGGCACTAGACATATGAAGGAACACTTGAGGGTGTAAACATTTTCTGAGTCAACTTAATGGGGTATCATTGTGGAGGAAGCAATGGTTATTACAAAGGGGGGTTAAAATCAGATGCGGCAGGGCGTGCAGGTTTTGGGGTGTTTTATTAAGGCAAATGGTGTGCACAAAATGGCCCGCCACCTGGATGCAAAATGGAGTTGTGTGCGATATGACCTCCTTGAAATGCTTTCCCCGTTTTAGTTGTGGTGGTCATTTGGGAATCGGAGCTGGCTGATATAAGGGTGCGCTTCTGGCAGATCGCACAGGGTTATGAATTTGGTAAGGGCATTTGTTCTACAATGCTTAACCTTCAACATCTGTTTTTTCTTCCAAGCACGGGCTGGACGTGGATAATGGCATGGCAGACGCCTTGTCTCATTTCCAGTTCCACAGATTTCGTGAGCTTGCAACAGGGGCTAGCAGTGAACCCCAGCACATGCTATCTGAAACCTCGGAATGTGATGTGGTCGGCAGAATGGAGATTTTTGGCTGCAGCTTACAAGTTGTTTATTTCGTTTTCTTTTAAGGAGTCTTGTCAATTCAAGGATCCAGAAAAGGGGTCGCCTATGCGGCCCTCCGTGGAGGGTGGTGGCTGCAGTACCAGGTCAAGGATAATGCAGCTTCTGGTGCCCCTCAACGATCACACATAGGACAATGGGTCCTTTATCCCCAGTAGGGCTGCTAGGAAAAAGGCCATTTAGAGATGTCTGGGAACCCGGCTGGGTGTGGGGGGGAGGCAGCCAAGCTAATGGCTGGCGCCTTCTTGTGGTGGATGTTCAGTGCTGGTACTCCATAAATTAAGGCACAAACGAATGAAAAAATGGCTTGGAAAAGGAATTAAGGAGAGGTGCTTGGTAACTGAGCAAGCCGGGGGCAGTTGGGGACTCCTATGACTGGTACAGCAGGGAGCCAACCCCCACATCATTATAGTCCACGTTAATTCCCTCCTATGAGGGGTCGTGGTCGGTAAGGTCCCGGCAAGGGAATTGCTGGAGGGACCTGGACGAAAAGGGAGGTGGTGGGCTGGTGAAAGCCCTCCCCACCGGAGCTGGCTGGAAGTGATAAGATCCCGGCAAGGGAATTGCTGGAGGTACCTGGATAAATAGGGGGGAGCTGTGGAAGCCCTCTTTCCCCCCAGAATTGGCTGGAATTGGTAAGGTCCTGGCAGTAAATCTGCTGGAGGGAAATAAATTTTGCACCTGCACTGTACGCATTTTTATCCGCCGGGTTAGTCCCAGACATCTGTCAATAATAAAGTTGTGGCCTGATTAAACCCATATCTAATGTCTCCTGTCATTCTTTCGGCATAGCCAGACAATCAGCAGCTAGTGTACCTGGCAATGGCCACTGATCCCTCAGACCCTGTTTGTCAGGCCATGAAGCTGTTAATGTCCCAAGCCCGCGGGCCAATCTGTCTATGATATATGCATATGTTTATGCAGAGTGAATAGTATTCTTTTTACTTTAGTTATTCATACTTTCAAAAGCATTCTTGATTTGATTTTTTTTCTGGTCTGCTTTAAGTATCTCAGCAAGGAAGACTACATTAGTATTACCAGTAATCCAGTTAAATAATATTCTGTCTTCTGGATATGATTTATACTGTAGAAAATGCAGTGGTTTTACAATGAAATATAATTAAATCACAGAATTTTTTTTAGAATTCCATGATTTATGTGTACCCCAGGTTTACAGTCCCCCCCCACATATTTCTCTTTAGATGGTGTTTAGTGAACAGATGTCACTTGTATAGACCAAGAGATACGTAGATGAAAACTTTTTAAAAACCTTCGCTGCCATATTTCTAGTTTTTGCACAAACTGTGGCAGTAGCTAAAGGTAATAATAGTAGTGAAATATTCTACGTTGATACTGATGCAGTACTCTTTGTTTAAAATAGTAAGAAATTAACATTTTTATCCTGCATTCTGATTTGCCTTAGTGTTTCCTTGAATTATATAAAAATTGAGACTGAATACATTTCCAAATACTTGGGGTTTAAATGTCATTTAATAATCTGTGTATTGTTTTATAGGCGCGCATAGGGCAGTAGCTGCCTGCTAGTAAAATAAATTTACTGACCCATGATTGAATTAGTGCCAATGATTGTTTAAAGCTTTGGGCTCTAAAAGTTTTTCTCTTATCTTTATGTTAAACAATGGAAAGTTTTACCGTATGTTCAAATAACATCTTCATCAGGTTCACAACAGGATACCTTAGTTAATTTTCAGTTGAGTGCTTGACAGGATTTTCTCTTTGCTGGTTGGTTGGATGAAAGTCTAGACATTGAGAGGCTAGGCTTTAGTGGGGCCTCACAATATAGTTATTGTGAATGTTAAGTAGGAGCAGCTTCCTCTGATGTACAGACTCCATGCTCAAACCAGCAGTACAAAGACACAGCTTTTGTTCCAGAGGAGAGGGGCTAATCCAAATGCTGCACACTGTGAAAAACCTTTTATAGAAGAGGGAAAAACTTGCCTGGAAGGTGAGAGGTCAGCAGTTTAACCTCTGACCATAAAATAGGAGACCAGTGAAAAATGGGATGAACAAGGGGGAAAAATACTTCAAGTACTCTATGCTTTGTTTATCAAAAACGGGTCAAGAGATGACTGTCAGGAATGATTACATGAGTTCTGATAGGACATGTGGGATTCCTAAAGTATCCACTGACTTAATTTTCTTAGTTGGATATTAGTGCTTAATTTGAAACTTTCATAGATCCCTTTTCTCTGATACTGGTAAACAAAGAGAAAGACTATACAGAAATCTTATCTTCTGCTTCCTTTTTTAAGTCTCGTATGTAAGTTTTTTCTTAAGATCAGGATATTTCTGATCTTGCTTTTTATAGATAAACCAGTCAACCTTCCTTCCCAATTCCCTTAACTGTTTTCTCTCCTCAGTTCTGTTCTTCCATAGGAAATCTCATTCTTGCTGAGGGTGGTAAAGAAGTAAAACAGCATGCATCTCATGTGTATGTTATAACCTCCTCACACTTGTTCAGCAGGCAGTGAGATGGGTCTCTTAAGTTAATGACATAGGTCTTTGGGTGGTCACTGCTATTGTACAACACCAAGGGAGAGCTGTTCTAAATCTTAGTGCAAAGGGAATATGGAGACTTTTCCCTCTGATCTCATTTTGGTATTATCAGTGCTGGGAATTTAGTCACAATCCAATTAGAAATGATGAAAGTTATGTTGTTAGTTAATAGCTGAGCCTTCTACACTCTCAGATCCACCAGTCTGACTAATCGGTTACCATCCTTCTCTTCAGTCAGTCAGCAGATCCAAATAGTAAATAATATACTTGATGCCGTTGGGCTTCCTACCTGGAACACAAGTGTACTGTGTGCTTCACTACAGTAAATTCACAGTAACGACTTTTCTTTGTATTATCTTTTCCTTAGCATGGAAAAGAGGGAAAAAGAAGAAGACATAAAGCTTTGTTAATGTACCACTGGAAGTTTTCGACTCCTGATGACCACTGCAGGCCCTTTTGTATTCAGTAAACCCCCTTCCCAAATTTTGTGATGAAATCAAAGCTAGAGCTCATTGTCCACTCTTGTCAAATGTTTTTAAGATGTCAGGAATGAATAGAAGTTATTTTCTTATGACCAGGATGTTCTCATCACTCTAGCTTTAAGAGAATTGGTAGGCAAGCACCATTCCTCTTCACCCAGCCAGCCTCATTGCCTCCTTAATGCTCCTTAATACACTTTTCTTTTGGAGGGGTGGTGGTGGTGGGGGGCAGAGCGGGTAGATGCTTGATTTTAGTTTGTGTTCAGACCTAATACAATCTCTGACTTCTGATTCCTTTATATCTTACCAAAGCTTAATCCTTTTGCCCCCTCAGTATGATATGGTTATTTCTTCTCTTCAATTACAAAAGAGGTACATTTCTCACAAAGACACTACTACTTGTAACTCAGTGGTCTGACATTTTCTTAGCTGAGGGAGGAGCCCCCTTATTCTCTTTAGGTACAAGATTACTTCTATCAAAATGCAGGACCTCTATGAACAGCTTGTCGGAAACATGAGGTTGCCAACTGAGTCAGTTTTAAATGAAAGATTCAGGAATCTATTCCGTGGTTGGACAAGCCTGGATAGTCTGTTCTTCAGTTAAATATTTCATTTCCTCCAGTTTGCAATCTGAGTTCTACTTTAGCCAAATCTTTTTCAACTGGAGCAAACTGCTGAAAGAGAAATTATTTTTATGAGGGGAGGAGGGGAGCAGCGGCTCTTCAAAGATGGACCTGTATGTTGCCTTCTGCATTTTTATGTCCGTTGAAGGAAATGTCTGTACTAGGGATTTTCTAGAAAAGAAGTTGGTGGGGATTCTGAGAGAATGCTTTATGTGGTCATTATCTCAGGTGGACATTTCCAAAGAGAGGTTATGTAGCCTGGACCTTCTTGGAAAAACTGTAAGAAATTAGTCTGTTTTGAGGGAACATTCCCATGGCTCTTTAGTGAAAGTGAAACAAGTGATTTAGTGTAATCCAGATACTTGTCTTATTATTAATAGTCTAGTTCTTAATTCCCTTTCAGAGGTCAGCTTGCTGTAGGACAGGCATTGTTGTGTCCTTATGGGCTTTGTGAATTTGTTGTGGATAAAGTGAACTTTTTCCAGGATGACTGATAATTTTGCCCTTAAGGAAGCATTAAACCAGAAGCTAAAAGCGATCTCAAGCTTTATTAGTATAGACAACACTTCAGTAGATTCTACTGAAACCAAGGAGGCACAGATTTACCTGTAACTGTTCCTTTTGAAAATCTTTATAGCAATCTAAACCTCTTCCATACCTTGCTCAAGATGACATAACATCCTCATGTTCTAGACTAGTTCCTTAATATAGAACATTTCTGTGTGTCAGGAAGAAAGGTCTAAAAATACCACTGAATTTTTGAGGCACTATGAGGAGGCTATAGAATCTACTGCAGAGTTCAAGTCCACCATATAACTGTCTAGCGTTCTCTCTCTTTCACACTGGAATAGTGGAAGATATGTGAACAAATTAGATCATCATCCGTTTTAAGTAGCAAAGTTTCAAAAGCATATATAATTCTGGGGTGAAATCCTGATCCCACTGACTTAAATGAGGTCAGTATTTTACTCCTGGAATCTTAAAATTCCATTTGTCCTGTTTGTGATTTGTTTTGTTCTGTTTTTAAAATAGGAGCTCAATATTAATCAGTAAAATGCATCCACCCGGACAGGAAATCATCTCGGACATGGAGAGTTTTTAGGTTCCAGGACTGCACTCTATGTTCTCTGTTGAATAGTTGTCAAGATGCACACTGGCATATCTCCTCTCTTTGACCTAGGAAGGTTAATCCCGTTGGTAGAAAAGATGAACATATAGATCGCAAGTAATCCAGGAGAACTTCTTAGGAAGAAAATATCTGTTCACATTGCAATAATTAGTGTCATCTTAGGTCCCTTCTCTATTTTCAGAAATGAGCACATTTCCCTGGTCTGGCCAGGGTGCTGATTTTGTTCATCAGGATGGTGGCAGCTGTGGTGAACATTGTAGTTAAACCTAGGTACAGTGCTTTCTTTATCTCTCCAGGGGGTGTTCAAACATATTTTATTTCCAGTTTCTAAATATAGTAGTGAAACAAAAGAAGAGATAAGACAACAAATCTAGGATTAGTATTCAGTTCTCTTTTAAGCAAATTTTTCTACCATAAGAAAAGTGTAGTGGAGCCTCACTAATTGGCATACCTTAAAATGAAAAGAAGAATACATTTTCTCACTACTTCTCAGGATTTAACAAAAGAGCACCGCAAGGAAAATCTCTGGTTACTCAGTAACTTTTTCAAAATGTACTACATTACTTTTACTAGCACATCATGAAGTTAAACAGTTGAATTACATTTGTCAAAAATGAATGAGTGAGACTCACCTTAATGATTTGTCCTTTTTTAAAAATTGTGTTCACTTACAATTGGGTTTTCTACTGTGTGTGTGTGTTAGTAATGTTCTACTGTATTTGGATAATAAATTAAGCAACATGGCATTGAAACATTCTCCTGCATCTGACTGTGTATGGTAGATAGTTCATCATTCACTCATATGGATAGTACTTCATTCACATCTGCTGCAGAACTTCTTAATAATAAAAGCTAACTTGTCTAAAGACACATAGATTAAAATTCTTACTGAAAATGTGTTTGTTCCCTGTGTCTGATACACCAGTCTGGGAAGGAATCATCCAGGGTTAATTCTTAGTATTTTCTCCAATTAGTCAGAGGAGATTTTCCACCCATCTAGAAAATTACCAGCTGTAGTAAATCCCTAGGTTCCACGTGGTCATGACTGTAAATCTGAAGCCTCCAAAGGTCTTGTTTTCTGCTTGTAACTACTCTGAGTGAAAAAGAAAGTAGCAATTTATCAGCTGATTTAGTAGATATCAACACATGTTTAGATAAGAAATTATCACTGTGTACATTATTTTAAAATACAAATAACAAAATGGAATATTTTACTTCCTTTGTTCATTACCTGGTAGCACTGTGGTTCTCAAACTGTGATCTGTGGTGTATTGCTGGTCTAAATAGCTCTTCTAGTCTTCAAGAATGATGCCCATTGCTATTTGTAAACCAGCCCATTTCTGTCTTTGGCTCACATAATGCTGTGACTAGCTAAAATTAACAAACAAATGCATGTGCGCATACACCAGTTTGCACCCTGCACTGCTGCTTCATGTTTTCCTTTGGTGGGAGTTTCTTTGGTATAAATTCAACCGTGGTCTTATTTACTGACAGCATTAAATTGGAGGGGTAGCAAACATACAGGCGGACAGAAGTAAAGTGACCCGAAGAGATTAGAGTGCTGGGGGCTGCAGGCAATCAAGGTTATATGTAAGATGGACATCAAGGGAGAAGAAGTCAACAGCACAAATACAAAAAGAGTGCCGTAACCAGACAGCTGGGCCTGTTACTTGAAAAAGTGTGTTTATGTCTTGTCTCCTTAATATTGTCTAATCTTTACATGCAACCATTGAATGCAGATAAATTATGGTATTAGGATTGGAAATGCAGTGGTCCAGGAAAGACTTCTATGTTTAAAAACATATAGACAATATAGTTACATGTAAACAAAAGGAAAAGTTAGTTCCTAGTATGTTCTACATATTGACAGTAGAAACTTATGCAAAATTATATACAGTCTGAAACATTAAAGGCAGATGTATTTGGTAAGGTAACACATTCTCACGTGAGATGTAACCTTAATTTGTACAATTATTTCATTGTTGGTAAACATTTCCTGATATTTCATGGCAATAATAATTTACCTCCAAAATTATTTCCCTAGAATTGAGTGAATTTAGAAATCTGGCACATGTATGTGAATGTATAGTTACTCATGATCTCTATTTTATCCACTGGAGCCTTTTCAAAATTCAATATTAGGAGCTTGATCTTTCTCTGTTTAGTTACCATTGTACCGTGATAATCACCATAGTAAAACCGTAAATGGAGAGAGATCATGTAGCATGCTTTAATTTAATTGGTTTCTCCTGAGACACAGGTCTTTTATGTTTTAGGACTGGCTGTTTCAATGCAACCGTACTACTGTGGTAATTTAGAGGAGAACTAAGCTCCTCCTAATGGTGCATTGAGAAAACGCTCAATCCATAAAGGGTATGTTCAACTCTAAGCTCATATTAGCATTTGTAATGTGAGGGCAAATGTATCATTTTGAGCTCTGCATAAACCTCATTCTATTGATGGTGAATTATATTATCCATTCAAATAGTTTTACCAGTAGAACTACAAATGGAGCATGTATGTGTATTTTAGATGGGGACAGGAGGTGTTGAGGCAAATGCACTTCTGCAGTTTAAGAATATATTTAACTGCATTATCAAACTACTGTTCAGTACCTTGTGTCAGATTCTGTCTATAATCCTCTGTAGTAAATGAAGAAAAAGATTTTTTTTAAAAATATAGGCCTTATAAGATGCATATTCTTTACAGAAGACATGTTTCGTAGCTTTCATACAGCACAATTACATTATCACATCATTTGAGGTAAATTGGGGTGATACTTCCACCCAGCCTTTGTTTGCTAATCTGAAAATTGAGTGCTTTAATCATTAATAAGAGAAGAAAATAAATGTTATTTTATTGCCGAAGGATTAGTTTTTGTAAGTACATGCAGTGCATTTTTGGTAGATTCATTTCCTATTTACTATATATGGTTTGGGAAAGATTGAGCTGTATGAAGTGGCATGTAGATGTACTTCCCCAAGAGAAGCTCCAGGAATAAATTATGACTCAGAATGTCACAGTTCCATCCCTGCTTCCCTCCTCCTTCAGAGAGAAATAACAATTTATGCCGCTTTATAGGGTGTGGTTAGTTCCCTTCTCACAGCTCTCTCAGCTATGCTGGCTGGCAAGTTGGTGGGAACACAGCTACGTTCTCATTGTTTACCCCGCATCCCACTCACTTGCTTATGCTCTGCTTCCACACTAGACCTGGGACCAAGATTTGGGTAGATTTACAGGACAAGTGTTACTCCCCTGTGCTGCAGTGTGAAGGTTCAAAGCCTCCTGTAGGATTAATCATTCTTCTTAGCTGTGTTTTGAGACAGTAGACAAAATATTCTTTTACAAATATGCTGTCATTACTTTTGTACATTGTACAATTAAATATTTTGATGACCTAACATTAAATGAGAATAAGAACATTAACTATTAGGTATATTTGTTTTTTAATGTGTGAGATTATTATTTCTATTGACTTTTTATAATGTAACATTAAGACCTTCTTTTTTAAACCTACCAACTGAAGTTGTCATAGAAGGTTGACTTCATCTGTGCCTTTTTCTTGGGCACTGTCTGAGGAAGAGTCTATTCCTTAAAAGTCAAAATGCTTTTATCTCATTAGTCTATTAAAATAATTGCCTATAACATTTAGCATTGGGTCTACTTATTTAAAAATAACAATGATCTCTTATCTAGTGCTTTACATCTATAGTTCTCAAACCACTTTACAAAGGACAAGTATCTGTGTTCATTTTACAGATGGGGGGAATGAGGTTCAGACCGGTAAAGTGACTTACCCAAGGCTACCCTGCAGGTAACTGGCAGAGCTGGAAATGGGACCTTCACTTGTGATTCCCAGTCCAGTACACTGTTTGCTACTGAACCATGCTGTCTCCCCTGACAGCCTATGGTCGACTGTTCTGTCTGTTATCGATCAGAAAGGAGCAAATGTATGTGAATATGGACCAACTGTGGCGGCAGAGTATGGAAAGAATGGAATAGTGAATATGGGGCACCTTCTCTTTTCTTCTTAGCTGGTGGCCATCCCTTCATGGCCTCTCTGTTACTTTGTGGCTCCACAGGCATTTGAACGTGTTACCAGCTAGAGAGGGGCAATGCGGGGGCATAGCTATTCTAGGCAATTTGCTCCACTAGTAAATTTGCATATTTTCCAGTAGGAAAACACTGCAGGAATAAGCAGTACCAATTTGTACCAGGTAGTTGGTCCCCACTGTGGAAGCATTAAGTGTGTGGTCATAAACAGGTGAGCAATTGCCATGTAGCCACCAAACTGGAAATAGAGAGCCCAGGACATCGCCATCAGGGGCAGGCAGCCTTTGCAGGTTTCCTGAGAGATCCACAGATATGGCATGCTGATTCCATGTTGATACTTGGAGTCCATATGATGCTAAGGTCATGGCCCGTGTCTCTTCTGTGCTGTTCCTAATCTTCCTCTCCTTAGAAGACTGTGTCACATCTGTGCAGTCACTGACTTGGAACTTTTTGTGGAGATATTCTCTCCTTCCATATTTTTTTCTGCTGAAGGATATGACTTGGCCCTTTCTTTGTAAATAATTTTGTCTTTTTAAATCCACAGATGGAACAATTCATAGAATATTATAAATGGTGGAGGAACTGCATATCTGGATTAGACAAACAATCTTTTACTTATTCTAGTGGCAACCCTCAACATAGATACTAATTTAAATGTTTTCTTTCCTTCTTTTTCCCATGTAGAGTATGTGTGTGAGATACTGAGTTGTAAGAAAGTAATGCTTCATGATATCGTGAGAATCTCAGCTGATTAAAAGGTTTATTAGCTGTTGGAGTAACACTGATCTTTCTATAAGCAACCTATTAACCTGTTTTTCTTGCTTTGTTCTTATCAAAACTTTAGTGTTGACTTTTAAAGATTGGTATGTGAAGAACGTCAAAACATTGATTTTTCAGCTGCATGCTGCCTGTCACAGATGAATCAAGGCTGAATGTATGTGGTGCGGCATTTTAAATTTTTGTTGTTGATTCTTGCTCACATGGAGAGCCCTTGGGACAGATGGCCCCTCACTGTTGATGGTTCGATTACAGTGATCACCCACAGCTTCAGAGGAGTGCGAAGAAAAGAAATTGCTTTCTTTGTCAAGGTGTTTTCAATTCAATTCTCACCCATTAGCCCTGTTTGGTTAAGTTTTGAATTACTCCATCAGGTGACTGATGAGTTTATTTTTCCCCATGTTATTAAAATAGATCTGGTATACAATGGAAAGGAAAAGCAAAAGTAGATTTATTCTTATTGATCTGTACAGCACTCTTCATTTGTAAAGTGGCTTGATACATTATGAACGAATAAGACACAATGAATACTGAATCAAAAGTAGCTGGAAAAGATATTTTTATACATACAGTTTTAAGGATTCTTAGATGTTTTTCATGTAAGTTCTTCAGTAAACTATATGTATAGGCTATACAACTAACCTTTGGTGGTGGTGGTGGTGATGATATTTAGTCCTCTTTGTGTAAATAAGAAAAAAAAATAGTGTTCTCAAGTTAAATTCCTTGTGGACTATTATTCACATCACAAAACTACAAAATATAATCTGATACAGTTGGCACATTCACAGTTAGAGAGGTTTCTGATTATGCTATTTTAGAGACTCCCCAGAGTGGGAATTGGTCTATCAGATCAGGTTTGGGTTGTTAGTGTCACACTAGCTTTCTGATGCTTCCCTACGATTACCTGTGGGGGAAAAACAAAGGACTTAGATTTCATAAATACAAAATATACGTCTTGATTGGGAAATTGAGAGCGAGGAGGAGGGGGAAAGAATTTCAATTTGAGTCTTTTTGTAAAAACAAACAATTCCATTCACCCTACTTTTTCACATACAAGCCTGGTAATAATTAAAAATATCCCATCCCTGTCTCGCATTGTCATTGAATTGTACTGACATTGAAATGTGAATCTGTTCCTTTAATTGGCTTAAATTTAATAAAAGTGATGTAGAACCCAGATCCTCAGTTGCAAACCTACCGTTCCTAGGTACATGCATCATGCAACCCCATTCATCACACCATTGCTTCTGCACGTACTGTGTTCCAGTGGCAGTATCAATGGGGCTGGGTTTGCAAGGCTGACTGAAAGCTTGAGCCCCATAGATTACAACTGATAGGGGAAGGAAAGTGATTTGGCTGAGGATCATTCAGGTGGTTGCTGATTTGAGGAGACTTAGTTTTATTAGGCTGCCTGATGGTACTCTGCCTCTGAGCAGATTTGTAGTAAAGTAATATTCACAAGGACAGATAGTAACTACATCATGGTTTCATTGTGTCTTATATTCACAATATACTCAGGACTAGAAGGATGCAAATCATGGTATAGGGATGTTGATGATAGTCACATACTTGCTGGAGCTCCCCAAAATGTTGTAGGCAGCCCATTTCAAGACTGATAATGCCAGCCTCTGCTTTTACTGTGGCAGTGAAGAGGGGCTAGATGGTGAAAATAAGAACACCCTAAGGCCAGGGCCGGCTCTAGGATTTTTGCCGCCCTAGGCAAAAACAATTTTGGCCGCCCCCC
>NW_020664562.1:11933939-11938375 GCF_002925995.2 Terrapene triunguis | reverse complement strand
GGAGGTGAGCTAGGGCGGCGGCGGCACATTTTTAGGGGCGGCATTCTGGCGCCGGCCATGCCGCCCCTAAAAATGTGCCGCCCCAAGCACCAGCTTGTTTTGCTGGTGCCTAGAGCCGGCCCTGCCTAAGGCCTTTGGATGGTGATAAGGTAATCAATGGGTGATAGAGAACCACAATACAGATGAAATCTTTATTTTCTGGAGTTGTGCTACATCTTGCAGTACAGCTGAATCCAAGAAAGCCCACTATTTAATGGATTCATCCATTTTCAATGTTTTGCAGTTCTAGGCATACCAGTCATGTGCTATGATTTAGAGGAAGGTCAGATATCAAACAGAGTTTGGTCATCACAGAGCTGTGTGGTATCCCACTATTTAAGAGATTTGGTAGATGCTGCAGCGATTCAGTAAAAGGTGCTGTAAATTGTCAGGCATCTCTACTCAATATCTAAAATATTTCCTTGTTCAATATGTCTCTCTTCTCCAACCATATGAGCATTACATTAGCTTTCTTCTTTCCCTGAAAAGGTACAAGAGAGCTAGCTTTCAGTCTTCTTGCTGTTTTTAGCTCTGTTTTTAATTTTATACAGAAGCATCAGTGTTTAGATTTATTTTTGCCAATTTTATTTGGACTTTTTTTCTAGCATGTGAAGGATCTAGATTACAGCATAGCATTGCTTTTGAATCTTTTCCAACAGCAGTCTGCTAGGAAATGGTGAATATTTATTGCTACTCTTTTGTGCCATTTTTCAAGCCAGGCATTTTACTTTAGAGCACCTTGACTATTTTTATATATGCAGGTCCCTGGATGTGGCCCTCTCTAACTTCATGTTAGAGCCTTTAGATGAGCTGGCATTTCCTAAAGGAAATTAGATAGAAAAGAGTATGGCACATATATCCAAGAAGATACTAGAGATCTAGTGTCTATGAGATTCAAAAAGCTCTTTAGATTTTTCCATATGAAGTCTATAGTTTTCACAAAGTAAACATAGCCTCTTCACTACTGAAGTTAAATGCTTCTTGCTCAGTCTTTTTCCAGTTTGACCCCCATTGGTAGGGGGCATATTAAGCAATAGGATAGATATATCGGGTACATTTAAATGCACAGCCGGTATGCTTGTTCCTGATTTACTCAGCATATATTGTTCAATAATAATTGGGTTGAAATCATATGGATCTTTCTCAAAATCAATCTTGCAATAGCAATCTAGCAAAATATCCGCTTGATCTCAGGAAGGGGATGCTCTGCACAGTATCCTTAAGTATCTTGAATATTGCACTTGAATCTTGAACGATAACTACATGCTGTGTTTTTCAACAGAGGTCTAAGGTGGCATAGTGAGCTAGCTTTTCACCTTCAACTGGATGCAAAACTTGTATTTGGTTATAAGTGTAAATGGCTTTGGTAGCCTCATCCTGTTCAGCCATTATTCAATTCACAAAACCATTGCACAAGTTGGCTCATTTAGTGTTTGCTCAAGAGAGGCTTGGCACAAGAATAACGGTTGTATTGTAGGTATTAAGTGATGTGCATTAGCAGTGATGTGTGCGGAAGCTTGCACAGTGCCTGCCTCCCTGTCCTGTGCTTGTCCGTCAGTTGCTGATTTTAGACCCTAATTTTCATGATCAGTAAATTCACTCACAGATGAAAAATAAAAAGGAATAAGTAATACTTTAGTTACCAACGGGCACATAGCAGTTTACAAGTTCACTCTAATGAGTTGGTAGCTAAAGGAAAAGCAACTCCATCTTATCTTGCAGAAAGACCAAGTAAAGGTTGGACAGACATACTCATTTTATCTGTGCACTTTCTGTGCAGTGAACCTTCACCCTGATTAAGGTTTTATCCAGAAGCATGGCTAATAGCATTGCAACCAAAAAAGACCCTTTCTTTATGTACCTATTTAGCTGAAAATGACTTATTGCTCTGTCCTTCAACGGTAACAAATTCTTGGGTAAAGGGATTGACCTATAACTCTAACGGGAATGGCAAGTTGTGGCTAGAAGTTTTTACACTACTTATAAGAAGGAAAAAAGTACATATTTCCTGGTTTCTGTGAGTTGCATACACACATGGCACCTTGACAACTGTTTCTCAGAATTGTCACAAATACTCATAGTGCTGTCAGCTGAAACACTGGATCCAGAATGCAGTATCTTGAATCCTACAAGGTATTTGTGGGAGTAGTTTAGTTTTTTGCATTTTTTTTAACAACGTAGATTTACTGAGTTCTTTGAGGAGCCATTATGATACAAGTTAAGACAGAGGTACTTTGAAATAAATCTATGCTAAATTATGTGGCCATTGGCTCTAGCCAGTGCCTTTACTATGTCATGTACATATACATCAGATTCACATACTTAAGTAGAGACTGTGCCAAATTCAGACCTGGAATAAGTAATTTAGTCATGACACACATTTGGAGTCACTGAAGTTATTGAAGAATTATAGTAGTGGGAGTGAGAGCAGAATTTGGTCCAGTGACTTCAAATGTGAGTTGGGCTGCCTAGACCATTGTTTAATTTGGTCTATTGTTCTTGAAACATTTTTCAGGTGAATTACTTTTGAATTGGCAAATTTGTTACCTTCCTTCACTGTCTCTTAAAAATGTCCATTTCTGAAACACGAATGGTGCACGTGAAATTGGTGTCGTGAAACCATTTTTTCTTACAACTGAATCGTACGTCTCTGAAAAACTGGTTATATCATAATACCCTGGGTCCAGGTTACAAGTGAAGGAATAGAAACACATACATTTAAGACTCATACAGTCTGACTCATACATTTAAAAAAACCTTAAAAATGATCTATCATAGTTTTTGTTATAACTCATATGTCATAATTTTAAGCTTCATTAACTGATGACCTGCCATGTCTAGAAACAATTTCTGTGTTTAACTGGGGGAAAAGGGATTTCTAGCTCTACAGTGGTACAAGTCTGTCATTCCTCCTGGTACTGATTGTTCATTGAACCTTAGAGATGGATCTGAAAGGAAAGTCATCAGTATAAGAATCACATCTCTATCTTGACATGTGTTACCTACCATTATTACAAGAAACACCTAAGATTACTATAATTGAAAAAGACTACTAAACAAATTATTTTCTCTTTTTCCACTTTATTTACTTTGTGTATTTGACAGTACTTAGTGCAGTCGGTTTCATTGACTCTATGATCAGTCATTTTCCCTTTTTAGTTTGTGTGAGTCTTTCACACAGCAACAAGGGAGTGAGTGAACAGGTCACATTTTCAAAAGTGCCCAAGACCCATTTTCAAAAGTGATTTATGCACTTTGGTGCCTAAGCCCCATTGCCTTTCAATGACATTAGGTTCCTGAGTGCCTAAATCACTTTTGAAAATGGGTCTTGGGCACTTTTGAAAATATACACCCAATCTGTATACACATCTACATAAGATATATCATATGTAATTACTGTAATTAAAAAAATCATGTGACAAGTATATATAAATTCAATTAAACTTGAAACTTTTCTTCCCTCATTTGCACGTTACACACTTAATCCATCTCCTCTGGGACTACTTCTAATGAAGCCTGGTTTAATAGATGGCAAGCTTACAGAATATCACTGTTTAGAACACAGTATTCAGAATCAATCATACTCTGTCCTTTTTCCTTTGTCTAGGTTATTGAAATTGGATTTAATTTTGTAAATATGTTTTCTTACACTTTTTGTAAAGGAACCCTCTCTAACTGGGTACCTGCTTTCTGTAGTAGCTCTCCTATGAAATACTACAGTAAGAACAGACTCTTAACATTTCAGTAAAAGTTTTTTTTTAATATTCATACTTTAATGAGCAGAAATGCATCGAGTGCATGATTTGCATACAAATGTGCTTTCATGTATTTCTTAAAGTGGCACTCTCATTTGCATATTGTCTTTAATCTGACATTTTTAAGTGCCAGAAAAGTTAGCAAGTGTTCCTTAGTTTCTCTTTTTTATGAAGTTTCTCCACTCTATTCTGTGTTTGTTCTTTCTTTTGATTACCGATGCCTGGCAAATATTGTAACTTCCTTCCCTTCCCACTCTACTCTGCCTCCTCTCCATCCAACTACTAGAATATGCTTCACGTTCATCCTCCAGAACCTAGGAGCCTGAGACCACTCCTAAACTCAGATCTTCCTGACAACAGTATATCACGTATTAGTACACCCCTGTATATACTGTGTGAAACTGTTAACAAAGAGATTTTAATATGATATATAGAAGTCATCTTTGCTAGCAGTAACTTTTATATTTATGTGAATGCTGTTTCATCACCAAATGAATTCATCTTTGAAAATACTTACATTGTATGTTATGGTTGGTCTTTTCTCTTGTTTTGTTTATAAATAACTATAACAGTAGCAAGCTATTATATTAGAGTGGCAGCGCCAATATAATTAAGATTGAGATTCTCTATTTAGTTATGGCA
>NW_020664562.1:11907930-11933929 GCF_002925995.2 Terrapene triunguis | reverse complement strand
GCAGCGCCAATATAATTAAGATTGAGATTCTCTATTTAGTTATGGCAGTTAAAAGCATATAACTCTCATACTTATTTGAGAGCTGAGGAGTACTTTAAAAACTAGGCTTTAGGTTTTTTGTGCACTGAAATAAAATTTTAACAAAACCAAATATACTTAACATTTAAGTAGGTGATCTGCTTTATCATTTTCTCCTGAGGGAATAGGTTGACAAGTTAGATTTATTCATTGCAGTCTTTTAATTTATATAGATTGATAGATATCTAGATAGATAGATAGATATATAAAAAGCAGGACTGTCTGGAATAAACTTCTAATCTCAACCAGGGATTTTTTTCAATATGTGTCTTTTTCTATATGTAGAACTCAGCCCATAGGGGAGACAGTTTGCTTGAAACCAAGTCTGTAAAGGTACACTTATAGCTTTTATTGAACTGCCAGATTAAGTGTCTGTGCTAATTAAGTTATACTGATTTTAGGAGAATGTTAGTGTTCTGTGAGTTTGACAGTGAGACAGTGATTTTTGCATAACATTTATTTCCTAGTGAAATATTTGAAAAATTACATCCTGATATTTTGTACTCAAGCTTTTCCATTTTTACATGTTTGAAAACACAAATTTTATAACACATACTGTTGTGATAAAATCTATTACTTTTATTTTTCTCTTGGTTTTGTTACAAATATATCTACAGAGGCTAAAATGCTTTCACCAAATATATAGTTATCCATGCTGTACTGTTATCACTGATGAATTGCTTCCACTGAGAATATACTCTCTCTCTTTTAATCTGTATCCTACTTCTTTAGAAAAAAATACAAACTAAGCACAATCTGGGGAAGAGGAGGTTGGATTAAAACACTTTTGAACCATTTATTAAGTGTTGCATGAAGACTCAGTTCGATAAGTGTGTGTTCAGTGTTACTCAGGGAGAGTGTATTGTGACTGGTGACACTATACAGTAGAACCTCAGAGTTACGAATACCAGAGTTACAAACTGACCAGTCAACCACACACCTCATTTGGAACCAGAATTGCACAATCAGGCAGTAACAGAGACAAAAAGAAAAGGAAAAAAAAAAAGAAAAAAGAAAAAAGAAAAAGAAAAAAAAGAAAAGGCGAATACAGTACAGTACTGTGTTAAAAGCAAACTACTAACAACAACAACAAAGGGAAAGCAGCATTTTTTCTTCTTAACAGTAAAGTTTCAAAGCTGTATTAAGTCAATGTACAGTTGTAAACTTTTGAACGAACAACCACAACATTTTGTTCAGAGTGACGAACAGTTCAGAGTTACTAACAACATCCATTCTCGAGGTGTTTGTAACTCTGAGGTTCTACTCTACATTTCTTGAGACTTAGATTTGTATTTCTTTCTTGAAGTTTTCTACTATTTTAGGCTGAAGTTGACCCAACCTGTCTCCACACAAGTCCTGAACAATCAGGTTTCAAATACCAATTTCTCCCTGTAATCAGTGGGTAAGGTGCAGAGTGACAGTATATCCCCTGCACAGCTTCTGTTCCAGACTATGGGCTAGACTCTAGTGGCTGCAGATCTCCTTTGCACCCTGCGTGCTTATTTTTGCTCACTGTATCCATGTAAATGTGGATCCTCTTTTCCCCTCCCATGCTAGCCTGTTTGGGACTTCTATTAAGAGCCTCTACAGCAGTGGTTTTCAATCTTTTTCCATTGTGAACCCCTAACATTTTTTTGAATGGAGGTGTGGACCCCTTTGGAAATCTTAGACATAGTCTGGGGACTACTGGTAGTCTGCTGACCATAGGTTGAAAACCACTGCTCTACAGCATTCAGGTTCTCCAACCTAATCCCTGAGAAACCTTTCATTCTTCCCACCCACTCTCACGCTACCCAGTAAAAGTAACTGTTGTGCAGAGGGCAGGGCTGGCTCCAGGCACCAGCTTAACAAGCAGGTGCTTGGGGCGACCAAGGGAGAGGGGCGGCACCTGTGGCAATTCGGGGACGGCAGGTCCCTCACTCCCTCTAGGAGCGAAGGACCTGCCACTGAACTACCACCGCCAATCGCGGCTTTTTTTTTTTCCCCCCCCAATTGCCGCCGCCGATTGCGATCGCGGCTTTTTTTTTTTTTTTTTTGCTTGGGGCGAGCCCTCTTCACTTGGATGTTTTTTACCCTTTGTGGCTAAATTGGTAACAAAAATATGTGGGGAAAGTAGTCAGAAAGTTTCAGCATATGTAGTAGTATAAAACTGTAGACTATAAAGAAATGTTATTAACCATATATGTAATGTAACCAATAATGTAAGCCTTATCCCATGAGCATTTTTATCCATTCTTATGTGCAGAATCAGATTTGAAAATTAAAAGCAGTATATTTATTCAATTCTTTTGTAAAAATTTACTATAAAAGGCACAGACCAATAAACTCCATGGAGCTCTGATTGATAATGAAATATGTAAGGCACAAAATATGAAAGAACTATGAGAAGCAGAATTCCATGGTACCATAGAGAATGATACCTGGACAAGCATCCTGCAAAATGCACTCACAACCACATCTTCACCTTTGTGGTGAGAGTTCCAGTGGAAGTAATCACACTTTGCCCCAGTAGTCACCAACAAAATGAACTAATGCAGGCTTCACCTCTTCTGGAGAGGATATGGCCAAGTCCCTTTGGAGACTGCCCTTCCCACCCCCCTTGAGTAGATTAGGAAGTGCCGTTCTCTCTGTCTCATAACACAAGAACAAAGGGACATTCAATGAGATTAAAAGATGGCAAATTCAAAACTGATAAAAATGAAATACTTTTTCATGCACTGTGTACTTAGACTGTGAAACTCATTACCACAGGAAGTTATTCAGGCCCAGAATTTAGCAAGATTCAGAGTGGTCATAATTAATGATGACAATAATTTTAGAAGGGATATTAAACTATGTTTCAGGGTGTCGCGTCCAGGTCGTGGGCGGCCTGACCTAGTAGTCAGTGCCAGAGTTCATGGCCACAGGACAGGAGTTTAGGAGTCAGCTGAGTCAGGATATTAGTAAGTCAGAAGCAGGAGAAAAACTGAAAGTCAGAACCATGAATTAGATGCCAGGAAATCCAGGAGCAGGAAGCACAAGGCATGCAGTCCAGAACAGGGTGGAACCCATTTGTCCTGTTCCTGCTGCTGACTTAAGTAGGGCCAGCCAGCCTATCAGCTGCTCCAGGACTGCAGGAGAGGAGCCTCAAACTGGGGTTGGGCTTCATGTGTCCCAGGTACACAAGCATCAGCAGGTGGTCAGATGGAGGGCTGGAACATGGCTACTCCTAGAAACCCTGCAGATACCGGTTCAAGACACGTGGGTCGTGACACAGGGTTTAGGACAATCTCTGACTATTAGGTATTTAGGATGAAACCTAATAACAGAGGTAGATTATCCCATGTTTGCCTACTGCAGGGTTCTTACACTTTCTTCTGAAGGACTGGCCAGTGTTTGAGCCAAGCTGGTGGAGCAGCAGTCTGATCCACTTTGGCTATTCCAATGTTCTCTAATTGAACTCTCTCTATGTCCTGTTGTGGAATATGAGGCTTTAAAGGTTTTCATTGATATGAGGTTTTTAGGTATGAATTAAAGATTATTCAATTTTTAAAATAATTTTTGTGGTAAAATAAAGGATACGTATTTAATTTTTTTCATAATTTTCCCATGACAAACCACTGTATATTAATTAACATATCTTCTTTTTTAAATAAATCTTAAAATGATGACTATTGTATTTTTAGTCCTGGCAAAGCTATGACTTTTCCTATTTTTGTCACAACAAACAGCCAGCCTTACACATCACAATAGCCTGAGGATCCACTGCAAAACCTGCAAGTGAAGGAAAGGAGTGTACGTTACCCTCCAAGCTATTACTGTCAAATCTTAGCTTACGTTAAGTTTCTATAATCATACAGAGGTTAAAATATTGTTCCTGTGAACACTTGAAAAGAATCGAGTTAAAAAGAAAACCTTACAAAATTTCCAAGGTAATCAATTTCCCTTTATTTACTCTTGCAGGCTAACAGTGAATCTGTTTCAGCCTGTTAACCTTCCTTTGGAATCCTTTATGGCTCTGCAGGGCAGTAACATAACAGGGCCTTTGTTATGCTTTCATTAGAGCTTTTTGTATATCAACTGGCCTCAGGACTAATGTTTTGACATTAGTGTTAAATTTTGTTGATTGCTTAACATACTATTATTTTGTGTTTAATTTAAAGTCACATTCACAAGGAGAAAAATACTAGAAAAAGTATAGGAAAAGAATCCCAAGCTAGTCAAATGGCCAAAATAATTAATTCTGTTATTCCATGGAGTGCTGTGAAATAAAGGGAACAAATAAATTTCTCTAATACCTGTGGAGGCCCTTGCTGTGCTTGTATGAGAAGTTGTATTTATATGGGTTGCTTATATTACTTACTGTGTGCACTAACTTGGCCATGCATTTCTGTGTACTACTTCAGAATTGTGAAAAGAATTGTATGGGATCCTTCGCACTTCATGTCCATATCTGTCAGCATTGTGTAACCACAGTTCTTTCAGAAACTGCATTACCTTGTCTTTTACTCAGCGAACACATGGCTACCACTAACCCACCCAGTTCTGTAAAGAAGCATGGGTACAACATCTTAATTGCCTACTTTAAAAATAAACAAAAAGAAGTCCTTAAAATTTCCAGGCCTAGTCCTTCTAAGAACATCCAGTATCTTCATCTAGTATGCCTCAAACTTGACTTGTTCTCAGTATCATCTAATGTATTTGTTTTCTTCTGCTTAACAGTCAGATCATGGCTCTTGGTTAGTGTCCAGTGTCACCAGTTTTTTTAACCTTTTTTTCCTTTCTCTGCCAAAGGATATGTTCTGTTTTTTTCTGTCAGAACTCAAAAAATGTCTCCACATTTTTCTGAGGAATTGCTATACTGGCACAGACCATTGATCTAGCTAGTCTTGTGCCTTGTCTCCAACAGCATCCTTTATTTGATTTAGAGGAGAAGGTGATTCCCCCACCGACTCCTGGAATGCACACAGGTATGAGGCTCACATTAAGCCCTGAAAAATGAGTGTTAGCTAGTAGTGACTCATAAAAGTTGAGTCCTCGTGCTGTGCTCTCCACAAACCTGAAGGAGCAGAGGTTGAGGCCAGTCTGTGATTGTACTACTACTCAGGTCACTGAAATGACATTGTTCTCTATAGCCATCATACTTGTAGAGAAGGGCTAATGGTCTGTATCATTCTGATTTGAATACAGCATTTTTGCAATGAAACTAAAAGTAACTCCTCACTTAACGTCCTCCCGTTTAACGTTGTTTCAAAGTTACGTCGCTGCTTAATTAGGGAACATGCTCGTTTAAAGTTGTGCAATGCTCCCTTATAACGTCGTTTGGTTGCCTGCTCTGTCCACTGCTTGTAAGAGTCTGTGGAAGAGCAGTGACTTTACAAGGGAGCATTGCACAAGTTCCTCTTCTCCACCTCCTCCCACTCCCTCCCAGCGCTTCCCCCCACCGCCAAACAGTGGCGCTTAGGACTTTCTGGGAGGGAGGGGGAGGAGCGGGGAAGTGCTGTGTCTCCACTCCTCCCCCTCCCTCCCGGAAAGTCCTAAGCGCGAAGAGCTGGGAGGGAGGGGCAGGAGCAGGGAAGTGCCGTGTCTCCGCTCCTCCCCCTCCCTCCTTCCCTCCCAGAAAGTCCTAAGCACCGCCAAACAGCTGTTTGGTGGCGCTTAGGACTTTGCGGGGGGGGGGAGGGGAAGGAGCGGATGGATATGTGGCTGCTCCGGAGAGGAGGTGGAGTGGAGGTCGGAAGAGGTGGCCCTGAAGTGGAGCGGGGACAGGAAGAGGCGGGCCTGGGGCATTTCCTGGCAAAGTCGGCACCTGTTCTTCTCTGGGTAAGCTCCCGCTGCTGCTGCGAAGGTGCTTCCTAGCGTCCTTGCCTGCAGCGGGCTGTGCCTGTGTGGGGTAAGCCAGGGGCACTTCCAAACCACAGTACAGTACTGTATAGTATATAATGCCTTTTGTCTGCCCCCAAAAAATGTCCTTGGAACCTAACCCCCCGCATTTACATTAAATCATATGGGAAAATTGGATTAGTTTAACATCATTTCACTTAAAGTTGCATTTTTCAGGAACATAACTACGACGTTAAGTGAGGAGTTACTGTAATAGTTTAAGATGACCTGTACTAGGGAAACATACTGTGTTACCATAAAGACATAACGAATACAATCAACTTTCAAAATATGTACTCACCAATGCCAAATTATTGACTAGGTGAATGCATTACCTCTCCCTTCCACTGAAGCAGCCAGGCTTGAACCTACGGGAATAATGCAAAGTAGGAAGAGAGGGAAAAGGTGCTTTTGGAGAAGGGGAATGGGGACGTTGTGAATCTCCTGTTTTCATTAGGCCAGTGTGGGAGAAAAGGTAGAGAACATCTACTATCGCTTTGTCAGGAAAAAAGGCTAGAGATGCTCTCCTGCTTGCTTCAGATACCCAATATCCTGATGATTAAAGGCCTGATCTACTAAGGCCTGGTCTACATTTAAAATTTTGCTGGCATAGATATTTTGGTTAAGGGTGTGATATTTTGCTAACAAAGCTATTCCTGTTAAAGCCCTAGTGTAGATGCAATTATACTAGCAAAAATATTTTTGCTGGTATTCTTATTTTGCTGCAGGAACTAGTTTTTCTGGTTAAAAATCCTTTTTTTTTTTTTGGTGTTATAAACTGTGTCTACGCTATGAGAGTTTGCCGTTATACCAGCAAACCTTTTAAGAGTAGACATGGCTTAAGTAAAGGCTGAAAGATGACTCTGTGGAAACCTCTGATTGTCCTGGATCCATTGTGGATCCATCATTTCTATCAGTTTTGGCTTGTAACATTTATTTGCTAAGTTTTTTTTTTTAAAACTTAAAGCTGATTTAGCTACTCTGTTACCCACCAATGGGTGTCTTTATAAAATGGAAAGTGACAGAAATATATTCCATGCTTTAGATGCCCCCTCCTTTTATAGTTCATCCTTTAGACCCCTTTCTTTTGCAAGCCCACAAATGCTAATCCTCACCATTTGCCATGAACTTTATCATTTCCCCCTCATTAACATAATCAATTTTTAAGAAAAAATGTTAGAAGATAGGATTATCCATTGGGGACCCCTCGTGCACATTGCATTGTCTGTTGAGATTCTAGGCTCCTGAGACAGAGACTGTTGTTTTCTATGTTTAGGAATTGCTACCCCCAGAAGTTCAAAGATCATGCACGAGCACCCCAAAATATCATGAGTTTGGCTCAAAACATAAGATTTTAAATATATAATGACAGCATTGGCAACTATTGCACATTTATAATGTGTGATGCAATTTTTGGCCCCCACATCTCTACATGATTTATGTACCCCCTCAGACCCCCAATCAGTTCTGCACTTCCTCCAGCCCTTTGGCTGCCTCTTTTCCCCCAGCATGCCTCCATTTCTAATGTAGCTGTAGAGGCATTTCACCCCCACTTCCAGGTCTGGGGGGCCAACAGCTCCCGGGTCTCTTCTTCATTTCACAATCTCCTCCTTTCACCCCAAAGCCTCATGTGGGAAGCAGTTCCAGTAAGGGTCCTCTCCTCCCCCTTTCCATGCACAGTGTCTCAGCGTAGAGAGGGAGGAGAAGCAGAGAGGAGCTGAACCATTTTTTTAAGGGGGGAGGGATAGCTCAGTGGTTTGAGCATTGGCCTGCTAAACCCAGGGTTGTGAGTTCAATCCTTGAGGGGGCCATTTAGGGGACTGGAGTAAAAATCTGTCTGGGGATTGGTCCTGATTTGAGCAAGGGGTTGGACTAGATGACCTCCTGAGGTCCTTTCCAATCCCAATATTCTATGATTCTCAAGGGTCAGGAGCTGCCTTGAGCTGTTAGGTTCTTTCTTCCTCCTCCTCCTCCACTCTCTTCTTCTCTGAAAATAGTATCAGCTGCTCCCTCTTCCCCTACCCAGAAATTCTCTCAGCTCCTGAAGGGACATGGACAGCTCAACTTGCATGCTGCAGCATTTCTGATTGGCTGTTTTTTTACCAGGAGGCAGGGAACTGGTGAAGGCAGCCAATCGGAGGAGGTTTCCCCTTGGCACTCTGAAATTTATATGAAGGATTGCTGCTTCTCATGCCCAAATCCCATTGCTCATTATAAAATCATGAGAGCATTCAACACTGATGTCTCATACATAACTGAGTACACTGTTGTCATTTATCAAACAATAAAAAAAACCGTACATTTTTTTAAAGACTTAGAGCTCTATTTTGAAGCTTGTGAAGGACACACTTAGAATAATTTGTTGATCATATATTCATCATGTTATAACATTATCTGCTTCTAGTTTCAACTAAGCAACTTTTAGGAAATGACGTACTGACTGAGTTCCTTTTAACATAAAGCTGAAGCCTCTTCTTCTGCAAACATCATGTATTAAGTAATAAAGTTATGCAAGTGCATAGATGTTTGAATAATTGAGGCTTAACTGAGTTTTGCTACTTTCTGACTTATTGCACTATTGTGTTTCTTAGTATTGCTCTAGACAATTTTTTTCTATAGTTTATTATTCTTAAGGTTTCCTTGGCACATTAAATACTTCTCCTAGCTATGGAAGTAAGGAAGAAATTAGCTATCTGTTAAAGTGTGCTTTGGGTGTAGTTCTCACCCATCTCTTTGTTGTAGAACATATGTTTGTTCGGAGGAAGTTTTTTTTCTTGGACACAAGCAGCAAAGGAATTTTTAAGTACAGCTTATATGGTATTGTATTTTCAAAGTGAAAGTGATAGTTACATTAATAATTTAGACTTTAGAATTTCTTTTCCAAGACACTATTGTTTCAAACTAGATTTTCAAATTGTATTACTGTAGCTAGCTGTAAGTTTAATGTGTCTAGTAAGGTTTAAAATGAAATGTTTACTTACTATCCAAAGCATTTTTACTGCAGCGTTTTCTAGTCAAAATTGGGTCATGACAATCAGTTGTGTGCGTGGCATTTTTTTTAACCCAACATACATAGTTACTCTAGTTACACTACACAATAAATAGCATCCTAGCAATATTTTCATCTAACAAATTTTGATTTAATGTAAGCAGTTTACTACTCTATTTTGGAATCTAGAATCTGTTCCATGCAGGATTGTAGGAGCTGTAGTGTAGTAAAGTTCCATCTAATTTTTTTAAAATAAGATGTCTGGGTTATTTATTTATTTGTATTTTAAAAATAAAATGTGGTTGCTTTAGGTGTTCACAGCTGAGGAAGAAACAAGAGACTAATAATTGCTGTATAGGCATATTTGTAGCTATAGTTTATTAAATCAGGTAATATAGACTGAGAGACCACTTTATAATACTTGCTTTTTTTTAGATACATGTGAGGGGTATTTTCAAATACTTAATATTGTTTTCCTGATAAGATGTTTAAGATTTTAATTGTAAAGTATTCTTGGCCCAATGTTGAGCACGGTCTTGTGTAAGAAATGTGTACCATGGATTCAGTAGACTTGGGAAGAAGCCTCTTTACCGATTTAATTTAGGGTTTCTTCTCACTAGCACATTTACTTAGAATTAAGGCAAGGCATGTGTGCCTGACAGGTTGGTTAGAACTAGGAAACTCAGAGACACTCAATGGTTCATCAGCCAACTATGGTAACAGCTATTTCTGCTAGCAATTCCCATCCTCTCACCCATAAAATCAGCATAAAATTGACCTAACATTGCTAGATCAGATGGAGTATCTGGAAAGTAATCCTCAGGGGAAAAGAAAAATCAGTCTTTGTGAATCTGAAGATAAAATGCATAAAGTTGCAGAATCGGATTATTCTTTCTCTTTCTATTTTTAAATTCAGTGCCCCTTTGTTTCTTCTTCTGCAGCGCTTGTGAGAAGTTGCTACAAAGATATGTCAGATGTAGTGTGAGTCTAACCCCCAAAGCAGAAACAAGCATAATCTTTTATTAAAAAAAACAAACAAAAAAAACAGACTCAGATGATTACAATAAAATCCAAAGAAGGGTAGGGTGGACTTTTTTTGGATAGTGTTGGTTGGTTTCAGTGAAACAATGAAAAAAAAACAACTAGTGAACTTTCTTTCTGTGGCATAAGCAATATAGATATTTTCCTTTTAGATACTTATTTGATAACTTTACTACATCTATAAAAATATTAATAACAGATGAACACAACCACATAAATATTAGTAACTACAGTTCTGCGAAGCCTGTCTTTCTGAACATTTGGAGGAGATTGAGAGGCATGTTTTTTTTTTTTTCCTATTTGTCGGGTTGGATGCTTTTGTTTGAATTAAGATGGGGATTTTTTTTTTATGGGCTGTTTTGTTTTTGGGAGGGATTGGCCAATGGCCTGCCATTGCTGTATTGGACTGTATAGTTTTAGAGATCTGTCAGAGTACATAGAGCTGGAGGATAGGTGTGTCTTTTGTCTTTTTAATTTGTTTAACTTGAAATAAGTAAATAATATCCAGAGAAAAATCACACTGCAGTACATATAATTATAGCTCACTACAGTTGTTGGAACTTGAAAGAGAGAGTATGATAAAGCAGGGTGAAAATAAGAGAGAGCTGGTATAAAATAAATATAATGTAATGAGGCAGACACATAAGGCTTTTTGTCTGGCTGTACCGAAAAAAAGGACAGGAGACACTTGATATGGTTTTAATCAGGCCTCAACGTTGTTATTACATGTCTGGGACTACCTGACAGATAAAAGTGTACAGCGCAGGTAACTCCATTATCATTCAATATCTACATGGGGACTTCTGCCAGCCCGCCTCTTTTTCCATCCAGGTTCCCCAGCCAACCCGTGGCTAGGACCTCACCATCTGCCTACCCCCGCCCATGAATGAGGGTTAAGGAGGGCTATAAGGGAAGGGGGTTGACTCCCTGCAATGCCAGTCATAGGAAACCTGAATCTCGCCCCCTCGGTTCTGCTCCTTTAACAAAGACCTCCTTTTAAAGTCCTTTACTAAGCCATTTATCTGGTCACTGTTTCCATTCCCTGTTGAGTACCTGCACTGGACTGAACTGTAGTTGTAGGATTTATATTGGTTAAGGTACTATGGAAAAGCAAAGGAGTTTGTATTAGAGATATTTATCTTGTAGTTTACTATCTATAGGGCACTGTTGCAGGAAGCCATTCAAGTCCATTGCTATATTATTATTGATAGATGAGTACGGTTCATTCTTCTAGTGACTCAGGAACACTAGCTGCTAATAAATAATAAAAATATTGCTTTTTGCATAATTCCTAGCTTACAGAATGGTTTCCGAATAATAATTTAACTGTAGTTAGAATATGGCAGGATGAAGTTTTTATTTAATAGAGAGTAATTTTACGACTGTGGGAAATTTCTATCTAGATTAACAGTACTTACATTTTTTTTTTAAATGTGTCTTAAGGTTGATAGTTATATTTGTCTGATAAGAACAATAGTGGGAATAAAAGACTATATTTCATATTTAACTTCAGAAAGTTTATTAAATTAATCTTTATTGTTTAACAGAAGGAAAGTATTGGGAAATAAAACTTTAATAGTGCTAGTTACAGATTTTCTATAATGCAAAAATAAAACCAACCAACCAACCCCACCTCAAAATCCCCCCCACTCAAAAAAAAACAACCTCCCCCCCAACCTAACTTTTTCTTGCATTACCGGGAATGTTATTAAAATGCTCAATATATAAAATATAGAATAAATCACTCTATTTAACTTCTGCCGAGATAGTATTGTCCTTTTCATTCTTAAGCAAATGAAAGGACCAAAGATATATGTAACATTGGTAGATTGTTCTTTTAGACTCAGTTTCTGTAACTAGATAAGGACATTGGTTGAAGGAACTGGGCCTAAATTTGACAATGGAAATAATTTTAAATGGTAGAACATGTGGTACTAACTTCTCATGAAGTGTGCAGAAAAAACAAGCTTGCATAAACTATTTCTTTGTTGAAATTAATAGGTTTTACAATAGTTAATAGTAAATACTTAGTAATGCAGTAACCAATGTGTATGATTTCTAGCATATCTTTAAAAGTATTTGCATATCCTCTGTATTATGGGTTATTGAACTGTTTGTAGTGAGAGTCAGAATTTGGTCTGTGTTATAGGTCACCTAAGTTACCTGATATGGCTTCTGTTCTCTGAATTGATTATTTAACCTTTATGAAAAGAGCCATGGTGCCTGGAAAAAAAAATCACTCAGATACTGAATCACACAAGAAGAGGTTGGGAGTACTTCAGGGAGATAGATAAATGAGATAAGTAGACCTAGACAATCTTTTGCTGTTCCCTAGAAGGGCTAAGGAGACTTGGCCTGCAATGTCTTGAGTATTCTGAGAATACCCATTTTTGTAACTCCATCATGTCTAATCCTACTGACGCAGTGGAATGGGTGGCCCAATGTGTGTGGGACATGACTTTCTGTCTGAGACTTACTCCAGGTGATACCTAGATCAGTGGTCGGCAACCTTTCAGAAGTGGTGTACTGAGTCTTCATTTATTCACTCTAATTTAAGGTTTTGCGTGCCAGTAATACATTTTAATGTTTTTAAAAGGTCTCTTTCTATAAGTCTATATAACTAAACTATTGTTGTATGTAAATTAAATAAGGTTTTTAAAATGTTTAAGAAGCTTAATTTAAAATTAAATTAAAATGCAGATCTTATCAGTTTAGTGTGATCTTTGCCCTTGCTTTTCCTTGCTGAGTTTTCCAATGTCTGGCATGTATTTGGATACTTTAAGCTGCACACAAGCTTCTGAGGGATCAGTTGTTAAGCGGCTCCAAGAGGGACAGAGGACACATTTCATGTGTGAAAATACCTTTTCACACAGGTATGTGGATCAAATGCTGAAAGCATTGCAAACACAATTTTCTTCAAACAGTTAAATTTCACTGGCAGGGATGTCCAGCAGGTCAGAATGGAGGCCCCATGATCTCTCTTGGTAGCTTCAAGTGTATTCCACAGATCTCCAAACTTTGATGCCCACAATTCTGAGCTTTTCAACTGAATGAGCTGCATTTCGAAAACTTCAACCCCCATCCACTGAAATACAGACAAATCCAAGTCGCTTTTGTTGAACTTTTCAGGTTTAATTAGAAAAGAAAGCATTGGGCCAAATCGCTGGAAATCTTTAAATGTCAGAAAATTCTGATTCCTGTTCTTGCACGTACATTCTGATCTCAACGTCAAATGCAGTGCGCTGTTCCGTGTGGCGTGATAGTGATGTAAGCAGCAAATCAGGACTTAAAAATATCCCAGCACAGTGGCACTGGAACAATTTTTAAGGTAGGGGTGCTGAACTGTGCCCCCGCTTTCCCCTGTCTGCACCCCTCATTGCCCCAGGCTGGGGCCAGTGGGCCACAGCTGGGGGCATCTGCAGAGCCCCAGGCTGGTGGCCAGGACCCTAGGCCGGCCTCAGAGCCCCCGGACCGGTGGCCGGGACCTGGGGCTGGCAGCGGGCTGAGTGGGGCCGGCAGACGGAACCCTGGCTGGCAGGGGGCCGGCGGCTGGTACCCCAGGCTAGCAGTGGAGCCCCCGGGACCGTTGGCCAGGACCTGGGCAGTATGAGTGCCACTGAAAATCAGCTTGCGTGCCACCTTTGGCACGTGTGCCATAGGTTGCCTACCCCTGACCTAGATAATGGTAGACTAAGGAAACAACTGGAAGAAGTAGCTAAAACTACATTGCCACCCCAGACTCAGCAGGAGCAGCTGTGATTTGTAATGTAGGTGCTTCGTTCTTTTGGATCCGAGGGTGCTGCTGAATGCTCAAGGAACAGCCAGGGCTGAATATTTTTTTTCTGTCTGTTACTGGTAAGTGCAACTCAGAAACTGAAGGTGTAAAATGCAGGGGACCACTTGTTAAGCATATATGCCAGTATAGGGTTGCCAACTTTCTAATTGCACAAAACCAAACATCCCTTCCCCGCCCCTTCCATGAGGCCCCACCCCTTATCTGAAGCCCATCCCCCACTCACTCCAGCCCCCTCCCTCTGTCGCCTGCTCTCCCCCAGCCTCACTCACTCTCACTGGGCTGGGGCAAGGGGCTGGGGTGAGGGAGTGGTGAGAGCTCCAGCTGGGGGTGTGGGCTCTGGGGTGGGGCCAGAAAGAAGGGGTTCAGGGTGTGGGAGGGGTTCTGGGCTGGGGCAGGGGATTGGGGTGTGGGAGGTGGTGAGGGCTCCGGCTGGGAGTGCGGGCTTTGGGGTGGGGCTGGGGATGAGGGGTTTGGGGTGCAGGAGGGGGCTCCGGGCTGTGACCAAAGGGATTGGAGTGTGGGAGCGGACCCAGGGCTGGGGGAGAAGGTTGGGGTGTGGGGCGGGGTGCGGGCTCTAGCTGGGGGTGTGGGTTCTGGGATGGGGCCATGGATGAGGGGTTTGGGGTGGGGAGGGGGCTCAGGGCTGGGGCAGGGGGTTGGAGTATGGGAGAGGGGTGTGGGGTGCAGGCTCTGGGAGGGAGTTTGGGTGCGGGAGGGGGTTCTGACCTGGGGCAGAGGGTTGTGGTGCAGGTGGGGGTGTGGGCTCTGGCCGGGTGGCACTTATTTTAGGCGGCTCCCGGTCGGCGGCACAGTGGGGCTAAGGCAGGCTCCCTGCCTGCCCTGGCTCCGCACTGCTCTTGGAAGCAGCTGGCATATCCGGCTCCTAGGCGGAGGCATGGCTAAGCGGCTCTGCATGATGCGCACTGCCAGCGCCGGCAGGCGTCACCCCCGCCGCTCGCATTGGCCGTGGTTCCCGGCCAATGGGAACTGGGGAGCTGGCGCTCGGGGTGGGGCCAGTGCGTGGAGCCTCCCTGCCCCCTGTGCCTAGGGGCTGCTGGGATATGTTGCCACTTCTGGGAGCCGTGTGGAACCAGGGCAGGCAGAGAATCTGCCTTAGTCCCAGCGTCCCGCCAACCGAACTTTTAATGGCCTGGTCAGCGGTGCTGACCAGAGCAACCCCGGTCCCTTTTCGACCTGGCGTTCCGAGCAAAAACCGGACGCCTGGCAACCCTATGCCAGTAGCACATACCACCAGTAACACATAGCCCCAGTGCTACAGGAGCTCCATTGATTGACTGATGTGGACACTCAGAAACCTCACCACCTTCTGCTCCGAGTGCAAGGTACTTCAACATTGCTTCTCTAACATAAACACATACTAACATACATATTAAAGCACCCTACCAAAACAAAATACTCCACTGCACACACAATTCTAGCCCTGGGGAGAGGATGAGAGAAGAAGCTACATGTTTCAGATATTAGTCCTATCGCTAATGCTCTGCTGGAAGGCACTACGTTATTACAGTGATGAGCATAGTATAAGAACCTATATAGAATGCAACTGTGAGCTCCTGGGTGGAACTGAAATTGTTTGTTTTGACCTTTAAACCGCTAGATGGCTTAAGAATGAAACAGCCTAAGGTGGAAACAGCAGATGTGCTTGAACTGGAGCACCCTCTATTTAAACAGGAGGAATCTTCTACTGGGGTCTGAGGTTCCCTTATTGGAATTTTGCTTCCCCGTCAGCTTGCTTCACTACAGCACAGATTCACTGCAAAGTACATCTTTTTCATGGGGTTAGGTTGATAGGTGAGGATGTTCATTATTGTTTAAATGTGGATGGATACTTGTAATAGTAATTATAAAGCCAGACTACGCAGTTTACCAGGAGCACTCTGATTGCTTATAGTTGTTTCAGTAAATTTCAATAAATATATGTGGGCCATGCAGCATGGAGAGGAACAATTGTTCCTGAACATTGACCCCTCCATCCTTGTGTTAGTATCTGGCAACACCACAGATATCTCGCTAGATGTTCTGAAGCTGCCACAGGTGTCAAATGGCTGCAGGCAAGGGATCTTTCAGGAGTATCCCATCCCCTGCTCCCTCTACTCTCTCCTTATTGTACTTATGCTCAGTGACAAAATAGCATTCTCTCTCTCTCTTGTTTCCTACCCGCCTCCTAACATTCTTGCTTCCAAACATACACAATAGTACATATTGGGTACATGAGCAGGAGGGCCAGCACTTCCAGTGCAAGTATGCAAACTCACTTATGAATAGCTGTATTCAGATGAATAATAACTCTTCCCAAATGTTCACATGAACAAAAACATGTGACCTAAATGTTCTTGGACAAGTGAATAAAAGAGGACCTGATTAGGGTTAGATTTAATAGTGAGTTGGATTTCGTGAAGTCATTCACAACTCTCTACTCACAACAACCAGCAGGCTTGAGGAGGAGTAGAGCAGCGTCGACACACCCTCTCAACCTCATTAAAAGTCAATAGCTTCTGGCAGGAGAATGAGAAAAAAGAAAAGAAAATGCTTTTTCCCCTTTCAGCCAGTGAAGGGTGTGGGGCTTCAGATTTATCAGACACAGCTAGCCAGAGGCTGAGCTGTTCCAATAATCTTAGCCTTTGTGCGGGTAGGAATCTCAGTAGCTAGGGGGAGCAGGGGCGCTGGACTTCTCATCTGGGCATTTCCCCAGGATTTTACTCTTGGGCTTCCCCATCTGATGTATTTGCCTCTGGTAATTAGGCCTTTAGCTCCTGGTCTAGTAGACATCTGAAAGATTTTTCTATCCCTAGGTTGGAGTGTGGGAATGGGACTTGGGAACTTGGATTCTTATCCAAGAACATAAGAACGGCCATACTGGGTTAGACCAAAGGTCCATGTAGCCCAGTTTCCTGTCTTCTGACAGTGGCCAATGCCAGGTGCTCCAGAGGGAATGAACAGAACAGGTAATCATCAAGTGATCCATCCCCTGTCGCCCATTCCCAGCTTCTGGCAAACAGAGGCTAGGGACACCATTATTGCCCATCCTGACTAATAGCCATTGATGGACCTATTCTCCATAAATTTATCTAGTTATTTTTTGAACCCTGTTATAGTCTTGGCCTTCACAACATCCTCTGGCAGGAGTTCCACAGGTTGACTGTGCGTTGTGTGAAGAAATACTTCCTTTTGTTTGTTTTAAACCCGCTGCCTATTAATTTCATTTGGTGACCCCTGGTTCTTGAGTTATGAGAAGGAGTAAATAACACTTCCTTATTTACTTTCTCCACACCAGTCATGATTTTATAGACCTCAATCATATCTCTCCTTAGTCATCTCTTTTCCACGCTGAAAAGTCCCAGTCTTAATCTCTCCATTTATGGAAGCTGTTCCATACCCCTAATAATTTTTGTTGCCCTTTTCTGAACGTTTTCCCATTCCAATATATCTTTTTTGAGATGGGGTGACCACATCTGCACACAGTATTCAAGATGTGGGCGTAACATGGATTTATACAGAGGCAGTATGATATTTTCTGTCTTCTTATCTATCCCTTTCTTAATGATTCCCAACATTCTGTTTGTTTTTTTTGACTGCTGCTGCACATTGAGTGGATGTTTTTAGAGAACTATCCACAGTGACTCCAAGGTCTCTTTCTTGAGTGGTAACAGCTAATTTAGACCCCATCAATTTATATGTATAGTTGGGATTATGTTTTCCAGTGTGCATTACTTTGCATTTATCAACATTGAATTTCATCTGCCATTTTGTTGCCCAGTTGCCCAGTTTTGAGAGATTCTTTTGTAGCTCTTCGCCGTCTGCCTGGGACTTAACTATCTTGGGTAGTTTTGTATTATCTGCAAATTTTGCCACCTCACTGTTTACCCCTTTTTCAAGATCATTTATGAATATTTTGAATAGGACTGGTCCCAATACAGACCCCTGGGGGACACCACTATTTACCTTTCTCCATTCTGAAAACTGACCATTTATTCCTACTCTTTGTTTCTTATCTTTTAACTAGTTACCAGTCCATGAGAGGGCCTTCCCTCTTAGCCATGACAGCTTACTTTGCTTAAGAGCCTTTGGTGAGGGACCTTGTCAAAGACTTTCTGAAAATCTAAGTCCACTATATGCACTGGATCCCCCTTGTCCACACGCTTGTTGACACCCGCCCCCAAAGAATTCTAGTAGATTGGTGAGGCATGATTTCCCTTTACAAAAACCATGTTGATTCTTCCTCAAAAAATTATGTTCATCTATATGTCTGACAGTTTTGTTCTTTACTATAGTTTCAACCCGTTTGCCTGGTACTGAAGTCAGGCTTACTGGCCTGTACTTGCCGGGATCACCTCTGGAGCTCTTTTAAAAAATTGGCTTCACATTAGCTATCCTCCAGTCATCTGGTATAGAAGCTGATTTAAATGATAGGTTACAGACTACAGTCAATAGTTCTGCAATTTCACATTTGAGTTCCATCAGTACTCTTGGGTGAATACTATCTGGTTCTGGCGATTTATTACTATTCTGATGTTGATTTACTCCACGACCTGTGATGAAACATCAGTGTCTCAGTTTCCCCATCTGTAAAATTGTGATAATACTTGCCAGACCTACCTTATAGGGGCATTTTAAGGGTTAATTAATATTTGTGAAACAGTTTGGAATAATGGATATAAGAAACGAAAGAAATATTGCATTTTATTAAAAGGGGCTAAATGCTCCAAAATAAAAGGAGGTATGTGGTCCTGTTTTGACTTTTGCTCAAAGTTAAGTTATGATGCTTGCACTTCATAAGTACCTAACAATCAGTTTTCTAATCCATAGCTTAAATGGCATTATATGAGTCTGAAAGGAAAATGGATAAACAAGAATCTCTGAAAATAATGGCCATTTTTGTATTCATGTATAGTGTGTTTACAAATAACCTATGCGTTGTAGGTAGATTTTAGTTATTTCCCCATTTAATCAGTTATCATCTTGCCATCTTACCTGCAGTGGCTGGAAAAAAAGGCTCTTTTCACTTGATGCCATAACTGAAATAGAATTTTGAATATTGGATTTACTCCTTAAAAAAAGGTTGAAGTACTCAAAGGTTAAAAAGAATATTTAAATCTGAAAATATCTCAATACATCTTAACCTACTATTGTTACATAAAAATATACTTGCAGTTCCATAAATATGAAATAAAAGAATATTTTTAATAATCCAGTATCTTCCTCAGTTTTGAGATACATTTTTGCACTTGCCAGAGAGCTTGAAGCTATGCTGACCCTCTCTTTAATATTAATGTACTCTGACTGTATTACTCTGTTCCTTTGCCTCTGATTAATGCTGTCTGTCAATTATTTACAGATCCGGTGGTACTGTGGAAGTTCCCGGAGGACTTCGGAGACCAGGTTGGAAACATGAGATTGAACTTTTTTTTAATGTTAGAATAATAATAAAAAAGCTCTCCTACTCAGCTATGGAAAGGCAGATGCTAATGATATCAGTGAGCAAGTCTTCAGCTGATGGATTGGTAATTAGAATGCATTTGTGACAAGAATATGCAATAGTAGTTTTGAAGCATTTTACCCATAGTAGTTCCTTTTATAGATTTCACATTCTTTTTATTATATGAAATATAATGTATTTGAGTTTTTTTTATGCAGTTCTCTTTTTGTGTTGTTTAGGGTTGAAAATAAGGTACATTTCTCAACAAAGCTTTACAGTTAATCTTAATGAGACAAAAATGTGTCTCATAAAAGATATGTAAATAAACAAAAACATTTTGATATCTACTTTTAATATTGGACCCTTCATGAATAATGTTGCCATAGTAGTTTATAGCTCAACATTTTTTATTGCTTTATAAAATTACTATGCATTTTGCTTTGTAAGACAATTGATTTGCACATGCTAGTAATGGACAATGGGGTAAACCTGCTGATTATGCAAATACTGAAGCTCTAGTTTCTTATTATGAATTATTCTCAAAGGTAAACTTAGGTCCACTGTATCTAAAGGGTTATGTCCATACTTGATAGCATTAATAGCAAGTTTATTAATTAGGTACTCTGCTTAGATGGAGATAATATTTTTATTTGTAACCGTTTTTTAGTATTTCGCTATAATTTAGATGTATCTATTCTATTGAGACCATTTTTTATTTGCATAAAACGAGCTTATGTAGACACAGTTAATAGAAGAAGTGTTTCTGATGACAGAGAACACCTTTCTTTGATTTCTTTCTTATATCCATATTGAGTCAACCAAGCATTGATAGTGTCACCACAATAGATACTTAGAAATGTCTGCACAGTAGATTTTGATAAATTGGAGAAATGGTCTGAAATTAATAACACGAGATTCTGTAAAGACAGAAGGAAGATGGTTCAGGATTTAAAGGAATAGTTAGCTCACACTTTATATTTGTGTCTTTATCTGGTTGGGAGATTACCACCAGTCAAGGATCTGGAGCTTATAAGTGAGGGATGAATGGAATATAAGCAAAGTACACCATCATACCTTCTTAATCATATATCCTGCAAGTTTTGATAATACCTTTCTTAGGAAAGAATGATTGTCCCTTTTCTGGTTTAAATTCAGAAGTTTTAGGAAGGACTCACTCAAAAGAGGTTAGAAATGAAGTATGAGGACAAGTTGGAATTTAATCAGTAGGTTGAGGGTTAGTCAATGAACATTGGATGTTGAAATATGACTAGAAGATGAAGTCTACTGAAGACTGGAGGGAAACATGTAAGGGTGTAATGGATGTGGCCAACTGAATTTCAAAGGCATCTATCTGGAACCTGCCTTTGTGCACTGCACAATCTGCATTCATACCTGTCCCACAATTTGGGGAAACTAATATTCTAGTATTATATCAGCTTTCATGGAAAAATGTAAATTTCAAATCCCCTTTTATGCAGAAGTTGCCTTGAAAATGTAAATTGATCAATAGGTTTTGAAAACAAGAAGCCACTGGGATTTGCTTCTGCATGAAGGGTTCGATCCAACCAACCCATTGCAGTTAGTGAGAGCTTTCAATTGACCTCAGTAGGCTTTGGATGAAGCCCCAGAAGAGGAGACTTGGAGGATCTAAATATCGTCCACTTGCACATTTCTATTTAGATCTAGTCAGAGTATTTGTAATGAAATAAAATGAAATATAAATTAAAGTTTTGTGTGTGTGTGTGTTGGAGGGGGGGATTCACAAAAAAATTCATGCATGTTTTTCTACCCATTTTCTAATCAGCTCTGCTTTAAAAGTAAAATGTTATTCAGTTTTGAATGTATGCTAAGAAATCATCTTTCCTAAAATCCCTAGGCACTTGTGATAATAGTGAATTGGTTGCAGTTACAGAGAGTACAAAGAATTGCTTTCCTCCCATGTTGAATGCCTTGACAGCTTATTGCCTTCTCTTGCCTTTCGTGGTACAGCAAAAACTTTCTCCTGGCTATCTCACTTGCTCTGATTTTCTCATCCTTCCTCTCTTCTTATGCTCTTCCTAATCCTTATTGCTTCCTTACATCTTTTTCATCCTCTTGGTTTCACATTTTCTTTTCTACTAGCCCTATGAACAGTTTCCTATCTCCTGTTTCCCAAGAGACGTTTGCTCTTTCATATCTGGCCACTTCTGCAAATTCTTCCTGCACAGATCTTCTCACCAAAGTTGTCTCCAGGTCACTTTGCACCAGAACTATTTGGTTTTGGTTTGATTAAAAGGTCATTTCTTTGAGGCAGGAATTTTGTCATCTTATTTATTTTGTAAAGCATTCTGCATGTTTAGGGCGCCATGGAAATAATAGGCACACAATCTGAAAAAAATTCTGTCAGAGTAAACTGGTTAATTATAGTCACAGTTCGCATACGTGGGAGGAAGATGGTCCAATCGTTAGGGTGCCAGCCCAGGACTCGCTCTGCCACAGACTTCCTGCGTGACTGGGAACAAATCAGTTTCTCTGTGCTAATTGTTTAAATGCCTGCAAAGCTATTTATCTGGCAGACCAGGCAAAAACAAAACAACACAACCCCTCCCCCATTGAAATGTGGAAAAATGGTTTTACTGATACTTCGACAATATGGATCTCAACACAGAATCATAGAAATGAAGAGCTGGAAGTGACTGCCAGAGGTCATTTGGCCCAGCCCTCTGCTCAGTGGTGGGACCAAATACACCTACCCTATTCCAGCACTTAACTCTTTTCATTAGATGCTCTTCAGTTTGCCCATATCTTTCTTAAAGTATGGTTTCCAAAACTGGACCCAGTACTCCAGCTGAGGCCTCACCATTAGGGCAGGACAGTTACTTCCCGGGTCTTACATACAACACTCCTGTTAATAGATCCCAGAATGATATTAGCCTTTTTAGCAACTGCATCACATTGTTGGCTCATATTCAATTTGTTATCCACTGTAATCCCCAGATCCTTTTCAGCAGTGCTACGGCCTAGCTGGTTATTCTCCATTTTGTAGTTGTGCATTTAATTTTTTCTTTCTAAGTGTAATATTTTGCACGTGTCTCTACTGCTATTTCATCTTGTCAGTTTCAGACCAATTCTCCAATTTTTCCAGGTCCTTTTGAATTCTAATCCTGTCCTCCAAAGTGCTTGCAACAACCTCCCAGCTTGGTGTCATCTGCAAATTTTATAGGCATACTGTCCACCACATTATCCAAGCTAATGAAAATATAGTACTGGACCCTGACAGATCCTTGTGTGGCACCACTGGATATGTCCTTCCAGTTTGACAGTGAACCACTGATAACTATTTTTTGTGTGTGTTTTTTCAAGCAGTTTGTGCATCCATTTTATAGTAGTTTCCTCTAGACCACATTTCCCTATTTTGCTTATGAGAATGTCAAAAGCATTAATAAAATCTACATAAATCACTTCTGCTTCCTCATGTCTACTAGACCAGTAACCCTGTCAGAGAAGGAAATTTGGTTAGTTTGGCATGATTTTCACCTAGAGATTGGCTGTTTACCATCCAGTGAAGCTGAGCCACAAGCAAGTAGTACAGAGTGCAGTGCAATAGAAGACCTTTGTATGAAGAAACTAATCATATCATTGAGATGTCAGACAACTGTACAACTTACCATTATGCTGGAATTTCTGCTATGGAAAAATAGTTTGACAGAGTTGGAGAAATTCTATTATAAGATACCTGGAAAAGTAGGGCATTGAAAAGACCTTCATTAAAACAATGGCACATCAGCACCAATTTGTATATTATTCTTCCATGCACACAGTAACAAACATGGTCACAAAACACAGTAAAGGAATTTTTCAGAACCCTGGAATGAGATGACAAAAGTCTCAACATCAGTATAGAAAGATGAAATCATTTAAACTAGCAAGCAAATAGAAGTCACAAATGCTTAAGCTGGGACGCTCTAGTAGGCAATAAAGAAATGGCAATTAAAAAGTTCATTGATTAATCTAATACTGAAGTTAAACTAGAAAGATCATGACCAGTTCACTGACTGAAGTAGAAGTAAGGTAGCATCAAACGAGGAAACAATTGTCTTTATGTTTTGGGAACTGTAGATAGAAAATGTATTGTGGGATGAAAATACAAAATTCAGTTAAGTTTATTCATTTAAGAAGAATACTCTGCTACCCCTTCTGCTATAGTATTTCCATACTTGTTTGGTGAGGGAGGTTTGGTGAAAGATGTCATCAGTTTCAGAAGTACAATGATGTTTGCAAACAAATTATTTTTGCCCACTACAACCTTTCACCCATTAATAAATTTGTTCATTTAGTTATCTCTTGAGAGAAAATCAAACTTCTTTCAATAGAATTTCCAGTATTGAAAGTATTTCTCTTTTATTTTGCACCGCGACCCCCTTCTGACAACAAAAATTACTATATGACTCCGGGGGGGGGGCCCAAAGTCTGAGCCTGCCTGAGCCCCACTGTCTCAAGTGGGAAGGCCAAAGCTCAAGGGCTTCAGCCCAAGGTGGGGGGCCTGTAATCTGAGCCCCGACACCCAGGGCTGAAGCTATTGGGCTTGGTCTCAGGCTTCGGTCCTGGGACCCTGCAAATCTAACGCCAGCCCTGGCAACACCATTAAAATGGGGTTGCGACCCACTTTGAGGTCCTGACCCACAGTTTGAGAACCACTGCTCTAAAACATAGAAAAAAAAATCAATGACATCACATTTTGTTTTACAGTCTTTTGAAGCAAGACAAAAGGCCAGATCTTCAGCTGATGTAAATCACTGATTTACGCTAGTTGAGGATCTTGCACAGTATCTTTATTTTGTTAACCTTTAAACTTAAGACTTCTTATGCTGTCATCACTACCTGTGTACACGCTGTGCACCCATGCAAGGGTCAGGTTAGGCAGAATCTGGTCTTCAGGACCTATATTGTACTTTTAGGTAGAATATCCTCTAATGGCTAATTAGTCTGCTTGTTGTAGAAACACTCTCTTTGGATGGTTGAACTGAGCACAAATAGATCTCCAGTTTGCCTGGTTACCTCAGCAAACTCAGATCTGTGTGAATGGCAGCTGGCGGGCGGGTAATCATAAATTTTAGATGGATAATATATTTTGTACATCTATGCCTGCACACCTCATTCTGCAGTCCGATTACATTCAAAACTCCCATTGAATTCAGTGGCAGTTATGTGACAAGAGACTGAATATTTGGGTCTGTGTTTTAGCCATTAGAATCCATACTTCTTCTTCAAGTGCTGTCCATGTGGGTGCTCCACTCCAGGTGACAGTGCATCCTGGTGATGTTGATCGGAGATCTTTGGTAGCAGTGCCTGGTCGGGACGCACGCGCTCAGCTGTTGTCTCGCGGTGTTGTTAGGGTTTGTCTGCGCGCACGCGTCCCGCACCCCCTCAGTTACTTCTCAACCATCCTGGGCTGAAGACGGGACTCGGGGCAGTGCTGAACCTCTTCCCCTGGTCACTTGAAGGAAACAAGTAGAAATAGTTAGCTAGAAATATCCCAGTTCTTTCCCTTCCTTTAGAATAGTCATTCATTATTTGTTAGTTTAAAAAACAAAACAAAAACAAAAACAAACTTTTTTTCTCTCAAGTTTGTCTCCTGCGGAGACTTTCCCCCCTGGATTCAAAAAATGTGGCTCCTGCAATGAGTCTATGCCGCAGTCTGATGGACACTCACTGTGTGTGAGGTGTCTAGGTGAGACACACGTTCCCACAAAGTGTGTTCATTGTAATAGCCTGAAATCCAGGGCTTGCCGCGACAGAAACCTGCAGCTGAAAATGCTCCTTATGAAGAAATCCCTGCAACCACCAGCGGAGACGGGCACAAGTAAACCCTCTCCCTCACGCTCCCCTACCAGGTTGGAACCGATCAGGAGCACGGCTTCACCCTGTCCTGCGAAGAGGCAGGAAGCCCCAATCTCTCCACACAGGGACCTAAATAAACAAAAAAGGTCTCCGGCGAAGTCACTTTCTCCTGTGCTGATGGCACCAAAGACCGGTACAGACGACTGCCCCAGCACCTCAGGCACGGCACACACAGGGTGCAGAAACAAGGACTTGACCCCCCACAGCGGGCAGCTTTCCTCAGCACTGAAGCTACTGGCACCGTGGACAGACTTGGTACCGGCTGCGCAGTCCACCCCGGTGCTGACAAGACCGTCGACACTGAGACCGACAATAACCCCCGCTGCAGATGTGCCACCACTGGAGGGCACCTATATGTGGCCGCCAGCGCCCTCCAAGACTAAACAGAAATCTCTGCGGACATCAGCTCACTCTCTGAGACCTGTGGCACCGTAGCCCACGGAGCAGCAACAATTCTTAAACCATGCTGACATCTCCGTGGCCCCAGAGCCTGACTCTCCTCTCCTCAGCACTGAGTGCGCACTCTTTGATCAGCCACTTTCACCACCTGACCTGACCACACTCACTGACAGTGAGAATTACATACCACAGCAGGCAGAGTTTTCCCCACCTGACTCTCCTCCACCACCGGAGCCACACCTATTTCATGGCACGGTACCTCACAAGAACCAGCCTCAATTTCCCTGTTTTGTCCCCCCATGGGTGGGGCCCCACATTTCATACTCTATGCAATGGCCACAGTGGTATCCATTGTCTGTCTATGATGCCAATCATTCTCGCGGACCCTCCACGAGACCGTGGACCTGGTCTGCACCTGTCTACATCTCCATCTAGCTCCATCTACATCCAGAGCTCCTGAGCCCCCTCTCGAAGAAGTGGGCTACAAACCTTTCCCTGAATCATCCGATCATAATTC
>NW_020664562.1:11741105-11907920 GCF_002925995.2 Terrapene triunguis | reverse complement strand
CCCTCTGCACCATCAAAGATCACACTACCTATAAACGAGGCCCTACTGGAATCCACTGACACTATATGGCAGACCCCTGCCTCCATCCCACCAACATGTAGAAGGGCTGAACCTAGACTTCTTATTTTCCCACCCACAGCCCAACTCTCTTGTGATTGAGGCAGTGACCCAGAGAACAAAGCAACCACAATACTGGCGCACACCGCAAGATAAGGACCTCAAATGACTTGACCTCTTGGGCTGCAAGGTCCCCACTCTGCAATTCAGAATTGCAAATTACTCTGTCCTCCTCCCAAGCTATGACTATGACAATTACAAGAAGTTATTTGAATTTAACTCCCATATCCCAGAGGACAGAAGATCAGATTTTAAATCAGTCCTCGTCGAAGGTCAACTGGTGTCTAGGATGGCGCTACAAGCATCCCTGGACATGGCAGACACAGCAGCTCGTACTACTGCCTGCTGTAGTGACACGCAGGTCTTCCTGGCTGTCTTCATCTGGCATCCCTAAAGACCTGCAAACCAACGTGGAGGACCTTCCCTTTGATAAGGATAAACTTTTTTCCAAAAAAATTGATGAAGTCCTTCACACCATGAAAGATTCCAAGGCCACTCTGCGCACACTGGAGATATTCCCTTCCCTCCCCAGAAGGCAGCGGTATCAACCTTATCAACCTTATCAGAGGCCCCACGCACAACAATATCACCAGCCCCAGTCCAGACCATATGATAATGGGGGGAACCGCAACAGCCCTCCCAGGCGCAGACAAAACCAAACGCAACTAACTACATCCCACACGTCGAGAAACAAACAACAATTTTGAAGGCTTTGGTTGGGGGTCTGCGCAACCATCCCTTGGCACCACCGCTTGCTTGCCCATTTGGCCACCGCCTCCAGTTTTTCCACCATGTCTGGCAACCGGTCACACAGGACCGCCGGGTCCTAGAAATAGTACAGTTGGGCTACTTCATCCCTTTCATTTCATGCCCACCCACCTTTCCCCCTTCCCCGTTCCTCTTCAGGGACCCCTCTCATGAGCAGCTACTTCAAACAGAGGTGACTCATTTTCTACAGCTAGGTGCAGTGGAACCTGTACCAGTACAACATCGGGGAAAAGGGTTTTACTCTCACTATTTCCTGACCCAGAAGAAAGGTGGAGGATGGTGACCTATACTAGACCTACGAAGACTGAACAAATTCGTACGCGTACAAAAATTCAAGATGGTCACATTGGGTACAATAATACCCATGCTGGAACAAGGGGACTGGTTCTCAGCCCTCGACCTACAGGATTCCTATTTTCATATATCTATTCACCTGGCCCACAGACGCTTTCTGCGATTCACAATAGGGCACGACCACTTCCAATATAGAATGCGACCCTTCGGACTCTTCACAGCACGGAGAGTGTTCTCCAAGACTCTCGCAGTAGTGGTGGCCCACCTACGCAAACACGGAATTATACTTTTCTCTTACCTAGACGACTGCCGTATCAAAGGCCAATCATACGAAGAGACATTAGAGGCCACTCGTTTTTCCATCTCCCTCTTCCACAGTCTAGGCCTGCAAATAAACTTCCAAAAATCCACCCGATACCCACACAGCAAATTGAGTTCATCGGGGCTCATCTGGACTCAATTTTGACCAGAGCCTCACTTCCATACACCGGATTCCTCACCATCACACATCTCATACACACGTTATCCGTTTGCCCCAAATTAGAGGCAAGAACATGCCTGCAGCTTCTTGGCCACATGGCGGCCACCACCTTCGTGGTCAAATATGCCAGACTGCATATGAGGTGCCTTCAGGGTTGGCTCAGCTCCATATAAAAACCCAGCAGGCACAGCCTCCACATGATGCTAACTCCTCCAGCAAAGGTATTAGTCTCCCTACAATGGTGGACAAAAATGGGAAATGCATGCATGGGCATCCCCTTCCATCAAAATTCCCCTGTGCTCATGCTCATGACAGACGCTTCCCTGATAGGCTGGGGAGCACACCTGGGAAATCACACAAAACTACACAAATTAGCAAGTAACAAAACACAATGCAACAATTCTTTAAGCCTAACTTACAGGGTACAATGCAAGCAATTTCCTAAACCTAACTTAACTACAGCTATGCAAAATGAAATTACAACTTATCTAGACTAAAAGACAAAATCTAACCTAATAGGGGCACCTTATACTAGGGGTAGTTCCAGAGGGCAGAGTGGTGTGTGCCCAGGATACAGCTCCAAGGGGGGAGGGGGATTTAACTAGTGGTGGCTGCAAGCGGGGTGGGGGTGTGGCTGCAAGCTGGCAGCCCAGGATACAGTCCAGGAAGGCACAGGCTTATTTCTAGCAGCAAAGGCGCTGCAAAGCAAGAAACAGATTACAGATACAGACCAAGGAGTTAGCTTGGGTCTGCCTTCTGGGGGAAAGAAAGCCAGCAGCTAAAACAAAGGGAGTGTGCAAGAGGTTTTTCCTTACCAATCCCCAAAGCAGCAGCAGCAGGAACAGCAGTTTTAACATCAGAGGACACAGAGAGGACTCGATTCGCTTACAATAATCAGGAGATCTCCAGGCACAAATTCGTTGTTCGTGGGAGGGGAGTTAAAAACGGGGGTACATTCAAAAATAAAACGGACCCCCCAGAACCCCTGGCTGATCAGACCAGGTAGCAATGCAGGAAACTTTCTGATGTTTGTTTCAAAAATGCCTGTTCTTAAAGGCAATCTCAGGCAGTTTCCCCGCCAGTAATCCTGATAGGCTCCTTCTGTCACAGGGGAGGAGATACAGGGAAAAACTGCAGGTGAGCATAGAGACGTGCCTGGGCAGAGTCCTGGACCATAGGCGTGAGTTCCCACCTCAGGACTCAAAAGCACATGAGGCCTATGACTCATGCCCAGGATCTCAAAAACACATTAGGTCTTGCAGCTCTGGACATTGCCTACCCTACACCAAGCCCAGGTTTAACAAGGTGATAACAGGACCAACCCTTTGAACATGCAGTAGTCCCACTTAGCACGCAGCACAAGTGGCCATCCCTTTGAGAAGGGCAATGACTCTTGGTAAACAACTTAAGGGGCCCTCCCTTTGAGAAGGGCAGTGGCCCTGGTAAACAACTTAACAGCCAGGGAGGGGCAGCCATTGGAGGAGAACAAAAACAAAATGGAGTAAGGGGACAGCTGTAAGAAACAAAATGGAATGGGGGAAAGCTGTAACAGACAACAACATTGCATAGAGATCACTGCTTCCTACCCGCCTGGGTGTCAGAACACTACCACCAACACACTCAGCAGACACTTCTCACAAGAACACGAATGGGAATTACACCCCACGATACTGCGACAGCTCTTCTCCCACTGGGGCACCCCGACTTTAGATTTGTTTACCACAACACAAAACCACAAATGCCATCTATTCTGCTCCAGAGCGGGACTCGGGACTGCATCCCTCCGAGACGCGTTCCTCATTCCATGGAACAAGACACTCATGTACACTTTCCCACCACTTTCCCACCGGTCCCACTGATATCAAGAGTCTTGTGCAAGACAAGGCTAGGGTCATACTTATTGCCCCAGCCTGGCCCAGACAGACATGGTATCCTTACCTGCTGTGCATGTCCATCCGCCCTCCAAGAACTCTTCCCAACACAGCGGATCTGCTCTCCCAGGGCAATGGTCGGATTCTCCATCCACAACTGCAGAAGCTCCATCTGATGGCATGGTTCCTTCATGGTTCCAAACACACGAACTTGCTTGTTCGGAGCAGGTCCAACACGTCCTTCTGCACAGTAGATAGGACTCCACTCATAAGACTTACCTGCAAAAGTGGAAACGGTTCTCCATATGGTGCTCCAACAGGATTTAATTCGCAATGGCCCTGATCCAGCCAAGCACTTAAACTCATGCTTAACTTTGGACATGTGAGTAGTTCCATTGAGGTTAATGGGATGACACCCTGCACCGCGCCTCTCCCTGATATCCTGGACTACCTCTTACAGCTAAAAAAAAGATGGACTGTTGCTCAGCTCTATCAGAGTACACCTCGTGGCAGTTAATACCTTCCATGACACGCTGGACGCGTTTTCAGCTTTCACCCACCCCACCATAAAACGCTTCCTCACGGGCCTTCAAATCTTTACTCTGAGATTCACCTACCCACAGCTACCTGGAATCTGAACCTAGTTCTCCGGGGTCTCAGGAAACCTCCCTTTGAACCACTGGCTACTTCCGCCATACTACACATGTCCATGAAAGTCGCTTTTTTAGTTTCCATAACGTCGGCAAGAAGGGTCGGGGAAATAAGCGCACTAATGGCCTACCCTCCCTACTCAATTTTCTTTAAAGACAAGATTATGATGCGACTCGACCCCAAATTTCTTCCCAAGGTGGCGTCCATCTTCCATCTCATCAGCCAATACACCTACCTGCATTCTACCCCAAACCTCATAAGAACCCACAGGAAGTGGCATTACATACTCTTGATGTCACACGTGCAATTGCCTTTTATTTGGACAGAACTAAGGCATTCCGTAAATCACCTAGACTATTCGTGTCCACTACTGAATGATCGAAGGGTGCTGCTATTTCCAAGCAACGACTCTCCAAGTGGATATCCGAATGCATTAGGTCCTGCTACTAGACCCAGAATGCTCAACCCCCCAGGGACATCAGAACACACACTACTAGTGTGCTGTCAACATCCGTTGCACCTGTTGCATTACCGACATATGCAAGGCAGCTACATGGGCATCAGACCACACGTTCGCCAAACATTATGCTATCACACAGGAAACTACAGCAGACACCATAGTAGGCCACATAGTCTACCATTATCTACCATTATCAATGACGCAACTCCAAAGTCCCACCAACCATAGTGGGTACTGCTTCACATTCACCTGGAGTGGAGCACCCACAGGGACAGCACTCGAAGAAGAAGAGAAGGTTACTCTCCTTGGGCAGTTACTGACGTTCTTCGAGATGTGTGTCCTTGTGGGTGCTCCACTACCCACCCTCCTCCCCTCTACTTTAGAGTATGAATCAGATGACTCTATGGTAAAGAAGGAACTGAGGGGGTACAGGACGCGTGCGCACAGACAGACCCTAACGACGCCACGAAACAACACCTGAGCATGTGCGTCCCGACCAGGCACTGCTACGGAAGATCTCCGATTAACGGCACCAGGACGCACCATCATCTGGAGTGGAGCACCCACAAGGGGACACATCTTGAAGAACCTCAGTTACTGCAAGGTGAGTAACCTTCTCTTCTGTTTTGTTCTGAACAATTTTGTTGAAAAAAATACAATAGTTCTATTTCAAAGTGCTTTAAAAAAAAAAGCCAAAAAACTCCACCAAAACAAAACAAACCCCCCCAATCCTGTATAATTGTTTAAAAACAAAAAAGGTATCCCTGGAAGAAAATGTAGTAATGCCTTGGTGCAGCACTAAGCCCCAGTAACTGGACAGACTATAGAGGAAATCTGGTTCCACTGAAGTTACTGGCAAAACTATTATTGATATCAATGGGGACAGGATTTAATTCGCAAGCTTTTCCCCAAGCAGCTTTATTCCTGGTTGTCCCTTTAATAAACCGAAAACTCATTGAGAGTGCTCCCTTCATAACATCATCAAATAACAATTTCCCCTGGCAAAGACGTGGAGCTTCCTGCAGGTCATTTTGGGAGTTGCAATTCAGTTCCCCCTAGGAATATTAGAAACAACAGCATGGCACCGATGAAATAGAGAATTGATAAGTATTTCGTATAACTAGTCAGCCAAATAGCAGAAGGATGACACATTTTTTTAATCAAATTTCAGACCGTTATAATGCCTGCTTTTTAAATAATGGTTGGCCTAAGAGGTTGGCATAAGCCCTGAAGAGTAGTGTTTAATATCCCTTCCAAAGTTTTTCCATAATTCATTATGATAACTCTAGATATTCTTGGTATCCATATGAATATCTAATCCCTTTCTGAATCTTAATAAATTCTTGGTCTGAATCTTACTAAGTTCTTGGTCCATGGTATAGTATATTCACTGTGTGAAAAAATATTTTATTTTATCAGTCTTTAGTTTGTCACTTTTTCATTTAATTTATTGCTCCCCTTGTTGCAAGATGGGGAAGTTTCTGGTCTACCTTCTCTAGACCTTCTTAATTATACTGTATAGTTTTATCATGTCCTCTCTTCTTTGTGCCCATTTCAATCTCTTCATGTGAGAGCTTTTCCATGACCTTGCTCATTCTTGTTGTCATTCACTAAAACCTCTCTAATTCTAATATCCTTTTTGAGGTGGGGTGACCAGTAATATGCACACTATTCTATATGAGGCTGCACAACGGATTTACATAAAGGAATTCTAATAGTCTCTGTGTTATTGACTGTCCCATTTCTTTGGTATCTTAACATCCTTTCCAGTTATGAACCATTTAGGCAAGGTCTGATTTCTGTGGTATAACAGATGTCTGCTCTAGTGGTTCGATCCTGCCAAGTGCTGAGCATTCTGGCCCTGATCCAGCAAATCAGTTAAACTCATGCTTAACTTTGGACATGTGAGTCGTTCCATTGAGGTTAATGGGATGACATCTGTGTTGAAAATTGAGCACATGCTTAAGTACGCTGCTGGATCACAGCCAAATTGCTCTGCATCTTACACCAAGTCCTTGGTGTCTGGAAGTATCAGTGAAGTCAGCAGTAATAGAGACCAGAGCAATGTGGAGGAGAAAATATTGTTTTCTGACTTAAATAATAATACAAGCTCTATAAAAGTATGAGTGCTATAAAAAGCTGGATTTGGTTTTCAGAAGACAAACTTGTGTTCTGGACAATGAACATTGAGTCATGTGAAATTCAGTGAAGTATAAAAGAGAGACAGGGTGGGTGAGGTACTATCTTTTATTGGATCAATTTCTGTTGGTGAAAGAGACAAGCTTTTGAGCTTACACTGAGCTCTTCTTCAGGTCTGTGTAAGCTTGAAAGCTTGTTTCTTTCACCATCAGATAAAAGATTTTACTGCACCCACCTTGTCTCTCTAATATCCTGGGACCAACACAGCTACAAGAACACTGCAAACAATAATATATAAAAGACAGCTGTAATAGGCTTGAAATCCCAGCTCCTCACCTGTGAGACCAACACAAGCCCAGGATATCAGGTAGTTTGTACTTCTGTCAAGGCTGCAGAGATGATATGAGGAGATGCATCTCACCATCTTTCTGCCCTTCGTTCTTCTGCACTGATGGGGCATTAAATGCTCCTTTCACATGCTCATGGGAAATACAAGGGTGTTTGCTTCAGGGATGCAACAAATCTTTGGTTTTGTTACTTTGGTCAACCAATCTGAAAGGGGAATTTAAGCTATTGGTGCTGCTCTTATGCTGGTGAGTTGATGGTGTTTTTGTTATCTGGAGAATATTTGTGTCTATGGATTTGAGATTAAGAGTATGTCTACACAGCAAAGAAAACCCCACAGTTGGCCCATGCCAGCCGACTTGGACTCGCGGAGCCCAGGCTGTGGGGATGTTTAATTGCTGTGTAGACTTCTGGGCTTGGGTTGGAGCCTGGGCTCTAGGGCCCTGCAGGGTGTGAGGGTAACAGAGCTCTGGTTCAAGCCCAAGCCCAAACATAGCAATGTAACAGCCCTGCAGCATGAGCCCTGTGAGTCCGAGTTGGCTAGCACAGGTCAGCTGTGGGTTTTTCTTTGCTGTGTAGACATACCCTGAATGTGTCAAACATGGGTCTCTGCTTAACCTTGAAAGTATTCTTTTATTTAAATGGTACTGTCACTGCAACATGTAGGGAAATTTAGGAACTTGCTGAACTTGATCAACATATGGTACCAGCTAGCCTCATTTCTACCAGTTCTTTTGTTATTTTGTTGTTGGTATAGGTCTTAATGACAGTTGTAAGCCATAGTTCTGAATGTAGGGGTTAGTCCACCCTGGGGAGAATCATGACTGGTGTGGAGAAAGTAAATAAGGAAGTGTTATTTACTCCTTCTCATAACACAAGAACTAGGGGTCACCAAATGAAATTAATAGGCAGCAGGTTTAAAACAAACAAAAGGAAGTATTTCTTCACACAATGCACAGTCAGCCTGTGGAACTCCTTGCCAGAGGATGTTGCGAAGGCCAAGACTATAACAGGGTTCAAAAAAGAACTAGATAAGTTCATGGAGGATAGGTCCATCAATGGCTATTAGCCAGGATGGACAGGGATGGTGTCCCTAGCCTCTGTTTGCCAGAAGCTGGGAATGGGCAACAGGGGATGGATCACTTGATGATTACCTGTTCTGTTCATTCCCTCTGGAGCACCTGGCATTGGCCACTGTCGGAAGACAGGATACTGGGCTAGATGGACCTTTGGTCTAGCTCAGTATGGCCGTTCTTATGTTCTAACTTATAGCCTTAAGTGACATCCAGGAAAATGCTTGGTCCAACTCAGAAAATAGCAATGTTCTGCCTGCTAGCTAAACCCTGACGAGGCTAAGGTAGATAATTTCCTATGAATTGCTGACTCCTTAACTTCCTTTATGGCTGAAAAGAATCTAATATTTATTAAGTCAAAAGGACTTAAGGAAAAAATATTAAGAAACTCTGTGTGTGTAAGTAAGGAATGCTTTTATTTTTCTTTCATGCGCAAATTGCAGCTAGTGGAATAACAGCAGTTATTTTTAGCCATTTTATAAATGTGAGTTGCTACACTGAGTTGTTTGAACAGAAGGTTTCCACTTTGCTTTGGAAAACTTGCTTTAGGACAATTATTTGTTTAAATGTTTTAAAAGCAGTGGAGGTCAGTAAGACCCCCATAACATTCAGGTTAAAATGTTCCAAGATGAAGTCTAAGCAATGTCATTTATCCTCTCTTTCACCCCAAAACACACAACAAATAATTTATTTGGGGGCACTATTTTTTACAAAGTGGATGCAGCACTGATGTTCAAAAATCAGACTTTCCTGCACTTTTGAGGACAGGTGGCAACTGCAAGTATACTTATTGTTAGGATTGTGATGGTTTTGTTTTATAGAGCTTTTCCATGAGTTAAAAATGCTGAACTTGATCAGCATATGGTACCAGCTAGCCTCATCTCTACCAGCTCTTTTGTTATCTTGTTATTGTTATAGGTCTTAATGACAGTTGTAAGCCATAGTTCTGGATGTAGGGGTTAGTCCACCCTGGGGAGAAGAGGGAGAAACAGCAGTGTGGATTATGGAAATATGAATTGATTTAAAAAGCAGCTCTCTTGTAATAGAATGGAGCTCAAAGAAAGACGGAGGAGAAGCTGGTGAAAAGACGATGGAATATGATGTGAAAATGATCATTTGAATGCTTTCCTTTTCATTCCCAGCTGCTGTTTCTGGTGAAAAGACATGCATTTGTATATCTTAAGGCTGGGTGAAAAAGGGCCAGATGAATGGAATTACTTGTTAGATATGTTTTCATTTTGAGTCAAATAAATTATGTGCATTTTAATAGACTGTCTGCATTTTAATAGACTGTATGCATATGTTAGCTACTTTTTCTTTATCATACAGCTGTAATATTAGGGACTACATTTTGTAAAAATGTTCTCTTCTGTGTGTGTTCAAGTAAGTGTACAGTATTAACTTAATATTTGACAGTCCTTCAGATACAGCCTTCAAAATTTAATTATATTAGTGGTTTGACCTAATCCTATAATCCTCAGTAATGTGCAAACCAAAGGGGGAAAAATGAAGTCCATGGTCAGGTGTTGGATCAGTGATGATGAATCTTTTAGACCGTCATTTTGAGCAAGAATGCCGAAAATAGTTACCTGGTGTCATTCTTAATAGACTTCTATTGCTCTCACTCCACTCCAGTTTACTGCTTACTTTTCCCTTCATTCTACTCTTCTGCTACACTGTCTTCCCTCCCTTTTCAGTTCATTCTTTCTATTTTAGCCTTCATTGTATTGACGTATTTTGTCCCTCCACTGGTGATTCTGTCTCCCTCAGCTTCAGGCCATCCACTGGGGGGGTGTTCCAATTAGCTCCGCCTCTCTGGATATTGGACATTGAACGGAGTACTCTGCATCACTTGGATGCATAGATGTGTCTCTACTGTTCTGGGGTTGGGAGTGAAAGAGTAAGGTCATCTAATTGCTTCTGCTACCACCAGGGCAAAGTGTAACAGGTTTTACGCTATGCTCATGAAATGTCTTTCCCCACTTGCTTCCCATTTCCACTTGATGGTCCTCTCATCTTCATTTAATCTCTTTTGTCCTTTTTTCAACTTCAACTATGAGAGCAGTATTTTGCATTGAAGAACACTGGTTCTCCCCAGTTACCACAATTTCATTATTGATTCTAATTAAGTTGTATGATTCTAATTATGCTATGCTATAATAAAATTATGCATGACCTACATTGTCTGTAAAAAGTAATTAGAATCCCCCACCCATAGCTGCTACTCTAATTTTGTGTGTTGCATTAGTAATGTTGTTTGTTTGCTCCTGTTCTGCTTCTGAAATGTTCCTGGATAAAAGTTAAATATCAGGGGGTAGCCGTGTTAGTCTGTATCTACAAAAACAACAAGGAGTCTGGTAGCACCTTAAGGTGCTATCAGACTCCTGGATAAAAGTTGATTTCCTTTAAAACTTAAGGGAAACTTCCTTATTTTTTTAACTACTATAATTTAATTGTGACCAGATCTGTCTCATCTATCTGCCTGTAACAACATGAATGTTATGTTAAACACTACAGCCTTTGTGCTGGTGATGTTTGATAGGAGCCTTGAAACAACTTGTATTGGTTGTCAAAAATCTGTTGTTTCATTGGTCGCATAGCCAAAAGGCTCAGAGCTCTTGATGTACTCCATTGGAGAAATACTATTTACAGGGAAAAAACCCAGTATCTGATTTGTAAAGATAATAAGTTTAGCAATCCTGTACCTTCCACCCCAGGCAGTCCCCTTCTTCTTTCTCTCGATATTTTATTTTGGACCTAATCCTGAATAATGATATGTCCCTTCAGCTCTTTCCTTCAATGGGAATCGCAGGTGCTCTGCTGTTTTTAGTATTAGGCCCTTTTATGGGACAATAACCAGAAATAGTGGGGGTATGATCCATTTTTGACTCTCACTACTATATACTACTACTCACTAGGAAGTGAGACTAGTACTCATTAACAAGAAAAAACTAAAATTCAAATTTATCATTTAACTTGAGACAAAGAAAAATAAACATGTTTGGGGTTATTTAAAATAGTGGTTTCAAATATTTAAAGTGATGAAAACAATACTTTAAATGTTAGATTCTGATCTTATTTCAAAAATGTACCTTCTACAGTAGCTTATTAAAATGTATTGTGATTAGTTACAACTAAAACTATGCTACTAGATCTAGACCATGTATTTTCAGAGTACATCACTCTGGCTGTTTCCTAAATGTTTTTATCAGTGTTAAATCAAGAATACTGATGTGGCTCAGTTTCTTTTGCAGATGATCTGTACTGTTAAACATAGTATACTTTTATTTTATAGTTCAGTTGTACTCTGAAAAGTGACTCTGTGAAACTGGCACATTATTACCGACCTGTTTTTTGAGAGTATTCAAAGTAATATCTCCTTTACTGGCTAAAATAAGTGTTTACTGAGTGTACTCTTTGCAGAACCAATACAGATATGGGAGAGTTGGCTGGATTCTGTTGTCTCTTTTGCATCATAAACCGAATAGTTAAGAAAGATTCTTTATTATTATTATTATCATTTGGGCCCTGAAAGAACCCAGCCTGAATTTCTGATGTCGGGATAAGGGGATAAAAAGTCCTTTTACTTGTAAACCTGAGCAGTTTTGATCTGAAAGTCATTGTGGGTTCAGAAGCGTGGAATCCCTTGATGCTATTCTTACAATCGCTTTTCAGAGTGAAACCACTGCTTTAACATGGAGTTCTGAATATTTAAAGAAAGTAATAAAATTTGTGAATACTTACTCTGAGCCACTAACTTGAAATCTTCGTAAATGAGATTACAAACATTACCAACATAAACCAATACCCATATAGGAACTAATTAATTAAACGTTGTGCTCTTCTGTGTGTATTCATTATATATACACCACTGAAGAGACAAAGGAGAGCTTTGCAAAAATCCTACTTTGTTAACATTGGTTAAGCTCTACAAGTCTCAACTTTGGGAACCTCGAGGCTTGTGTACGTGATGCTGCAGTCCAGTCCAGTGTGATGTGTAGAGGGCTCTAAAGTGTTGTACTATAACTGCCCCATGTAGTTCCTGCTGGGGCAAATGAAAAGATACCTAGTTTGTGTTACTGTAGTCCTGTGTGATAGTGAGAACAAGGTACCTTTTAGTTCATGCCAGTAGAGTCTACATGGAACAGTTAGAGCCCAACACTTCAGCGCGCTCTGCAAATCACACCTCTGTAGTCCGGACACTGGCGCCTTATAGATGGGCCACTGGCTGCCACCAGTATTTTGAGGATCATGTCAATTATGTCGGCTCTCAATGCTTAAAATGTTTGTGGCTATCTATACTAGAATGGAGCTCAATCAGTATTAGGAACAGTGGGAAATTTTGACCAGACTTATGTGATGTTGTATATTAGTACCCTCTCTGCTTGTGGAGAATGGTGAAAGGATTCTAATTACATATGTATGTTAGATTTATGTTGTACTTCATGAAACATTCTGCAGACACTAATTACCTTTTTATCTTTAGTTTCAACTGCTTTTCAGATCAGTTTGTGAATAAAGCCAGAGATGCTGTCATTGAAGCGGTATACTGGTGAAGACACCCCTTTTCATTTACTGGATGATAATAGAGGAATGTTTATTATCTTTTAGCAAGTGGAGAGCCCAGAGTATTTATGCACCAGCAAGCAACTTGGAAATTTTCTATCTTAAAAGATAATTATTGCTCACATAATAATCTATACAAGTGGCATTTGATGGAAGGGAGTACTCCCTTTTCCCCCCCACAATCCCCAGACCTCCCATACTGCTCAGGGAATAAGAATCTCACAAGCCAGAATCAAGAAAAAAAATCAGTAGAAGTTGCTTGTGGATGCATGATGTAACAGACAGACTTCGGACTTTATTATACTAGCCCTGCAGTAACACAGTGGTCTTTATCATACTCGTGTTTGTTCAACAATAGTTACAACAGTTATTTACCTCTGTCTGAACATTCTCTAGTGGAGAAGTCCTTTGTGGAATGCAGTGTTGCTAACTCTCATGGTTTTATCATGAGTTCCATGGTATTTGGAGCTGTTTTCTCAAAGCCCCAGCTGCTTGACTCAGTTGATTACATAAGAATTCCAGAGTTTAAGAAGAGTAAGTTTCTGGTAATTGTGCTCTGAACAAATAAAGTGCTATAAAATGTTAATAAAATCAGGTGGCGGTCGCACAGGAAGCCTTAATTCTGGCATTACCTAAATTTTAAGTGCTTAACTCTGCAACCTTAACATTCTTTTAATGTAGTTTTTTATATGTAATTTGTCAGGTTTATTAAAAAAAAATTCGAAAAAACCCAAATTCCAAATGTGGAACCATGGTTCATCTGCAGAGTTCAAACCTTTAGCTCCACCATGCAGACCTCAGCCGCTTGAGGTAACAGTAACTGATAAAGGATGACAGCCTACTGCTGCTGTGTGGGCCATCTACCAGAGGGAAATGAGGCACACATTTTGTCAGTGCATTTCATAGCTATTTGCTGCCTGCAGAGAAATGCTGACACTCAGGAATCCTTGTTCTGAGGGAAATATACTCTAATGATTACAGACTCTTCTTCCCCTGACCCCTTTAGTCTGTCCCGGCCCCCAGGCCCTATATCACAGTCCCCTGGCTCCAGACCTCAGACTCCCACCTTCTTCCTCTCTGCTCCAGACCCTTACCCTAGTGTCCCCTCTCACCATCCCTTTGCATTCTAGCAGGGTGGATTTGATTTAAATCATGATTTAAATCACTAGTCAGGAAGACTCAATTTAATCATGGATTTCTACGTAAAAGTGCTTTCTTGTTGGTTGTTATAACCTTAATACATATTCTTCACAACTCAGAGATAGATGTAGGTTTCATTTTTAGAAGGTACACACTATACATTTTTAAAGTGATTTATTTTGAAAACTTTTCAGATTAGTTTTACAGCTCTATCAGAAAATGAATGATTGTTTGGTTATTTCATTTACCAAAGGTAATTGAAGCAGATATTCTTGAAGTCAGTGGGAGGTGAACTATCTCCAATTCAACAGGTTAATCATTCATATTTGGAGGATTTTCTTGCCATGCTGTATTAGGAGGAGAACATCACCAGACAGACATTTAAATTGTTTTATTTAACTAAAACAACAGCGTTATGTATTCTGGATTTTTTTCTTCAACAGCAAACATATAATATTTTAATAAAACAAGCATATGAATTTTTGAATTTAAACATTCAAGTTTTTTAAAAATCAAGTTTATTTTTGTTAAAATTGTTTTTAACTAAAATAGTTAAATTATTAAAACAAAAAAACAAAAATTAAATAGTCTGTCAGCCAGGTCAACATGAAAAACTTAAAATATTTGGCTTCTACAGCTAACTCAGTTGTCTTCACCTTCATTTTCCTGTTTGTTCATAATCTGGAAAAGAAAAACAAGCTTTCCTGCTTTTTCAGGTCCCATTCTCAGCTTGGAATGAATTAGTTCAAAGGAAGAAAATATTCTTTCTACACCGGCAGAAGTAGCTACTACTGTTAAAAGTGAGATTATCACTTCAACAGTCTCTGAATCCAAGTGCTTAAGTGACTTCCACCAGTTCACTGGTGTGACTTCCTTTAAAACATCATCAGCAAACATATATTTCTTGAATGGTTCTTATTCCCAAACTGGGTCTCTTTTACGTCCTGCTGCCATTATAGGTTTTCCATTCTAGTGAGAGAATGGTATGGTAGATCTCAAATCAATGAAGGCTACACTCAGAAAGACCTCAAGACTTCTGGAATATGCTGCTCAAACATTTTCACTTTTGTTTCTACTGCCTGTCCCTCCCTCCTCACATTTATCTCCAGACTTCCTCTCCTTGTCCAGATCTATTCTGCCCCCAACAATCTTCTATTCATTGAACTTTTTGAAACTTTGCACTTTTAGGGAGACGTAAGGGATTGACTCTGTGTACACAAATTTGCAGAGGGACAATAGGGTTGAGGTCTGTTATTTCTCACCTCTATATATTATTTGTTTATTTATTTAAAACATTTTTGCTGTTATCAAACATGTTATCTCTGGAGACACAAATCCACAGTTTGAGAACTGCAAAACTAAACATCTCTGATGGTATCTTCTAGACTGAGCACTGAGTCCCATTGGGTAGATAGGAAGATTAACCTAAATAATCTATACAGAAGCCCCTGGAACCCCATAAGATTGGGTCCCTAATCCATGAACTATTGGATTTACAAAACTTCTCTTAAACATTACCTGAATATGTTGTCTCATACTATAGAATTAGAATTTATAATCCCTATTCCATGATGAGATATCTTTGAGCTATAATGTATCTTAATTAAAACTATCTTTAGATAGATGTTTTCCTCAAAAAGCATTTTATCAAAAAAATCCGATTTAAATAAAAATAAATTATTGTTTTTTATCCACCCTGCATTCTAGTCTGTTTATTCCTTCTGTTTCCTCCATGATGCCTGGTCTGAATAGGGAGAGCATTGAGAGCTCAGGAGAGACAGTCACTCTGCTTTAGTATCCTGTGCCTGGTACCACAGTGGCTCCTGACTGCTGGGAGGAGCAATTGTAGGGCAAGTGCAGTTCTGCTCTGGCAGCCTGGGCTGGAGCATACTCAGTGTAGATGGAGTCTCTGTGGAATTTAGCTTCCAGAGTCTAACAAATCTCTAATGACCATGTACAAACTGAGATTTTTCAGAGGCTCACAATTTGGTGGTATGGCAAGAGTGATTAGGTTATTTTTATTTTCCTCTAAATTTCAGTGGGCTGTTCTTGTTCTTTTTTTGTTTTTAAAATAAATTACTATTTCAATAAAAGCATTTCCTTTTGAGATAAAATTATCCCTTTTTAGGGTTGGATTTGTAGAAAAAGCAATCACTTAGTTTTTTCATGTATCTTTTGCCCAGATTCACACAGATGATTGTTAAAGGACAATGTTATAAATCATTCTGTGTTTGGTAGCATTGTACCAAACTTAAAGAAAAATGCAAATTAGTGCCCTAATATTTGAAAATATGAGCAAAAGTTTGTTTCCCTTTTTCTGTTTGCCGATTCCTGGTTTAATATATAAAACAACCTTTGGCACGCGGCTCGCCAGGGTAAGCACCCTGGCGGGCCAGGCCAGTTTGTTTACCTGCCGCGTCCAAAGGTTCAGCCAATCACAGCTCCCACTGGTTGCAGTTCGCCGCTCCAGGCCAATGGGGGCTGCGGGAAGCGGCGCGGGCCGAGGGATCTGCTGGCTTTCAAGGATTTAATTTGGATTTTTTAATGTTCTAATATTTTTAGCAGAAGTAAATGATAATGTCTTTGAAATATAACAGAAGGGTTTGTTTTGGTTTTTTTGCTGGGAATTACCTGATAAGGTGTACTGAGACCTTATCTCTGTACTATTAACAATGTCGCTAACTATCCTGCTTCCATAGAACAGTGTAGTTGTCTGACCAGTGCATTTCTCTTGCATGCAGGAATTGTCAGGTTGGGCTACATAGCTCTCTTCCTTCATCTTTCCACGGCTAGGGGATATTTTTATGATTCTCTCTTCTCTGCTCTCCTTCTGTTAGGTTCATGCTGCTCGCTGCTCTGTGTGTGTCTCATACAGAGAGGGTGACCGAGAAGCCAGCAGAGAAAGATCAGAAAGAGGACTGAGCTGCCTGGCTTTGCATTGGCTGTCTTATGTGGCAGTATCAGGATTTCACTCTCATAGGGGCTTAATGGTGAAGGGCTCAAATGTGAGAAGTTTGGCCTTGATCCAGCAAAGAACTTAAGCATGTGCTTAACTTTAAGCATCTGAATAATCTCACTGATGTCACTGGATCAGGTCCAGGTGCTTAAAACAATAACAGCCTTCAGTGTTGTTTCTTTTAATGGTCAAAGGAGGAATAAAAAACATGGTAGGAACTTTGAAGAAAGGAATTGGTGTGGGGAGGGGAAAGGTTGGAAGAAGGTTGGGTTGGTCCCAAGAAAGGAGAAAATTGGGAGTTAGAGGGAAAGAGACACGGGGGAGTTCCAAGAGGGGAAAGAGCTCAGGGGCAGGAAGACCAAAGGAAACACCACCAGGATAACATCCAAACAGGGCATTTTACAGTGGAGAAAGAGAGAAACTGGGAATGCAAGGAGGAAGCAAGGAAGAATTGAGAGAGAAATAGGTGAGATGTACTGGAATACAGGAGAGAACAAAGAGCAGGACCTAACTAGCAGCAGCTGTATTCAGCAATATGGGAAAAAGCAAGGAGGTACAAAATAGAATGGGGTGGGTGTGTAAGAGGTAAAGGATTGAGAGAAGAAGAGTTGCTTCCTTTCGAAAAAGGGAAAAGGAGGTACAGAAAAATGAGAGAGTTTAAAAAAAAGATTGAGGGGGAAAAAAGCCTTAGGCAGAAATGAGAAAAGGAAAAATAACATGGTGAGAAAGAAAAAGGAAATAACGAAATAGAATAAGTGAGGGGGTAGTGGGGAAAGAAGATGTAAAAAACCTGTCACTTCTAAGTTAGTGATTTTTATTTATGCTCCTATATGTGATAATATTTCCCTAGCAGATGTCCTATCTCTCTGCAAGTTTATGGGGATGGTTAGTTATTTTGAGCACCTGTTATATGAATATTGTTGGCTATCTTATCTCAGTTCTGTAGTTAAATAATTGGTGTTGTCATGGTTGCTACTTTTAAAAAAAATATATTTCTCCCCCTCCCCTGGGCAACTCTGAAATGTTTCTGGAGTGGACCTAGTGTACCTGTCTCTTGGTGTAGGATTAATCCCTTCTTCCTAAAGGGACACATTCTCTTTTCTATTCCTCTGCTTATAATTAGGGTGGTTACCTAGCTGAGGGTCTGCTTGCTTTCTTGAGGCCCAGTCTTGTGTTGTGGATCATACACCGAACCAGCTGGAATGGTACGGTTCCTTAAAAAGAAAAGAAGTTTGAACTGAATGGGAAAATGGATTTTCCTGCCTCTGATGAAGTTCAGTTCTGGATAAATAAAGCTTCCCTGCTAGGAAAGATAGAGGTGCTTCTAAAAAGCCAGTCATCCCTGCCCCCAACCCTCATCCATCCCATTAAAATACACCAGATTGTACATACTAGCAGCATATATTATAAAAAGAAAAATAAATAAATTTCTCTGATGGTATAACTGCAAATCCCCACCCAACACATTTTAAAAGTTATTCAGTTCAAACAGTGTGCTGTACCAAGTAACATGCTTAGTATAGTTTTAAAGAATCAAGTACAAAGAATTCTAGCAAGTTCACCACACTCAAATTTGGTGTAGTATTAGGCCTTGTCTATTTGGGAAAAATTTGTCAGTTATACTGGTGTAGTTAAACTCTTCCAAAGTGTCATAAACTAAGCTGGAAAAAGGCACTCTTATATTGGAATGAGACTGTTTACATAGTGGGTTTTGCTGGTATAACTATATTGGTTTAAATTCACACCTAAGCTACATTGGTATAACTTTCCCATGTAGACAGCGCCTTAGTCTCCATTCATTTATAGTTAGACGCCAGAGTTTTTTTTTTAAAGAAAAATATAAATTTGTACATTCCCAAGTTACCTTTCCCATCAGTATGCACCCCTTTCTGGTATACAAGCTTTATTGTTTAATGTAATAGTCTCTCCTTTCAAGTTGGTAAATCAACTATCAAAATTCCATTATGCATTTCAGATTCCAACTTTCGGAATATGACACAACTTGAACTTCTTTGTTTATAGAGGGTCATAAATCTGCTTTTTAGGATAAGATTGGGGTGAGTAAAGAATGTATCCTACAAAACCTTTATGTATTGTATAGACATTATGAGTGAAATCCTGGCTCTGTTGAAGTCAATAGGAGTCTTGCCATTGACTTAAATAAGGCCAGGATTTCACCCTATATTTTTAGCCATTTGTGGTGTTCTGGTTGGGAAGGGGATATTGAACAACATTTTAGTACTTTTAGTGTCTGACCAAGAGAAAATATGATTGATCTACTCTTGATGATTGTTTTTACACAAAATGAAGATTAATTAAAGTAGGATTTTGCATTTCTGAGTATTGATCTGTGTAACTTAATGAAAATCCTCTTCTCTTTGATGATGACTGTAATTTTTAAAATTCCAGCCTTGTCCTTCCTAGCTAGTAATGAATAAGGCTAAATTTTAGTCACTGGTATTTTTAGTAAAAGTCATGGACAGGTCACGGTCAGTAAACAAAAATTCACAGCCCGTGACCTGTCCATGACTTGTACTATATACCCCTAACTAAAACTTGGGCCAGCTGGTCGCAGGTGCTCTGGGAGGGCAGTCCGGAGCCGCCACGGGTGCTGGGGGGAGGTGGGCAGCAGCTCCCCAGAAATGGCCGGCATGTCCCTGCAGCTCCTAGTGGGAGGGAGGGCCGAGGGGCTCCAGGTGCTGCCCCCACCATGAGCGCCGGAACCACAGCCAATGAGAGCTTCAGGGGCAATGCCTGCAGGCAGGAGCAGCACGCAGAGCCTCCTGGTCCCTCCACCTAGGAGGTGCAGGGACATACCAGCCGCTTTCTGGGAGCCCTCCAAGGTAAGCGCTGTCCCGCACCCCAACCCACTGCCCCAGCCCCGAGCACCTTCCCACACCCAAACTGCTGCTGCTGAACCAGCTGCTGCAGAAGTCATGGAAGTCATGGAAAAAGTCACGGAATCTGTGACTTCCGTGACCTCCGTGACAGACACACAATGAATGTGATGCCAGTCATCTAACCAGAAGAGCAGACCAGTAATATTTTTCAAAGGCAATGCCGTGAGTTGGCAGCAGATTTCCTACAACAGATGGTCATCGTCACCTGTGCATTAAACATCATTCTTATATTCCTCAGCTCTACTTGCTTTGGATCATGCATATACCATGGTGATGGATGCCATATAATAATAACCCAGATAGATAGATGTACAGTTAAGCAAGAAAAAGAAAATCACTCTTATATTTCGGGTGCCTGCCGTGGCTTTCTCCACAGAAGCATAGAGATCTATGTTTGTGGGAAAGCTGGAGGAATGGTAAGGTGTGGTCAGTGAAATTGTGAACTGCCAAGAATTACTGGACTATAACCCCAATGGGAGGTGCAATATCTGCTACAACATTATATAAATAAATAGACTATGCTGAGATGCTTCATTCCCTGCCTCTGGAATGAGAAAGTGACTTTCATTCCCCTTCTACTTGGGCTTTGCACAGAGGACTGGAATTTCACCCATAGTGTGAGATATTTCAGGAAAATAAATCTACCCTTTTCGTAGTTGAGGGATTTTTGAAGCTTGCATAACTACACTAGTGGTTTTGTTAATGTTTATATGTATATACAGAAAGTTTTCTAAAGAGTGAGGTAGTTGCCTGCTGTTTTAACAACAAAGTTAATTTATTTATGCAAATATATGAGGTTTCCTATTTTTAAAGGCAACAATGTTTTTTGCTTTTAGCATTAGATAATACATTGCAAAATAATTTTATTTCCCAAGTTAAACAGTATATACTCTTCTGAAAGCACCCAAATCTAGCATTACAGTTTCCATAGATGAAAATAATCCACTAGAAGCTAGAATCAAGGATATTTCTTGTGTTTGAAGATTCATGTAACTTTTTCATCAGAAAAGAATAAATATTTGTGTTAAACCTTTAAAATAAAAGGGGATATAAATTAGTGTAGTGCTCCTTTTCTAATGAGTACACATCTTTCTGTCCAACAAGCAGGTATGTCTTAGGTACAGGCCCCTGGAAACGAAGATTGATTAGAAAACTGAGTTCAAGTTTCATTCAGGAGAAAGGGTCACTGTACAATAAGTGTCAATTTTAAATATGTTTTAATACTTAATATGCATGAATACATGTATAACATGATTATTTGCAATTAATACACCCCAACAGTGTTTAGAAGACACCTAGAAAGCATCTTAGATGCATCTTATTTTCCTCCATTTTTAAAATCTGAATAGCACCTGTAATTAAGGGAGAAAACTGAGCCCTGGAAGCTAGGTAGGACTTCCATCTATTGATCTGTGTAAACCCAGCTTACACTGTCAGGGGAGAAGCAGTCAACTGCTGAGCTGCTTTGTCACTGACATAAGCTGAGAGAGGATTTTTTTGTCTATACTGTTTATACACCAGTCTATAGACCTGCTGGCTGGTTGAATTTTAAAGAGTGCGGGGGTTTAAAGACTTGTCCCCTGAGGGATGCTCCTGCCAGTTGGGAAGCGAGCTGAGGCTGTGTTTTGCAGAAGTTGTGTGTGTATGTATGTGCCGGTCGGAGTGGGGGAGGGGTGGGAGGCAGAGCAATGGGAAAGTACTGTAGTTCATCTGAGTCTCAAAAATGTTGCAAAATGTACTTTATGTTCTGTTAATATTTTTCTTTTGTTTCCTTCCTTGTGCAGTAATTTATTTTTTTTAAAAAAAGCTCCAGTGGGAAACTTAGATGAATATTGGAAATACATTTCCCTCCCTATTTTAAATCAGTCCTATAGTCACCAAGCAGCAATTAATATTGTTGATAGTAAGACAAAAATGATGTTTTAAACTAAGATGTATATTAAAAGTGAAAATGGTTGAAGGTGGCAGGGTACCTGTGTTGAGCTTTATTACCTGAAGACCCAAAATTTAAAAATGAAATTATTTCTTTGAAAGAAGAAAATTAAAATTTTGTGAGCCTGAAAGAATGATTTATTTGAAAATTAATACGTTAGAAGTTTGGACTGTTTTTTCTTTAGTTTGTGTTTTTTGGTTTTGTTTTATTGCTTGTTTTCTACTTTGTGTGTTTGTGTGTGTATGTTTTATTCCCTGCAATTTCCACATTGGCCCTTCCCTGCCAGCCAAAACTGAGACTGAACAGCAGTCTCTTTGGAGAATATTATATGTGCTACTACATAGAAAGAGATTTTCCATAATCAAGAGAATTAGTATCCTTCCCCAAAACACAGCATATTACTTTCATCCCATTCTTTATCTCTGTTATCACACACAGTGAGAGTCCCAAAGCTGCTCCAGAACTCAGGAATAATAGGCTTTCTCATTCTTACTGTATGTACTAATGTAGTGGTCTACCAGGACACACACTATATCCTTGAAAAAAGCTGTAAACATTTCATTCATGCAATGTTTACAGAGTTATGAAATATACAGACCTTGCTGGTTAATATATTAATATTTTTCCATGTGTGTTTTACACTGTGTAAAACCAGGCAAATACTTAAGGTAAGGTACGCATTCAGTGCAGTGCACAGGAATTTAACTGCATGACTTTCAGTATATGGTAGTTGCTGTCCCATCCTGCAAAGTGCTCAGCATTCTTTCACTTGAGTGAGTTTTGAGGGTTCGCAGCACCTCGCAGGATCAAGCACCTAAATCCCCACCCTTGGCACTGGAAGTTTGGAACCTGCACACTCAATCCTGCAAACACTCACTTAGTGGGATGACTGATATGGGTACCTTTATGCACATAAGTGCTTGCAGGTTTGGTATAGTAAGCAAGTGTTGCACGTCACTGACCCAACTACATTTCATCATCAACAACCTTCCTCCTACATTTAAACATTTCACAGAGGACTTGTTTTCCCAACTGGTTTGCTGGAAGCAAGAAAATAAATACAGTAAGATCAGTGTTATACATTTATTCAGATTTGCTGACAGCTGATCTGTTAGCTCTGATTTTTCTAGAGAGAGGTCTTGTACTTCTTAAAAACATTAGGACGTTTTTATATTTTAATTAACACATTTTATTTGCCACTAAACAGCTTCTTAAATAAAAATGTGCAGAAAAGAAACACAGTATCCATTACATGATGGTCTGAACACTGCAGGAATGGTCTTACTTTTAATTAATTAATAATGAGGTTTGCTTGTGAATGCCTTACTGCTCTACTGAAGAGATAACCATATAAATTTCTTCTTTGTACCAACAGAAGATTTTCATCTTTTTCAGCATTTGACTATGAAACACATATAGAGTTGTTATACCTCTCAGTAATTCATTCTGCTGCCAACTTCATTCCCTTTTCTCTGCCTGCATTTTAATTGAAACAACATTTGTATTTTTGAGCCAGGATCTGTCAGAAGTCCCTGTGGCTAGTCTGTGGTACAAGTAGCAGCAGACGTGGCTTACCCATATGGTGCAGTGCTTCTTGTAAAATCCATATGGCCTTGTTGAAGGGAATCCCAGCGGGGATGTGAAGGGTGTTAATACCCTTCAGGCCAGGCCTTTCCCTCCTGGGGCTTCTATGGCATTGTCTTTGCAATCTGCCAAAGCACAAACTTAATTCCTTTTTAATAATCAATTATTTCAGTCCAGGAACGTGTGCTATATTTCTTGCAACCAAATATTTCTTTAAAATGGTTTTTCTAGCAAACAGTATAGCAGAAATACTTAAATAAACTGTCATTTTAAAATCCTAATGTTATTTCTTTAATCTGTATTTACAGGAGGTGCTGCAGAGTGTGCCGAAGTTCTGCTTTCCTTTTGACATTGAAAGGTTTGTGGTACAGTGATCATTTATTTAAAAATATTTAACTCAATGTATTCTAAATTATATATCTGTTTACTGAAAATGAAAATAACTTTTTGAAAGTCTAGACTTGAAGAAATAAGAACAAAATAAAATGTATTTCATCCTCTGGTCTTGCACCTGGAGGTGAAAAGAATAAACACTAAACATTTTTTCCTTTGTTCTCCAAGTATGTATTTAGGTACTAGTAGAAAAACATTACAGTATAATACACCCTTGCTAGGATTTTAAGAATTCTCTTTTGATATAGAGCTGTATCCTGGCTCCCAACTTCCTCCAGCCCAATTGTAAACACCATCTGTGTACTATAAAGATACAAGATAGTTAGTTTCCTCCCAATATCAGCTTTAAAGCAATGGTGCAATATACCAGAATATAAAAACTCACTGTGCAGTTTTAAAAATAACCCACAGTTTGTGTTTCACCTTATATAAGAATTAAAAGAACTTAAATTACATGCCAGTAACTGAATGTGCACAGGCAGCAATGGATTTTTCTGAGGGTAGATTCAAGACCTTTGTTTGTAAATGGTATTTCACCTTCCTGATATCAGTTTTAGTGTGGCTTCCGCATATCAGTTGCTACTCATTTCAAATGTTCATACAAGATATTTTTATAAGCTCCAAATATTTATTTTACTTCATCAAAATGTTTGATAATGAGTTTAATGATTATTAATTTAATCAATTGTGTAGATTTGTAGTTCGGGAAATCTTCACATTGTGTCTGTCCGTGAGTCAGTTGATATTGTGTTACTGGTAGAAGCTTGGTTTGTACAATTAATGAATGTGCACCCAGCTAGCCTTCAGATCTCGCTGGTCTCAATGGTATTAGCATCAGTTGCATGACAGGATTCGAGGAGAAAGGCCCCCAAAGATGTTACAATTTAGGAAACAGAAGACAGAAAAACTAATGCATATATGGGAGTGAAGAAGGGCTTGGAAGAGAAGCCAGGTGCAACATAGAACCTTACAAATACATGTTATCTGATAGTCAACTTGGTCACCTAACCTCTTAGATGTTGCGCTTCAGTTGAGTTGTTTGGCTTTTGAACTGGTTAAACATATAATCCCCTTATACAAGTTTTATGACTCAGCCAACACTGTTGATAATGTTTTGTATTCGTGCATTAAAGCCTTTACATTCTTGTGCTTACAATATGTACTGGCTCTATGAGCTAAGATCAAGTGTAAGTAGTCTCTTGGTCTATCAAAGGTCGTGATCAAGTGTCTTGATGTTTTTGGTCTTTTGGCCTCGAGATGAAAACCTTGTCTGTGTCTCTCGGACCTTGAAGTGAAAAAATTATCTAAGTTATATCTGTTTCAAGTTGATAGTGAAGGAGCAGCATGGAAATCAAATTTGATGATGACAGAAGCAGGTGAGGTTCTGTTGCTGCCATCCAGTGGCACAAACTTAGTCAGTAGCAGTAGATAAATGATTTCTACAAATTGCTGTGTGTGATTGTTAGCTATTAACAGGCAAAGCAATGTCTGTAGTTTAGGTTACCTAGCATTTCCATTTTAAAGGCTGTTTTTCAGTTTACTGTTTTCTCAAAGTTTTACCTGTTGGGCTGAGATTTGGTAGGTGTGCTCTGTGCAGGAGTGAGGAAAAGAAGCATTTATTTTTGCTAAGAAAATTCTGTTGTAAACTGTTTTTTTTAAATGGCTGTAGTGCCCAAATACAAGATAATGGAAATTTGAAATTTGGCAGGGACATATTCCCTAGGTCATAGATGTGCCAGTCATTGGTTTGGTGGATTTAATTTGGACCAGTTATAAAGATTTAAAATGTTCATTTTGTGCATGTATGCTGGTTTATTCTAATCATAAAACTAAGGAACTCCCAAACTTTCTTCTGACAATGTACACACATGATTATCTAAACCTCGTAAAAATTTTCATTGAAAAGGTGACCTCTCAGAGTGCCATTGGTGTGCTTTTTTGTGTATATAACAAAGTAGAATGGAATCCCAGGCTTTATAGTTAGAGCATTCTGGAAAACAGTCCTCGAAGGAGTATATCAAAGGAGGCATAGCTCTGAAGGTTTCCTGCCGTTATACATATAATATAGAAAGGTACGAATAAAATGAGACAAGAGCTCTTGTCTCATTGATTCTCCATATTGTACATTATAGAGTTCTGTGACTTTCTAGTATGATATGATGGAATTTCATTCTTTCTTCTTTCTTTATTTTTTAAAAAAATGGAAATTCCATAAAAAAGTAGATTAGTAATTTTTAAAGTTACAAAGGTAAGCTCTCTGAAGTCTGGAAATGACAAGGTACCCTGCACATCCTACATGTTATGATGAAGTCTTAATTGTGTGATCACATATTACATCTTTCCACAGGACACCTTCCTAATTCTGTGCACAAACTGGACAGTGAATGAGGCAAGGCTATGTAGTGAATTGGGCTGGGTCCAGAACATCTTGCCTTATTCACCATACTAGTTGTATGATTTGTCACAAATGAGATAAGAGCCTTGAAGAAAGGGAAGATAAAGGTAGTAGTCTGGGATCTATCAGATGTGGGTTCTATTTCTGCCTCTGCCACAGGTTTCCTGTATGATCTTGAACTTACTCTTTGTTCCTCAGTTTGGGATTTGTAAAATGGTGATAATATTTGTCAGCCTGTTAGTAGTGATGTGAAGATAAATTATTCAAGGTGTGTGAGGCTCTCAGATACTTGATGAAAACCCTGGGAAAGCCTATAAAAGGCTGAGTGCTGCAACCTTAATGTTCTTTTGCTGTAACATTTTTGTATTTACTATTTAATGTTGTTTTCCTGGACAGAAACTCCACATTGTAAACTTTTACATACTGACCTAGTCACCTCAAAGAAAGGTCACTGTTTTGAAGATGTTTTGTTTTGAGAGCATCCCATGAACTTTTACTGTGTAGGCCAGTGTAACTAAGTGTGCCTCAGAGATGCTAGTCTTGAGGGAAGAAGGTGATAGAAGACTACTTTTTTGAGCCAGTGGCAGTAGCTTCCCACAGAAAGATTTGATACCTCCTTCCTGAGCCCAGGAGAAGGGTAAACACAGGGCTGTTGCTAAGGTCTCCCACTCACCCACGTAGGCAGAAGCAGGAAATAGAGCTTTCGGATTCAGCACGCCCAGTAGGTGGAGTTAGGGAATTTCTAAACACGTTTGCAGATGTTGCATTTTGCTTGGTCACTAGCATTGGGAATTCCATGGCTCAGATAACAAAAGGAGTTCGTGTAGATGCATGAAATCTCTCATTTGTGTATGTCATGTGCCAATCATGAGTGCATTGTCGGATCTGTTTTCCAGCACTGCATGCATACACCAGATTGTTGTTATCCAGTTGCTCAAAAGTGCTGGACAGTTGCCTTTGGGCCAAATCCTACACCTAGTACACAGCTTCTGGATACCCCAGACTTCGAGGGAAGATCTGTGTGGAGGGAGGGGCGTGGGTGCAGAGTCTTCATCAGGTCACTAAGCATCAGTAGGGCAACTCTGCAGCAGCTTGAGGCTGCAGTAGCCCCAGGTACTCTTACTTCCAACTCTTGCAGGGTTGAGGAATGGCCAGTGGATAACTGTAGTTAGGGACCCAGTGCCCTTGCCCGGCTATTTCATCACCTCACTATGTAAAATTTCTGTGTGCTGGGGCTGGTTACGTGGTCCAGAATCTGTCTCCCTTCACTTTGCAGTGGAACTGTATCAAATCTACTACAGCCAGGGTCTTCTGATAATGTAAGCTTTGTCTCTTTAATTGATTTGTTTTTGTATAGAATGCTCTTTTGGGATGAAAACTTAAAAAAACCCAACCAAAACCACAAACACATAAGTAAGGGTAGGGGAAGCAGGGCAGATGTGGTAAATACTTAACACATTATTCCTTCTAATTTTCAAAAGTAAATAATATGAATGGAGGCTAAAAATCTGTGATCAATACTTAATGTAGCCACTGTACAATAAATAAAGACTGAAAAGCAAACCAAAGGAAGACGCAGCTGTATAAAGTGCACATCAGGATTTTAGTTTTTAATTTCAATTTCTGTACTATTGGTTTAACTCAGACCCTGAATTTCATTAGTGATGATTGTGGTTGATTTTTTTTAAGGGAAAAAGTCAACCCATACATATAAGTTCTTATGAGTTTACTCAGTTGGCGCTAGGAGTTCTAGGTCTGGTGTGTAAATAAATAATTTCAGACTTTAATAAATGACACTCAGTTGTATAATAGTTGTAATAGCTCCTTTGGTACCATTAATGGGTGGCTAATTTCACTTCTGTTTATCATGGGGATTCCCTTCTCCTCTCCTTTTCATATGGGGCGGAGGGATTCCACCATTCAGGGTACAGGGTGTTTCTGCATTTCTTTTGTATTGTTTGCCAAAACAACTCTAACACAACTTCTTCCTTCCTTCCTCAACCAAATTAAACTAATCAGTTCTGTTTCTCCTCCTTCTCCATGTCTTCGTGTTCTTTGCCTGTAACTGGTGTCTGTCTCTGTCTGTCTGTCCTATTTCTTCAGGGGCCTCACATTCCCCATTTTCTCTGTCAACCTGTGTTCATCATGGTTATCCTCCCTCCAGCCAAAGAGTCTCAGCTGTGGCTCCCTATAGAGTCCATGACTGCAGATCCCTTTAATTGGTCAGAGGGTCACTAAAGTGCCATGCAAGCTGTGGCTTCTCTCCTGTGGCTGCCTTCATGGTATTTGTTGCCCAGGGTGTGAAGGATCAAATTCAGTCCCAAACTGCAATATGTAACCCCTAGACTACTCAGTCCTCTTTCTGCTTTGAATCTCGTCTCCTTTCATTTGTCTCTGCCCTCTAATCCTTTCTTCCTACCTTCTGTTTATCTCTTTTTTTTCCCCTTCAGCTTGTGATCCTTCTGCAGAGCAGTTCCCAGAAGAAGAGAGTACAGTAAATGTGCGCTTGCAGGTAGCACATTCCCAGAAGTATCACAAAGAGTATTGAAGTGACACTGATATACCTCATTAATTTCACCTGCTGCTCTTGCTGTGTCACTTGGGAAGCATTATGTGCCGGAGTCCTACTACCCCTGCTGGTACATGAGGAGAAGGAAGAAATCTAGCAATGGAGGATCACTCGTATGCTTTTGGATCACACTTGGGCTCCTGTGCATAGCATTTCCCCAGTGACCAAGTAGGATCAACAAGTGAAAATGGTGGGGACGATGTCACTTTCACTCTGCTGCTCTTGGTTGATGCTGTTTTTGTTGATGTGTCTAGGGGAATTGCTAGGTGCAGAAGCCCAGGTGTGATCTAAAAGTCTAAAAGCATGGTAGTCAGTGGATGAGGGAGGTCACTGGATCTACAGTCCTCACCAAAGTACCTGTGTATTTTATCACATACAGAAAGCTTTGCTTTAGAAGTAAGTAAGGAAAGTGCATTTTCAGTCCAGGCCAACACTGAAAATAAAGGAAATGTAGAGTTAAAGTGATTCCACTATATACAGCATCCCCTCTATACTTCACTCATCCCAGATCAATGTACAATCTTAGCTGTGACCATAATATATAGTAGTTAGCTAGTCTGTTACTGCATACTTTATTACTAAAGACAATGTTTATTAAAGATTCAGTCCATATTTGCTTATACATACACCTCTACCTTGATATAACGCTGTCCTCGGGAGCCAAAAAATCTTACCGCATTATAGGTGAAATCACGTTATACTGAACTTGCTTTGATCCGGAGTGTGCAGCCCCACCTGCCCGGAGCACTGCTTTACCACGTTATATCTGAATTCATGTTATATTGGGTCGCATTATGTCGCGGTAGAGGTGTAGATAATCTTTGTTGGAATGGAAGATTATATAAGTTTTCTGGGATATGGAAAAGAAATGTTAGCTTGTTGTTGAATCCTTGTGTTGTATAAGGTATGTATTCTATATATCTATTGAAAATGGCTATTCTGTTACATTTTGTGTTAAGATTTTTTTGGTCAAGTAACTAATTTGGTCAAGGAAAGGTTAGAATTAAGGTTGTGATCCAAATGGGTCATTTAGTTATTTTGTGCACACTGCACATAAAGATGTGGATAAATTATCAAATGAATGATGGAATCACCTTATCCTGTTCAATTTGGTTTCTTTCAGTTTTTATGTTGATTGAAAAATACATTTTAGCAACCTTAACTCTGTTAACTATTTTTTTTAATGTGGGAGTTTCCTAGTTTGGGGACTTTTTATAATTTGAGCTGTTTAAATCTTTCTTTGCTTTAAGGCTGCTGCCTGTTTCTGTTGGAGGCATAAGAGATCAGGGAAGCTGGAAAACAGCTACTCGAAGTTGGCTGGAGCTAGAATCAAATCTGAGTGCTAGAGCTATAGAATATGGATTGGAACTGGGGAGGCAGGACTGGGCCTGGATTCGGAGTCATGGAAAGGAATTAGTTGGGGACTGAGGACCCAAAGCTGGAGATTGTCAGAGGTCCTTATTTCACCATTCATCAACCTGTTTCTAGCCTCGTCTTCCAAACCTCCAGGTCTTAACCCAGGCTCCAGAATGCACCCCTACTATGTACTCTGAGTTAGAACAGCTCCTTGAGTGTCTGGGGAAATTGGCCTTGCTTACAGTTCATCCAGATAAAGTTCTAAACACAAAAATCTTTCAGCACTTAAGTGTTTCAGAACCTAACTGGCTGAGCTGTAATCAGAATAGTGCCATAGCCATCAGTTTTCCTTCACATAAATAGACACGGTTAGGATGAATAATGCTATTATATTTTATATCACATTTCTTTAAAATATATCCTCAAACCCTAGCCCAAGTATGAAAATTTGTTTAACTGTAACATAAGGATATTTAAAAGAACTCCCTATCTACTATATAATCCAAAGAGCTGTTTCATTATTATGTAAAAATGGATGTAGACAATTTTAAAAACTTGATTTATTTATTTGATAGATTATAGTGACCCTGAAAGAGCCCTTTGTAGTCTGCAGAGTTAATAGGTGTTTATACACATTCTTCATTATTTAATGATTTATTACTGTTAAACTAAAATTATATATAAGCATGCATTGCAGGAGTTGCATATAAAAAAGAAGGCAGAAAAGAGGAATGAGTGAGTGAGTAAAAGGTCAGTAACAGAATATGTAACAATTTGCATCTGTTCATTTTACTCAAGAAGAGTGAACTACATTCAGTTAAAATTATCTGCTTTTGACCAACACTTTGCAAAATATTTTTTCAACCAGAGCTAGACCAATTAATTCTGTGCTCTATAATGAAATGTGCAACTATATGTAATAATTTATATGTCACAACGATCTGAGGGGAATTTTCACCATGAGGAAAGCTTGCAGCAGCCATCTTTCTTGTTCTCTGGTAATTGCAGAAAGGACTGTTAAGTATTTCTGTAAGAGAGACCTGGGTCCAAAGAAGCTGAATATATTAAACTAATTGGATTTAAATGACATCACTCAAAATCACTTTAATCAGAGAATTTATCACAGCATAACGTATACAGTAGGTACATGAATTAGAAGTGTCAACATTTGTTTGTATGGTAACATCTGCTGAATTTTCATAAATTTTTACAATATATGGTTAGGTTGAATTATTATTTATATTCAGAAGACTCCTATCACCATAGTATCTCAGAATTTTGTTATGAGGTTTGAATTGGATCACCCTGTGTTCTAAATAAGAGGAGAAAACTCCAAGCTCTCCTTAGTCAGATAGGAACCCAGGAATTAATACTATAGATTAGGCTTCGCTCCTCAATCTGATCCAGGTTGGGGGACACTTGTGTCTGTGTGCAGCCGCACAGAAGCAAATAGAGCCCCACATAGGCTTGAAGGTTTGCTTGCACAGTTTTGATTGCAGAATCAGAGGCTTCATCATTTGGGGAAGGATGGATGAAGAGGTCTGTACTTCTTGCACTTGTTTTCTGAATGTGCTAGGTTTGTGTGTAAGTGTTTTTCTTTGGGAAGCAATTTCCAGAGATAGTGGCCCACTACTGAGAATGTCTTATCTCCAGCATAAAGCTCTGTTGGCTCAGACAAGTGTAGACAAGTGGATCAAAGATGCTGAGGTGGTCCTTTAATGTAACCTCTTACTGAAACAGTACATTAGAAACACATATAGCTATGGATAGAAGGAGAAATTATTAATTTTATTTATTTGTATTGCTATATTGCCTAGTGGCTGCAACCCCACTGTGCTAGGCATTCTATACACATACAACAAAAAGACAATTTCTTCCCCAAAATGATTCAATTTGAAGTATAAGACTTTGGACAATAGGATACAACAAGCAAATAGGGAAAGCAAAGGTAAGTGAGATGATTATGCTAAATATGCTGTGATCAGTGTGTAACTACAGACCAGCCATTTCTGTGTGAATTATGGGTATCAACGCAGCTGTGAGTTCAGGGAGAGATTTGAAAGAAGATATTCTGGTGCAGATTTTTATAGGGACATCCTCTGATGCAAAGGGGCAAGGTGTAGGAGAAAGCACAGAGGTGTTCACTGGAAAATTTAACTGATAGGCAATGCAGGTTGATGATGTTGACAGAGCAGAGACGGGTTGACAGCTATATACCATATTAGAGGTTCTAAGCTGTGAAAAAGGCCCTTGAAAGTAAAGACAAGTTGTTGATTTATTTACTCGCATACTCAAATAGGGCTCATGTTTCAGTACAGCCAATTTATGTGCAGATAGGTCCTAATTCAGTTGGTCCTTTGGAGGACCAATTTGTTATGAATGCCAAACCTGACATGTTGTTGCTTGTTCTATATGGTTTTTTATATGGCCTCGGTGCTGTAGAATCTGAGTACCTTCAGATTAAACAATGTGACTAACATTCATTGAATGTAGTTCATTCTTTCTTTCATCTTCTCCACAAGCAGAGAATTGTGTGTGCAGTGTAGTGCCCCCTCCCCGCCTTAAATGTGCATCTGCTCTGTGTTTATATGACAGAAGGCAGGTTAAATAAGTGTGTCTTGCACTTGGAGTGGAAGGTGGGAAAGCTTGTAATGGTCCTTTGTTCTTGTGGGAGTTCATTCCATAGTCTCAGACAGGCCCCTGAGAGGGAACAAACCACATGTGATAGATGTTATTCATTGAATGCAGTGTTATTTTAGCCATGTCAGTCCCAGGATATTAGAGAGACAAGGTGAGTCAGGTAATATCTTTTGTTGGACCAACTCTGAGTACGTTTCCCAGACCTGAAGAAGCTCGAAAGCTTGTGTCTCTCACCAACAGAAGTTGGTCCAATAAAATATATTACCTCACCCACCTTGTCTCTCTAAGATGTTACTTGTGTTACTTAAAGGAATAGATTGGGACAAGGAGCCTTGGATGGGTGTGGGGCTGACAGGAATGGGAACCTGGGGTGGAGACTGGGACTTGCTGGGCAAGAAGACTTGGACAAGGACTTTCGGGGTGAGAGAAATGAGAAGCTTGGGGAGGGTTACTGCTGTGCAACCTTAACTCGGCCTCCTTGTGTGTATGCATTATGATACCGTCTTTAAATCAGTTATCTCACACTATTTTTTTCACAGGCACTTAGTGACTTTTGAGTGCTTGACTTTGCAATCCTAACATTACTTTAACATGTGTGTGTGTGTATTTGTAATAAATTAGAAAGTGCTGTCTCCTGCACAGACAAGCTTTACCCTTGTGGTAGAATGTTCCACTGTGCCTGAGGTGTGGCATGGTGGATCAGTCCTCATCTTGGAGTGTTATGTGATCTTTTAGGTATCCCAGACCTAAGCCATTGAGCACCTTGAAGATTAGGATCAAAACTTGCTTACTTTTGATTACAGGATTTGTGAGAACTTATCATTGTGTTGTCATTTTTCATAGTTTAAAATACTGTTTTTTCCTAGAAAAAGTGTTGTCCATGCTGCTAACTGAATTAGATATTTGTAAAATTTTAAAACTGTTTTTTCCCCAGTGTACTGTCATATATGATTTAGCCATTTTACAATCTGTTTTTATTTTTTTTAGGGTGTCCCAAAATCAAGTAGGACAGCACTTTACCTTTGTGCTTACAGACATTGAAAGTAAGCAAAAGTTTGGATTTTGCCGGTTAACATCAGGAGGCAAAATCTGCCTCTGTATTGTAAGGTGAGTGAGTATAAGAAAAACTGGAGTTTCTTACTCCATGGACTTGTTATTTTTAGGGTTATATTTTGTTGTGCTTTAAAATGCATAGAGACTTTTTTAATAGATCAAAAATCTTCTGAATGATGATGTATACTCACATACCAGTGTGTTTCCTTTGTCCATAATAATATTAACAATTAATTTTTGACAAAGGAATAAGTTAAATGATTTTTATAAAATTGAACCTAGGGATAAAATAAATATTCCTACATAAATAATAGGAAAGATCTGCTTTAAAGAGATATTTGAGAATATTATGTAGCTTTTCTGGCTTGAAATGTTACGTGTGCTAATATTTTTTTTAATGAAACAATTGATACAGATGTTTCAAGTAGTTCAATATTGTTACTAGTTGTATTAATTCTGATGTGATATTCCAGAGCTAATCAGTTGGAATTCTTGAGTCCTGAAGATCATTGCATCACAGCAACATTTCTATCTGTGTTCCTTTGTGCATGCATAATTTTCACCAAAAAAAAAAAGTTAAAATATCAAACGTTTTGTCGATCAAAACATTTTGAAAAATTTTGATTCAGAAATAACAAAACATTTTGTTTCAGCATTTTCAATTAAAAACATTTTGATATTCCTGAATCAAAATGTTTTAATTTGATTTGTTGTACTGACCTGAGATGTGCCCTTTCATGTTAGTTTGACGTTAAATTGCATTTCCGTGTGGTGGTGTATCGTCTTCTGGGCTGTGTAGTTTGGGTGCCTGATGCCGCCATTCTCTCCTGTGGTCTGAGCTCCTTGGCTTGACTACACCTGGTATAAGGCACCTGCAGATAGGTGATTCTTATGATGCACCATGCTACTTGGTTAGAGGAGAGACTGCATTGCATCATAGGAGATGTAGTTCTTGTACCAAATATTTCAAACTGACCAACGCTAAATATTTTGTTTTGGTTTTCCTTATGGAAAATAAAAACAAAAAGGCCAGTCAAAATTTTTTCATGGGTAATTTTAATTTTACAGAAACTTCATTTTCCATTGAAAAATCATTCTGACTGAAAATTCCTGACAAGTTTTATCTAGCAGCTCTAAAGCTGACAAAACCTAGAGAACAAGAATGCAGCAAACTACTTAATTAAAATTTGAGCAAAACAAACATCTTCCACTTTAAAAAGGAGCCTGGCTGCTTGTAAAACCAACTAGGAAAAAACTGGAGGAACCAGTCTAGCTGCAGTGTAAGACAAGGACAGGAAATAGAAGGCTCTCAAAATGGGAGGCAGCCGCAGTACTGGAGCCATTAACCACAGACAAATGGGAAAGGAGCCAGGAGCTGCCAGTGGGGGAAGAGTATCCTGAAGAACAGTGGGGAAGAAGGTGGATAGCCTGTGAAGAGCTGTGAAGAGTTGGGAAGTAGAGGATCAGAAGCTGGACAGCTCATCTAGAGCAGTGCTTTTCAAACTTTTTTTCTGGGGACCCAGTTGAAGAACATTGTTGATGCCCACAACCTAATGGAGCTGGGGATGAGGGGTTTGGGGTGTGGGAGGGGCTCAGGGCTGGGGCAGAGGGTTAGGGTGCGGGGGTGAGGGCTATGGGAGGGGGCCCAGGAATGAGGGGTTCAGGGTGTGGGAGGGGGCTCAGGGCTGGGGCAGCGGGTTGGGGTGTGACAGGGGGTCAGGGCTCTGGGCTGGGGGTGCAGGCTCTGGGGTGGGGCTGGGGATGAGGGGTTTGGGGTGCAGGAAGGGGTTCCATGTTTGTGTGTGGGCTCAGGGCTGCAGTAGGGGATTGGGGCACAGGGTTGGGGCACGGACTTACCTCTGGTGTCTCCTGGTCAGTGGAGCAGCCGGGGTGCAGAGGCAGATTTCCCGGCTGTCCTGGCACCGTGGACCGCGCTGCACCCTGGAAACGGCCAGCAGCAGGTCCAGCTCCTAGGCAGAGACGCGCAAGTGGTTTCACGCAACTCTTGCCCTCAGGCACTGCCCCCCGCTCCCATTGGCCGGTAGCCGGCCAATGGGAGTGCAGAGCCGTGCTTAGGGTGGGGGCAGCGCGCGGGACCCCGTGGCTTCCCTGCCTAGAAGCCGGACCCGCTGCTGGCCGCTTCCGAGGCACAGCGCAGTGTCGGAGCAGGTAGGCACTCGCCTGCCTTAGCTGGGCAGCACCGCCAACGGGACTTTTAACAACCTGGTTGGCGGTGCTGACCAGAGCAAGGCGACCCAGTGCCTGAAATGCTGCGACCCAGTACTGGGTCTCGACCCATGATATGAAAAACACTGGTCTAGAACTGCTGGTGAAGGGCATCAGGAGGTTAGGTGACATGTGCTAGGGAAAAGGCCTAGCACTGTGTATAGGGGAGATGGGCATAAGTAGGCTGGATACAAAGGGAGAAAGGGAACTGGCAGCAGAGAAGTTTGTAGAAAGAGCATTTTTGTTGTTGCTGAAAATGCCCAGTCAAATCTTTACTAGGATATTCAGCAGCCTCTAATGTAATGACATTGCCTTGCAGGCAGGGTTTTTGGAGTGATTAAAAAAATCAATATATTAATGAGAAACTGTCTGGTGTTCACTTTTTGCTTTGTCCAAATTAGTGAATAAGGAACTGGGTATGAATGTGGAAGTCTGTATTTTCTCATGTATATTAATTGGCTTTCTTATAGTAATGATGATAACTATTTAATAAAAACACTTGAAAAATACATCCATCTTGGCTTTTGTGGAGCATGAGGATACTGAACCATTTTCTTTGTTATACCTTTTGCTGGTATGTCTTGTTTAGGCTCAGGGAAAATTTATTCCTGTGCTTTAGCTCAGTGGTTCTCAACCAGGGGTACATGTATCCCTGGGGTACATAGAGGTCTTCCAGGGGGTACATCAGCTCATCTAGATATTTGCCTAGTTGTACAACAGGCTGCATAAAAAGCACTAGCGAAGTCAGTACAAACTAAAATTGCATACAGACAATGACTTGTTTATACTGCTCTATATACTATATACTGAAATGTAAGTACAATATTTATATTCCAGTTGATTTATTTGATAATTATATGGTAAAAATGAGAAAGCAATTTTTCAGTACTAGTGTGCTGCGATATTTCTGTATTTTATGTCTGATTTTGTAAGCAAATAGTTTTTAAGTGAGGTGTAACTTGGGGGTACCGCAAGACAAATCAGACTTCTGAAAGGGGTACAGTAGTCTGGAAAGACTGAGAATGACTACTTTAGCTCACTCCCTTTGCTCACAACCCTGCCTTTCCACATCAGACAAAGAAATAACATTTTCTACTTGTTCTTCTAACTTTGTCTGACTTATCTCTAATGTTATAACAATAAATGCTTCATCAGTTCCACACACCCAAGTGCTAATGGTAAAATACTGTAAGTGACAGTCTTTCTGTCTACTTAAAAAAAAGTATTGGAGCCAGATCCTACGCTGGTATGAATTGGCATAGCTCTACTGTAGTCAGTGGAACCTACGTGGATATACATCAGCTGAGGATCTGGCTGATGGTCTGCTACTTTGTAGAAATAACTAATGAAATGAAAAGTGGCAAGCTATAATTTTTCACTGCATCATAATGAAAACATTGCCTTTATTGCTTCTGTTGTGACAATTTCAAATTTACCATGCAATGCTGAATGCATAGTTGTACCAGTTTTTATAAAACTGTACTTCTGGATTGGTAAAATATTAATCTTTAACTCGAGGGGGAGGGTGTGGGAAAAAATCGTTAACTCTGAGTACAAGGAAAACTTTTCAGGAGTAGAATGCTGCCAAAAAGATCATGCTGTTACTTTGTAACACATTAAATCTTTATCTCGAACAGGATGAGTATTGTTTTTCCATTGTTTTCTTTGTACAAATGGAGTACAATATAAAAGCATCAAGTACTGTAAGGTGATTGTATTAAGTAGTCTTTAATACCGAAAATGTGCAGTTCACAAATATGAGATTTCATTTTCTTTAGCAGCTGACTGTATGAGATTGCATTGAAACTTTGCTGATAGAATGTATGTGTCTGTATTTCCGATAGATACATATTCGGATCCAATGTGGTCTGTACTGTGCATCCGAAATTCATTAGCAGTGAGCAAATGTGTTAGTATTCACACACAGAATTGTGCTAGAATTGCATCTGAGTATCCCCAGTGTATGCGTTTTTTATTTTAAAGATTGACCACATACAAAGAAAATCTTAAATTGATGCATGTTCTTGTACAAAAGGTTAATTTTTGATTGCAAGAACATTACCTGTTACTTTAAGGATTGCTTAAGATTGTTTCCTGTAGCTTTAATAAAGGCAAATTGGGGGAAGGTCGAGGGTTAGAAGATGGAGAGAGCCCCATTTAGGAAACTGAAATGGTAACTGTGATGGGTTCCCCCCAGGATGCCACTTGGAACAGGGATACTGAGCCCACCTGGCCCACCAGCCTGGGTTCCCTTTACACTGTACTGCTGTGCATTCTGCTGAGCCCTCCCTCAGGCTTCAGACTGCACTTTACCATTACACATACAGGTAGGGACACACCCAGCTGCGGATTCACACAGATGCTGTGATCGGCTCTGCATGGGAAGGCTCAGCTAAGGAACTGCCCATTACTCAAGTGCACACCCCCCTCTAGAAGGTAAACCCAAAATTATACTGTCTTGTGCTGCACAGAGATCTGTAGAGCATAAGCTCATGAAATTCACCCCCTCCCTCAATGTGGAGAGGAATATTCACAGCTTTCTGCCCCACAGTTATGATTTCCACACACTGGTTTTAGACAAAACAAGTTTATTAACTACAAAAGATAGATTTTAGGTGATTATAAGGGATAGCAAACAGATCAAAGCAGATGACCTAGCAAATACAACAAACACACAATCTAAGCTTATTATACTAAAGAAATTGGATATGTGTTGCAAATTCTCACCCTTAATGTTGTTTTAGCCAGATTGCAGAGATTCTTGAAGGCAAGCTACACTTGTTGCAGCTTAAAACTCCAGTTATTCCTTTCACAGGCTAGACAACCGTCTAGTCTGGGTTCAGCCCTTTCCCCCCAGTTCAGTCTTTTTGTTTCTCAGGTGTTTCCAGCAGTCCTCTTTCTTGGGCGGGGAGTCAGTGAAGAACGAACCACGATGATGTCACTCCTCTGCCTTAAATAGCTTTTGCATATGTCAGGAACCCTTTGTCTCCCAGTTTGACTCCCACCCCCATCAGTGGAAAAACACTAGCATTATGACGGAGTCCAGTACCAGGTGATTTGGTGACATGTCCCTGTAGGGCCACCGCAGCCATGACTCAGAGGCTGTTTGCAGTGTCCACAGGAAGTCTTCCTGGTGAGATATTAGAATCGTCAAAGACCTAATGTTCTCCATAATGGCCTGCCATCTAGACTGATTGCATTCTGCCTAGTGGGCATTCCCCAGGTGTAAACACGTTTGTAATAGATGCATAGACAATATTCCTAACTTCAGATACAAAAATGATACATGCATATGAATAGGATAATCATATTCAATAAATCATAACCTTTTCAATGATATGTCACATCACCTATCTTGCATAAAATACGTCATAGTTATGCCCTAATCATATCATAACAATATCTCTATGAAGAATATGGGGCGTAATGCCATGGTAACATGTAACTAAATTCAGTACAGCCTGTGAAGGTTGTATGGGGAAGCAGGAGCAGGCCAAACAGAAAGGAGAGAAGAAAGTAAAGAGATTGGGTGAGTTGTTGAGTGGGCAGGTGGGAAGCAGAACAAAAGCAGGCATCCTTCCACCTGTAGCTTCCTTTTATGGATGGCACCTTGCTATGTCCTAGCCAGTCCCAGACCTCTGAAGTAATAGGATTTGATCAATGGCAGTACTGCTGAGGTAAACATAATGTCATTGGGTGGCGGTTTTCAGCTGGCTGTAAAATACTGCCCATCTCGTAGTTAATGGGTTCACTTCTCTTGTAGTTTATTCTTCACTTGAAACTTTAATATGAGGAAACCAGTTTTGACATTGTAGCCACAGGAGAATAAATACCACAAGATGTACTCTTCTTGTACTCATGAAATGCTTACAGTAATAAAAGAAGGGGAAGAAAAATGCAGACTGTGTGTGTGTAGGTGTATACAGGGAGAATTGTCTCTAAGTTAGAATGTTTTTTTCAAAGTTTTCTATAAGGTAGCAGCTAGTGTAAGTGTATTTTGTTTATGTTGACACAATGAAAAAAAATAACCCAATATATAGGTTTAACACCTTTTAATTTTAAAGAAAGAGACATTGATACAATGTACCTTAAATGATTCTGATTTCAGCTACCAAACCCGAAGCCCATTACAAATAAGTGGGAAACCAACCATATAGTGAATCCAGAAAAAAAGAAATCTGTTGGATTCCCCTCCATTAGTTGTGCATGATTCTTTGCAGGACTCTTTAAGACTGCTTTGTGAAGCTCACAATGTAGAATCCTGCTGTGTGCGTGGTCCCCTCCGAACTTTTCAGCTAACATGCCCTCTAGTATGTAAGCACAATGGGATGCTCCTTCAGAGTATTTTTTAAATATACCCTGTTGTGCCTATGTGCTAGATTGGGTCTTTTTTATATGAATAATGGCAAATGTTTGCAAATTCAGATTTGATTGGTATCCTATAATATGTTTGTAAATTTTAAGTATTCTTCTGTTATCATGGGGGGAAGTGTGATTCTTTTATATTTTATTACTAAATATTTTGATAATATTTAGAAAAAAACATATACTATAGATATTGAGCAATACTAAATTAATGTTGTATTGTCTACAACTAAATTGTTTGAATAGAAAGGCCAACTATTACAGCTGTGATTCATTTTGTTAAAATCTTGCAACTGCTGACTGATTCTAATGTTGACCTTATGTACGCTGAGAAATGCAAGACATCATTAAAAATTTTCTGCCTTAGATTTGATTAATGAAATTTTATGACTGTAAAATTGTCACCTACATTTCCAAATGAAATGCTCTAATAAGGAAGACAGGTTTATATGGTAAGCCTTTGTAGTTCTTCAGCTCAGACCATGCTTGAAGCTTTCTCACTCTTCCTTTAGGCAAATCCCTTAGAAGCAGAATGTTTCAATTTTACACATTTTGTGTCAATTTTCCAGACAGAAAACTAGCCCCTAGACATTAGACATTTAGCTACGGAAAGGCGGTTTCCTTAGTTTTATTTGATTACTAGAAGTTAGATTCCTGCTGATAGTTCAGGACTGTTAGTGGTTACCTGACTATTTGACAGAAAACATTTCCTTTCCTTTATTTAACCTTTGACTCATGGATGTAAAAGTTTTATCAGAGCTATTGTAGAAACATAAGTGAGGTGGAAGTCTACTTACTGTGACAAAGATGATGCGTGACTTTGAATAAAAGTCTGAGCTCCTGCCTTGTTGCTACTTTGGATTAGCAGAAAATGCTAAATACACTTTTTTGAAAGATCTTGTGGTAGTGTTTTTTTCATTACAGTGATTGGCACATTTGTAGAAAAAATCTCCTGGATTTTAAAAGCATAAAATTTTCATTTTCATGATCTATGTTGCAGAAGTTGTGTTATAGGATTTTTTCTTTTCATTCCAAGAAAAGTTTATCGTAGCACCTTATACACCAGTGAATGCAGAGATTATCAAGTTTTCCATATCTGCTTTTCAGAAGCTTATACATAGTAAACTCTTCAGGGCAGAGACCATGAGTAAAGTTTTCAAAAATGATTTAGGAGCTGAAGTCCTATTTTTCAAAGGTAATTTAGACATTTAGAAACTCACATCTCATTGCAAATCAATGAGATTTAGGCTCCCAAGAGTCTGAGGGCTTGTCTGCTTGGTGGGGAATTGCGCACCGTGGGGGTGTGATTCCTAAAGTGCACAAATGTGGTGTACATTAGTTGGTCTGTGTAGATGCATGCACCAACAGGGTCTTCATGGACCGATTAATGCGCAACACATGAGTACACTTTAGAAATCACTCCCCCATAGCACGCGTTAGCGCACCCTGAGTCACCTCTGAAGGGACTTAGCAGCCTAAGTCACTCAGGTACTTATGAAAACTCCATCCCATATCTTCCTTTGTGTTTCTACAGTGGCTACCACAATGGGGCTTCAATCCTTTTGTTGTTATTGTAAGGCAGTGAAATAATAATATAATAAATTGATCTTGCATATTTGTATGAGTTCAAACTTGGGTAGCAAGTTCTTCCTTATTTAGAGACTTATTTTTTTACCTGCACTCAAAATAAATCAGTTTGGCAGTTTTGAGCCCATATTTATTTTTTAATAAAAGCGTTAAGGCCCTTTTTCTATCAAAATTGTAATGAGCTTTGGTTGAATTATTTTCTTGAGAGGGGCTGAGTAGCTTCTTTCCTCCACAACACTTTTATGCTTATAGGTCTGATGCATAAACACAATAGCACTGTATCAAAAATCTACATATTACTGAATAAAAATATAGGGCCCGAATCCTGCAAATACTTTCACGAGTAATCCTGTTCAAATCAATGAGATTATTCATGGGAATAAGTGTTTGCAAGCTCAGGCCTTGATATTAGGCTGCCATTGCTCTACAAGAGCCTCTATTGTCCAGTGACAAATAATACTGTATCACATATCTTTTAAAGCAATTTTTAAACACTTATAGTAGTGTCTGTAAGTTTGAAACTGACAGATTTCCTCACTGATATTTTTTCTGTTGTGTACACATACTGACTTGTTTTTGCAGTGTTGCATGTATGAATGTAGTGCTGCTTTTACATATATTTTCTTTTCTTTTTCAATATCAGGAGAAAATAGCATTTAAGCATTTGTTTTAAGAATAAAACTCTCATATATTTACTAGCACTTATTAGCCAAATACAGACACACACAAAAATATTCAGGAGGTCCAGTTACCTTCTTTCCACTCTTCGCAGTGTACTGTTGGAGTATTGTATAGAAAGTAAAGTTAAAAATCTGGGCAGAAACACAGGACTTAATTTACACTATTGGATACCTAAAAAAAAGATTTACTTAAAAAATATAGACTACCACTCTGAGTTTTTTTTTTAATTAGTTTTATGCTGTCAGGATGATGTGTATATATTGTTCTTTTCTTTTTCTGCAACTGTGTGAGTTAAGATTTGCTTCCCTTGCTTTTTTGGTTATAAGTGGCATGTTTAAAATTATTTTAACCTAATTTTCTATGATTTTAAGTTTTTAAGCTAAAGGTAATTATTGTTTTAGTATTCCAGCTATGAAGTAAAAGGCTTTCTACTACAGCATTTAAAACATTGTATTCAACTACTAAGATTTCCTTCACTTTATTTTTTATAATTCAAGTTTTTGTTAGCATCTAGAATGTGGGCATATAAAATCAGTGTATTTTTTCTTAAAGGAAGAAATATTTGGGGCACTAGAAGTACAGTAAGTATGCCTGCTTATAAGGAAGGAAAACCTCCCTTAGCTGTGTGCTAAGCATCACTAGTTTCAGAATATGAATATGACCTTTCTCTCTGCATCTGTTTTAATATTGTATCAATTTTTGTTTTTGTATAAGTGGGAGCTAAGTTCATAGACTGTTAGAGATAAATATAAGCATTATGTGAGATTAAAATGGGAACACTTGTTTTTGCAGTGTACTCTTGATAATGAAAAATGAAGGCTTAGAAGTCAAGGGACGTATATTTTAGAGCAGGGGTAGGCAACCTATGGCACGCGTGCCGATGGCGGCACGTGAGCTGATTTTCAGTGGCACTCACACTGCCCGGGTCCTGGCCACAGGTCCGAGGGGCTCTGCATTGTAATTTAATTTTAAATGAAGCTTCTTAAACATTTTAAAAACCTTATTTACTTTACATACAACAATAGTTTAGTTATATATTATAGACTTATAGAACGAGACCTTCTAAAAACGTTAACATGTATTACTGGCACGCGAAAACTTAAATTATAGTGAATAAATGAAGACTCGGCACACCACTTCTGAAAGGTTGCCGACCCCTGTTTTAAAGCTTTGTGTTTTCTACTGAAAAGAGAAACATAGTAGGAAAAGATACCGTAGTACTACTGCTGAGATATTGCTACATGGCACAACACAGGAAAATTGATGGATAATCTAAACAAACCCCCTGTGACCAGTATGAAAAATGATTCTGTAATTTATAAATTGTATGATGGTTTTATAGATAGATACTTAGAGCAAAACACCAATCTACATCACTATATTAGACTGAGAAAGGCACTTTTTATTTGCTCTACAGTACAGTGTTTGATTTGCGTTGGGTTTTGTAGTTAACACTTTCCCCACTAGACATATATTTTACATTTCAGCCACCCAATAAACTCTACTATTAACATATTTCCAAAAGATAACAGGAAACATAATCTATCAGGAAGAAACTTCCGGAAGCAATCATTTTGTGGAATTTTCTAGTCAGTGTTTCACCATAACACACAACACTCACATCTATAGCACTGCGTGCTCTTTAGTTAGGTGTAATGGGGTACACTGAACAATTATATCCTAGGGTATTGAAGAGCAAATACTATAATCAAGTTATGCAATAAAGTCACACTTTAACTACCATAAATAATACCAGGTAGCATAAATGTCTGTTAAAGCATTAAGATATGGACTCAGATGTAGTTAACAGACAGCACAATGTGCATTAAAGCCTTTTAAAGAAGGCTAACTGTCTAGAGTATGCTCGTAGCAGCTTTTAGGAAACAGGCTGCTTCAGCCCAAACTCTGCTGACTTGCGGACTCCCTGCAGGAGCCTAAAGCCTGTAGCAGCTTTCAGAAAGACATCTGTTTTAATGAGAGCTACAGTCACATATTGGGCAGGACATTTGAAGTCATCACAGTTTGGGGAGGTGTCTGTCTCTTCAGACAGAAGCAGATTCTTGAAATCTTTATTTTTATTTTTTATCATATCAAATTTTCCAATATTTTAAGCCTTACCCATCATCTATAAAAAAAAAAAAATAACAGTTCAAATTTGTCAACTCTCTTGGAGAGAAGACCAGTCTCTCTCTGAATTGCACAGAACTGGGATTATCTACTCTTGTGAATTAGCTAGGGTGCAGAAATATATTTCCCAAAAGCTGCATCAGGGTAAAATATTTTCATTCAGAGTCAAAGCTAGTCAGCCTCAGCTGAAATAATGAGAGAAGTTAACACATTGCCACTTGTTTTCATGAGCATATTGATATATGAACAGCTAAAATAGCTAAGTAGTTTCAAACTCTGCCATTTTAAAGATACAATAGAACCTCAGAGTTACGAACACCTTGGGAATGGAGGTTGTTTGTAACTCTGAAATGTTCGTAACTCTGAATAAAACGTTAAGGTTGTTCTTTCAAAAGATTACAACTGAACATTGTCTTAATACAGCATTGAAACTTTACTATGCAGAAGAAATAATGTTGTTTATACATGAAACAAGCATGGAAACAGTTTCTTTACCTTGTCAAATCTATTTTTTTAAACTTTCCCTTTATTTTTTTTAGTAGTGTACGTTTAACACAGTACTGTATGCTATTTGCCTTTTTTTTTTCCCCCCTGCTGTCTGATTTTGTACTTCGGGTTCCAAATGAGGTGTGTGTTTGGTCAATTCGTAACTCTGAGGTTCTACTGTATGCTAGATACACTTGGTACAGAACTACCGTCAGTCACTTTACCCCACTTCTTAAAAAACAGTTCAAATTTTAAAACCTTGAGTTTGATAAAATTGCTATGTGGGAGAGAGGTGATGTTTGCCATATACATTTAAAAATCTCTTTAAATAGGAAAAATTTCAAAATAAATGCTCACTTTTGCATGCTTGCCTCTGAAAATTTGCCTATTATTGATCCTTTTTTGGGTTATATCCTTTCATAAATAAATGTTAGAATTATGAAACCAGGCAGTTTAAAATCAGATGGCATAGATGTCATATTTTATGTGTATTGTATAGTCATACTTTCAGAATAGTGTGTGCTTTTTAAAAAAACAAACAAATAAATAATGGTGAGCTATTTGGAACTTGCATAATATACCAAATGGAAGATAATGGTTATTCTGTCACCACTTGTGGAAACAATCAACCCCTCACAACCCTCCATTAATTTATTCTTACAGACATGTCTGGTTAGACACATGGAAAACATAGGATGGGCTTTTAGATTCTGTGGAAAGATTTCTGGTCGTCAAAGATTAGATTTTAAATCCTGAAACTCCTTGGAGTAAAATCTCTGGATAAAAAGTGAGTCAGAATCAATGAAGCTGTTCTGAGGTAGATAAATTGAACACCTTACAGTTTCCTCTGGGTCTCGCCTGACCCATGGATCATGAATTGTCATTCTGCAGAAGTGAAGATACAGACATGCCATTTATTTCCTTCTGCTGGTCCCCTATCTTGGTGCATTTTTCCGCACCTCCTCTTTGACATGGAATAACTTCCTATTTCCAATTCTCCAAGCAAACCATCCTTTCCTTTATCCCTCCAAAAGCCTCTTATTTTTAAACCCTGCCAACAGGAAGTGAATGCAAAATAATATTTAAGAAAAAGAAAAACATTGCAAGTTAGCTCTGGTTTCCAATGTAGCCCATCTCCTTTATATCAGCCTTCTACAATTTAAGCTCCATGAGGCAGGGACTGTTTTTATACTTGTCTTATGCAGCTTCAAGCACTCTGTAGGCACGTAGCTAATACTAATAATGTTGTTTATTTCCATGGCCTAATAATCTTCTTCTTGGATTTCTCTTACAGTATTTAGTAGTGTGCTGCAAAGGCAGTAAAATCAGATGCTATTTCATCCCTTTTGAACACAGCTACTATTATTTTTAATAACACATTCTCCATAAGATGTGGGAAAATAGATTAGAAGATAACATTGATTTGCAGACTATAACTTTAGTAATGGGCTATTCCCAAACATACAAAGACAGTAAAGGAAAACTGAATCAGGCAAAAGAGGAATTACTATAAGAACCAACAGTGAAGTAACTATAAGAATAGCAAACTAAATTACTTTGGATTTGGGACATGATGATTGTTTACATTACAAACTAAAATAATAAATGTATACCATTCCCTGCCTTGAAAACTGGAGATTCTCTTTCTTCAGCCTGGCCAGCTATTCACTTGGCTTGATCAACTGAATTTTTATGAAAAAACCTTAACTCTTCAGTCCACTCACTGGACAAAACTGGCTTCCACACCAACCCAGGACTCCATGCAAACTACCTTAACAGGTTTCCCTTTCCTCTGAGGAAAAGCTTCTAGAATCTGCATCCTGGGAGTTTTCTTTGGCAATTGACATGCAGCTAGCATAATACTCTCTGATACATATCCTTTAAACTTCACAAATATATCCAAAACACGTATTGATGTTAAAAAAATACTGTGAAATACTGCATTTATAATATGCTGCTGTACAATGTGCATCTGTGGGTTTCTATTTGATAAAATTACATTACAATATTTTGCTAATGAAATAATGTTGAGTTTTTAAAAAAAGACTTCCTCCCAAAGCTTTTAAACCAATTATAGAATTTGTAGTATTCAATTGGCAGTATTCTAGTGGTACAATTATATTTGTGATGAAATACTAAAACAAAAGAAAATGTACATAGTAGCTTGTACATATGTAATTTATCTTGGTATTGTTTTGGGTAGTAATGGTAAGATTTACTAAACTTAAATTGTGTGCATGAAAAATGATTTTGGAAAGTTTTTTTACATTTGAAAAGAATTAATGTCCAGTCATTAGTGATGTCAGAGTTAAAAGCCCACCATCTGGAAACATAATAGTTTGCTGATGCAAAGTTACTGATGTGTGTAAGAACTGGAAGGATTGGGACCACCTTTGTTATCTGATAATTACTTTGAGGTCTGAGAGTGCCGCATGCATACGGACTGCAGACTTGGGTTTGAAGATTATTAAATATTATTTATGTTCATATATTTGTACATGTAAATGACTAATATTTGTACATGAACATGGCTTCTAAAGTCTATATGTAGAGATTATTTTGCAGAGAGACCAATATTTATTTGACATATTTTTGAATTTATAATAGTGCTTTAAAGACCCAATCTTGCATGGGGTAGTGTGTGTGGATGGGCAGTTGTGTCCACAGAAGGCCCCAGAGACTAAATGGGGGTTTCATACAGTTATAGCAGTCTGCTCATGAACTACACAATATAGGACTGGGGTCTAAGGCAAATCTATTTTCATAAAAACAAATCACATGAGTGCATGGAACTACAACCACTAAGCACACGATGAATTACATTTATATCAATTCAGGAATGTTTAAAATGCTTTTGGTCTTAAAATATAGTTAGAAAAATCAAACAGTTTTGAGATCTTTCTTCACTTTTTGTCTGTAATGCTTGTCTGTCTTACTGTATAACCAGAAATGGCTTACCTATGTGTTGAAATATAAGCATTAATAGTACTGCTGAACTGGATGTTTAAAAGTATAGTTTTGTATAATAAGCACAACTTTAAGAAATGTAATTATTATTCTTCCTGGAAATACTATACTGTCATAAATAAAAAAATATGCAAGTTAGCATTTGCTCAAAATGTTTATGATGGAAGTATGATTAAAGTTAATTTGCAATAAATATTATGGAAAACTGGAAAATAGGCAATAATTTTCTTAATAGATTTGGTAAAAATAATAATAATATACATATTTCTATTTTACAGTTACCTGCCATGGTTTGAGGTATACTACAAGTTGTTAAATACTCTGGCAGATTATTTGGCTAAAGAACAGGTACTTTTAGATATTTGTTTATTTCTAATAAAATATTTTACTTGAAATTAATCGTAATAATTTTAAATCCTACAAAACTGTTTCATACTGTCTGCATGTTTGAACAATGTATTTTTAAAATTTGCAACAAAATAAAAAATGTATGCATTTTAATTTTGCTAAGTGGCCAGGAAGTTTGACATATCCCAATGTTATTAAAAAAAAAATTGGATATGCTGCTGCAACTATTACGTGGATGTCATGTATTAATTTTAAAAAGCTGCTGAGAACATAGTACAGCAAAGTGTCAGAGTCCTTCTGTAAACAAATCCTGGGCTAAGTGTGAGCAGAGTGTCAAGCCACTGGAGAACTCCATGACATGTTGATTGTTAACCAGATAGTTCCTGAGATTTGGGGTTTATCAGATAGAAACACTTTTTCTGAACTGCATTAGATTTGATGTACTACTTTGCCCTTCATATTAACTAAAAACTACATCATATTGTCATCTTGACTAGAAGGGGGAAACTGCTTGCAGCACTCAGTGAAGAATCATGATAGTTTAGTTTGCATATTCATGAGCAATTAGATATATTCACAGGATTGCGCAGGAAAGAAAATACTGGCATCTGTCTTTATTAAAAGTATTAAAGATATACTTTCCTGCTTCAAGTATCTTGGTATACTAAATGTAATTTTTAAAAGAGAAAAAGGTTAGCTGTATGCTGTTGGCTGCAGATGCTGAGATTGCAAGAATATACGTGCAATAATTATACCTATCGGAAACAGGTTAAAGAAAACAATAACATTTTATATATAAAGAAAATATAATAGCCCAGTTGCATTAACTTAAGTAAAACAGAATGTAATGGTCACTGAAGTCCCATTGTTAGCACATTAAATCATATTAAATTTTGTTTTGTCTTAATCTTACTATTTAATTGTAATAGGGCTTTTTATTGAGGTCATGCTTGAATGACAAGGCTCATGCAGGGCAAGGCCTGTCTTTACCTTTGGGTCTTTCCCAGTGCTTGTTGGCACTAAACAAATAAATAGTAGTTCAATGTATAGCTGACAAAGCTGCAACTTTATTATAGTATATGTTAAAGAACTCTACGCATTAGTGGGCCATAAGTTCTTTCTGGCACTGTACAAAGTGGAAGTATTTGATTTGGTGTGCTGCCTCGTCTCCCATCTCTTGGACTAATAAATCTATCAGAGAGCTCCTTGTTGTCTCCCTGACCCAGTCAAAGATCTAAACCTAAGGCCTTATTTGCTAATACCTGAGTAACTCCACCCATCTTTGCATAGAGAGATGACAGCCCTCTTCAGACAAATTGGATAAGTTTATATGAAAGTTGAATGTACAGTTCTGCTGACATGTTGACCCTTTCTCCACATTTAGCTTGATCTCATTAGCCGAACTATTTTATAATATTTCAAGCTGTTGTGCTTTGCCTGTTCAATTTAGGACCGAATTTATGAATATAAAAATCATGATCTAGGTTCCATTATCATTCCTAAATACAATTCCATTTTGGAAACCAGGTTGTGACACCCTAAACAGATCCAGTAACAAAAAACACATTTGAGTTGTGTTTCCACAGCAGCTTTATATGACATCTGTATGCATTCACATGTACTGCTCTGCCTAATTATGTTTGCGTTAATGCATTTTGGGAAATTCAGAGGTGCTATCCCATAGTCTTAGTAGGGGTTAGAGTGCCTGTAGGACATATACATTGAGTGCAACAAGCAATCCAAAGGGAAATGCATCCTGTGATGTCCTATTATATGTAGAGGTAGGAGGAAAGAAGACCCAGTCAGCTCAGTAACACAAATGTGATTAGGGAGTCTCGTCTTTGAAGCAACATAAATATAATGACCTGGTCAGGTCACAGAAAGACAACCATGTGGCAGCCTAGGCACATTAACTGCCATGGTTGTTAAACTTGTGCTAACCATGTTGTGTACAGATCCAAGCCATATGTAGAGTACACCATATCTTTGCTTGATTATAAATTCAGTTAAATGTTGTACAGAGAGGTCCCAAAGCCAATACAATTTTAGAAAGGTGTTATCAGGCCAGATAAACTGCGATAGTACCATTTTTAGCATGAACCGTTTTGAAGGGGTTCAAGTAATATGGTTAAATTACATGTGCATATCAGGAAGTGTTGAGAAAGAAAATAAATGTTAAAGAAACCGACTTCAGAACTTGCAAGAAATGCTCATTCTCTGAGCCATAAAAGTAAATTGTGCTTGTACTTTAATATATGGCAGTTGCACTATGAGATGAAGTTATCTGTGATTGAAAAGATATTTGTTAAAATGGAATATGTATTATTTGTATATGATTATTAAGTACTTTTTTTTAAATATTTCCTGTAGGAAAATGACTTGAATGATATGTTAAAATCACTGTATAGCCACCCTCTGCCAAAGGCAAACACTCCTGTCAGTTTAAACGTGGTAGGTATCCTGTGTAATATCTCTTTATTGTAAAAATTTACACAGTTTCTTGTGGTCAAAAAACCCAGACAAAACCTGGGTATTGGTGCTAAATTATTAATATCTCATCATATTGCCTCCTATTGTTAAATGGTTTGCCATACTGTATTCACTTACCATGTAAAAAGTGTGTGTGTGTGTGTCTGTCTATGCAGACTCCAATCCTAACCTAGCAGAAATTGAGGTTTGCTGCATGGGTAAGAGGGCAAGCTACCATAGCAAGTGGCAATGCTACTCCTTATCTTGTTCGTTGCCTGCTGTCTTAGATGAGTATCTTTAGTTACTCCTGCTGTGGATCAAGATCTGCACCATGGCTTCTGAACACCTGAGTAGGGAAGGGTATGTCATATGTCAGTCTGAGCTTGGCTTTTCTACTGCCTGCCTGCAGTTGCCCCCTTTTCCCACTTGTGCTTGATCATGCCAGGGTGGAATGCAGAAAAGAAAAGGAGGGTTTTACTGAACTGTGTAAAGATTTCTGCAGGTCCAGACCAATGAACTTGCACACAGGTAAAGTGATTTGGGAATGTGTCCTGAAATTGTAGCGAATTATGGCTCCCACAGGAACAGCAAAGTGTTGCACTCATCACTTACTGCTATCATATTGGATTTGCTTGTCAAAGAGTACAACTCCCTGAGATAGGGTGACCAGATGTCCTGATTTTATAGAGACAGTTGTGATATTTGGGGCTTTGTCTTATATAGGCGCCTATTACACCTCACTCCACCCGATTTTTCACACTTGCTGTCTGGTCACCCTACCCAGAGGTCACCTTTCATAGTTAATATTTTTCCGGGTGAAATGGTGTTTTTTGCTAAAATATATACTGGTTGGGTAGAAAAATAAAGCAGCATGCCAAATGTGGGCAAGTTAATGTTATATGAGAACCACAACTTTTGCAGTTCTTGACCTTTTTTGTATTTTGAATTTGTAACATTAATGAAGCATTAGGTTGTACATTTTTGACATATAATATATAGCATTTCAGATGTGTGTTTAGAATTGTATAACACAGCCATAGAACTTCCCCAAAATACCTACACCATATCTTTTAGAAAAACATCCAATCTTGATTTAAAAATTATCAGTGATGGACAATCTACCATGACTCTTGGTATGTTGTTCCAGTGGTTAATTACTCTCACTGTTAAAAATTTACACCTTTTTTCCAGTCGGAATTTGTTTAGCTTTGGCTTCCAGCAATTGGGTCGTGTTATATCTTTCTCTGCTAGATTGTATAGCCCATTATTAAATCTTTGTTCCTCATGTAGATACTTGTAGACTGTAATAAAGTCACCCCTTAACCTTCTATTTGTTAAGCTAACTAGATTGAGCTCCTTGAGTCTACCCCATAAGGCATGTTTTCTAATCCTTTAATCATTCTTGTGGCTCTTCTCTGAACCCTGTCCAATTTATCTACGTCCTTCTTGAATTGTAGACACCAAAACTGGACACTGTGTTCCAGCAACAGTCACACCAGTGCCAAATATGGAGGTAAAATAACCCCTCTACTCCTACATGAGATTCCCCTGTTCCATCCAAGGATCGTATTAGCCTTTTTGGCCACACTGGCAGCTCATATTCAGCTAATTATTGACCATGACCCCCAATCTTTTTCAGAGTCATTTCTTCCCAGGGTAGAGTCCCCTGTCTTGTAAGTGTGGCTTACATTCTTAATTCCTAGATGTATACATTTACATTTAGTGATCTTAAAATGCATATTGTTTGCTTGCATCCAGCTGACAAAGTGATCCAGGTTGCTCTATGTTATTGACCTATCCTCTTCGTTATTTACCACTCCTACAAATTTTGTGTCATCTGTAAACTTTATCAGTGATGATTTTATGCATTCTTCCAGATCATTAATAAAAACATTAAATAGCATAGGGTCAAGAATTGATCCTGTGGGTCCTGACTAGAAACACTTCCGTTTGATGATGATTTAGTGTTCGCAATTACATTTGTGACCTATCAGTAGCCAGCTTTTAATCCATTTAATGTGTGCCATGTTAATTTTATATCTGTCTAATTTTTTCATCAAAATGTCATGTGATACCAAGTCAAAAGCCTTACAGAAGTCTAAATATATTAAATCAACACTATTACCTTTATCAACCAAACTTGTAATCTCATCCCAAAAAAATCAAGTTACTTTGACACTATCTTTTTTCCCATATAACCGTGTTGATTTGCATTAATTGCATTACCCTTCTTTAATTCTTTATTAATTGAGACCCATATCGGCTGATCCATTATTTTGCCCAGGATTGATGTCAGACTGATAGGCCTATAAATACCTGGGGCATCCTTTTTACCCTTTTTAAAAATTGGCACAACATTAGCTTTCTTTCAGTCTTCTGGAACTTTCCCAGTGTTCCAAGTTTTATTAAAAATAAACATTAACAGTCCAGTAAGCTCCTCAGCCAGCTCTTTTAAAACTCTTGGATGGAAGGTATTTGGACCTGCTGATTTAGAAATGTCTAATTTTAGTAGCTGCTGTTTAACATTCTCCTGAGATATTAGTGGAATGGAAAGATAGTTGTTGTATAATATGACTGCATAATCTGTTTTTTCCCAACTACCAGAATAGAAATATGTATTGAATACTTATGCCTTTTCTGCATTATTATTGATAGTTCGACTATTTCCATCTACTAATGAACTGATTCTGTTATTAGGATTCTTTTTGTTCCTGTTGCACTTTAAAAAGTTGTCCTTTACTGGCCATAGATTTTACCTTGTGTCCCTTTGCTTCCCTTATCAATTTTCTACAGTTCTTATCTTCTGATTTATATTCATTTTCTAAAAGGACATCCAGTCTTGATTTAAAGTCATTGAGAGATGTAGAATCTACCACTTAGTATTTGTGCCAATGGTTAATCACCCTTACTGTTGACAATTTGTGCCAAATTTCTAATTTGAATTTGTCTGGCTTGAGCTTCCAACCATTGGTTCTTGTTATAACTTTCTCTGATAGATTGAAGTCATTTAGTATCTAGTATTTCTGCCCATGAAGGTACTTATATACTGTAATCAAGTCACCTCTCACTCTTCTTTTTTTTTCCTAAACTAAACAGATTGAGCTCTTTGTCTTTCACTATAAGGCATTTTATCTATCCTCAAATAATTTTTATGGCTCTCAAATTTTCAAGTTATTTTAAAGAAAACAACCAAGTGGAATATATTTTAGAAAATAAAATCAATATATCATTTAATACTACATCTCGGCACTTTTTGCAAGAGTATTGTAGTATTGTATTGCAAGAGTATTGCAATTTACATTCTTCCTATTTAAAATTTCTACTCTAGTCACAATTGGATATAGCAAGCTTCTTCACTTCCTGTCTTACCTCTTGAGAATTGCTACTATTCTCTTTTAAGAGGATGGAGGGAAGAAGTGGGATTAGCTAAACTGTGGACTGACTGGAAGGGAAGCTATTCCTTTGGCCATCATCCCCTGCGTGTCTGGGGGAAGGAGAGAGTACTGTGCTAATCAATTTTTGCTTTGGAATCCATTTAGATGAAGGGAACTTATATAAATGGAGACCCAATGCCAAGTGCTGGGCTGCAAATAGAGACAGGAAGTGGTGTGGGACCAAATTTTAGGACCTTTAACAAATAAACAAATGGACTAAATCAGTCAAACTGAGTGAGAAGTCTTTGCTGAACTTGATCTAGACCCATGTGCACTGGTAACTGGCACAGTTGCAGGAATCCAGAAGCTGTTTTAGTCTGCAGTCTGGCTTAAATTTTTATGTCTGTTTGTTGTGTCCCCTTTTCCCATATTTAAGTGGCAAGGTCTTAAACTGTGGATGCTAATAGATTTAAAATTAAGTTATATTCTGAAAAATGACTGTAAAAATGGCACTATGGAATTCCATGTTTACTGTCCCTGAGTGGGTCTAGATCAAATTTCTTGGTGCAGAAGTAAAAGGATGCTGACAGTTGGAAAAAACACCACAAACTCGTTCTGGGATCTGGAAGCCAAGCTGTGTTCTTTCAGTCTCACACATCAGTACTGGTAAAAAATACATTCTTCAACTGGAACTTACCATTATTAAAGCATTCTGTCGGTGATATGTGAGCCAGAATGGAATCCAGGTCACACACTCTCAGGCTCTGTTTACAATGCCCTGCAGCCCAGACTACTGAGGTGTCAACTACAGAGTACACCAACGTGTGGCATGCAAACTGCCCCACTTGGATGATACTGGTGCAAACTAAAAAGTACCTAGTTTGTGCTTTAGTGTTTTGGAAGCACTACATTACTGTGAAGTAAACATCTTTTAGTTTGCACTAGCAGCATCCACACAGGGCAGTTAGCGTGTCCCTCTTTGGTGAGCTCTGCAGTTCACAGCCCTGTAGTTCACTGTGGTGCCGTGTAGACAAGCCCTTTGATGTTTTGGCCTTGTATAGCTAACAGGAATAAAACGTAATAATGGTTCACTTTTGTCAGAAATGTCAGCCAGTTGTGGTCTGAATATACACAGGTAACAGATCTGATGAGTGAGTCACTCTTTTGACTATTACCACAATTCAAGCCTGTCCATTCCCCTGATTACATGTACATTGAGTGTGTGGGTCATAAAGCTGCACCGTTAGATAGAGCTTTATTGAGGGGTGGTTGAAAGTTATGGACTCTTACTGATACCTATATTTCAACTGCACTGTGATGCTTTTATATCACAGTGTGACTGCTTTGATGCTAAGGAGGTGAAATCAGAACTGTCCAACCTAGGAAATTTGTTTCAATATATGGAACCAAGGTCTGGGTGATGTCATCATTAATTGTTAAAAAATTAAAGTCTAACTCCTAGGTAAACACAAATACAGCACACAATGTAATGAGATTTTCTACTCTATCAACCAACAAAAATACAAAAAACCCCCAATCTTTAACTTTGCTTAATCACCCTGCAAATACATTTTATGCCCTGCCATTTTATCCATGGCTATTATGCATTCTCTGTTGATCTGTTATAGTATTTTAGTTAATTATATACAACAAATGAGTCTTGCATTGTTATGTAGAAGGTCAGAACCTGAAATTCTACTGATTAAGTCATTTGACATTTTCATTCTTCTCAAAAGATTATCGCATATTGAAATCTTTGCCCCAGTTACTTTTATAGTTAAAATATTATGAATCAGATTTAATCTTTTGGTTTAAAGAACAAAATGTCCAATTTTTCTCTCATGTTGCATAAGAATCAAGAGATGTTTTTTGCAAGTGAGCAAGTTCTGAAAAATCAGCCGTACCTAGTATCGGTGAGTTTAAAAGAACTGGCTACCTAAATCCTACCGATGAAAGAAATAATTACTTGCCAGATGATTTCTCTGTTGATTTCAGGCTGTTCATATATGGTCTTTTGGAAAATGATTATTCTGTGGCTTTCTAGTCTAAAAACCCAATCTTTATTAATATATTTCTGTTTATACTGACCTTATTTCAAAACTGCAGTATGTGTGAATTATAATCCGACTGCAAAAACAAAACAAAATTTAAAATGGAGATGATGGAATAAATATCCTACATTTATTCGCACTTCCACTTTTTAAATAGCAGAAGCATGATAGTGGCCAGCACTTGTTAATTTCATACCTATTAAAGATCTTATGTGTCTTCCTAAGAGACCTCAGAATAGGTTGCAGTACTCCAAGCTATATTATTTCCACTGGAAATACAGTAGAACCTCAGAGTTACCAACACCTCGGGAATGGCGGTTGTTCATAACTCTGAACAAAACGTTATGGTGGTTCATTCAAAAGTTTACAACTGAACATTGTCTTAATACAGCTTTGAAACTTTACTATGCAGAAGAAATAATGCTGTTTAAAAATTAAAAAAGCATGGAAACAGTTTCCTTACCTTGTCAAATCTATTTTTTTAAACTTTCCCTTTATTTTTTTTAGTAGTGTACATTTAACACAGTACTGTACGCTATTTGCCATTTTTTTGTTTGTTTTTTGTTTGTTTTTATTTCTGCTGCCTGATTTTGTACTTCCGGTTCCAGATGAGTGTGGTTGACTGGTCAGTTCATAACTCTGGTGTCCGTAACTCTGAGGTTCTACTGTAGCTGATTATGGCTCTGGTGTCTGGCAGTAGTGGGTGATGGCTTCCCATAGCACATCTCTGCTGTTCTGCTCATTGAATTGATTATTTCTCTGTTAACATTATGAACAGTTAGAAAATCATTGATTGTTTCACTTCTAAATTACTACTGAATAATACTCTGTAGCCTTAAATACTCTGTGTTTGTGGGCAGTGGGGGAGGAGAAGAGAATTAAAAGTTTGGTATAAACAGAAAACAGAGGACTTTTTCATTGATCTGGGTGTATTCTTGGTCTTTGCAAATGGAAAAATAATTTTCTTTGTCTTTCGTTACTATATTAATGCACATCTGTATCTTGGTTTATTTATTGTGCACAGGGCACAGTGTCATATAATGCATCCGTTTTGTATAGCTAGTGTGTTGACTTTTTAGCTAGTGCCAAATAAGCTAATTATTGTTAAGGGGAAAATGTTCTTTAAGTCCATTAATCTGGTGCAGTAAGATCTTCCTACATGCATATAGTAAATAGCAATAATAAATTACATTTGCTGATTAAACACAAGCTACATTAAAATTTTTATATACTTTTATATATTTCATCATGTTCTAGTTAATCTTTTTAAAGTTTGACTAGAAATACATTTTATTTTTATATTGGTTGTTCAAATATCTATATCTATATCTATATCTAGATATAGATATAAACAGAGGCAGTTATTTTAAATTGTAGAGTATATGCTCACTAAGAAAATGGGATAAATAAAGTTTTTTCTCCTACAAGATTTAGGCTAGGATACTAATGATATGTTAAACTTATTAAACCAAATTCATCCTTGTTTAAGTATTGAAGTCACCGGATTAATATAAATTAGTGAATTATAGCTGTACTGAGTTTGATCTGGTCTGTATTTACATCCTGAATGTTGCTCAACCTTTAAATATATAAAGTTGTATAAGGTTGTTAATATTTGTCATAGATTAATGTGGAAAGTCAAGTAGTCTTATCCTAATTTCTGTTTAAAGATTGTTGTGAAGTTGAGGGGAACTGTACCTGCAGTAACGTTCTCTCTGTCCTAATGAATTTATTTTCTTAAGTGAATGATTTTTCCTCTTCCAGTCTAAATTTAGATTTTGTTCTCTTGTAAATTTTTGTGGTGGGAAACCTATTTGTCAGAAACTCTTAATCGTTAGTCCCAAATTGAATCTGCTGTTTCTTACGCTCAGTCTTGACACAGTATTTAAAATTTGCATAATTTCAATATGACTCTAAAGCAATGGCATGTTGATTTTTGATCTGCTGAATCTTTGGTGTTCTGGTCTGCTTTATTTTATAATATATACACACACATACACACACAATTTGTATTCTTGGTCTCTTTCTGCACAAAATATTAATTTTGTTTCCCCCCCCCATTAATTAGCATTCGTACTTCATTACTCCTGATCTAACTGGATTGCCAACAATCCCAGAAAGTGTAAGTATGTTTTTTTTTAAAATATCTAACCAGCAGTGTTAACCTTGTTCGATGGGTGTGGCTGAATTAAATTTGTAGTTATGGTCTATCGCTGGGCCTACAAAGTTAGAGCCATATACTGCTTTCCACAGAAGATCTCATACTGGTGTCAATCAGAGGTTTTTACAAAGAATGAGGGGAGAATACAGCCTTTGTCTAATAACAGAATCTTTAGTTAGTGAAAGAACTGCTGCATTGAGCATCATCCAGTGATAAAGAATTATACAAGGTATTTTTATGACTACCACTATTTCTGTACATTGTTTGAACATTTGCACATTCAGTTACCCAATTTGTGTGTGCATTTATGGTAATTATATATACAAATCATGCCTGCCACTTATGCACCTGAGTTATTTGAATATCTGGCCCCCCAAAATTGCATAATTAAATGCCAGAATTAACATCCCATTGAGATGAATGGAAGCAATTTATTTTTCTGAGTGCTGTTGTTTCAAGCTACCTAAGACACACGTGTTCACATTTGGAAGGTGATCTTGACAGCTCTAATGGTTAAAAGATTTTTTTTTTGTTTAAATGAAGGTTTGCATTCTACAGAATTCAAATATGTGATGGAGGCCAGATAAATACATTAAGCAGGCTGTAAATGTAGTATCTGTGATCTTCAAATGTGTGCTTGACTGCATGTTTAATAGCTAGCCATTGAACGCGTAGCTTATTTAAATAGACCACCTTCTTTAAATCTTGCATTTAAATGTGGGATCAAGGGCATTCATGCTATAGCTGGCCATTTGCTACAGTTTTGAAATTATGATATCCTCCCCTCGCCCAGAAAATTAAGTCTGCTCGGTGGCATGAAGAAATTATGTGATGCACATACCAGAATATTGATTCACTAAAGTATTTCAAATCTGTGCCTGCGGTTGATAGATGCTGTGATTGTTGTGAAAGTAATGCAGTACATTTTTATACTGTTCATAGGAAGGAAAGAAAATGGAAGTAGAGGTGCCTTTCTCTACCCTCTCTTTCCCACTCATTCCATTTGTAACTGTGTCCCATCCTTTCAGTCTAAGAAGTAATAAGAAGCTATGATTTTACATGGGGAGTAAATAGATGGGGGCAAACAGTAGTAAATTAATAATAAACTCTAGTCCACTAATTCTTTGCTGTGAAGCTTAAAGTATTGCAATGAACATTTACATTTTATATTTTAAAATATAAATAAATCTGACAATTTTTAGCAAAAAAATAAATAAATCTATATAGCAATATAGAGTGCTTTATTGAAGTGAAGAGCTAGATATACCTTTTGACTGTTCTGCAGCTTTAGCAACACAGAACCGCAATATAAATAAGATGCTATGCAGCTAGTCCTTGGTAAATTAGAATCAATCCAGTCATTGTGGCACACATCTCTCTCAGATGGGGTATTAACATGCTGTTCAAGAGCCACGGTTCCTTTCTCCACACAGCAGTTTGGGTCCTAACAGCCCCTGCCTTCATCTCTTTCACCAGCTCTGAGCCCTGATGCCCCGGGGGCCAGGCATTACTTTTTAGGCTTTCTCCTGGGATTTATTCAGTATGCCCCAATTTATGTGAAATTGGGCCTTTCACACAGTTGCATCCTCATGCTTTGAAAATGTCAAGGCCTTACCTTGCAATTTTTACTCACTCGCCTTTCTCTACCCCACACCCCAAAGTACAATCACAAGGGAGAAGGTGACCATTCTTATCCAAGCAAAATGTAAACAAATGTTTATTTATTTAAGGTTTATTTTCAGTATTACCCCAGTTCTGGTGCACAGGAATTTCCCCACTCTCTTTCCTGCCCGGTGCGGTCTGGCAGTGATCTTGCTCTGCTACCCCTTAGAGGGGGTGATTGTGTTTGGCATCTTTGTCACATGAAGGGAGGTAATGGCAGAGGGTCTCAGCATCTTCTCTCATCCCCCCCAGTACACTGAGGGCACAGCACCTGTGGGCCAACCAGTAGAGTTGAGAGTAACATTAATCATCATGCCCCTGATCTTTTTGGCATTGTGAGAGCCTGGCAGGGTAGCACACTCTGATGTCATAGCTAGACCAAGGGACAAATTCTACAGGTGTGGAATTGCAAGAAACCTGAAATAGGGGGGAAGGTTTGACCATACAATTGGTTGGGGGTAGTGGAATGTGAGATGCACATCAGGAAGAAACCCTCCCTGCACTCTGAGCCCCCTGGCTGGCCAGTGATAGTTGCTTTCCTGTTCAGTGTAGGAAATTAAGACTCACCGTCCCTGACCATGCAATCTGAGACACCCACCCCCCTGTAATTAGTGAACCATGAGGGCAGACGCTGGGCCACACCATCCATAGAGGCTGGAGAAGCCTAACTGACAGCTGTGAGTCTCATTTGGGTTCCTTGTTCCCACCAACCATGGCATACCCTAAACCGTGGGACTCAGCCCTTTATGGAGTAAATGGTTACCCTGTATAGGTACTGCCAATGGCCAGCTGTCAGGATGAAATTAAGGCAGCTGTCTAGTCAGATCCATTCTACCATTTCACATTAATAAAAATACTAGTAGCTGAAAGCCTGTGCTGTTACACAGGTGTAATACATAGTCATGCATATAAAAGCTGAAAATGACTGAGAACTTAAAAAAATTGACAGTGACAGACCATAAATCCCAGGTAGTGATGGTGTGTGTGGTTGTGTTCATTTTCATTTGTTGGGGGTGGGATTGTGCTGGAGATTTGTGTTGTTTCGTGCAGGTGGCAGATCAGAAGTGTGTACTGCTGTGAGGGGTTATATATATATTTTAGTTATTGTATGTGCTGGTTCTGTTGTTGTGTGGGTGATTCTGCAGAACAATGGCAGCTGGGCCAAATAATCCACCATCTGTGTAGTCCCCTTCATACAACCAATGATATTGTTGTGTGCATATTAGCTATAGAGTAAGGCTAGTGATTGGTTGAGTTACCACTGGTATCACAATGGTCTAGGACTCTTGGCATGGTATACATACATGCCTTACTGTACCTGGATGCCACATGGGAATAATTTGTGATGTCAAAATGGCTGAGAACGTAAAAATTTGACAGTAACAGACTGAGAATCCCAGTGATGACTGAACCTGGTGATATTCTGAACAAGAAGTGCCCTTAGCAAAACTTGTAGCTGTTTCCAACACTTCACACTGACTCAACAGACATTTTAGGCTTCAGAGTGACATATATTGACACACCTGGAGTCTTATTATACAGATTAAACTTCTTGGTTTATACATTAATGAGGAGGAATTTACTAACGAGACAAGGTGAGTGAGTTTATATCCGGGCCAACTTCTGTTGGTGAGAGAGAGAAGCTTTCAAGCTTACAGAAGTTGGTCCAATAAAAGATATTACCTCCCCCACCTTGTCTCTCTAATATCCTGGGACCAAGATGGCTACAACAACACTGCATACAATGAGGAATTTACTAGTTTAATTTACTACGGTTGGTACTAAGTCTTTGTGAATGCTTTTGTATATATTTTACAAAGCAATGCACTTTTAAAATTTTTAATTTATATTCACCTAAGGCCCAGGATGCATTCATACTAAAAACCCAAAATATAAATAAAAATTAATAGCTGTTTTAAACAGAACTAGCACATATTGTTCCAAAGTTTCCATGTTTCCAAATTTGTTGAAAATACAAAGTTCCTCTCCACCCAGAAGGATAAGTAAATATACAAAATGAAGAGACGATCTTAAAGTTAATTTTACTTTGTGTTTAAAATGGCAAGGAATTTTGTGAATGCAGATATTTAATGAACAGACATGTTTCTCTGGCAGGATTGATTTTCATTTGTATTGTAAGAAATTTTATAAATAATGTACGAAATGTTCCACTCAATTACCCTTGTTAATATATGTTAACATTTCTTTTTTTATTTATTTAAACAGAGAAATCTTACTGAATATTTTGTTGCTGTGGATGTGAACAACATGATGCAACTTTATGCCAGTATGTTGCATGAGAGACGAATCATTATTACCTCTAGCAAACTAAGCACTGTAAGTACTTCACACATCTCCTTTTAAGTAGAATATATTGAGCATTTCATAAAAAGACCTACAGACCTCTGCAGATTTAGATATGTTCCATGTGTACTTGTAAGACAATATCTACATACTTTTTTGATATATGGTTTTAATCTGGCTCTTGAAGTACAAAAGTCTGATTTATATAAGACCTACTCAGATACATTAAGTCAGGTTAATTATTTTTTCTTATCAGGAGATGAGAGTTCTTTAACTCTCCAGAGTTCATTTCTGTGCCTGCTACCCTATAAAGAATTCTTAAGGGCTATTATAAGATCTTTATTATTCACTTGTGGCTTATTCCATTGGAGCTACTTGAAGGAAATCAAGAGGCCATGATAATAGCTGCTATCCTAACCAGGTAATAGGTAGATTCATCTTTGTTGCAGAGTAGTGGTTTGGGGTATATACTGTAATAGCTCTGATTTGGAACAGCTCTTGTGGCTGATAATAATTTACAACTCAAAATAGCATTTTTATGACAGGTTTTAGGGTACTGCCCACATTGAAATGTTTTTCCTTATGTCAGTATAGACTGGAGAAATGAAAGAATGGCTATGTTTGGTTACAAACACATATCTAAATATTCAGATATTCTTTTGTTTTAAACGTTGAGATTTTCTTATAGTTTGCATGCTTGAGAGGTTAACTCAGGTTGCAAGTGACTATAATTTTACAAACCAATTTGTGTTATAGTATTTATTTGTCATTTAGTAGCTTTAATCTTTTGTTAAAACTCAGTCACAGAAAATCCTTTTATTTCTTTTAAGCAGTGCTGGATAAAGCCTTTTATCTGACACATTTTTCATAGTAGTAATTCAACATTACTAAATTTACTAAAGAGTAAATGAACAGTTTTCCTTGGGAACAGGATTTAGATGCAGTTTTAAAAACGCAATTCGGAGCAACTTTTCAGAGATAAACAGATGTTCTATTTTGTTTCTAAAAACAAATTTCTATGTTATGTAATATTTTTTGAGATCTCAGAGAATATATGGTATATAAAGATTAATTTAAATTCCATTGAGCCAAAAAGGAAATTTTGTGGGGTGGGGAAAACCCTGTGTTGCGAAAGGATACTGGTAAGTAGCAGCAGTTCCTACAATTAAAAAAGAAAAAGAAAACATCACAAGTCCCCAAATGTATAACTTGTTGTGTGGGCTGCTGCATCGTGCAGAGTCCCACGTGACTTTAGTGGGTCTTAATGCAAGCACATCAGTTCGCATGCCTCAAGGTACAGGAGCAGAGCCAAGCTAAATAACCCATAAATAGTTTGTTATTGAATGAGTGATGTGCAGCTTTTAGAAAGCAGTTGATGATGTAAGTACTGTAAGCTTGCAAAAAAAAATTATTCTATTAAAATCCCAGTGCCTTTGACTTTTAAAAGCTAGATCTTTTCCTTTACATTCAGACTAGGCTAGAATCTCCCATTTCAATCATACAGTCCAAGATTTATTTCAGTTTATCTAAAATGCATCCATCAAGAGTAGTGCATGTACAAAACTTATCAATAAAAGTTAAACAAGCCTCCCCTACCCCAAACCAACATTTCACATCATCTGCTTCCCATCACTTCACCCATCCTCCCTCCCTGAAAAAGCCTAGGAGACCAGATGAGCATCACACCATGAACAACAAATTTGGACTTTGTCAAACCAATGAGGGAAGAGACTTCTAAAATGGTTGCTCCTTCACAGAAAACACCTTGATCCTCACCCTCTAGGCTGAACAAACTCTGACCTATATTCTGAAGTCCAGAGGAGGTGGACAATACATAGAATTAAGCCATTTTTGCAGCTCACCAATCCAGCTGCATGCTTGGTCCCTGATAAGAGATATAATAGCCATAAGGGTGCAATAAATAGCCCCAGTGATGCTCTAGGAGAAGAGATGTGTAGGAGTCACTGTGGTGTTCCTTATACCCCTACAAGAATCCTGTATTAGTCAGTTAAACCAGGTTTAAGTCTGCTTTGTGCTGGAAAGCTTAATGGGATGTATAATCTGACCTGTTTTTGCCTAGCTCCCTCCCATTTAAGACCAGGGCTGTTAGGGTATGTCTACACTACGGGATTAATCCGAATTTAGATAATTCGAATTTGGGAAACAGGTTGTATAAATTCGATTGTGCGCGGCCACACTAAGCACATTAATTCGGTTTTTAACCACATTAATTCGGTGGTGTGCGGCCACACTACCCCATTAATTTAACCACATTAATTCGGTGGTGTGCGGCCACACTAACCCTAATTCGAATTAACAAAATCGATTTTGGCTCTACTCCGCTCGTCGAGGTGGAGTACAGAAATCGATTTTAAGTGCCCTTTAATTCGAATTAACTGGCTCTGTAGTGTGGACGGGTGAAGGGTTAATTCGAATTAACGCAGCTAAATCCGAATTAAAGTCGTAGTGTAGACCAGGCCTTAGCCTTCATATTTCAGTTGATCTCAATGGCATAGTAAGACACTGTGACCCAGGAACCTCTTAGTTCCAACTGGCAAGGGGAACAGAGGGGGCACATAGGGGCTACAGGAATCTCCTGAGTCTGGTATGAACATTCTAGTTCACCAAAGAATGTCATGTGAGGTCTCGAATAAAAGCCAGTATCACATGCATCATCAATATCACTGTGAAATGCATGTGCAGATGTTGTGCAAGTAATTATGTGTATATATACAGAAAATATGTTCTTAATATCTGTGTCTAGGAACTGGTCAGCAGCAAAGGTGCAAAACAGATTTTCTGTCAGACAACAGATGTATTTCCATATATCTTTTTACATGTACATTGAGTATGGTTTTGTTCACAATGGGTCTCCTATCACCAGTCTGAACTGAATGCAGATGAAGGATTGTGAGCACTTCAGAAAGAAACTAACTGAGGGAGAGGGGGAGAGAACCTTATCTGGATGTGCTCTTCAAAGGTTTGCTCTATTATATTTGGGGGGCAAAGAAAACACCCCTATCGTCCTTCACTGAGAAAGTAAATGTGCAACGAGTTTGCTTCATGACAAAGGGGTCTCAGCCAGGATTGTTTGAAAACATTGTAGAGAACTTTGGGTGAAATAAACTTCTTTAGACAGTAGGTTAACCTGTTACACCTCTACCCCGATATAACGTGACCCGATATAACACGAATTCGGATATAACGGCGTAAAGCAGCGCTCCGGGGGGGGCGGGGCTGCGCACTCCAGTGAATCAAAGCAAGTTCGATATAACGCAGTTTCACCTATAACGCAGTAAGATTTTTTGGCTCCTGAGGACAGCGTTATATTGAGGTACAGGTGTACTTTGAATTTAGTCTCTAGAAAATGGGTCATGATTTTGTTTTATATGTAACCATTTGTTTCTAATATTTTTACTCTCTATCACTTGAATCTCTGTTTTTTGATAATAAACGTATTCTTGTTTTTACTATAAATGTATCTAAGTGCTGTGGTACTAAGCAAAGTGATGATTCTGAGTTGAATCTTGCAAGCTGGTGTGTACTGTTACTTTGGGAACTTCAGGCCTGTTAATTTTGTGAGTGTTCAGTGGATGAACCCTCAGGGCTTGGCGTGTGCCTGTTGCTACCTGTACAGGGAGAACAAGGCCTGCTGGGGTCTGGACTGGACGAGCAGCTGTATTTTGAACTATCTGACGTTTCTGATCAGTTTTAAGATGCAGCGTCATAAAAATTGCATTGCAATAATCCACTAGTGAAGTGACATAGGTACTATGGTGAAATCTTCACCAGAAAGAAAATGTTGCAGTCTCTTGACCAACTATAGGTGAAAAGATATTCTTGTTCAGATAGCGATCAAGGCCATCTCAAAACAGCTTAAGATACAATAAAATCCCCAAGTTGTCAACTCGAATAACAGATCGCAGACAAATTCCCATGAATGAGGGAGCTGATATCACTTCCTCAGTTTCTTCTGGTTATTTTTCCCAACCTACCAACAATATCAGAGTCTTAACTGGATTAAATTTTAGTCATCTAGCCCATTTCCAAAGCACAGTACTGGCAAAGACAATGTTTCCTCTGAATTTTCTTTGTGCTGAGTGGGCTATAAACTCCATTGAGTGTTACATTTTTGTCCTTGGGCAAACTTACAATTTATTATTAAGGACCAAAAAAAAAGAGAGAGGGAGAAATCCCTCACAGAACTGTGTGAGAGCATACAAAGTGGATTGCAATTGCTTTTTAGAAAGATTACATTCTATTGTATAAATGAGTATTTCAGGACTGTTTAAAGTATGGATTATGTAAATGTGTAGTTAAGGACTTTAAAAAATGCGTACTACAATAGAGTATCATGTATGTGTGTGTCCAGGGAGTTTTAAAGACATGTATTATTGTGCAGTAGTGTGCCAATAGTTGAACAGTCAGTTGGAATGTGTGAGATCTTCTTCCACATCTAGTAGCGATGACATCCATAATTAAGTTATGAGCTGTTGCTGACAATAATTTTGTTCAGAATTCTTAAATTCAATCATGAAACTCAGGACCATGTATGAAACTAAAAATATCACATTTGTCATTTGTTGGTACTCTGGATAACTGTACTCACAAACAAAACCAATTTTTGCCATGTTCATGCAATAATTAATGATAATACAAAAAAGGAAAAAACTCACATTACTGATATTTGAAAATTGGCTACTGTAATTGTTACCGAAGGTATTTTAGGAACATCTGTGTCACATTCAGGAGCCTCAGCCCTTGAGGGAGCTATCCTACCATCTCCTCCTAGGAGCCCCTATCTCCCCCAACCCCACTCCTTATCCCTCCCTGTTGGCACTGAGAAGTGGGTGCTGAGATGCCCTGTCCTGCCAAGGGAGGGGGGAAAAGCCATCTGCTACCTACATCCTATTTCTGCAAGTGCTGCTCATTGGGGGTAACTTTTTTTCTTGCTGTCCCCTGTCCCTGGGATTTTCCCCTCTGCCACTCTCAGGCAGCACTTCTCCTTCTTTCTTAACCGTGGCTCCTACCCCATCCGTGATTTTGCCTATCTGCCTCTCTCTTTTCTCTGCTTCCACCTGTTTGACTCCCCTGCACATACAATTTGACTTCCCTGCATAAATTCAGGCCATCCCTCCCCTCCAATTTGCTCTCTCTGTACTCTGGTTGCCCCCATTAATAGCAGGGAGCCAATTTTAGTTCTGAGTGACGGAAGAATCGGCAGTGGCTTCAGCAAATGTTACTGAGCATGCTTCGATTGCCCAACCAGGATCAATAACAGCAAAGTAGCAAATCATGCCAGGGAGCAGTTTGTGCCGCTACAATGGTGGTAGAATTACTTACTGCTGTACTGTGCTGTTTATATCTATCTATCTATCTAAATTATCTAAATTATTCTATCAAAACTATTTTCAATAGTTAAGAATGATTACATTTGCTTTTTGGTGTGATTAATACATTGCTTCACTAAAATGGTTGACTGCTGGGTTTAAATATGCATGTGTATTAATAAAAATATTCCAAATAAACAAACAGTCTCTATTTGAGTGATGTGTATGCTAGATTTTGTTCTTTTGGCTATTGCATGTATAAAATAATATTTTGTTGACTGTGCTGAAAAGGTATCCTTTTGATATTCCCATATTAAATTTTGATTCTTAAGCAAATTTATCTTTCAAAGGTAGTGATATCAAATGCATTTTATTGTTAAGGGAGTTGTCCCTTATTTTTGGGGTTAACTCAATACCAAGTGTTTATGACAGTTCATGAAGACTGGGTTGTGATGTCACTTTCAAGTTATCAGCTCTGTTTCGGTTCACTATCTCAGGGCAGTAAGGACTGATAACAAAAGGCATAATTCAAGGCTTCTCTCAATCTCTCCTTACCCTTCTTTTGAGGGGGATGCAAAATTACTTGAATATATCTGGAAAAAAATTCTTTTAATCTAGCACTTCTCTGCTATAAATTTGATGTGTTTGTTGTATTCAAGATAAAGGACTGGCCCTGGCATGAAAGCAAGAGAAAAATACAATATTGCGTTTATAAAGAAGGTTTACTTTGAGGGAGGGAGTATATAGAAGAGAGCGTTGAATCATTAAGTTATCAATTAGCCTTTTTAGTCGGTGATTGGACCATTTGCATTTTTAATCTAATTTGTTCTAATAGGTTTAACTCAGTGAGACGCTTGCATTTCATTCCCAACCAAGCAGGCTTCTGTTTTGTATGCATCTTTTCATAATTGCAACTCTGTTTACTCTTTTGCATGTTTCTATAACTGATTTGCTATGGTTATTCTTCTATTTTTAAAAAACTCCCTTTGCTTGAATTTTAATAGCAATCTGCATGGCGAGCACAAAAAGGTGTAGGTGGAAACTTCCCTGCACTAGTTCTATTATAGCTTCATGGCCATTATTTGCCCTAGCTGTTGACTCTTTTACTAGTACAGCTTTCCAACTCCCTTTAATAATATGCTTGTCATCAACCTTGCAGCTTGCTTGGGGCTTAGTGTTAGAGTGGGCTAGATTCACCTCGCTTGAGGATCATGTTCTGTAAGATCTGTTTGTAGCAAAAACTACAATTTGTAGCTTTTGAACAGGTATCTATAAAAGAAAAACAAATTACATTTTGGAATGAGTGAATGAAACAACGTGTGGGATATATTCACAGAGGTGATTTTTGTTGTTTCACTTTAACTGAATAAGGAGGACTGGTCTTAGATGTCATGTTAAAATATTGAATATTTTCGTATATTAGTATTTTAGCATCCACTGCTATATTTGTATGAATTGTTTTATTAATTAAATGGGGATATAATCGTTTTAATGCAGTTTATTTTTTATTCAATGTTTGCATAAATTATTAAGCTAGTGTGGAAAGCTTTTCTGGTAAGGCTGAGCTAGAACATTGATTTTATGCATGCTGTAGACAGGCCCTAGATGTTTAGGCCCCAAGTGAACCTGCTGTGGTAGTCTACCAGAACATCATACCATACTCTCATGTATTCAAAGCAAAGGAATAAATCATGATTTTACAACAGTGCATCAGTTGACTTATTGCTGTTTTGTGACCGGAGGTAGGAAGGATTGCTGTTTAAAGCCATGTCATCGGTTCTCAAGTCAGTCAAGCATGAAGGCTTGTCATATGCCTCTATAATTGTACCTCACCAGACTTTCTCTAACTAGTCAGCTGGGGCTGTGCATTTTGTCTCAAACACCCGGCTGGCCAGCGTCTGACAGGAGCTTTCTCATCATGCTGTCAGTAATATGTTAACTAGAGTGCATCTTTTGTGGCCTATGTGGCAGGTGGAAAGGAAGCTTCACTTTAAAGCAGATGTCTAAATGTTATCTCCATTTTGACCAATATTTGTTTTAGCTAATACCAGCCTGATAAGTCTGTAAGCACTGTAGTTAAAATTTTGACTTCACTGTCTGTGAGCCCTTTCTGGAGAAGCTTACATATAAAGGAATGCACTAGGAATTCTATGTTAATAATAGATGCAACTGTTTTTTGTAGGTATTTGACTGTGGCTTTTCCTTGCTTATATGCAAAGAAAGCAGCCCCACTCAGTCACTGAATACAGCATAGTTACTTGGATTGAATGGGGTCTTTAGAATCTTGTTGAGTCCGTATGGATTACTTTTACCCATTAAATTCTATTCAGCTCCCTTGCCTTGACAGTCATAGTATCTATAGTCAACCAGGGACTAGGAAGACCAGACGACTCCTTTGAGGATGTGATGCAGCTGACCAGCTGGTAGGAATGCAAAGCACAGTCTCCTTAACTTAAATGCTAAGCGCATCACCTTTGCACATCACTTTGCTGCTTCTTCAGCTGACCTTAAAAGAGAGATTCATGAGTTTGTTCCCAAATTGATGTGTCCCTAGGTGGTATTATTGTCCACTGAGTCACAAAGCAAGTTCATCATTGATTGTCTATTTTTGCCCTTCCTTTAATAATATATTTGTGGTTCGTAGGCTGCAGATTCATCCTTGGCCATGTTTAAAGAATAACTGCTGACCGGTACTTTGGTAGTGGGGCAGATCCTTGGAGTGGCTGTAGAGCACACAGTGTAAGTCAGTGAGGAAGGGGTGTGGAGCTCACTTTTTTATTTCTCAGTCCTGGGTTGGCCGTTTGCAGGAATGTTCTTCAGGTGTAAACTGAAGGATCCAAAACAGTATCTGGGGATCAGCTCCAGTTGTGCCCATATGCTGGGGGGAGGTACTGGCATAGAAATTGCTATGATGGCTCTGTGCCTCCAGAGTGATCCCCTTACACTGGGGTGATTCTCCCACGGCTGGTTATACCAGTTCTTTAAGCAGATTCTGCTGGTGGTGCAGTGCAATATGGCTGCTCTTCATCTGAGAAACTGATTGTAAACTTTATAGCAGCAATCATGTCGAGTAGAGTTATCCTGATAATTCTATGCAAAATCATAGAATATCAGGGTTGGAAGGGACCTCAGGAGGTCATCTAGTCCAACCCCCTGCTCAAAGCAGGACCAATCCCCAGACAGATTTTTGCCCCAGATCCCTACATGGCCCCCTCAAGGATTGAACTCACAGCCCTGGGTTTAGTAGGCCAATGCTCAAACCACTGAGCTATCCCTCACAGACTTAAGGTGAAATTCTGCTCTCAAATATATGCACAAAATTCCAGTAAGGTCAGTAGGGTGTGTGTGGACATAGCCGAGGGCTGAATTTAGCTCTGGAAAGTAGGAAAGTGATATTAATTTGTTATCCCATTCATAAAGCATTGCAAAGATTTAACTGATATTAAGCGAATGCCCAGAAACCTCATTCTCACACACACACACACACACACACACACACACACACACACACATTATTACCACTGTTGGTGCCTGCGAACAAATGATGAACAGCAGCATTACAAAAATAAATGTCATTTTACAGGTGGGGAACTGACACACACAGAGGCTAAGTGACTTGCCTAAGGAGACACCAAAAGACCTGGGCAGAGTAGGGAATTGAACCTAGGTCTCCCTAGTCTTATGCTGGCATCATGAACACTGGATCATCCTTCTAATCTTTACAATAACATAACAAGATGAATGACACTAGAGATGAATTGGGGAAAAGCAGTGAAACCTGTGATCAGGAATTACACTGTTGACAATCCTGGTTTTATCTGACTAGGTGGGAGTTACATAAGAGCTCATTTTCTTTTCAAGAAAAGGTCATGATTCAAAGGTGGATCAGCAAATTACCTTTTAAAAAAAACCCACCATCTGCAGTTTAACACTAAGGCAAAAAGAAAAAATTCCTGGTCTGACTGGGACTCCTCCTCACTTTCCATGTCCAGTAATCCCTGGCAATTCAGTTAGGATTGCCAAACAAGAGTGCCATAAGAGCCAAAGATAATGGCAGTTTTTGTGGACCTGGACTAAGGGTCACTAAAAAAAACTCTTCAGGTGCTGAGTCACTATGTAGCTGGGCCATATTTGAACTGGTGACCTAAAAGTGAAATGCTCCAGATTCCATTATGAATTGCCAGAGCAATCAGGTCCCTTGAAAAAAACTATTACTCTGTTGATCAGTGGCTGCGTAAAAGTAGGAGATGTGATCAATACCTGAACTGAACTTGTATGTTACACTTGCACTTTTTGCCTGCATACCATACCAGTAGTATTTAGCTATCTGCTTTTTCCTACTTAGCCCAGCTCCTCACCCATCCCATCATTTCTCTTCCTCATATTCACTGTTCAAAAGATGAATTACAACATAGCCAATGATGCTCTCTAGTCTTGCTTGCAGTAAATAAGTCGCTTGTCAGCTATTCACAAAGAGTGTTGTTCCCTGCTGCTCCTTAATTAGTGGACAGCAGGAGAGCATGCCATAGAGTTCCTCTATCTTTTGAGGGAGGATGAAAAAATTATTCTTGGGAATTCCCCCTTCAGAGGGGAAAAACATATGCAGACCCCCCTTGTTTGATGGTAGAGCCACCTCTTTTGCATAGAGAGGGGAAGTAATGGGGGGCGGGGAAGAGGGAGAGAAAGGATTATGGGTGAGACAGAAGGTAGTAAGAGGGGGGAAACGGGTGAGGAAACCTGTGTGTGGGAGAAAGAGAGGTTGGGGCAGCTGGGAAAAATTATGGAGAGATTTAGAAAGTAGGGTATAAGTGAGCAAGAGGGGAAGGAAGGATAGCACATGGAAATGGAAAGAATACAGGGAGACTGAAAGCGAACATTAGAAAAGACAAAAAAGTGAGAAGAAAGCAGTGGTAGGCGGAGTTAGCTTTTTCAAGATTAAAGGAGCACCAGAATGGAGAGACATTCTTTATTTAGTCTAAAACTTAAGGGGACACTCAATTTGAACTTGTTAAACTTGACTAATATTTTTCAAAACACTCTTCTAAAGAACACCCTTTAAAATATGTTCTAGCTTTTTTTGGAGGAAAAACATTTAAAAAAATTTACAAAGGACTTATCTCTGCTACCTCTTATGCCTCCACTTCCACTTATGCCTAGAAAAGTGTTTTGTGCAGGCAAGCTCAGTTTCCTCCTTCCACCTGCTCCTTTCTGGGCACTCACCTGCCCACTGCCTCTTCAATTTCATTTTCTGCTCTGCTCTGCTGCTATTACTGGGAAACACCCTTTTCCTGAGCCCATAAGGCTACGCAAGAATTGTGTGAATTCTTTTCCTTTCTAAGGTAGTATACAAGAGTGATATCACCATGCTGCATCATGAGAGAAATAGTAATTGCCCATCAGCAACACAGTGAAATGACTGTACACAAAATGCTGTCAAATGCATGGAATAAACATATTGAAAATACAGATAAAAAGAGGACAAAATTTGAAAAATAGGAGGTTGTTTTTAAACTATGCCTACAAGTTTAGAATTAACATTTTCATGTTATTTATTCAATGTCCAACATTTCATTTTATTTCCTTGGTTGAAAAGGTGAATTTAAATAGAGGGGTCTGATCATCATCCTTGGGGTTGCAATGGGAGGCAGACAAACCATTAGGCCTATGGGACTTTGAGGAAGAGTGTGCCAGGGCTCATTCCTAGACATGACATTCAAAGCCACTGACAACATTAGAGAACGTTTTGGGGAATTGATTTTTGATGCTGTAGCTCATACGGTAGATTTTTTTAAAGGTGATTGTACGGCACCACAGGTTAATTTTACTTGCGCATTTTGTCTATTTTGAGTCATTGTGTTTGGCTTACAGACAACATTCTGCTAATAAGTTTTTATAAATTCCTATTTTTCATATTGTCATGATTATAAATCTTGTCATCTGTATTCTCTCAGTTTTGTTTTCACTGGAGGTTGCAGAAAGTGCTTTGAACAAAGTAATTTATACTGATAGAATGTTAACTGTCAGATAAGAAAAATGGTTTGTGTGATATATGGAGTTATTGTTTTCAGATCATTCACTTGAATTAGATGAATCTGCAAATAGCTTTCAAATAAATATATTGTAGAAATCTGTTAACACAAAGCTTTTAACTCAAAATAGCATTGTTTCAAAAAGATTTCAGTGTTTCTGCAGAAATTAAAAAAAATGTAACTTTAAATATTGTAGAAAATTGCTTTTCTTGTTGACATAGACTCCAGACTGCGAAAAGGTATAAACTTAAGTCAGTCTCTATTGCTACTTTTAAATAAATTAGTTTACTAGAGAGGTGTATTTCCAAAAGGCAAATCCTTCTGGCTTGTCAAAATGTTTAGTGTGTAAACTTGCATTGTTATGCATTAAATATTGTTAACTAGTGCTCAGATGCTGTGGTGCCTGGGAATTGTTGTAAGAACCTAAATAGAAATAATATAAAATCAAAATAGAGGTACAAATGTAAAGATTTCCAGAGGATACTTTACTGACTGACAGCTCTTGGCTAGTCGATGTTTTTTAGAGATAAATCTGACATGTCTGAGCATGTACTACTGCTGAGAGAGCATACAGTATTAAACGTGTGTCCCTGCTGTGCAAAGTCAGATGATTAGGTTACAGTTTTCCCACAATTCCTGACAGAACATTGACTCCACTGTGTACAGGTCATACAAACTTCTGAAAGTGTAGTCAAGTTTTGTTTGTTGGTTTGTTTTAAGGATATGTTCCTTTATGCCATATAAAGACTCATGCATTTCACAATCTGGAATTGACAAATGACCTTTTAAAACCATATTATTTTATTGAATCATTCCAAAAAGGTAACACACAAGCAGGACTGGAAACATTTTATAAATTATATACTTCTCTTGCAGCCATAATCACCTTCTTAATAATAATAATAATAATAAATTAATATCTAGCTTTTATATAGTTCTTTTCATCTGTAGGTATTAAAAGACTTTACAAAGGAATTAAGTATAATCATTCTCATTTTACAAATGGGGAAACTGAGGCACAAAGGTGAAGTGACTTGCCCACCACCAGAAATAGAACCCAGTCTCCTGAGTTGTGTCCACTGCTTTATCCACTGGATTACAACGCCTCCTATATAGTATGCGGATATTTATTCAATAAGTATAAACATTTTGGACTAGGAAATGAGTTTAGGAACTGTTTAAATTAATTTTGAACATGATTTGGTTGCCAATTATAAACATGATTTTAAAACATGATTCTAATACAGTTTAATACCATCCTCACTGGCTTGACAAAACATATAAGAAAATAGTTTAACTGGAGACTTGTTTAAGCTGATTTTAAACACAGTTCCAAATTCAGTTCCATGCCCAGTTATAATGGAATCTTAGAAGACAAGAAGATATATAGAACACCAGACCCTCAATAATATACTTGTTGTCTACCATCAGCTTTAAATATTAAGATCAAAATCTGAAACATATCTGTACCCAAGCAGGCAACCAGTGCAAAGTATAACCACGGGTAGGCAGAATCCTCTCTGTTGACACCATAGACAGTTGTTTTACCTCAGGCTGCCCTAGCTGCAGGCAGTTGACCAGTCATTTTGAAAGCTCATAGTAAAGGTTCATTGATAGGGTTGAACATTGGAGTACCAAAGGCACATATCAGAATTGTCAAGTCCTTGTGTGTGAGACAGAAAGAAAGCTATAGTCTTTTGATGTTCTTGGGGAAAGAATAAACTTGCTTTAACCACATCTGACCTAGCACCATCTAACAGCAGTCGCTCTTCAAGGGTGCCTCAGTTTTTGAACATTGTCAGGCTTCTGAAGAGACTATCTGAAATAGGAAGATGTAAGGAAACTCTGACTCTCCTCACGTTTCTTGCCCAACTTGCTCAGCGTAATTTCAATCTCGTTGAGATTCAGTCTCTGCTAATTTAGTGCCATCTTGTCATGAATTTCACTAAGGAAATTTCTTAAACAACAAAATCCCCTAAGTGTCTGGAGAAAGTAGCATATGTAGCTTGGTATTATCAGTAAGCACCTACTTCCCACACACTTTTCAAAGTGGTAGCAGATAGAATTAAAGAGCACTAGAGTTATTAGAAATCTCATGGGAACACAACACAAGATTTCTGGGGTGCTGGAACAGTTTTTATAGTGGAGGTGCTGTGAGCCATTGAACTAAAATGTAAATCCCATATATAATGGAAACCACTTCAAGTCAGCGAGTACTGCAACATCGCCTGCAACTTTAGTTCCAGCACCTATGATTGATGTTGAGTGATGTTGATGGTACTGACTAGAATCCCTTGTCAGATAGCACCGGAAACAGATGTAAACATTCCCAGTTATACTTGAAAATGCAATAGAATCTATTGACAGACAGTATCAAATGATTCTGACAGCCATAATAATACCAACAAAGGCAGGCCTTTTCCGTCGTGTTATTTGTGACTGACAAAGGCTATCTCAGCACCATATTTCAGCTCCCTGCCTGAAAACAAACAAAAAGTTATCAAACAAACATTTCTGTCCAGGTGCTTTTATAGCTGTTTTGCCATCACTTTAAAGACCTAGAAAATCAAATACTGGTATAGAAATATCATACAGTCGGGTCTAGCAAAATTCATGCAACAAACTTTCTCCATCTTCTTTAAAACCATAGAATTATGTACCAATCAGAACATCTCATGTTACAAAAGGAATTTTGCCAGACAAGGATGTAAGCCACAAGTTTTTGCAGGGGAACGGAATACCAGTTTCTACATATTGCACTGGACAGTTCTGACTCTGAAACTAAGTAATCCCCTCAACAATCCAACATGTTTAATAGGGAAATTCTGCATGCATTGTTTTGCATGTCTAAAATCAGATATATGGAAATATTTATGCAGAAATTGATCAGATTTTGCAGTTGATGTAATCTCCAGTAGCAACTGACAGGATGGGTAGGACTGGCCACAACCTTGGAGACAAATCCAAGACAATTTACTAAAGATGCTTTCTGCCCTGAAAAATATCTGAACCACACTCTCTTTTGTAATTCTCAATAATCCCTGTAGAAATGGAATTCAGTCTGGATGCAGTCTCCAGTTAAATGCACTCTTCTCCCCAGACAGCAAAAACAATCCTGCATTCTGCCAGGGACTCACATAAACCACACTGTTCACTACTTGTTTCAGCCACAATCATTGTTACCTATACCACTTTTCTCTGTATCAGCACCGTGGGACTCAGACTCCGCTTTCTGCCCCATGCCTTCTTTACTCAGCTCCCCACAGCGTGCTAAATACTGCACTCTGGTGGTAATATATGACCATTCCTTGCAGTTCTGTGAACAACAGCTCTTTGATACCCAATTAATTGCTCCCTTAGCAGTCCCCACTGGAACCTAGAGTCAGGTGTCCACTCCCCTCTAAGACGTTCAGAGGTTTCTCCTGAATCCCACTGCATGAAATAGTGGACTTATAAACTGCCGAGTTCATAAGCGGTCAAATGATCAAGTATAGAATGTCCCTTAAATATTTTTCAATTTTTCCTTAAATATTTTTCAATTTTTCCTTAAATATCTGGTTATTTAAAGCTAAAGATAGTTTTATCCCAATATCTACAGAATCTCCTATATTTTCCTGCACCTAGTGGGGGGAATACTACAAATATTAAGGTGCAGTTATTTAGATGGTTAATGCATTTGGGAAATAACATTATAGTTTGTAATTTTTTGAAAAAGTAAAATCACAAGGTAAACCAAAAGCAAAATAAAATATCAAGATAAAAGTGCAAAATTCTTTCATGACACAAAGGCCACAGTTATCACTTCACAAATGTAGAGTTGACACAGTATTCAGTGTCATTCAGATGAAAAGCATCTTTGTCCCATAAATGCTTAAATTACCAAATTTCATTAAAAGTTAGAATGCACACTAAATATTTATATACCTCCCAGTGGTATGTTTATAAATCCACTTACTCTTGTTTAAGGAATAGATGGAAATGTTAAAACAATACACTTTTGGTGTATTAAGTACAAAATGTAAGGAGAAATATAATGAACTTCATTAAATGAATAAACCAGTTAAGTCCATACTTTCACTGCTAGAAAAGAGTAAAGTCATATTATGCATTAATTTAACATTTTTATCTTCTGAATGTCAGCCCAAAATGTGGATTGCAAAGTAGTAAAGACCAATTATAGAACTTTAAATATCTTGTGTAGTGTAATTATTCATTTCCTAGATTGCTTTGGTAATGAGCGCAAACCAAAACATAATGCACATTTTTCAATTTTTTGCATAACTATAAATAGAAATGCTTGTGTGCATGTATCTATTTTTGTGTATGTGTAAATATAAGATATACAATTTTAGACTCTTGATTAACACAGCTTCATTAACTAGATGAAGAGATCTTTATCTAAATTTTGGAAATCTTCTAACCAACACTTTGCTTTATTTCAGTCTGTGATTGAAATGTCTGCAACAATAATTTTTATATGGACAGTTTGGCTTGAAGTACAAAATATAATATAAATATTTTAATTTGTGAATCCACATTCGTTTTGTATAAAATACTTAAAAACAGTACTGAATTTGTTGTACAGCTTCAAGAATATTACTTAAAATGTTAAGGAAAGCAATCCTAGATAAATCCAACAAATAATAATGAGTGCAGGAGAGAAAGGAAGGATCTTCATTTGCCAAAAGATAAATGAATAATTAACTCTTTGTAACAAAGCAATAATTATTAAATTGGACATTGCCTTAATGCCAAAAACAGTACAATTGTAGTTGTTTGACATAAAGCTAAGAAACAAAATGTTAATCTGAAATGAACAGTTTAAATATGGAATTATGATATACTTGGCTTCCTGTAGTATAGCTGTCAAGCTTGGGCAGTTCGTTGGTCAATAGTGACATTCTATGTGTCAGTGAACAGAGTCTCTTGATACCGTAACCTGCAGTTCACACATTACTGAAGCTCCAACTGTCGAACATTCAAGTCCCTTGGTATTATTGCAGTTTCCAGACTCTCCTGACTGGCTCATGTTTCATTCTTTGGCAATTTGCCCTAATGATATCCCTCAGGAGCTTTCAGACCCTCTTTTTTTCCATATTTAATCGTATTATATTAATCTGAGTGATGAGCAAACTGTGCTGCACAAATTGTAATTGTCTGTGATTTCTGCCAAGATGCTCTTATAATTATTTTTTCCATTTTTATTATAAAAGTGTATATGCAAAATTGTTCTATAATTTTTATAAACAAGTATAACTGTCCAAGATACCCAGGATGCTAAAGCTTTAATTGCTGCTTTGTTCCACGAAGAGATTTCCCCTATAAAATCCATAACATTTCAGGACTGTACTAGCAGGATCCACATTTTTTAGCTCTTACATTTGCTACAGTAGAAATGCATGCTTAATAAAGACCAGTACTAATTAAGTCAATATTGGATAGTCACTTTATCGATGACCTAATAAGACATTATAACCATCTTTTGTCTTCTTCCATAAACAAGGTGGCTTCTAAACCTCCTTCTGTCTGTGCTATTATCATAGATCACCATCGGATTATCTGTGGCAAATCAAGTACCAGAGAAGGCAATTGTAGCACCAGTAGTGGAACTAAAAAGATAAGATTTTGAGTCCTATTATATGGCTGGGTTTCTGAAATCCTATGCATAGGAAAGGTGTTTCCTCCCCCCTCCCTTCCTTTCTTTTACTCCATCTGAGAACTTCAGATCAGTAGGATTGTGTTCTTGGTGATGTCTCATGTGCTGGATCTGGGCTACCTCTGTTTGGAAACAATGTTGATATTTTCTCATTTTGTGCAATTTCCCACCTATTTTATGAATAAAATCAACCAGATTCAGTCCAGTTTATCTGTCTTCATGGTAGGAGGGCCCGGTATGGGAGAGCAAATGCAAAGTAATTATTGGTTGTTTCAAATGGTTTTATTCACAATAATGTGTAGAGTTAGGTCCTCCAGGTAAGGATCTGTGGCATACAGCCTGCAAGATAGCACCTCATGAATGGTAAAACAAACTGGGTGGCTGGGACCAATATTAGTGGAGACTAACATCTCATTACAGGAGACTAAGGTGCTAGCTTGCCTCATACAAGAAGTTGTTCACCTACTGGTCAGGGAACCATCTCTTGTCAACTTCTGTCCTGTCTCTCACCACAAATTTTTTGGGAGGGGTTATTTGAAAAGGTGACAAAGCTGGTCTCATATAATTTGAAGTATCCTGATTTACTGGACTCTTTTTTTCAAAAGTTGTTGAGAGATGAAGACAGAGAAAGACTACGGAGAATTTAGTTCAGCCCTTAGGAATAGTGTCTGAAAGTTACTTATGCTCCTTCTCAGATGAATGGAATGTTGTGCAAGTTCACTTGAGTCCCAAACAGGGCCGTAGCAACAAAGAACGTGGCCCCCTCCGAACATATGTCCGGGCGGGGCCCCTTACAATGCAGAAACTGGAATGCGGTATTTATTTTGCCACTTTTAGGGGCCCCCTTCCTTGTGGGGCCCCCTCCGGTCGGAGGGTACGGAGGGCGCTCGCTACGCCTCTGGTCCCAAATGTCCACGATGATGATACCCGATCTGTCTTGTACCTTTGACACTGTTGATCATGATGTGGTGTTGAGTTACAGGAGTAGAGGGAGCTTCTCTTTTGTGGCTCAGGTCTTTTATCTAAGATTACCAAGGGTGATTTGCAGGAAATTGTATCATTTTCCCAAAGACAAAGAATATTTGTTTGCTAAGACTTCTGTGGAAGGCAGAAGGTTTGGGTATTTGGCTCTTTAAATTATTGGCTGGAAAACTATTTCAATTTTGGGGCATGCGGTGGGCTTGTTATGCTCTTGGGTGGCTATCCTTTGTATGGCCTATTAATGGGGATTAAAAAAAAATCAAAATAAATAAAGTGTAGGATTCATTTCTGATGTTACTCTGACATATCTGAGTTTGCAGGCATGATGCAAGTACATCTGTTTGCTCAGGCTTTTTTTTTTTTTTTTTTTGAGGGAGGATGGCTTAGGAGGGATAACTATTAGGGGCATCCTTTTCAAATTGTGTCAGTTTATCATTTTGTAAATGTTTGTACACTTGAAGTCTTTAAATCCAGATTTGAGGATGTCAGTAGCCCAGCCAGAGGTTAAGGGCCTACTGTAGTGAGATTCTGTGGCCTGCAATATGCAGGAGATCAGACTAGGTGATCATGATGGTCCCTTCTGGCCTTAAAGTCTATGAGTCTGTGTTCAGAGGTTATGATGGTTTATAATACTTTGGTCTAATGTTGGTTTTTGGGTTTAGTGTGTGAGTGCTGGGTGGTGTTGATGGCCTGTGATATTCAGGAGGCCAGACTGGATGATCTGGTGGTCCGTTCTAGCCCTAAACTCTAACATCTTAACAATTGAAAATAATATTAACAATGCTACATTTAAACATTTTTTCATGCAATTGAGACTTTAAAAATATAAACATTTCATTTTAAATTTTGTACTTTCTTTGTGTTAAAATTTTGTTGTTGTCAATTCTGTGTATATATTTTTATTTTCAGTTAACTGCTTGTGTTCATGGGTCAGCTGCATTGTTATATCCAATGTATTGGCAACACATATACATCCCAGTGCTTCCTCCACACCTTCTGGACTACTGCTGGTAAGATAGCTAATATATTATATTATGTTTAATTCTGAGATACTTAGCCATAATAATGCCTAGCTTTGTCAATCTAAGTAACTCATGAAAACATTAATAAATTGTGTGAATGAATACACTAATAATGATGCATGCCCCAATTCAGGAAGGCACTTAAGCCGAACAAAGATGAACTTAAGCATGTGGTTAAGTGTTTTCCTGTATTGTGACCTTAAACTGTAATACTACGTAATATCAATATAACATGTAGAAGCATGTTTACAAAAGCTGTTTATATTTTCCAAACAGAGAATGCATGCAGTAATTTTAATATAAGTATCTTATAATTTTCATTTATGTAAAGCTGTTTTACTTTAAAAAAATACTGGAATTGTAAGCTAAAGTCTGATTCTTGGGTTTTGATTTAGGAGCAAAAATTAATGGGCAAAGAGTTGTTATTAATTACATATTATTATTTAATATTTGGATTCCATTAGCATTTTTGAAGCCCAGTCACCATCAGGACCTCATCCAGTTCCTGCCCCAAAAAGCTTACAGTCTGCTTTTGGGTATCCCAAAATCTTTGGGGAGGAAATTTTTTTGTCAACAAATACTGCTGTTAAAGAATTGCCCCAAACTGCAGTGTGCTGATCACATGGAAGACTTCGTATTCTTGTCAAGTTACAGTTGAAAGTTGTGTTTTTGGCCTCTATGGCCACTTCTCACAATCGTTCAAGAGAAAGTGGCTCCAGTTATACATATTTGGTGGCCATGAATTATTAGGACTGTCAGAGTATTTTCAGAAATAATTTACTGTTCAAAAAAGGCTTGGGCTTTAAGACCTAGGAATACCAATGATTTATTATTCATTTATTTGTGTTATCATAGTCCTTAGTGATGCAACTGAAACAGACGCTCCATTGGGCTAGTCACTGTACATACACATAGCAAGAGATAGTCCCTGCCCAAAGGAGCATGTAATTTAAATAGACAATTCTGAAAAGACTGGAAGAAAGAATTATTATGCCCATTTTACAGATATGGAACTGCAGCCTGGAGATGTAGAGTAACTTGTCCAAGGTTAGATAGGAAGTGTGTGATAGAGCCAGGAATAGAGCCCAGATCTCCTGAGTGCCTTAACAACAATATCTGCCTTCTTTCCTGTCTTTGGTTAATGTTTCCTGTATCCCCCACAGTTGAAATAATGTTTACGTGTTTGGTAGGTTGCTGGATTTTCTGTAGAACCTATGAGTATTGGTGTTTGTTTCATTGACTTTTGTTCAATCCATCAGTATCATCTTGATTTCTAAAGAAGTTCTAAATATATTTGCTTAAGGCTTCTTGGTGGTCTCTTCTTAAGCAGATGGTTGATTTATGTGGGTTATTTTTTCTCTCCATGGTAGTATCTTTACTTTATTAGCAAATTATCTTTTCTCTTTTTTTCCTTCAAAGCATACCCAAGCCCTTCATTTCAAATGATACATTTCTTTTGGAGAAACTCATTCCTGTTTGCTTTCTCTCCAGCCTTTGAGAAAATGCATCAAGACAGGGGTATAGCTTGGACACGGTTCTTTTAGTTTTTGTGTCACTTGAACTTAGCATCAGAACTCCTGACTCTTCTTCAATATCATCCATCTTTGCTCTTCTCAGAAAGAAGGCAGATTTCTGAACCTGAATTCACCCTTTTCTTCACCTGGTACCCTAGGATATTTATCTTGTACCACAGGGCTTTTATTTCTCACTACTAAGCTGTAGATAGTATACCCAGACATTGTAGTGGCAGGTCCTGTGCACAGTTGATTGTCATGTTAATAGTTGAGATTCTAGGTCTTAATGGCATGATCCAAACATTTGATTCACTCACTAAAGAAACAAGAGGTTTCTAAACTTGTAAGACTTGTTTATATCCTCTTTCTTTGTTTCTTAGCACTATAGAGGAAAACAAGTTTATAAAGTATTCAAGTTGCAACATAAAAATCACAAAAGCAACCGCATGATAGGGGAAATTACCACAGCAATTATAATTCAACTTTTTTTGCTCAGCTTGTTGCATATATATGTTTCTCTATCTGAGTGCTTCTAATACAGGGCTGTTTTATTTTTAGCAGATAGCAGTATTAATATAAGGGCTATGTGAAATACTTCTCCTTCCCCAGGTACTTGGCTATTATTAGCAAAGTAAATATTTTCCCCATAGGCATATAACATGACCGAGTGTTGAGGAACACTAGTTAGATGTAGAATTCTACTGTATGATTTCAGTGCCTAAATGTAATGAGAGCAATCTATGGGTGCTGCCACAATTCAGAAGGAGTAAAATGACCTTGATAGGCTTTCTTGTGCATTGTTATTATGTTGCCATTGTCTTGACATAAAAATGTTATTTTTATTTTTACAGTATTGTCATTGTTTCCTTTTGGCTCGATATGTCATGTCATAACCAGAGATTGCCCCAATATTATTTCACTTGGACTTCATTATGATGTCTCCCATAGACTTAGTCACGTTGTCACAGCATCATTGTAACGTGAAACTCAATTCAAGAAATGGAGGTGTTAGCAGCTTGCCATGAAAGTTGTTTGTGTCAGAGAGGTTTGACTGTTTTAAAATCATAGTTAAAAACCCCCAAATAACTAAGATGATTTAGTCTACTTAAAGATGTAGGCCCTAATTTTGCAAACACTTACACATGTGAGTAACCCCATCAAACCCAATAGAAATCATACAATATAGAGCTGGAAGGAAACTCAAGAGATCATCTACTCCAGCATCGTGGGCTGAGGCAAGACCAACTATGCCTAGATCATCCCTTTGTCCAATCTGTTCCTAAAAACCTCCACAACCTCCATTGGAAGCCTATTCCAGTACTTAATTATCCTTCGCGTTAGAAGAAATGTTTTTTCTAATTCTAACCTAAATCTCCCTTCTTGCTGATTAAGTCTATTACTATTTGTCCCATCCTGAGTGGGCATGGAAAACAATTGATCACTGTCTTCTTTATAACAGCCCTTAACATGTTTGAAGACCCTTATGAAATTCCCCCTCCCCTCCAGTCTTCCTTTCTCAAGACTAAACAAATCCCGATTTTTTAACATTTTCTCATAATCAGGTTTTTATTCCAGCTAAGGCCTCACCTGTAGAGCAGGATAGTTACCTCACAGGTCTTACATATGACACTCCTATTAATAAACCCAAATTATATTAGCCTTTTCAAAACTGCATCACACTGTTCACTCATATTCAGTTTGTGATCCGCTATAACCCCCAGATCCTTTTCAGTGGTACTACCAGTTTTCCCCCATTTTGTAGTTATGCATTTGATTTTACTTTCCTAAGTGTAGTACTTTGCATTTGTCTCTGAATCAGTGACATGTTCTCTTCATTATTTACCACTCCCCCAATGTTTGTATCATCTGAAAACTTTATTAATTATGATAGTATGTTGTCTTCCATGTCACTGATAAAATGATAAATAGCGTAGGCCCAAGAACCTATCCCTCTGGACCCCACTAGAAAAAAACCTGCTTAATGACGATTCCCTGTTTACAATTACATTCTGAAACCAATCAGTTAGCCAGTTTTTAATCTATTTAATGTGTGCCATGTTCATTTTATATCATTCTAGTTTTTTAATCAAAATGACATGTGATAGCTAATTTGATTTACATTAATTACATTACCCTCTTTTAATTATATATGAATCAAGTCCCGTATTTCTTACTTGGGATTGATGTTAGACTGACAGGCCATAATTTCCCAGGTCATCCCATTTATCCTTTTTAAAAATTGGCAAACCATTTGCTTTCTTCCAGTCTCCTGGAAATTTCCCACTGTTCCAAGACTTATTGAAAAATCAATAGTCCAGTGTGTTCCTCAGCTAGCTCTTAAGATTCTTGGATGCAAGTTACTTGGATCTGCTTATTGAAAAATGTCTAAGGGTATGTCTACACTACGAGAGTAGTTTGATTTTACTTAAAGCGAATTTGTGGAACCGATATTACAAAGTCGAACGTGTGTATCCACACTAAGGACAGTAATTCGACTTTGTGAGTCCACACTAACGGGGCAAGCGTCGACATTGGAAGCGGTGCACTGTGGGCAGCTATCCCACAGTTACAGTCCCCGCTGCCCATTGGTATTCTGGGTCGAGCCCTCAATGCGTGCTGGGGAAAAAAATGTGTCGAGGGTGGTTTTGGGTAACTGTCGTCATTCAACCCTCACTCCCGCCCTCCCTCCGTGAAAGCGCCGGCGGGCAATCAGTTCGCGCACTTTTCTGGTGATTGCACTGCTCTACAGCCAAAATGCTTCTGAAATAAATGTAGTCAAACTTTACTAATTCTGGGTCACTGAGAACGAAAATGATGCTTAAAATTGTTGATTGGCTCTAGTTTTCAAGATATGCTATTGGGTCCGTATATACGACCCTTGACTTGGGAATGGCGGAGGATAAGTGAGTTATAAAGGGAAGGGATCTCAATTTAAACCAGAAATGACTAAAATACATCTTTGACTGGATCTATGAATAAATCTATGACTGGGTTTGGACAGTACTTGCTTTTTAGGCAAAACAATGAATGATGCAATCTGAAGCTGGTATTGCGTCATACATGATATGAATTGCTAGAATTCATGTTATTCCTAGAAGTCCTGGATGATGCAATCATAACGAAGCTTACATCACTCTGCTGAACAAATTGCCCTATATCAGCTCTAGAAATCATACAGTGTCGTGCTCTCTTATTTGTCAGTGTTTGATTTTGCAAAGGGACACATTTCTGTTTAGCCAAAGTGAGCAGAGATGCCTCGTACTTGTGTGAACAGTGCAGATAACTTCTGCTATGTTTGTGGTGAAGTGACTTTTGCCTCACAAAAGCGCAGTATAACCACTATGGTTAAGAAAGCCTATCACCTTTATTTTGGCTGCAAAATTGGAGATCAGGACAAGAGGTGGGCCCCACGCATATGCTGCAACACTTGTGCAACAAATCTTCGCCAGTGGTTGAACAGGAAAAGGAAATCTATGCCTTTTGCAGTGCCAATGATTTGGAGAGAGCCAACAGATCATACCAGCAATTGTTACTTCTGCATGGTGCCTCCAGTTGGGAAAGGTGTGTCAAAGAAGAAAAAGTGGACTGTGCATTATCCAAACATTCCATCAGCTATACGCCCAGTACCCCACGGAGAAGGACTGCCGGTTCCTGATACACCAGAATCATTCTCACTTGAGTCAGACGAGGAAGAGGAAGAGGATGAAACTTCTGGTCCTGAACCATCAATGTCACAGGACCCACATTTTCTCCCATCCTCCTCCTCTGAACCACACCTCATAACACAAGGTGAACTGAATGACCTTGTCAGGGATTTGGAATTACCCAAGACTAAGGCAGAGCTGTTGGGCTCCAGACTACAGCAGTGGAATCTCCTGGCAGGTGATGTTAGGGTTTCCATGTTCTGTGACCGTCAAAAGGATCTTGTCCCATTCTTCTTCATGGAAGGTGATCTTGTAGCCTGCAACAACATCGATGGTGTGATGGCAGCCCTCAACATCGTTCACGATCCAGATGAGTGGAGACTGTTCATTGATTCATCGAAGACGAGTCTTAAAGCTGTTTTACTGCATAATTGCAATGTTTTGCCATCAATTCCAGTTGGTCATGCAGTCCATATGAAGGAAACCTATGACAACATGAAAGAACTTTTGAGGTGCATAAACTATGACCAACATCAGTGGCAGCTTTGTGGCGATTTGAAGGTTGTTGCTCTCTTGCTTGGTCTGCAGACTGGATACACAAAGTACTGCTGTTTTCTCTGCGAATGGGATAGTCGTGCAAGAGATTCCCACTACATCAAGAAAGATTGGCCACTCCGACAGTCATTGGAGCCTGGGAGGAAAAGTGTTCAGCATCCACCACTTGTTGAATCAAGGAAGATTTTGTTACCACCCTTACACATCAAGCTGGGTCTGATGAAGAACTTTGTCAAGGCCATTGACAAAACACAAGCAGCTTTCAAGTACCTCCGTGGAAAATTTCCAAGGTTAAGTGAAGCTAAGATAAAGGAAGGTGTCTTTGTTGGTCCTCAGATTCGTGAACTTCTTCGAGATGATGCATTTGACCATGCACTGCGTGGCAAGGAAAAGACGGCATGGAAAGCCTTCCAGTTAGTGGCAATAAATTTTCTCGGAAACAACAAGGCAGACAACTACAGGTTGTTGGTGGAAAACTTCCTCAAGGCATACAAAAGCCTTGGTTGCAACATGTCACTAAAGATACATTTTCTGCACTCTCATCTAGATTTTTTTCCACCGAACTGCAGAGCAGTGAGCGACGAGCACGGCGAGTGATTTCACCAGAACATTGCAACAATGGAGAAACGCTATCAGGGCAAATGGAGCCCATCAATGCTTGCAGACTATTGCTGGACAGTGACAAGAGATGCTCCATTTAATGAATACAAGAGACAAGCCAAGAAGCGCCGAGTAGACACTGAATAGGACTAAACTATGTACATAATAGTTTTTTGCCTTTTGTTTCCTAATAAATTTTATTTATATAACCCTTTTGCTGATTTTTAAAGTGTTACATAAACAGGACAGGTGAAATATTATCATGTAAAGCAACCATAAACACATGAAAAGACCTAGGTTTACAATTTATGATTAAAACTCTACTATCTACACAATATACATAGACATCAAATGTAAAAACTTAAATATCTTAGAAACAGTAGCCAATCAGTTGTTTTAATTGTCATATTTGAATTCAGCACATCAAAATACATAATAAATAGCACATTTTATCTCTGAAGCAGACGACTTCTCAAAAATTGTAGACCAGTGTTGACAGCGCGGACGCCACAGCACTGCGAGCATGGAGCCCGCTGCGATCATCGCTGCAGTTATGGCTGTTGTCAACACCTCGCACCTTATCATCCACCTTTTTCAGAGGCAGATGCTGAGAAATCGGGCGAGGAGGCTACGGCAGCGCGGTGAGGACATTTAGTCTGAGAGGGGCACAGACCTCTCACAAAGCACGGGACCCCGCGCCGTGAACATCATGGTGGCAATGGGTCATGCTGATGCTGTCGAATGGCGATTCTGGGCCCGGGAAACAAGCACGGAGTGGTGGGACCGCATAGTGCTGCAGGTCTGGGATGAATCACAGTGGCTGCGAAACTTTCGCATGAGTAAGGGAACTTTCCTGGAACTTTGTGAGTTGCTGTCCCCTGCCCTGAAGCGCAAGGACACCCGGATGCGAGCAGCCCTGACTGTCCAGAAGCGAGTGGCCATAGTCCTCTGGAAGCTTGCAACGCCAGACAGCTACCGGTCAGTCGCGAATCACTTTGGAGTGCGCAAATCTACCATGGGGGTTGCTGTGATGCAAGTAGCCAATGCAATCGTTGAGCTACTGCTCTCAAAGGTAGTGACCCTGGGAAATGTGCAGGTGATCATAGATGGCTTCACTGCGATGGGATTCCCAAACTGCGGTGGGGCTATAGATGGAACTCACATCCCTATCCTGGGACCGGACCACCAGGCCAGCCAGTACATTAACCGAAAGGACTACTTTTCAATGGTGCTGCAAGCACTGGTGGATCATAGGGGACGTTTTACCAACATCAACGTCGGATGGCTGGGCAAGGTTCATGATGCTCGCGTTTTCAGGAACTCTGGTCTGTTTAGATGGCTGCAGGAAGGTGTTTACTTCCCGGACCACAAAATAACTGTTGGGGATGTGGAGATGCCTATAGTGATCCTCGGGACCCAGCCTACCCGCTAATACCCTGGCTCATGAAGCCCTATACAGGCGCCCTGGACAGTGAAAAAGAACTCTTCAACTACCAGTTGAGCAAGTGCAGAATGGTGGTGGAGTGTGCTTTTGGACGTCTCAAGGGGAGATGGAGAAGCTTACTGGCTTGCTGTGATCTCAGCAAAACCAATATTCCCATTGTTATTGCAGCTTGCTGTGTGCTCCACAATCTCTGTGAGAGCAAGGGGGAGACGTTTATGGCGGGGTGGGAGGTTGAGGCAAATCACCTGGCTGCTGATTATGCCCAGCCAGACAGCCGGGCGATTAGAAGAGCCCAGCGGGACGCGCTGTGCATCCGGGAAGCTTTGAAAGCTAGGTTCCAGAGTGAGCAGGGTAACCTGTGACTATTAAGTTTGTTTAAACAGAAGCTGAACCTGCCCCCGTTTCTTTACCCAGTTAATGTTGACTATCCTCTCCAGTTACAAACCCCCTTCCCCCCCTTTCAACACACCTTTAAAAATAAAATAAATGAAACTTTGTTCATTAACACCATTTTCTTTATTAAGGATTTCGTGGTAAAGTGTTGAAACTGGGACGCAGACTGTGGTGGGGAGCGGGTGTAGTGATGGAAAGGATGCTTCTAAACTCGAGAAATGACAGGCTCCTGCTCCTAGAGCGGTCCGCAGTGGTGGACTGGTTGTTTCAACGGAGCCTGCCACCCCTCCTTTTTGGGACTCTGTGTGTGGGGGCTATGTGACTTTGTGGCGGGGGAGGACGGTTACAGATCCCCTGCTGCGTGGCTCTGTCATCCAGGCTAAGGACCGCTGCATAAGATCTGTTTTTCGCCCTCCCCCGCCACAAACTCACATAGCCCCCCCACACAGAACATGAAAACCACCTCCCAGACTGACCAGGGTGCCTAGTGACTGCAATGTGTGTGTGACCTTCTGCTGAAATTGCCCCCATGTCTGTACCCTGGTAAAGGTGACTGTCCTCTCCAATTACCAACCTTCTTCCCCCCCTTCAAACACACTCTCCTCTGAAAGAACATGACGGAAAAGTAATTAACAGAAACGTATTTTTTATTAACAACTACACAGTTAGGGGATGAAACTGGGACGGGGGCTTGGGTGAGGTGCTTTTGGAGTGAAGGAAAGGACTTATCAGATCTTTGGGAATGAGAGCCTTCTGCTACTTGAGCAGTCTGCAGGGGTGGAGTGACTGTTTTCACGGCCCCTGACGCCCCTCCTTCTTGGGACTTTGGGTGAGTGGGGGGATGGGACTTTGTGGCGGGGGAGGGCGGTTAGCGATAGAATGCAGCGGGGCTCTGTCCTCCTGCCTCCCGTCCTGCAGAACATCTACAAGGCGCCGGAGCGTGTCCGTTTGCTCCCTCATTAGTCCAAGCAGCGTTTGAGTCGCCTGCTGGTCTTCCTGCCGCCACCTGTCCTCCCGTTCGCTGTGTGATTGCTGGTATTGCGACATGTTCTCCCTCCACTGGGTCTGCTGTGCCGCCTCGGCTTGGGAGCAGCCCATAAGTTCTGAGAACATCTTGTCCCGTGTCCTTTTCTTTCGTCGCCTGATCTGCGCCAGCCTCTGGGAGGGGGATGCCGGGGTAGCTCGGGAGACACTCGCAGCTGTGGGATGGGAAAAAGGGAGTGAATTCCTCACAAAGATACAGTTTTGCGAACAATGAATAATGTCTTTCTCTGTGAACAAGACCATGCACAGTACCTATCACATGCGCACTCAGTACAAGGTCGAATTTTCGGCCTTCCCATTGAGTGCCTGGGGTCTTGCTGTACAGATCACACAAGCGGGGCCGGACAACGGAATTCGGCTAGCAGGCGGACATGGTAAGCCGTAGACTTTTGGCTGCTTAAAGCTTAATTTATAGCAGTGCCCTCCTTTCACGTTCCAAGCAATGCTCCTAGCGTTGGCCAGTTCCTGCTGCCGGCAATCCAGCCAGCATGAACTCTGCCTCTATCCCACCCCCCTCGCGGCTGTCCCCGGGAAAGATCCCTGCATGCTGCCCCTGTCCCGCCTCCACCGCGTGGCTGTAAACCGCCGGTTACAGTTATGTAAAGGAACAGGCAATCAGTCCCAATACTAACATTCCCCTAATTCAAAGCAAGTCACCATGAGTGATATCACTCTGATGAGGATTTCGGAGACAGAGAAAGACCGCATGCTGCGTGAATTCCAGCAAACACCAGGGCCGTATGCCGCCATGCTTTGTGAGGCAATGATCCCGGAGTACTTGCTGCTAGCCTGGCGCGGAAAAGTTTCCTACCATGGAGGACACAATAAGGCCGCTGTCCCCAGGAACCTGATGCAAAGGCTTTCACAATACCTCCAGGAGAGCTTCGTGGAGATGTCCCAGGAGGATTTCTGCTCTATCCCCGTACATATTGACAGAATTTTCCAGTAGCTGCACTGGCAAGGACTAAAAACTAAAGCGCCTAGGGCAAACTAATCATGAAAAACCCATTGTTAAGATACCATTCCTATTGTGTTCAAAATAAATGTTTGAAACACTTACCTACTGATCCTTCCCCTGATTCACGGTCCGGGTTACCGCCTTGGGAGGGTTGGTAGGGGATCTCCGTGAGGGTGATGAAGAGATCCTGGCTGTCGGGGAAATCAGCGTTGAAAGCGCTGTCGACTGCCTCGTCCTCCTCATCTCCTTCCTCATCTTCCCCGTCCGCGAACATCTCTGAGGAAGCGGCCATCGACAATACCCCATCGTCAGAGTCCACGGACAGTGGTGGGGTAGTGGTGGCGGCCGCACCTAGAATGGAATGCAGTGCCTCGTAGAAACGGCATGTCTGGGGCTGGGATCTGGAGCATCCGTTTGACGCTTTGGTCTTCTGGTACTCTTGTCTCAGCTCCTTGATTTTCACGCAGCACTGCGTTGCATCCCGGCTGTATCCTCTCTCCGTCATGGCTTTTGAGATCTTCTCGTAGATCTTCGCATTCCGTTTTTTCGATCGCAGCTCCGAAAGCACGGACTCATTGCCCCACACAGCGATCAGATCCAAGACTTCCCGATCAGTCCATGCTGGGGCCCTCTTTCTATTCTCCGATTGCATGGTCACCTCTGCTGGAGAGCTCTGCATCGTTGCCAGTGCTGCTCAGCTCGCCACGATGTCCAAACAGGAAATGAGATTCAAACTGGCCAGACAGGAAAAGGAATTCAAATTTTCCCGGGGCTTTTCCTGTGTGGCTGGTGGCTGGTCAGAGCATCCGAGCTCGGACTGCTGTCCAGAGCGTCAACAGAGTGGTGCACTGTGGGATAGCTCCCGGAGCTATTAGCGTCGAATTCCATCCACACCTACCCTAATTCGACATAGGCATGTCGAATTTAGCGCTACTCCCCTCGTCGGGGAGGAGTACAGAAATCGATTTAAAGAGACCTCTATGTCGAAATAAATAGCTTCGTTGTGTGGACAGGTGCAGGGTTAATTCGAGTTAACGCTGCTAAATTCGACATAACCTCCTAGTGTAGACCAGACCTAACTTTTGTTTAATACTAGTGGAATGGAAAGAGTGTATCAACACCCTGTGATGAGACTGTGTCATCTGTTTTCCCCCACCCAAATACATAACAGAAATATTTCTTGAACATTTCTGCCTTTTCTGCATTATTATTGATAATTCTACCATTTCCATTTAGTAATGGATCAATAGCATTGTCAGGATTCTGTTTGTTCCTAATATATTTTTTAAAACTCCTTATCGTTCTTAGCTCTGCTAGCCATAGATTTGTGCTTATCAATTTTCTACAATTTCTAACTTCTGATTTATTTTTATTACTATCAACTGCTGCTTTTTTACATTTCTTCCATTCTAAATGATATATATTTTATAACTGCCTTCACTTCCTGTCTGACCAGGGTTGTTTTTTTAACCAGCACAGCTGGTTTGTGGCTGATTGTGGCTTTTGGGGCATCTAATAAGATATTCTTAACAGATTCCCAATTATCACTCACAATTTTCTGATTAAACTCTTCCTCACAGCTGATTTGGCTTGTAACTGTTCTCAGCTTTGTGCAATTGGTCCTATTTAAGTACCAAGTATGTGTTTATGTGTACATAGATATTACTAGTCTGGACTTTTCTTTGCTTGCATATTATAAATGTGATCAGGTCATGTTCATTTGTACCTAGGCGATCATTAATTTTTAGTTTTCTTATCGGTTCCTCTTCATCTGTTAGGACAAGGTCTAATAAAGAATTCCCCTGTGTTGGCTACAACACTTTTTGAGATAGGACATAATGATCTATAATGTTTAGAAATTCCAAGGATGTTGTAGTACTGACTGTGTGAGACCTCCAGAATATGTCACTTAAATTGAAGTCCTCCATGATCACGCAGGTTTTTTGCCTACACATTATAGGTAGAGGTATAAGGAGGTGGTCATCCTGTTCCCTAGTGTGATTTAGTTGTGGTATAGCAGACACCAACTAATACCCCGGGTTGGGCTTTATCTGTTAGGACATTTATCCATAAACATTCGAGATGATTTTCTTCTGAGTTATCAGTGACTCAGAAACACTTACTGCAATTTTTGATTTAGAGTGCCACTCCCCAACCCTTTTTGCCCACACTGGATCCTTCCTAAATAGATTAAAGCCGTTGATTTTTTTAAACAATCCATTCACGTGAATCATCCCACCAGGATTCAGTAATACAAACTAGAGCAATTCCAATTCCTCTTGCTTGTTACCCAGGCTCCTAGCATTGGTGTATAGGCAATTCAGGAATTTTTTCTCTTCATGTCTTTTAATTCCTTGATTAATTTTGTTCTCAACATCTCGATTTTGTGCTGAGTGCTCATATCTTCCATCTTTTACCCTCCCCTTTCGCTATTAGTTTAACTCCTTCCTGTCTACTTTAGTCAGCCTGTCCCCAAGAAGAGTGGTCCTTCTCCTACTGAGGTGGACGCCATCCAAGCTATACAGCCCCCTCTCTGCACAGAAGGGGGACCAATGTTCCACAAAACCAAAACTCTCCACCCTACACCACTTACCCAGCCTAGCCAATATTTTTCCAGGTATCAAAGTTAGGCTAAATGGTCTGTAAGTCCCCAGGTCTTCCTTGTAATCTATTTTAAAGATAGGTACTATGTTTGTCCTTCTCCAGTCCTTTGGGACTTCACCCACCCTCCATCAGTTCTCAAAGAAAATCACTAATTGTTCCCAGATTGCTTCAGCTATTTTCTTAAGAACTTTAGGGTGAGTTTCATCAGGCCCCCTGCCAACTTGAATACATCTAACATATCTAAATATTCTTTAGCCGGTCTTTTCCTTATTCTGACTTGTATGCCATCCTCCTGTTTGTTAATATTAATTACGTTAAGCATCTGATCACAATTAACATTTTTAGTGAAGAATGAAGCAAAATAGGCATTAAACTTGTCAGCCTTCTTGATGTCATCTATTATTAGCTCTCCTTTCCCATTGGCCGGGAACAGCGAACCGCAGCCACTGGGAGCTGCGAGGGGCCCCTGCCTGGGGACGGTCACGCAGCCCACCAGCGGATTACCCTGATGGGCCGCATGCCGAAGGTTGCCGACCCCTGCTCTACTTTTTTAAAATAGCAGAGTTGTTAATGGAGCAGATCCTCAGCTGTTGTAAGTCAGAGTAGTTCCTTTGAAGCCAATAGAGCTATGTCAGTTTACTTCAGATGAGAATCAGTGTGCGTAAAGTGACTACTTGACATAGGTAACTTATTCCCTAGTATTTTTTTCAGTACACATCATCATTAACATTTAAATAGCTTCACATGATGAATTGGAGGAGTTATTTTGCAGAATTTCCCTTTTTAACAATGTCTTCACATACTATTCAAGAAGCTGTTTAAGGGTTTACACAACAGTTGAACTCAATGTGTTCTGACAATCTTCAAATGCATTTGTCAGTCAGTCTAGTCTTGGTTAAATACTTTATGTAAGGCCATTTGAAAATGTTTATAGGGTGTTTTAAAGACATGAAGTTATGAGTTTCCATTATTTTTAAGCTAATGTTTGCTATAGGTATGCATATTAGAAGAGCTCACAGATAGGTAAACTGAAAAGTGATTAACTTGGGTTTACGACAATTCCTGTAATTAATACTTTAGGGAAGTTAGTCCTTATAAGCTGAGTTTTGGAAGCATCATGATACTTATCCTTTATCCCCAATGCCTTTATGAGAAGGCCCCCATATTCTTGTTCCACACCAGTTGAGCAATAGAGTGCCGAGGAGAACTTGGGAGAAGTTTCTACCACACCAGTCTGTTTTTTTGGAAACACCTGCTACAATGCAGTTCTGCCCTGTTCACCTTGACCAACAGTCCCATGCTGGTCCTTGATTACAAATTATTGCCTCCCAGGGGAATCTGGTGGCAGGTCATCTGTGCCTACATTGTATATCTTGCATGAGAGACATAACCTGGCACATCTTCCCTGGTGATCCAGACTCTTCCCCTGTGGAATCCCTGCTAGGATACCCCTCTTCCATTGCCAGGATTTTGCCAGCTATTTGCATCTGAACCCATGAGCCCAGAAAGTAACATTTTCAAAAGAACTTAAAAGTGGCTTAGGAGCTGAAACCAATGAGACTTAGCCTCCTAAGATCTCAAGTCACTTTTGAAAATAGGACTGAATCTCCTAAATCACTTAGGAGTCTTTCAAAAATTTTACGATGGTGTTTTCTGGAAGATCACCAGTGGATTGTAGTTTCCTCTGGAAGTCAGTGGTGTCTTGAAGATAGCTGGGAGTGTTGGTAGCGTAGGGCCTGAGGAGAGAGTCCCCATAACTTGCCCCATAACCTCAGCCGTGCAGAACACAATGCCACCCACAGCCTCAGGAACAACTCTGACATCCTAATCAAAAAGGCTGACAAAGGAGGTGCTGTAGTCATCATGAATAGGTCGGAATATGAACAAGAGGCTGCTAGGCAACTCTCTGACACCACATTCTACAGGCCATTACCCTCTGATCCCACTGAGGGTTACCAAAAGAAACTACACCATCTGCTCAAGAAACTCCCCAAAGAAGCACAGGAACAAATCTACACAGACACACCCCTAGAGCCCCGACCAGGGGTATTCTATCTGCTACCCAAGATCCATAAACCTGGGAATCCTAGACACCCCATCATGTCAGGCATTGGCACCCTGACAGCAGGATTGTCTGGCTACCTGGACTCTCTCCTCAGGCTCTACGTTACCAGCACTCCCCACTATCTTCGAGACACCACTGACTTCCTGAGGAAACTACAATCCATTGGTGGTCTTCCAGAAAACACCATCCTAGCCACTGTGGATGTAGAAGCCCTCTACACCAACATTCCACACAAAGATGGGCTACATGCCGTCAGGAACAGTATCCCCGATAATGTCACAACAAACCTGGTGGCTGAACTTTGTGACTTTGTCCTCACCCACAACTGTTTCAGATTTGGGGACAATTTATACCTTCAAGTCAGAAGCACTGCTACAGGTACCCGCATGGCCCCACAGTATGCCAACATTTTTATGGCTGGCATAGAACAACGCTTCCTCAGCTCTCATCCCCTAGCGCCCTTACTCTACTTGTGCTACATTGATGACATCTTCATCATCTGGGCCCTTGAGGAATTCCACCAGGATTTCAACAATTTCCACCCCACCATCAACCTCAGCCTGGACCAGTCCACACAAGAGATCCACTTCCTGGACACTACAGTGCAAATAAGCGATGGTCACATAAACAACACCCTATACCGGAAACCTACTGACTGCTATACTTACCTACATGCCTCCAGCTTTCATCCAGACCACATCACACGATCCATTGTCTACAGCCAAGTTCTAAGATGCAACCACATTTGCTCCAATCCCTCATGCAGAGACAAACACCTACAGGATCTCTATCAAGCATTCTTAAAATTACAATACTCACCTGGTGAAGTGAAGAAACAGATTGACAGAGCCAGAAGGGTACCCAGAAGTCACCTACTACAGGACAGGCCCAACAAAGAAAGTAACAGAACGCCACTAGCCGTCACCTACACCACTCAACTGAAACCACTCCAGTGCATCATCAAGGATCTACAACCTATCCTGAAGGATGATCCTTCACTCTCACAGACCTTGGGAGACAGGCCAGTCCTCACTTACAGACAGCCCCCCAACCTGAAGCAAATACTCACCAGCAACTACACACCACACAACAAAAACACTAACTCAGGAACCAATCCCTGTAACAAACCCCACTGCCAACTCTGTCCGCATATCTATTCAAGGGACACCATCATAGGACCTAACCATATCAGCCACACCATCAGGGGCTCATTCACCTGCACATCTACCAATGTGATATATGCCATCATGTGCCAGCAGTGCCCCTCTGCTATGTACATTGGCCAAACCGGACAGTCTCTATGCAAAAGAATAAATGGACACAAATCAGACATCAAGAATTGTAACATTCAAAAACCAGTAGGAGAGCACTTCAGTCTCCCTGGACACTCAATAACAGACTTAAAAGTGGCAATTCTTCAACAAAAAAACTTCAAAAACAGACTTCAAAGAGAAACTGCAGAACTGGAATTAATTTGCAAACTGGACACCATCAAATGAGGTCTGAATAAAAACTGGGAGTGGATGGGTCACTACAAAAAGTAATTTTCCCTCTGCTGATACTCACACCTTCTTGTCAACTATTGGGAATAGGCCACATCCATCTTGATTGCATTGGCCTCGTTAGCACTACAAAAGTAATTTTCCCTCTCTTGATATTCACCTCTTCTTGTCAACTGTTGAGAATAGGCCACTTCCGCCTTAATTGAATTGGCCTCGTTAGCACTGACCCCCTCACTTGGTAAGGCAACTCCCATCTTTTCATGTGCTGTAATATTTATACTGCTTACTATATTTTTCACTCCGTGCATCTGATGAAGTGGGTTTTAGCCCATGAAAGTTTACGCCCAAATAAATTTGTTAGTTTCTAAGGTGCCACAAGGATTCCTCGTTTTTTTCCCCATAGAAACAGTGTTGACCATCATGAGGGGAAAAGAGAACTAGGTTCTCCATCATAGCATGACAGCCCTTTATGAGTTGGCGAATGTGGCAGGCTGGTCAGTCTGAAATGTCACTGCTGTTTCCCATACCTTGACCCCTGTAAAGTTGCGGGGCTACTGTTTCCCTTTATCCTTCCTCACACACCTGGCAAAGCAGCTGGAAGGCTGACCTGAATTAGGAAAAATAGAAGAAATTCATACACACAGTCTACAAAATGTAATAATAAAAGTCTGACTTAGATTATTGGAACAATCAGCATTATGCCATTATGCTGTTGTTAATTTAGCTTTAAATCAGGGAGGTCTTAGAAAATGTGGGGAATTTACAACATATCAGCTGCCACAAGTAAGCAAAATGTGGTGTGCTAAGCACAGAGTTGTTCAGCCATAACTTTGAACTTCCTTTGTTTTTATTGGCTAAAACTAAGGTTTTAATATTCTATGACTTTTTCATGTGAATGAACATGCTACAATCACATTTGGTTTGTTTACTCATTGGTGAAAGTTTATGTTCAAAAGTAATATATGCTTATTTATTTCAACTTAAAAACTTGTCATCTTGTCCGCAGGCTGTGATGTATGTAACATTTGGACTCAAACTCTGCAATAGTGATTAAGGAGAATTTATATTTTGTGTCCAATAATTCTGATTTTTATCAGTACCTCATTGTAATCTGAGTTTTTTTCATGGTATTCTTAAGCAGGCTTTGATAGCTCCATGACTGGGATAGGCCTCCCCCTGGTGAGAATAATTCTAGTTGTCACATGGCATCAATAGAAAAGAATGCTGGAAAGCACATTTGGAAGAATATTTGTCAGAATATTATCTTTATGAAAAAATTCACAACCTTAAACTTTCTTTATTATATGGTTATGTGGAAAATGTGGTTCTTTGAAGTACATCCCTAGCTTGTTTTGTATTTATTCAAATATTCTCTGATGATCACCGTGCACAAGTTTGTTTCATGTATCTAGGTTAACGTGCTATTATGCTGTACACCTTTGGTAGTTACCTTTCTGTTCACTGTTTACATAATGGTTCTTGGATCTTTTTTCCACCATTTATAATTGTTTTCTTACAGATATGGGTATTATCAGTGTAGCTAACTCTAATGAATTTCTTCACAACATTAGTTTTGTCAGTATTTTCCCCTGATATCAAGCATTGGCTGTAGTCTTATGGAAATTAAATTCAAGTAAAATGATGTTATTAATTAGTACCATGGGTCATATGCACTTTTTAAATGATGCTCCATTCTCTTAATTCCCAACGATAGTATTGCTTTAACTTTTTCTATGAGCATGAAGTCTTAGTATGCATCCAATCTTTCTTTTGATAATCAGTTTAATTGTGAGACTGAGTAAGCTACTGGATTGGAAAGGTATAGAAATGCTTTTATCATCTCAACTTGACTACAATATCTTACTGCATACAGTACTCTCAGAGGTCTAAATCTGGTGGCTTCACCTGAATTGGAATGCAGCATTTCATGTTTTACTTGGGTTGTTGTTGGACGGCATATAGTTTCTTGTCTTAGTTCACCATTGAAATGACAGACTTATGATATGGAATGAGAGACTTATGGTATAGAGTTCAGTATTATACAACTTTAAAACTCCCAACGACAAAGATAGGTATTAGGATCTGGGTTGATGTAAAGGGCGTAAGGCCTGGATTGTAGCCATAAAGCATAGAGAACCCAAACTGGCATCACATCTTTATGATATTTCTGTACAATATGGTGATGTAATCATTCCCATTACGTCAGCCAAGAAGAACACACTCTCCAGAATGGCAGATAAAAGTCTTCTTCCTCATGAAACTCTCACTCTGGAGCCAAACTTTTGGAGTATGGGCTCCTCCAGGCTAGCACTGCAGCTGTGTCTGCTGAACCTGAACTTGCAGTACTCTGGTTAAGTTCAAGCCAAGTCGAAGAGATCTGATTCAGGCTGGCTAGAATGTGTGTCCAGCCAAACTGCTCAGCCGGCCGTACACATCTGATTTTATCTGTCTTAATTCCCATAGTTGGGTACTGTGTCTTGAGTTCTACAGAGTCCACTTCTGTTGGAGATTTAAAAACAGAATAAATTCCTTTGCTTAGTTTAGACTAAAGATGTGCATGCTCAGTACTGCTTTAAATGGTGAAGACCAGTTGAAGTCTGCTTTGTGTAGAGATTTTCTATATTTGTTTATCATATTAAGAAGATGAAGATACGGGTGGTTTGTATTTCAAGAAAAAAATGATTTTTTTTTCATTTTTGATTTCAGTGCACCGATGCCATATCTAATTGGAGTCCACTTAAGCTTAATAGAAGTGAGTAATTTTCAAACTAATCTTTATATTTCATATATGTGTGTGAGACTGGAAAAGATTACAGGGGGCATTATCTTTTTTCCTTATGGAGAAAGGATTGGTGAGCATTTTGTCAATTGTTTTATTAAGAACATGCATATTATAGAGAATAATTTTAATGAAGTCGCTTAGAGAATGATTACCAGTTTAATTAGCATAATGAAATGACTTACTACAAACACTGGAAGCACCATGAAAGTAGAAATGTCCTTGGTAAAAGTTGTGTTTTCAAAGGTGCTATGTGGATATTCAGGGCTTGCATCATGTGTTTTTGCTTATACTTCGTTATCTTTGTATGAATTTTCTTGTGCATTATGTTTGGTGTATTTAACCTCCTGTGTGTAAAATAGGGTATACCTGCTTCACTCGTCTTTAGTGGAAAGTCAACTTAATTAACATAGGTATGTCTACACTGCCATAAAACACCCACGGCTGGCCAATGTCAGCATACTCAGGCTTGCGGGACTTGGGCTGCAGAGCTATAAATTTGCAGTGTAGACATTCTGGCCGTAGCCTGGGCTCTGGGGCCCTCCCCCCCACGGAGTCTCTGCCCATGAACCTGGGCTCCAGCCCAAACCTGAATGTCTGTGCTCCAATTTTATAGCCCTATGAGCCCAAGTCAGATGACATAGGCCAGCCACAAATGTTTTGTTGCAGTGTAGACATACCCTCAGGCTACAATACTTCATTTAACAGAATGAGAAAGAAAGGTTGAAGAAACTGCTGCTTTTCATCTCCTTGTATACAGTTGTTATCCCATAAACTATTATTGAATCTCTAACCTTTAAAAAACTTGGAAAAACTGGTTCACTAATGCTGTAGACATTGCAAATGTGCCTGAATGCTCAAGTTTTTCCTGATAATAAAAATAATGATAATAGTAAATTAGACTCTCATGGAGTCTGCTAAGCATCTGTGGCTTCCCCACTCATGTCAGACATTATTCTAAAAGAGTATTTGATTTGATTTTTCCAATGAAATTTTTTACATTCTTACTCTGCTGTAACCCTCTCTGTAAGAACCATTCCATGTTATCAGATGTCCATATACAGGCATAACAATAACTTTAAAAAACATTATTGTTTTGCCCAAAGACTAAAGGTTACTTTTTAAGAATGTTGGAAGAAAGAATGTGAGTTTCTAGGCACTGTCCCTAAGCAGTCTTTAACACTTTGAAGACAGCAGCTCACATTATGTCATCTTGTAATCATTTAAAGATGTCATTGGCCTTGCTTGTATGGTCTGGTTCTTGATTTTCATAGAAGGTACTTTGCCAGTCTCCCATTCAAGGGCTTTCTTTGGTTTAGACTTGCAATAGATAAGGCCATTTATAAACAAGAGTAAATTCACATTTGCTAAGTTGAGGTAGGGCTTTTTTCTCCTCCAGCCCTGTCATCCAGCACAACACACCTTTCTGTCCCTGAAAAAGACACATTTGTGACCTGTATTGATGATTCCAGAAATGGTCTTCTGTATTGCTTTTGTCGGGAAAGTTCCTACATCTAGACATGCTATTGTGTTGACCACAGTGGCATGAAACATTAGACAGTAAGTCATCTGAGAAAGGTTTACTATGAAACTGAAACCATTGAGTTATTCCTTTGAGCCATGTTATTTCCAGGACTACATAGGCAACAATTTAGCCACCTTTCCCCAAAGAACAAATCACAGAATTTTCACCTTGTGATCACCTGCTTTCATGAAAAACTTTTTTTCCCTTTACTTCTACAAAGTGAGTAGATACCCAAGACCTCTGAACTCTCATAAATTCTGAAAACATTAGCTAATGTTTCCTTTGATTCTTAGTGTGATTATATGCTTATCTTCATCTTCAGTGTTCCACAAATATAAGGTGCTACTGTAATGAATTTATATCCAGAGACTATTCTGACTGCAAATTAGGGGTGAAACTGTTCTACATAAACTTGAAGTGATATGTGAGTTCTTCAAACATTTTAGTTGCCTAGATCCAGCTGACTTATATTTTCCAAGCAGATCTCTATGAGTGGATAGTGTATCTATCTTACAGATTGTAGGGCAGCAGACATTCAGTGGTCATGGAAGATTCAGGTTTATTTTAGGATGATTAATGTAGAATTGCCCATGTGCTTCACGTTCCATTTAAGTACATTTGCAAAGTTCTAGACATACTTTGTGAAGACATTACTGCATTGATTCAAAGGAGAATTTTGATAATGCAACCTCACATTTACCTTTCCTTAAGTAACCTTCATTAGCTCACCTCGTAATGTTCACTGTTCGCTAATCTGTGAGACAGGAATTCTCCAAATGTGTCTCTTTTTCTGAGATAAAGTGAATGGGGTAATAACTTTTATTGGACCAGCTTCTCTCTCCCATATTCTTGCATAATAATAGAGTTTGTGAAAATAAATAAAGAATAAAGAGGCAGATTCTTATCCTAAAGTATTTAGTAATAGGGTCACATGCTTGTGTACATTTAGTAAAATGAACTGCAGGCAAATCTCTGGTTTCATACACTATCTGTAAGTGTAGTTAATTGGGGCAGAAGATGTTGGAAAACCTAAGTTGTACTGTTTTACTAACAAGATCAACTGTTTAAGGAAAGCAATGTCAGGAGGCTGTGGGGAGGGCAGACGCTCGCTGAGAATGGGGGCAAAGGGATTAGAGGGGAGAGCAAGGGCAGTTACTGAGATTCAGTGGGGGGAATGGAGAAGATGGGGGCAATAGCCTGCTCCAGGCTTGGTGGGGTCACAGTTTTTATTACTGGTCCTATGTCAGTTTCTTGGTCGCTGGTGCCCTGTGCTTCCCCATTCCATCGGTGGCTGGTCTCCTGTGTGCTGATGCGCCCTGCCCCCTGTCTAGATGCTGGTACTCTGTCTCCCACTCCATCCTGGTGGCTCACACATGTGCTCCTAGATCCAGTGTCTCCTCTAGGACCCTTGGTGGCCCAAAGACTGACCAGGCTTGGCCAGGGAGTCACATGAGCAGCCAACTCCCCCAGCCAGCTCAGGGCATAGGCTGTCACCCCTGTGTGGTCACTGCACACCAACCCTGGATGCCACAGTCTCTACAGCTACTCAAGTGAAATAAAACAGGAAGAGGATAATTGTTCCTACATGCTCCCCAACAGGTGGTGGCCTGATCCCAGGCCCCATGACAGCCAGTCCAGCCCTTCCTCCATGTCCCACTCTTATTTCCCCCTTCCCTCCTGTGTGTTCAAGGGGTTAGAAACACACCTGGGTTCTGCTCTTGCCTCTATGAGGTATTGTGGGGCAGAAGACATGGGGGGACAAAAACATACATCAGCCCCTACAATATTTCCATTGTGGTGGCACTAGCCCCCATTGACCTCCCTGTTCCATCGCTCCTGGTGACAGAAACAACTACAAGTTCACCTGATCTGCTTCCTGTCATTTATAGATTTCAAATAATGATGATACCTTACGTTTCTGATTTTAGTTTAAAAGAATGCTATCAGTTTAATTTGATATTTAGTTAGTGCTGAACCTATTTGACTAGTCCTTTTACAGTAAGGGTTTTTAGATCATTTGCTCTCCTCTTCCTTATATTTTATGCCATGACCTTCCCATCTATAGTTCAACTGCTATTCAGCACCTTCCTTTGTTTCAGTAGTAAATGAATTCTAGCTGCAGCTGTCTCACGAATCGTCATGCTCTTTGGCTGGCTGGCAGACAATGCTATTCTGACATGCTGATGTAAAAGACGTCAAACTGCTGTAGCATTATGGTCACCCAAATCATTTGTTAGGCTCCCGTGATAGAGTTTATTAGGCAAATCTTCACATGTTTTCCTTATCATAAGCTTGATTTTTTTCTTTAAAAATAAAAGGTAAACTGGGTGCTTATAGTATGTCACAGATTACAGTATATTCATTTTACCTTTTATAATTTCCCTGAAATTAAATGGTGATTGTGTACTTTTTTTAAACCCAATTTTGCCACTTTCACAATCCCCATACTTCTTGGGGCTACATAATTCATTTGTGATTTTGAAAACTTTGAAACACATAAAGATAGGTACTAGGCTTAAATATCATCAACCAATTGTTAAAGTATAATGCTGTGTTTAAGTGCCCACTCATAGTTTCATCCCACATTATTTTAGCATTGGGGTCAAAATAAACAAATTAAAACTCTTTGAACTGGTTAATAGTTATCCAAACAGTTTCAGCATGAAGGGTCCAATTGCACCTTCAGTTATATCTGTGCAACCCCATTGCCAGCAGCAGGATTGCATGTATCTAAATTTAGGGCAGAAATTGTCCAGAAAAATATCTGAATAAAATTACAGATTTTAATTTTGAGGTTCCATACAGTACATTCTGCTACTTCAAAGTGTATGCAGTTTTTGCACTATTGCTGTTCACTGAAGAGGAAAGTTCTTTTAAAACTTCATATAATGATATCCTTGATCCAAAACATGAAAATGTTGCCTTTTCATTTATTTGTAAATTGTTATAATCCTCATATAATCCTCAACTAAGCATAGAAAATTGTGTAATTTATGTAGACAATGTATTAAAATACTAATACCCACTTGCATTTTTTCCTGAACAGAGAGTAAAAAATAGATCACTGGAGGATGTGGTTATGCTAAATGTTGACACAAACACTCTAGAAAACCCATTTAATGACCTGAACAACCTACCTAGTGAAGTGGTAAGTCTGATGGGTATTTCATGTTGTTGTTGTTTTTTTCTTTTCTAGTAGCTTGAATTACTAATAGTGATTTTTACCTGCTTTTGCTAACTGAAATAAAAGGAATAAGGGGGAAAAGTACCAGCTGTGGCCCCATATTTAAGATTTTTACTTTTTTTGACAGTTGAGGAGATGTTGAATGGAACATCATATTCCTTATTGTAAAAGCAGGATCATAATTATAAAGCTAGCTGCATTCATTAGGCATTGCTGCTTTAAACGCAAGAGTCTCTTCATCTCATCTTAATCATTATATTACAAAGTAGGCATTTCTGTCTGCCTAGTGGCATGTCTTGCAAAAGAACGAGGGAGTTTTTGAAGGCAAAAAGAAGAAGGGGGCCAATTATCGGCTTCTGCTTCCCTGCCACCTGCCAGCGCTTTTCCTTTTAATTAATGATCTGATGGCACTGGTCAATATAATAAGAAATGCTTGTACAGTTGGGGTCAAAAAATTCAGGCTTTGATCATCTTCAACTTTCTGAAACATTTATTTGTTTTCTCTAAATTATTTCAGTTTTATTTTAATCTCTTCTATCCTGCTGAGGGTCGCATGAATGAAAACCTACACTGTTTGTCATTTGCTTTGGCAGAGCAAAGACTGCTTACTTAGAATTCTATTTGTAAATTAAACTGCTAACCCAGTTTGTCATAAAAGACATCTGATCCTTTTGAAATGACGAAAACTGTCTTTTGTCTGTAAAGGATGATAAATTAAGTGCCAGTTCTTTCTGGACTTTGATCTTGCACAGATTTTTTCCCCCTGCTGCTTATAATGGAACATATTCTGAATTTCATGTTAAATACTCTCAAAAATGCATTACACTTACCTTGCTTTTCCTTAATATAGTGCTGAAAGGATACCCTTTTGATACCAATGTGTGTATTTCGAGTTTTAGATATTCAAGATATAATAGTAGTATGCTATTTTAAATGTGTGTCAACAAAAAGTATTTTATAGAAAGGAGTGAAATCAAATAGTAGCCTGTTTCCAAAATTGCAGTCTTTTTTAAACTCTGTATTTTAACCAAACTAAGGCACTACAGTGACTGATAAGCCCTATCTTTATCTCAATGGTAATTTGTCTGAGTACATATATAACAGAAAGCAAAATCCTGATGCTTACATTAATTGTCCTAGACAGTTTATTTTAATATTATTACATTCTTAACTTTTTTGAGATAATGAAGGCATAGTTTGACCAGATAAAGTGTCAAATACTGAAATCTCCAAGCTCTAATAAAAGAATTTGATATTGTTTATATTTAATCTGATTGTGGTATATTTGTCAGTGATTTTAAATATATTGTATTTTGCATAAGAATAACAAGTTAAGTCAAAAACTAACAGTCACTCATTGTTGTGTCAATAATTCTGGCTGATTTTGCATTAAGTGAAAAATGTTATTTTGTTGAGGTTAGAATGTATGCCATAAAGTATATATCCTTTGTCACATGATAGTTAGATGTGAAATTCAGAATTAAGCGTTATCTTCTGTTATATACCAGTACTGTAAGTGACAGTGATTTCAAATAGTAAAAAAGAGTGCACACATTGGAAGGAAATCTGTTTGTTTTTAAACATGCTTATCAAAATACTCTGATTAGGCAGGCTGGATTAAAATAAAATTAGTGAATACAAACTCCCATACTTTTAGAGGTATGTTGTCCCCCAGGATGTATGCATGTAAGTCCTATTAATGTTAATAAGGGTTACCCAGGCACATAGAGTGCACAATGGACTTTTTATAAAATACAACATTCCATATACAGTATGGAACAAAACAGGGAAACTGTGTTTTTATAGATGTCTCACTTGCCAGATTTTATTGGAACATATTTTTCTGGATGAAACAAGTTTTAGTAGGTTACTTTATATTTCGTTTGAGTCTCCCCATCTCTTTTTGACTTGAGCAGTGAAACAGTTTTCCTTGTGGAACTAATTTGTTAATTAAAAACACATACAAACGTGGGTGAAAAATCCTAAACAAAGGGTACAGACAGTATACAGATTTTGGCATATAACATGACTGGGGAGAGCAAACTGTCTTTCATTCGTAAGAGAAATTACAATTACAACTGCTAATATATGGATATAAATATTTCAAGTATATTATAAACAATATAGAACAAAAATGATAGATCAAATTGAAAAGATTACAGCATATATTTGCAGATGTAAAACATATAAATACATATAAATAAAGTCCACAAATGTATAGACAAGGGTAATAAACCTTTTGATGAAAAAATATATAATCAGGAATAGCAATTAAGAGTGTTAAACCAGAACAAACTGCTGAAAGGATAAAGGCAGCTTTAAGTTTGCCATCCCCCTCCAAAAACTGATTTCAGACAAATTAACAAGCCACCATAATAAATTTAACATTTTCAAAGGATATTCTAAAACTGTCTCTTGTGTCTAAAAGGAAATTGGATAACAGCTTTCTTAATCAATAAGCCTGAAGATAATATGTTTTCAGTGGTGAGGCATATAACAGTTTAGCAAAGTCTAGTAATATGTCTATTAAAATGTTAATATTTCTTTTATTGTGAATGAATTTCTTTAAAAATATAATATGAAATCTGAAAAAATTACTATTTGATATTATGTCTAATACATTATAATTAACTGAGATTTAAAGGACCTTTTAAAATCAGTCTCTTAAGCATTTAAATTATACTTACATGCTAGATAACTTTCTGTGCATGTGAACTCTATTATTTTGTCAGATTGACCAGTGGTCTTGACTGTTCAAAGGTCAGTGGTCACAGTTGTCCTGAATTACCAGTCCTTTTTTCATGTGGACCCTCTGCTGCGTTGCATGCTGTAATCTTCTTAATGGCTTCATTCCAATATTCACACATAATATTCTAGATTTATTGACTGTTAGAAATACTACCATGCCAGTAGCAGTTCCGCTATTCCTAAGGTATTTAAAATTGGAAAAATAAATCAATGCAAGACTTTCAGGAATCCTTTGTTTTCCTTAAGGGGGGAAAAAGCCTTCTTCCTGTCTTCTGACAAGAACACTTGTTTTTAGATTTCATCATTTCACTATAGATTTGTCTCATTTCTTTAAAGAAAAGCAAAATAAGCAGCTATTTCAGTAAGAGTAAATTTTCTTCTAATACAATAGTCCACCATTTTTTCTTCTTGTAAGGCCTTATATTATAAGTTTTCAGTGATGGTTGAGACTACAAGCATCTCAAAATTATAAATGCTGTGCCCAATCCAGCAGTGACTTGCACACATGCTTAACTTTGTCAGTGGGACTACTCATGTACTTAAAGCTAAGCATTTTTCATAAAAACTTGCAAGATTGATGTCCTGTGTTTAATACCATGAGCAGTTCCATTGACCTCAGGATTGGGCCCTCTGCTTGTCTTGCTGTGTGTCAATGCTTTGAGAAATATTTATATGATTTGTGGAAAATTATGATTTCTTTAATATTTTCTGCATTTTGTTAAATAATGGTGCCAAGTACTAAAAAACCATAGAGCAACTGAAAGAGAGATGGTCTGTATAGCATTTAGACACTAGAATGCAGAACAATACCTATGTGTCCTTTTCATCAAGAAATACATTTTAGATAGTAAAGTAAACCAGTTTCAACACCGTAAATCCACTCCATATTTGATAAGTAGACTCTAATTTATTCAGAAAACTGAATATTTGCTTTGAATAGTAGTTCCTGTGAGTGTTGTTCCTCAAAGTACAACAGTTAGTGCTGTTGTAAAATAAATTGTGATTAGTTCCTAACTGTGAAACTGATTGCATTAGTCATAATATTTACATTTTTTTACTTATGAAGTGTCAGTAGGAAAATATATTATAAAAATAATTATTAATCCATTAGAAATCCAGAATGGCTAGCAAAGTAGGCAATATTGTGAGAGCCAACTGCTTATGTGCAGAGATTTTTACAATCATTCGGCATCACAGTGAACCTTGGTATAAGTTTAGAATTTAGAATATTAGGTTTAAAATGACAGCATTCTTTGAACCCTATTTGATTTTGGAAATAGTACATTTAAGCAGATACCCATCATTGTTTAAAAATAAATGGATATTTAGTGTAAAATGCTGAAGGGCTGAGATGTCCAAAGTCTGTGAATAGAGAAACTCTTTTCATTAAAATAATGATCTACATATTCTGAGGTTACCTTTTGTTTAAGTAAATTTGTTTTAAACTGCCCTCCATTTCTGTTCTTTAGCCAGTCCACTTTCTCACGGTTTGTGACTTGTCTTATTCTTAGTGGCCTGATTTAATAGGAATGCTGATTGAAACATAAGCAACTCCCACTCATATTGGAATACTATCTTGAATATCCATCTGGGAGATTTGAGTACCTTGTGCTTAGGTTTGTAGACAAACAAACATGTGATTTGTGTCAAGAGGCCTGTGACAAGTTTATTTTAGAGAATTTACAACCAAACTTTAAGGGAATACTGGATCCAGTCCGACAGTCTGTGAAGCTCTAATCCTGCAGGCCAAATTCATGCAGGTGGTTTCTGAAATCAATGGGACTACTCACCCAACTTTGATTCTGTAAACATTTGAGCACTTGCTTTACTTAGTTACCATGAGTAGAGACTATGCGCATGTATAAGTGTTTGCAGGATCAAGGTGAGTAGGTGAGTAGTCCCACTGATTTCAGAAAGACCACTTGCGTGAATTGGGCCTGCAGGATTGGAATTTTACAGATTACAGGACTGGATCCAGTATTCTTTTAAAGTTTGGTTGTAAATTCTCTAAAGTAAACTTGTGAAAACTTGCGTAAATTTGGGCTGCAGGACTGGGTCCACAGTGAGGTTAAAAATAAGCATTTTAAACTATGTTGTTAAGAATTTAAATGATGAAAACTGAAATAATTTTATGAATTTATTTTGCATCATTCATTCTGTTTTTATATTTCTTTCTACGTGGGCAATAAAAAGAAAGTAATCAGTTTCACTTTTATTTCTAGTCAGTTTCTTGTCATCTTTACTTTTTTGCCTTTGTGCACTACAAGCACAGAGTATGTGGGTTTCAAGAACCCCAGGGGAATGTTTCAATTAAAAATCCCCCCCAAATGTTTTCATTGGAATATTAAATATAAATATGTGAATATATTGATCATAAAATATTTTTATTTATTCTTCTTATGAAGGGTGAATTTTGGCCTTCAATCACCTTTACAGTGTTTCATTGACATATTATGTCAAGCAATCAAGGTACAAGTCACATGTGTTTAAATTAATTACAGTTTGACCTGATTGAGTTGCATTTTTGAAAGTTTAAAATCTTCAGGGAAATACAGTGAATATTTCCAAAGTTGTGACACATTCTTTGCTTACCTCTTTAATATGTCTAGATTTTACGTTTCAGATTGTCCCAGCATGTGGTAAAAAGCACCAACCAACCAAAAAAAAAACCAAACAAAAAACCCCCCCACAAACCCCGACAGTCCCTTGATGATATCCTATTAGTTCCAACTTTTCCACATCTCTGCTTTACCCTTGCTTGCTAGTGTTTAACAGTCAGTGAAGTGACCTTCCCAAGAGGATCCAAGAATGGTCAGGGCAAGATAAAGATAAACATTTTGCTTTCAGTGCAGTTTAAGAACCCCATCTCTGACTGCCCTAATGGATCACTAGTGTCTCCTGGAAGCAAACTTGACTGTTATTCCTGCCTCCTGTGAATTGCTTGATTCCAGTTTTAGCTTTTGTGACTTCCTGAGCACCAACTGCCATACAAGCTACATAACAATTCACTTTCAACCTTATAACATGTTTGGTTTTGTTACTGATATTGTGTAAACATACATTTGAAATTTGTTAGTCTTTTGTTTTATGCATTTGTGTTAATAATATTGCCACTATCATGTCACCCCAGGTGACTCACGTTTCCCCTCTTTGGCTTACCACCTCTAGCAAATTATTTTTCCACCTTTCCCTGTTAACATGCTCAAAGATTCCACCCCACAGCCAAGTAATTGAAATTAATCCATTCAGGAGCACTTCACAGCACCTATTCCCTCCTCTGTTCACACTTGAATCACTCCACAAGTACTGATTTATCCTAGTTCAGACTGGTTTATTTTCAAGCTTCTCCTTTGTTTTAACCACCGCTTTCTTTAGCTAGGCTCTTTTTGGAGAACACTGTGCCGATACCACTCCAGTGACACAGTTCTTGTCGGGACACTGCTAAAGAAGCTCTTGCCACTGCATATGGTCTGTGAGAGAGACCTGGACCACTGGCAAACCATAATTGCCAAGAGTGGAAAGTCCATTGTGATCTGGTGGAGCTACCCCTTGCCTGTTCCTGGGGAAGGTGGGAGCTTGAGGGAGCTTCCCTTGAACTACAAAATAATCTTTTGGAGGATAGATTTGCCTTCATTAGCAGTCTGTATGGGAGCTGTTAACATGACTCTTACTGCTATAGTGCAGTGTATCTTGGAGTATGTAGAATTCTTACCATATTTTATAGGGGAGTACCTTTGCCTTTATGCTGACACACCCTGTGGTTGCTGCAGTGGTGGTGGTTCTCTGCTTTCTGCTGCTCTTATTTATACCAGATAGACCCATGAGATGGTGAAGTTCTCCCCCGGGTATAGCTTACTAGCTTACTTCTTATCACACAAGGTTTTGACCATATTGATTGCTTATCTTATTGACTGAACATATAGGCTGGTCCCTCCCTCACCAAGCTTTATTTTATCCTTACATCCACTCTCCTCCCTCACCTCTACCATTACACACCCTCTCTTCCCACAAATTGCCTTATCTCCCATCCAACTCCTTTTCCTGTGCTCACTGCAACATTGTCTCTTCTCCTTTCAACAGAAAATGTACCTTCCCCTGCTCTTCAGTCTGTCATTGCTGACTATGTGTTGTGTCCTTGCTTACACAGATAGTTGGGTGGGGGAATCATCAACATATATTGGTAATCCCTAGCTGTCCAATCCATCCATACAAAAAAAAAAATACAGAGAGCCATCAAGATCCATGTATGTCATGCCAAAGCAACAGCTTTTTTTTAATAATCCATGCCCTCCCTTCTTCTGACACTTCCGTTGCTTAATTTAATCATTAGTGATCTTTAAACTTGGAGCTTGATCATGCAAGTGCTTATGCATGTAACTATACTATGTTTGCAAGATGGGGGCCTTAGATAGTAAGCTCTTCACGGGAGTGGCCTGTTATTTTTAAATGTCTGTAGAGCACAGCTGTGGCACTGCAGAAGTAATAATCATATTTAAGATATATTTATTACTTGGTTAACCTTGTGGTGAAGCTGGTGATGCATCAACAGAGTGTGGTTTATCCCTTTTTTATCAGTGAGGTAGGCATCTGTGTCAGGTGCTGTTTGTTTCATTTGACTCAATTGTTTCTTGTAGCAACACTTCTTTAGGACTCTGGGCAAAAAATAAGTATCAGTCCATCAGAAGCTACGTTAGAACAACATTAAAGGTTGTCCTGTAGTTTGGATAGCTGGATCTTACATTGGGATGAGGAAGGAGTTGCCTAAGTGGCAGTCCACAAAGGGATTCTGGCTCACCACCCAGAGTGCCTCAGAGAGATGAGGGGGATATGTGACAGAAGGGGAGCTGCAACACCATTTCAGATGGGTGCAGCATAAGGTCCTCCTTTGTTGACCTTTCTTTGCAGGCTGATGTATAAGGGAGTAGGCTTGAGGTCTTATTTCCTCTGGTTGTCAAGTGCACTGCCAGCACTAAACAGTCCTGGTTCTGGTATATGGCAGCTTGAGCCTGAAAGGTGCTCAGCATTCTGGCACTTATCCAGTAAAACACTTTAGCACCTGCATAGCTTAAAACCATGCATAGTTCCATTGATTTCAATTAAGGTAAATTACACGTTTCTCACCAGTATGTAATAGCATGCATTCTTTAAAAAGGCCCTATCTCAATAACAATTTTTACCATAAACCAATTAATTCAGTTGACATAATTGTGTTGGAAACTAAAGTCTCCTGATTCATTATTTGGGAGGTGAGAAATATTTTCAATTACATTTCAAAATGTCTGAGCTTTTTGTAATTTGTTTCCATTTTGTGAAAACCTGCCAGATTTTTATTGTTTGTTTATTTTCTGTTATTGCTTTTGCTCAAAAAATGAACCCCTAAGATTGGTCTAATTTTTTTAACAAAATACTCTGTTTTAAAGAGTGAAATTTCAATTTGATGAAGATCAGCTTTCATATGAAAATGTACAAGACATGACATTATAGAAAAAAATTAAATTGCAGTATGCAAAATTTTGCTGTCCAAAGATGGCTTGGAATCACATGAACATTTTTTCACAATTTTTTTTTCACAGCCCTATTTATAATATATAATTTACATGAATGCAAATTATTTTTTTAAGGAGGAAAGGGGGGAAACTTCTGTCTCTTGCATTTAGGAAATATTCTACTGGATTAAAAAAAGTGGAAATCTGGTTTTCATTTTTGACAAACCAGGTTTCTTTACACTGACCCTTGCTCTCTTATTTCAACATTAGTGAAATATAACTGTAATTGCTGACACATCTCTCCTTTTAAAAGAACTTATGAATGTTTTTCCCCTTGAATTAAATAAGCTTCAATTTTAATAACTTTCAAAATAATCATAAACTACAGAACAAAGAAAGTGAAATGACAAGCATTTATTTTTGCAACCTTGAACTGTGTAACTGTTTCTTGTACTGTGAATTGTACTTTTTTTTTTTTTTCTTTTGAGGTGTAAGTAAAAAAACTTAAATGAGCATTGGTGTGTGCTCTCCATGGGCTAACCGAATCAGACTCTAAACTTTTATCTGGATCTATGGAGCTTGGATATAAATTGAAAAGATCACAGCTATGGGGAGAAGACCTATACTGTAAAGGCCTTTCTGCATAGATTATGAACATCATAACTCAATAATTTTTTTTCAAAACTATAGTTATAATTGGACCCAATGGGGGTCTCTCTCTTTGATCAGATCACAGTAACTGTGACTTTACAGTGGAAAATGTCACTACTGTGAAGGTTTATCACCTGTAGAGCTGGTCTTTTCTCTGATGCCATGTTCAGTTCTCATTAGCATTATTCAAAGTTTAGTTGTTAATTAGGTTGACACTTCAATTACAATCATCATCTACAAGAACAGCCATGACTGCTTGCATAAAGAAACAAAAAGATATTCATTCTTGCATACATTTATAAAAGAATGAAACCTGTTTTGGTGATACTTTGTGCTTATAAGGGTAGCCTAAATGTTCTGTTTAAAGAGTAACCCGACTTAAAATAAATAATGCTTTGGACAGTATCTGATAACTTATGTATTGTTTTGCAAGGCACTTTGCAATAAAAATTAATATGGAAATACATCTTCGTAATAATTGGAATTGATTTTTTTCCTCCAACTGTCTGGTATTTGGCATCTTAAAACAAGGATGGAAGAACTGTTCTTATTAACTACATTCACACATCTTTCTTGTTTTTAGGAATATCAGAATAATTCCAAAATATATGATCTTCCTGATCTTCCTTAACAAAAGAATGGCCTTTTAATCTAACATTACTCATGCCTTCCAGAGTTGTACCATCAGAACTTGTTTACCACATAAAACAGGGTAGATCTTCAGAAATCAGATGCTGGAATTAATGTTTTTTTCTTAATGCAGGTGCCTCATCACTAATAAAAGGGTGTTATCCCCTCCCTTTTCCATCCCTTTCACCCCCCCTCCACCCCATTCAGCTGTTTTATTCCTTAGGACAATTCTAAAGACACTGCACTATTGAATTTATACGGGTTTTCCCCAACAAGCAAACAATAGTGGCAACTGCTCCCAGGATGCATGAAAAATGATGCATGCTAATAAGTTGGCCAACAAAAAATCTAAACTTGAGTGGTAAGTGAGCTTTAAGTGCCCTTAAAAATAACCCTCCACAGCATAAATGAAAGATGCCCAACTGGCTTCATCTCAGACAAGCAGACACATGTTATGATTGCAAAAAATCTGCAGAAAAGTGGCTCACAAGCAGTTTACTGTAAAATAATTAAAGCTTATTTATGTCAAGAGGCCTTGGGAAAAAAAAGAGAGCATAAACCAATTTACATTAGCACTTTACCATCATCCCCCGCTTTCGTTTCAATTAACAGACCAGCAGGTGCTCTTTGCAGTTAAAAAGATAAGCTATCAAGGAGGAGGATGAATTTTTGGCTGACCTGTAGACACTGTGGTTTGCCTGCTGATTGGGTTCATACCTTGCTGTACCAATTTCTGAGGTGTTAATTTAACTGTTCCTCTCTGTCATGCAGGTCTCAGCCTTGAAAAATAAACTGAAGAAGCAGTCTACAGCTACGGGTGATGGAGTAGCTAGGGCCTTCCTTAGGACACAGGCAGCATTGTTTGGATCCTACAGAGATGCACTAAGATACAAACCTGTAAGGCTTTTTATTATTTTAATTTGTTTTCTTTTATTCATAAGAACAGAAACTCATTATTTTACTGTCTGCAAGAAAAGTACTAAAGTCTTATCACAATCTTAAGGGTTTCAAAAAACAAAATGCCCTAAACGTTATCTTAAACTTGGTAATAAGCTGGTATTCTAGAAGTTGGGTACACGTGCTTCTTTGACTTTTGAACCTTGAGCATCTGAACAATCTGTGTTTTACTTCCAGTAGGTACTTGCCCACCAGAAAACTACTTTCCCTTTGTCTCAGTCATAGAAACTAAAAATGGAGCTCTAATAAAGAAACTACTTGTATGGCTCACTTAGGATTAGTGATGGACTGCAGGAACTGACAAGGTTGGGGAAGGGACTGACTAATTTGGAGGTTGGTCATTTTCTCTACTTAGAATCCCCCAAAAGTGGGATGTGGTGGAAGCCAAGAATCTTTTACTACCTCCTAGCAAAGGTTTGGAATCATCTAGTGGAACTGTTTTTGGTTTGGCTGTGTCAGGAAGCAGGGCCTGCAGCAGAGCCAGTCTCCAAGCAACCTAACGACCACAGCTGGCCTGTAGTAGACTGCCTGATTGGCTACACTGACTGATTGGTTAGAAGAGGCAGCAGACCAGCTCTTTAAGCCCTGCTGCAGAAGCCCTTCAACAGTTGCTCAAAATATTTGCCATTGGCTGTGTTAGCGCCTGTGCCTGCCAATAGTCCCAGCTTTGTGCTTGCCTTGCCTCACTTCAGATAACCTGCTCCTGATTCTTGGCTTCAGTTCCTGATTTCTGACTCTCTTCTCTGGCATCAGGTCTCTGATTCTGTCTTTGACACCGGGCTCCAATTCCTGACTACCAACTCCTGCTCTAAGCACTGAGCCTGACTCCTGCTCTAACCACTCGGTACAACCGCCCATGCCCTGATCACTGACAGGCTGTTTGGTGAATCCAGCATGCTCATGACCTGTGACATTCCTACTTTGATATCAGTAATAGGGCAGGAAGGGATGAAAGCCCGGTCTGTCTTAGCAAAATTTCAGAATATGTGTGTTTCTGAGGTTCAGTTGGTGCTTTGTAGACTGGAGCTAGCATGGATCTTTGTCTTTTCTGTTTTGTTAATGCTAGTGGAGTAATGCTGAGCCTATTGCTGACAGATGTGGTTAATGCCTATCAAAAGGTGGCACTTTCACAGCTGCAAATAGATGTTCAGAGAAGCAGCCTACTTAAAATACTTTCCTCTAACACTGACTTATTTGCAAACTACTGAGTGGTCTCTAATCTCCGTTTGGGGAAGGATAGTGAGATTATGTTGGTTTGGTAACTCCAGTATATCATGATCTGATATTTCTGACACTTTTGTTTAAATTCTGACTGCCTGATGTCCTGGATTCAGCTCTAGTTAACAGAATTGTTGGTGATCTTATGATAGACATGAGGGATCTGTCATTTGAAATCTGTCAACCTGTGATTCAGATGATCACTAGATGTAAGTGGGTAGGCTGTGGTTCCTGATAGTAATTGGCAGAATTGTTTGTGATCTCTAATTACACTCATTCTGGGATGAGAGATACACCTCTACCTCGATATAACGCTGTCCTCGGGAGCCAAAAAATCTTACCGCATTATAGGTGAAACCGCGTTATATCAAACTTGCTTTGATCCACCGGAGTGCGCAGCCCCCCCCCGAGCACTGCTTTACCACATTATATCAGAATTCCTGTTATATCAGGTCGCGTTATATCGGGGTAGAGGTTTATCAGAAAGTAGTAATGGGTGCCTTCTTGTTGCCCAAGACTCTCTTTTACAGGCTGCCTTGTTTACTGTTGACCTTTTTCGTACTGATCCCTCACTATCATTCTGACTGGCAGAGACAAGGCAAATGAGGGAATATCTTTTATTGGACCAAATTCTGTTGGTGAGAGAGACAAGCTTTCAAGCCACACAGAGCTCTTCTTCAGGTCTGCTGTGTGGCTTGAAAGCTCTCTCACCAACAGATGTTGGTCCACTAAAAGATATTACCTCACTCATCTTGTCTCTCTACTATCCTGGGACTAACATAACTACAACTACACTGTATTCTGACTGGCAGGCGTTTTTCTTTAGATGAAAGACAACTAACTAAGTTGACCCATATAAGATTGAAATGGTGTATCAGGGATAAGCAACTGAGATAAGCAATTTTAAGGAATGTGTGAATGTGCTATTTTTTGTACGTTGGTGGCCTATAGCAACTACAGAATTTTAGATTTAAAATAATTGCTATTTGACCCGAAAGTCCATGTTGCAATAGTATCCAAAATGGCTATGCAAAATTTCAAGATCTGTAGAATCCAGTGCAGGACTCGACTTATGAGTGCATTTCAGACACCCAATCTTCTTCTTTCCCTGGAAGTTCTCCCCATTACAGACCTTCACAGTTATTCTTACTTTTGCTGTCTCCATAATAGACTGTTGTAATTTGTTCCAAATGAGATCTATATGAAATTGATTTGGAAGCTGCAGCCGTTGCAGAATGGGGTTGCCCATCTGCTCATTGCTATAAGAATGAGGGAGCCTTCAGTGTTGATTCTCTGCAGTTTGCATTGACTGTTGGTGCACAAACAAGTTAATTTCAGTGTCTTAATCTACATCTAATATATGTGAACAAGAAAGTGTTGTTGAGGTAGAGCAGACTCTCCTTACATTCTGACCTGATGTTTGATCTGGAAATGACCAAGGAACAGGTCCTTTTTGGTTCAGTAAGTCTGCTGGAGTTCATCTATAACTATCTTCAAGGTGCTGCACGAGGTCTCCTTGTTCAGCTCAACTTCCCTTTTAACAACTTCTTTTCTTTTTACTTGGGTAATATTAAAAAGTCACCATTTTTCATCAATTGCTCCATTCCGATTTGAGAAACCCATGTTTTCCATTGTACTGATAATAATATGAAATTGTAATACAAGTTGGCAAATATTTTTTAATAATAACCTATGTAGCTCCTCCTTTCAGGATTATTTGCTTTTGCCCTCCCTCTGCCTCCCCTCCTTTTTTTTTTTACTCCAGCGGTCATATATAAGAGAAATTTATATGTGGACTCACTATGGGAAAGGGTCTAATTAGGGCACCATTTTGGAATTTCTCAGCCTGCTGGCCATTGTCAGCCTGTCTTAGATTGGAAGATACCAGTCAAAAATGGAAAATATAACTTAAGAAAAGAAATAGCTAGTATATTTAAAACTTAACATTATTTCAAGTGATAATATTCAATGTCAATTGCTTTTCATATTGTTTTAACTAATATAGGTTCCACCATGCCCAGAAGCTATTTTTCCTTGGAGATAAATCTGAACTCTTCTAAATTGCTATATAAAATAGAAATGTAGTACACAATATTTGTTTATGAAATTCATATATTATTTCTTTAGACTTCTGATTTACAGGATTCTTAGTGTGCTGTTACAGTTTTATCTCTGGGTTACCAGTTTGAACTTTGTCCAGGTTAATAGTTACTGAGAGTTGTTGTCTAATGACTGATCAAAGACCTACATGAAATGAGTTGGTTTCAGTTCAGTACCTAGTGGATGTGGATCTATATCACAAAAAAACCTCATCACAGTTAATTGGCACCATTTGGGAGTATTCTCAGAAGAGATGTGTCCTGTACTGAATGGGTATAGAGAATTTACTCTCTCTCATGCCAGAAACCATAGTGATGGGTGCAGTATGAAAACTCAAATAAGAGTCACAGACTGTATCTACTTTCATATTGGGCTTCATATAATGTTTCACATTGGCATTTTAAAGGGATATACTCAAATGAGAAGATTCACTCTATAATTTTAAAATAATTATAATGATATAAATAAGTTGACCATATTTTCAGAATCAAAACCTGGACTGCTTTTGTGGCACCATTTTTATGGTCACAAAACAGCCATACAAAAGTACACTTTTTTAATTGTATGTTGGGGTTACTACTGTTTGCTTTTGACCAGGGCTGGCTCCAGGCACCAGCTTGGCAAGCAGGTGCTTGGGGCGGTCCCTCCGGAGAGGGGCGGCAGATCCAGCTATTCGGCAGCAATTCAGCGGACGGACCCTCACTCCCGCTCGGAGCGAAGGACCTTCTGCCGAATTGCCGCCGCAGATCGTGATCGCGGCTTTTTTTTTGCCTGCTTGGGGCTGCCAAAACCCTGGAGCCGGCCCTGCTTTTGACTCAAAAGCATATTTTTCAGTTTGGTGGATTTTTTTCCAGTACCCTAATGCATTGAATGAGTTTAACTTGAAACATGAAATATTCACTTTGGGTAAAAGAACAGCTTTGTTAGTGTTTGCGCTCATTCAACTTTCCCGTTAACTCCAAACACTGTTCTTCACAGTAAACACTTATTTCATGGGACTGTTTGTTTCTAGTAAACACAGAACAAATTTTCCTCAGCATAACAGTATGTCTTGAACATACATACACCTCTACCCCGATATAACGTGACCCGATATAACACAAATTCTGATATAACGCGGTAAAGCAGCGCTCTGGGGGGGCGGGGCTGCGCACTCCAGCGGATCAAAGCAAGTTCGATATAACGCAGTTTCACCTATAACGCGGTAAGATATTTTGGCTCCCGAGGACAGCGTTATATCGAGGTAGAGGTGTATTAAAAAATATGATTGATGAAATGGAAAAGTGGAATACGGAAAGAAGTTCTGGGACACCAGCACATCATATGAAAACTTGGGACTATCCCATTAAAGGCAGGACATCTATAAAGGTGACAGTTCATATCATTTGTAAAGAATAATAGTAAGAAATACAGTCTTGCTCATAAAAGTTTAGTTTGGTGTTATTCCCCTGTAAAAGCAATAATAATCGATTGCTCTCACTTAATACAGTACTACAACAAACTAATATAAAACAATCAAGTTGATACTGCTTCCAAACGTTGGTAATTTCAGTAATTGTAAAAAGACAGACAGACAGACTCTCTCTGTCTGTTTCTTTCTATGTGTAACCCTACAATTGTAAAAGTTCCACTTCCCCATATTTACCATTTTATTGTGTTTCCAATATTTCCAATGAAGTGGAGGAAGAGAAAATAAGATAATTGATTCTGTTCTTAATTTCTCTTTATTTCTTCCCTATTATTTGGTAAATGGCTATAAAATGGGAAATGAAATCAAAACTAAACCTCTTTATTGGCTCACTGAATAATGATGAGTTTGTACACACAGGGCCGGCTCTAGGCACCAGCAAAACAAGCTGGTGCTTGGGGCAGCACATTTTTAGGGGCGGCATGGCCGGCGCCAGAATGCCGCCCCTAAAAATGTGCCCCGGCCACCCTAGCTCACCTCCGCTGCCACTCGTGCGCCGCTACTCGCCCTCCCTCCCAGGCTTGAGAGGGAGGGGGAGCAGCGGCCGCTCGGGATCTCCCCCTCCCTCCCAGGTTTGAAGGCCCGGGAGGGAGGGGGAGGCGCCAAGTGGCCGGGGCGCGGGCGCCTCTTCTCCCCCTCCCTCCCCCCTCCTAGGCTTGAGAGCCTGGGGGGAAGAGGCAGGGCTGGGGATTTGGGGAAGGGGCGGAGTTGAGGCGGGGCCGGGGGTGGGGTAATTAAAAACCGGGGGGGGGGGGTGGCCAAAATTGTTTTTGCTTTGGGCGGCAAAAATCCTAGAGCCGGCCCTGTGTACACAACTCCTGCACAAGCAAGATTTGAGTCAGATTCTCTATGCCAGAGGAATTTGGCCACAAAACTTACTTAACTGGCCCATCAGGAATTAAGGGTGAATCTCTACTGGTATAGAGCTGATGTAGGGGAAGTTAAGCCACTCCCCCTTTTTGCTGCCATGAGAACAGCCACCGTAAGAAGAAAAGGAGGTGGCTGGGATATCCCTGTGCCATGCCAATCCTCAGCTGTTAATTTTTGGCACTTTGGGCTGTTTGCAACTGTTGTAAGCTAGAAATAACCATATATTGCTTTAGCTTAGCACAGGAGACCATCCCTGCCCAGAGACATTACTAGGATTGGGGGATTGTGAAGGTGAGTTTTAAGTCACTTGTGCACACACAAACCCAATTTATATTATATTCAGTACAGGTGCAACCCAGAATCCCTCCTTCCATTCTCAACTCTTCCTTTTCAAATTAGGTTCCATAATATTTGAACATTTATCATAAGAACAATGGTCCATCTAGCCAAGTATCCTGTCTTCCAGCAGTAGCCAGTACCAGATGTTTCAGAGGGAATGAACAGAACAGGGCAATTTCAATTAATCCATTCCCTGTCATCAGTCCCAGCTTCTGGTATTTGGAGGTTTAGGGACACTAGGAGCATGGGTTTGCATCCCTGACCATCTTGGGTAATAGCCATTGATGGACCTATCATCCATGTATTTATCTAATTCCTTTTTGAACCCAGTTATACTGCTGGCCTTTACAGCCGCCCATGGCAACAAGTTTCACAGGTTGACTGTGTGTTGTGTGAAGAAGTACTTTCTTTTGTTTGTTTAAAACCGTCTGCCTATTAATTTAATTGGGTGACCCCTTGTTCGTGTATTTATGTGAAGGGGTTAATAATGCTTCCCTATTCATTTTCTCTACACCATTTATGGTTTTATAAACCTCTATCATATCCTCTCTTAGTCACCTCTTTTCTAAGATGAACAATCCCAGTCTTTTAAAGTTCCCCTCATATGGAAGCTGTTCCATACCCCTAATCATTTTTATTGCCCTTTTTCGGTACCTTTTCCAACTCTAACATATCTTTTTTGAGATGGGGTAACCAGAAATGCATGCAGTATTCAAAGTGTGGGCGTTCCATGGATTTATATAGTGGCATTATGATATTTTCTGTCTTATCGGTCCCTTTCCTTATGGTTCCTAACATTCTGTTTGCTTTTTTCACTGCTGCTGCACATGGAGTGGATATTTTCAGAGAACTATCCACAATGATTCCAAGATCGCTTTCTTGAGTGTTAACAGCTAATTTAGACACCATCATTTAGTATGTACAGTTGGAATTATTGTTTCCTATGTGCATTACTTTGCATTTATCAACATTGAATTTCATCTGCCATTTTGTTGTCCAGTCACTCAATTTAGTAAGGTCCCTTTGTAACTCTTAGCAAACAGCTTTGGACTTAACTACCTGGAGTAATTTTGTGTCATCTGCAAATTTTTCCATTTCACTGTTCACCCCTTTTCCCAGACCATTTATGAATACACCCCTTTTTCCAAATAATTTATGAATATATTCCTTTAGGAATACCAATCCATGACATTACATAATGGTTCAAATATTGCGGTTATGTAAACCTAGATATGAGTTACACATCAGATGCAAAGGTTATAGTAGTGTAATTAGCATAATGATGTCGTCATTCAGTTTGTCTGCAAAATTGGTATTCTTTCTCTCCCCTTTATTTTACACTTTCTTGTTATGTTGTTTTTATGCTACAGCCCTTGTATCCCATCCATGTAAACATTGCAATCATTTTCCACGGCACTTGAAACTTACTTTATGCAATGCATATACTACTAGACTGTTTGCATCGGATATGTAATTGATGTCACTGTTTACATCACTGCTGAATTTGACCCAAAGACTCCTATAGGGGTGGTGTCCAATTAGACCAGGTCTCGATTTTTGCCAAGATTTTTGCCAAGACTTTGTTCCAAAGTTGCAAATTATCTCCTTGGCAGCACTAGTCCACAGATATAGTTTAAGAACTGTAACACCTAGTCTTCAGGAATTGAGCAATCTGTTAGCCTTTCTTCTAATTCACTTTTCACAAATGATGTCTGAGCCTTATCATTACTCAAAGTTTTGTTTGGGTCAGTTTCCTTTCTGTTTTAATGTTAGGTGGTTTATTCTCCCCCCACTCCTACCCCCGCCCAAAGGGGAGGTAACTTCAATATCTTTTTCTTTTGTATGACTTAAGCTTTCTGTTGCCTAACTTTTTGAAGGAAAGCCAGAATTTTTTAGCATAGAAAATAAATCATGCCAGTTTATATTCTTAACTCTTTTTTAATTAGATTTTTTTTAAGGAAGATTATTTGTTTTGTTATTGTATGTAAAATAGATTATTTTTCCTCCCTACTTTATCATGATGAATTACACTTTTATCACACCAGTGTTTATTCCCCTCCAATATTTTTAACAAATTAGTAAACAGTTTTTCTCCTTTGCTTATTTTCATGATGTGATGTTTAGTCCTTAAAAAGCATAGACTTCCACTCCCATTCATTACAAACATTCACCCTCTTTTTTTTGCCAGAATCAATCTGTTTTGCTTACACAACCTTTCCTGTTCTGAACACAGACTGGGGATAGGCATACCTGGTTAAGCAAGAAGTTTCTATACCCTGAAAAGAGGTATTAGCTGACTAGTATTAGGGTATATTTAATGCTTGAGATTGGTGATTCCTGTTCTTATACCCCGTTCTTATACCCTAGTTCTTAACCAGCAAAGTGTATGTGTGAACCATGCCTTCTTCCAGGGCATTCTGTAAGGATCAGCAGCCAGGTTATCTGATTACACCTTCAGCATGGCATACAGGTTCACTTGTCTGTGGGGAAATATTTGCTTCTGGTTTATTTAGGCTTATGTTTCAGAATTTGATTGTTATCGTTTAGAGGGCAGGAGTACCTTGCAATGGGATCTGATTTGCCTTAACCCTTCTCCTAGAATTTGGGCTTGGGTTTGGCAGTGGCTGCAGCTAAGGCACTTTTGGAGGAAAGAAAATCCGATACAAAAATAGGCCTTTTGATTAGGTGCAGGACTCTTGTGCTTGATCCTAAGCCCCCCTGTAAGATTTTTAGCTTGAGGATTGTATTAAGGGCCACAACTTCATTTACAGGGTAAACCTCCTTTGGGCCTGTAGGGTCTTCAGTATGTATGGCTTAGTTGTGATTCCAGGAAGTGCCAGGTAATCTAGATTTTGCATTAGGTAAATAACATTGATGATAGAGGACTTTAAACTCAGACATTTATTTGTAAATTTTATTGGCACCATCCCAAATGGAAACAACAATAAAGTCCTGCTTTGTTCTTGGTTACTATCTGGATCTTTATCTACTAAGATGCCATGAGAATGCCAGTAATTGTGGTATTTTCATCCTGGTACTATTAGATGCTCTCTTGTTACAAAGTGCAATGGTTTAACGTAAAAGTAGAGATGTTTTTTAAAGACTCAGAGTTTGGTTAATGCAGAGTTGGAGACTACAGTTCCGCTTGTTCTCATAATGTAACCAACATAGAGCTACTGTATACCAAAACTGTATTAAATATGTTAAATAAGCTTTAATATTAACAATAATGAGCAACTGCTACAAGTGTCGCATCTTTTTGGTAGAAAAAGAAAACCAAATAAGAAATTTCTGAACTACTTCTATGCATGGAAATAATTGAAATATGTATTTATTGCTGTTGTTAAATATTACTAGATTTGGAAAGCAACAGTATCTCTGCTAACCAAGATTGATTTTGATTTTAATATAATCATATAGGTTTAGCTTCATGTTTTATGTTTAACTTGAATGTTCCATCTGAGTCTGTGTAAATAGCTTAATGAAAATGCGAATGCAGCTTAGAGGAACTGATTCCTGCTGTGTGCGGCAACCCATAAAAGGGCAAAAAAATTCTATAGCAACTGTTGTTAAAAGGACAGATATCTTGTATGGGCATAGATTGTTTGGTCTGAGTATTAGCTGTCTACTTTTCAATATAGAATCCCTACTGGGTTTTGATCGAACTTGCTTTGAAAGTACATTGTAGATCAATACTAAAGTGGCTAATGGACTGTGTGCTAGTTAAATATCAGTGAAACATTCCTCCAAAACTCAAAGTTTCTGAATTTATTCAGTAGTATTTGTAAAAATAAATCTGTTAGAAATGTGTAGTTCATATCAGAAAACTGATATAAATATTTTTATTCATAGTTAGTAATTCATTCTACTTTTTATAATAAAGCATTTCAGAATCCTTTTAGAATTACAGTACTTCAGGGTTATTCCTTATGCAATCTTATGTTAATCAAAATGTTTTACCCAATAAAATACAAGACATAAGGGCTTGAATAACTGTGGTGTGAGTTAAATTGCTAGATGGAGTTTCAGAAGTACAAGGGATGCCCTGAAAAAAATTGCACTGATTTGAAAAATTCTGCTGATTCTAAAGGAATTCTTATTCTGTATTTTTGATCTGAGTAGAATCTTTCAAACTGGTGAAACTTTTAAAGCAAGCTTGCTTTAAGCAGGTGAGAATAACAATACATAAATGTATTCTTAAAGGCTTTTGTTTTTCAATGTAAACTGTTTATGGATCTAAATAAAATTACATTTAACATGCAGTTATTCTGTTTGTGAATCTGAGTTGCACTGCAAAGGGAGTGCAGATAGACCAGTGCTTACTGGAAATATTATGTCCCCATGGATGCTAGAAAAAGCCTGCTGGGGAACAACCCTCTTTATGCTTCAAAAATATGTATGAAGCACCCTCCCCAACAAGGTCATCACATCACAAAGGTATGACGGTGCCATAGAGCTAACATCTCTTAGGCTGCTAATGCTTTTGATATTACTAGCCACTCCTCCACCGATGCTTTACACTTCCTCTTATACTGGGACCTAGCCTCTCCTATATGGATGCACTGGAAGGAAAAAATTCATTTGTGCTCACTTCCTCTCTTCAGTACTCTTACACATTGGGGGCATAGTTTAGTCCTTACATTTTCAAAACAAAATATTTGAAAATAATTTTCTTAGTTATTTACCTGTTGTGTCCTGAGTTTGAGGTTCTATGGTACTTCCCTGGCATATGTTGGTAGCATCAGAGGGGATAGCTGTTCTTTACATGCAGCTTTAGATGCTTTTTTTATTTATAAAATATGCCTCTTTGAAATTTCTAGGTGCATGTACGTATTAAAGAGTAATCATTACAAGCTGACTCAATGTCTGTAAAAGAATCAACAACTTTCCACTCCCAAAAGTGTGCCACAGGTCACTTCCTCAGGTAAAGACCTATGTAAAGAGGTGGACCTTGCAGTGTACTTGTGATGTATTGAACAAATGGGGGAAATAAGTTCCAGATGGGAGATGCTCTCTCAAAGACATCATGCTTCCAGTTTGCAGCCATTTAAATCTGAGGATTCAGTTTAAGCATTTCTGCTATCTCAGCTGTTGTGATCTTTTGTGACAAATCTGCTGAACAAAGAAAGGTTCTGTGGAATTGGGGGGCTGGTTGGTGATGAGTTGGTCAGAGAGGCAGATGATCTGGGGCACATGGGGGGGATGGTGACATTTTGAAGATATTTGGTAGATTGCTTATTCAGATCCAATATGTACTACAGCCTAGCAGCTAAGGCAACTTAAATTGTTTGCCCGGAGACATGATATAGCTGGTGAGCTACCAAGTACTGCACTGAAAAGGGATCGTGCACCACAGCTTTCCGTCCACCCCCTGAAGAAGGGAGGATTGTACTATAAAAATGAAGCATGTACTTTAGTGCTGGGCTGAATAGGGATGAACTTAACCATGTTCTTATGTGCTTTGATGAACTGGAGCCTAAGGCATCCAAGATCTAGTCTTTGAAAAATCAATATGGAAGGGAGCGCTTGAAAATATCAAAACAGGGTTTTAAAATGACATGTCAGTGGCTTTAATGTAACAGCTCTTTAGATAATACTCTTACCATTTACAAATAAATATAACATAAAGATCATTTGAAGATGATTTAGGGATACTTTTGGACAAACTCAGTAATGTGCTGACAGATCACATGAGGGAAACTCATTCTCTCAATTCTTAAGCATTGAACTACATTACACAAATTCTCCTAAATTCTAGTTTACAAAGCAGCACCTAAGGTTGCCAGAGTTAGTAGGAGCAGGAGGAGGCAGTGATCATTGGCATAAATATGTTTGTCTTCAAAGTGGCCTGCAGTTTGTGTCTGAAAGGCTCCTCTGTTTCATTATTGTAAGGATCCACATAAGGAATGTCTTTGATCCTTTTTCTTCCCAATGCCAGAGGTATCTTTTACCCTATTCTGGGCTTTTACTATGTGTAAAAGTCTGTGGTAGTAAAATGTTCTATTAGCTGAGTCAGGTGTGTATTCTAATATTTTATGCAGGACCTCAAATTGTCTGCCTTACCTACATCTGGGAAAAACCCCTCCAACCTGGCGTATTTTTTTTATTTTTATTATTTTTTATTTTTAACCATGAAGGCATATGCTCTTGACGGGTAGGTCCTTTGCCTGCATGACAATACTCCCTGCAGTATATCTCTCTGAATCATTATCATGGAAATAATATGCAGACTATACATTGATGTATTAAAATATTTAAAACCTTCTCTATGCTAGTGGAGTTTATGGAAATTAAACAGTTACCAGAATAATATAATTTAGGGGAGTCTTCCTCCTGTAATTTGATATGGTCACTATACAGTAGAGATAGATACTCTTTTATGCAATTAAGGGATAACACAGGAGTTACAATATAATTTTACTGTTTCCAGTTACTTTGATTAGCATCTATTAGCTTGCAGTAAATACTGTATATATTTACCTTGTCTCATCACTGTGTGTTTTTGACATGTCTACTTAGTATTCTTCATATTATTCTTACCTTCTTTTCCAAAGGCCACACAATTTACTGCATTAACAATTCATCTGACCTCTTTTAAACCTTTTGTATGACTATGTAATGACTCCCAGAAAAGACAGGAGGAGTCTTTAATTTGACAGTGAAATTGGTGAAAGAAAATAGTTATGTTTTATAATTATTGCCTGCTTAATCAAATTAGCTGCACACACATTAATGTTATATTTAGCACAACAAATAGACAAATAATCTGATGATAATCATAACACGTTGGTGTCCAGTCAGAATTTCTGCTTGCTTTTGCCATTGGTTTAAGTGCAGTTAAATCAGAGTAATTTTGTACAGTAGTTAAGATTCATAACTCAACCTTCTAACGCGCTCTGTTTAAATTTAGGGAGAGCCTATCACTTTCTGTGAGGACAGTTTTGTGAAGCATCGTTCCAGTACTACCAAACAGTTCCTGGAAACTGCAGTGAATCTTCAACTTTTTAAACAGGTATGACAGGCCAATTGACCTCGTGATCTAACAGTTTCCTTCTAACAGATATCAGATATATATGGTCTCCTCTCTGCCTCTGTATCAACGCCTGCCAGCTTTTGAAAGCTCTCAAGAAGACCATTTTGAGAGGAAATATAGGAGAGAGAGGGAATGGCAAATGTTTAACTCCAATGAGTGTGGAAAAAATCTTCCCAATCTCATTGTATCTTAACACAGGCACAAAGACAATCCCCACTTTTACCCCAAAATGACTGGCTGTTTTTGCCTCTGGAGCCAATCAAGAACTCTCTTGACAAGGAAAAAGCAAGGAGCTCCCTGCTTTAGAAGCTGAACTTTTCAGCTTCTTCAGTATAGTCAGGCTCTATTGGTCAACGGACAGAGGACCAAAGCACTTAACACTTTGTTCGTCAGAGACTGAGTCTGATTTAAGTACTGGATCCAAACTGTACTTGCTTCTTTGATTGGTAGAATCCACTAACCATGTGTACACAGAATTTTTCAAAATCAAGACCTCAGCCAAACAAATAAATTAATAGTTTCATGAAAATTCCTCCATATTGAGGTTGGTTGAGCACAAAACAACAGTTCCTATGGAGGATTTACAGCTCAGTAATAACTATTGTAGTATTCACACAACATGGCTTCAACAAGATCCATTATACATTTTTTTCGTGCTATTATCTCCTGGCTTTTCTTTTTGTCCTCCCTTCGATTCCCTTATGTAATTTAGTTGTTTGAAAGCGGGTCAAGAGACTGACCATAAACTTGTAGACCAGTAAGCTTATCTTTGTTTGTGGGCAAATCTGAGAAAACATCTTAAGGGATAAGGTGGGAAAACTTCTAGAAAAAACATGGTTTGATTAAAGCTAGCCTGAATGAATTCAGGCAGGGGAGTGAATGCTTAACTAATCTGCTAGAGTTCTTTGAAGATATACTACCATAATAGATAAGGAAAATTCATTAGATGTAGAATACTTTGATTTTCAAAAAGCATTTGACAAGTTTCTGTATCAAAGATTAATGGCTAAGGTAGAGATTTATGGAATACAAGGTTGTTAGCTTGTAGTAGTCATAGGTAGACACTTTTCTAATTGGACAAAATTATGGAAATACCTACAAATAAATAACATAAATACAGACTTTAAAAATAATAGATGGAGTACTCCAGGGATCAACTCTTAGAATCCAATTTATTTTATTTTACTGTATTATATGTGCAGGGGCAAAGGTTTCATTTATATGAAGTATTAAAAGAGGTATTTAAAACATTTATAAGTGTTCAGCAGATTAAGATTGGTGGCAGAGAAAGGAATATAACATGGAAACATCGTTATTTTTATTGCTGTTTGTTACATGTTTCTGAATATCTTCATGTTACATCCAATGTTACATGTTTCTGAATATCTTCAGCTATCAGGGATATTTTTCAATAGAAGGCTACTGCACATGCTGAAGAGTCTGAATTATGATATGAGTATTGTGGCCAGATCCTCAGATGGAGTAAATTAGAGTAGTTCCACTGAAGTTATTAGAGCTATGTCCGTTTACATGTAGCTGTTCAATTGTAATTTATATTTATTTTAAAAATCACTTAACAATTTTATTATTTTTCTAATGTTTCTTCATACCGAGGGAGATAATATACCTTTGAAGATGAGAATATATTAAAATTATTATATTTTAAACATTTTTATTAGCTAATATGTTGCCTTTCCTTTAGTTATGATCTGCTGTGTTTCCTCCCACTTCTCTAATTAATCCACAGCCCAGCTGCCTCATCTCCAGCAGTTCCGCACTGACAACTGGGCTGCTTTCAAGGTTGTTCGTGTTTTCAAAGGCTAACATGAGTTTACTGGGTTCCTGATACTGAGCATTCTTTTTAGCAGAAAATAATTCTTGAAAGCAGCCTAGACACCTAGGCTGGACTGCCTGGAGGTGTTTTAACCGCAGTTTTTTTCCTGCATATATGCTTTGTCTGCCACTTTCAGAAGTGCTGCCCTGGCATTTATTCTTTTTTCGTTTTTGCAACTGAGGACCATTCTTACCACCAAACTCGGTAACACTTCGCAATGGATGCAGTACTTTCAATGGTGGGTTTGCACAAGGGAATAGCTAAATCAAGAACCATTACATGACTATACTAGCTTCTGATAGCTGACCTAAATTATGTGTAGCTCCTTGTTATCCAGAACAAACACTTGTCTTCATTGTCTGTTGTTTACTTTATTATGTATTTGACCAAACTTATTCTATATCCCACATGCTATTTGAATAATAATATGAATTATTAAGCTTTGTAATAGAAATTTAATATCAAAGATGGCCTGGCCACTGTTGAGAGCAGTGGTTGTGAAGTGTGTTTTTCAAGATCTCTGAGGTTGGTCAGGGAAGAAGCTATAGACCAGGGGTCGGCAGCCTTTCAGAAGTGCTGTGCCGAGTCTTCATTTGTTCACTCTAATTTAAGGTTTCATGTGCCAGTGATACATTTTAACATTTTCAGAAGGTCTCTTTCTATAAGTCTATAATATATAACTAAACTATTGTTGTATGTAAAGTAAATAAGGTTTTTAAAATGTTTAAGAAGCTTAATTTAAAATTAAATTAAAATGCAGAGCCCCCCGGACCGGTGGCCAGGACCCCGGCAGTGAAAGTGCCACTGAAAATCAGCTTGTGTGCCGCCTTTGGCACGTGTGCCATAGGTTGCCTACCCCTGCTATAGACTGTAATGTTGCACCTAACGCCTCTGCTATCTTTTGTTGTAATTAGTTTATTTCTTTTGTTTAGCACATAAGTGTCTCAGATACTGCAGTTACTTCATATCAAAAGTGTATCTGAATATTATGTTACTGCAGTGGATAACTTCGCAAATGCTGACATTTAACTAGTAGTCTGTAAACAAATTCAAGACATACCTATATTTGTTTTGTGGAAAAAAGGAAGAAGGGGGGGAGTAAAAAAAGAAGTCATTGGAATTAAGTAAACCAAAAAGGGCAAGCATTCTGTGTTTAGATGCCTTTTTTCTTTTCCTAAAGCTTCTTAGATTATTAATGTATTGACTGCGTTGACTCTAAGAAGTGACGTGTACAAATTTAACATTCTTACTCGGCAGATCTGCTCCTTGTGTATGTTCAGTGTCAGATCTTTTCACTTTAGTGACAAAAACATTTTTTTAACTAGTTTTTCCTCCTGTTGGCCTTGCATCTTTTGGAGAGGCAGTTGGATCATTTCATCATCAGAGATGTTAACTATACTCCAATTGCAGGGCAAACTTTTACTCACAGACACATTTGCACTACTCTATTGAAGTCAATGGTGTAGCATTGGTGTAATGGAGGGCAGGCTTTGACTGACATATTCTTTGTTACTGATGATGATGCATTAGCCACAGAGAACACAGATTTCAAATCCCAGGATAAAATTTCATAGGTGGAAATTAGACTGTCTGCTTAAAAACTAATATTTTCAAGACAAAAATGCATTAAGCTTGATTAGGGTACACATTACAGGAGTCTTGTAGTGATCCTCAAATCAAGCATAAATAAGTCCTGGAAATTCAGAGTTCAGGTTAAATTTAAAAGAAATCTAACCACCTTCACTATGCCCTGAAGTGACACTATGCAGTAAGAATACAATTATGATTTATGCATATCAGGGTTTTTGGTCCCAGATTAGATTACATGTATTTTTGAAGACACACTAGAATAGCTTTTTCATGGTGTCAGCAGGGGACTGCTGCCTTCGTAACAGGAATCATTAAAGTCTTCTCAGTTATAGAATTGTTCGTGTGGAATCTGGCCCTCCCCCTGCTGTACTTCCCCATGGACATGGCAATATTTTAACTAAAAGCATTTTTATATGGAACAGGGTTCATAGCCCTGAGGGCATTTGGTGCCCTTTTTTATAACCCATTTGCAGACTAGATTTTTAGAGTTTCCCTCAGCCCTGATCAAGACTTTTTGTGTTTAAACCCAAGACAGCTTTATTCTTTAGTTCTAAGAGGAGATTTAATTTCAGTAGATAAAGCTTTGTGCCTGAGAAGAGGTCCATATTTTAAATAAATAAGTCAGATCTGCCAATTTTTTCTTCAGCTTGTATTTCCTTAGATTTGATGGCTGTGTTACTCCTTTTGCTACCACTGCTTTTCTTCAGCCTTTCGGGATGGCTTATTAATATATGGTATCTATACCCTGGCTTTTTTTCCAGTCCTGAGAAGTCTCTCCTTTTATTAGGATGACATAATATTGCTGTTGTTAAACCTCATGCTAGAAGTCTGAAGTTTAGCTACTGCTTGTTCCCAGCTTCAAACACCAGCTATAAGTAGTTGTATTTTGGACCTTAAATATTTTTGATGGGTGTCCAGTGAAAATAATAACTCAGTCATAAGGAATATCTGGACCAGCATGGAGATTTTCTGAGGTACATACTGTTAACTATAAATCCCCATTGTATAACGTATTGGCATTTTTGCTCACTGCACTCTGCATTGCTCCAGTTTTTCCCACTGCTTATATCTTTTTCATTCTTTCTACAAACATCCAGCTGGTTCGGCAAGTTGCCTGAATTGTGAGACCTTTGCCTGAGCACTCAGATGCATTTTTTTTAGTGTGTTGGTGTTTATTGTTTTGGGGCTCCAATGTACATTTTCCTTTCTCGTTGCATCAGCAACCACTTAGTGTTTCCAGCATACTTTTTCTTTTTATGTACCCCATCTTCAAAGGAGGAAAGAGCCCTGTTCTGCAGCTTCAAGCCATGCAGCAGAACTATGTTCATTATAGACAATCATGCTCTTTGCACTGTGCCTAGAAGTCAACCCCAGTGCACAAATGTTAGACTTGCATTCAGATATCACCCTATGTGATAAGGAAACATGGGGAGCACCTCTCAAGCCTCTTGGAACATCCCAGGAAAACACCTGTAAGTCTAGCACAGAATAACCTGGCTAGAGCATTCAAAGGGTAAACCCTTGAAAGAAAGCTTGAGTCAGCCAAGACCAGTGAGCATCAGGAACTCAGTGCTAGCAGCCTCCCTAACGGCTCCAGCAAAGGCAGTGTGAATGCTTTATGAAGTTCTGTTGGTGCTCTAGGCCACCACTTCACTGACATAATTCTAGCTGCTTGAGTCAGAGCAGGCAGAAGTTCAGGGTGATAAGGACTGCTATCTGGACTCAGATACATATCCACTATGAAGGGGCACCAAGACAGCAACTTCATGAGAAATGAAACTGTTTCCTCCAGATTTTGCAGAAGCTGTTACAACCTTGCCTATTTTTTCTTGTGTGTCACTCCTCAAGCTTCCTCCTCCTCAAAAGTGAGAATACTCACAGATTATATCTACAGAGAAGTGGAAATTACGTACCTGTAATTCTGCTTCCCTGAAGATACAGTTTACGCCAGGATTTTCATTCATTCGCCCACGTCACTTCACAGGGTGGAAATTATTTTCTTTAAGGGATTTCTTTCTTGTACTTGATTGGTTTTTTTCCCTCTGAAGCATATTGTGTTACCTAATTTTGAATTAATTTATCATGGAAGCTTTGTCTTCTGCACAACCAAATGAATTGGCTGGCATCACCTGTTCGCTACAGGCAGTGGCACACACAGGCAGTGGCCAAGAGAATTGGCTCATATTGTATCCTCAAAGGGCGAAATTCTTTAAGAACTCTGGAAGTCCTGCTATTGTTTTACTAAGGAGCTAAGACCCAAAGGAAGAATCCTATCAGAATTATGTCTTCAGAGAAGCAAAATTGCAGAGAAGTATTTTTACTTCTGTGTTAATTATGCAGTGCCACTGAGTGGTTTGTCAATAGTGGGTATCAAACTCTGGTTCTGTGGATCTAAAAGCATGAGCTTCTACCACCTTAACTAAAATACCCTGATCTAATAGCTCAAAGACAATACAGACTCAGAAGCCTTTCTGAGGTCCAGCCTACGGAAGGGGACAGAGAGCCATGCTTTGTATACTTGGGCTTTACTAACGTTATCCAAGCTTTCTGCTATGTACTACTTAAAAAAAAAAAACTGGAATGGCTTTACTCTCACTTCTGATACTCAATATAATTAATAATACTATCACTTCCTTCAAATAAGTTTCTATCGTTTCTGCTAACAGTTATATTTGGCAGTATTTACTTTTAAATGTTTTGCCAGACTAATCCTTGCACTGAAAACTAAAAGTCAGCCTCTCCATTTTCTGTTGATACTTTACCAAATGATGAGCGTGCCCATAAATCATGCGTTGGTTTATGGCATGGAGTGAATTCATAACTTTCCCCAAAGAGATAATGTCTTGCAGTTCAACGACTGTTTTCTGCACAGCAGTAGCTAAAGATGCTCTTATTGCTCTTATCTCTTTTTCTTACTGTGAAATAATCCAGTGATCCCATAGTGGTCTGACCATGAACCAAACCCATTTGGAAAGAAGCCTACTTGGAGTCAGAATGAAAAAATAAAAAGGAGTCTAGCCAAGAAAGAACAGGGAATGATTATCTTCAATAGCATGTGCTCTATTATTATTGCTGCTGGAATTTTTCGTACTTGAAGAATGGAGTTTGTTTCATGTCATCAGTCTATCCATTGACAAGCATCAGATTGCCACTGACAGTACTGTTTGGATAATCTGTGATAATGTATGACACTCAGCCAAATAATTAATTTCTGTTAGCTTCTATGTGCTATTTTAGTGAAAGTGAATAACTAGTAACTCCTGCTAGAAAACGAATAATCAGTAAAATGTTTTCTCAATTAATCTCTGCTCAGACTTGAGCTAGCCTATTCATACTAAAATGCATAGATTAGTTCTTGAAAGCATTCTAGAAATGCCAACGTTTCTGTCTTAATCCTGAAAAGCAAACTGAGTCTTTAAAAGAATGTGTTCATTTCTTCTGGGAGGTTATAGTAGATGATTGTTTATTTTATGTTCACCGTTCTTTGTTTCTGACATATTTGGGCCTAATTTTTAGCCTTTGCATGCACATATATGCAAACACAAATGCATGCACTGGCATATGCACCTAAATATGGACATGTGTTAGAATGGACATCTGCAAATCCCATTAAGTGAAAGTTGTTTTGTGGGTGAAAATTCTGACACTTCCATGGATTCATGCACACACACACACAAATGTGCAGGTGTTAGATTTTTCAAAGAAGCAGGCATGTATGTGTTTGCACCTGAAAAGTGTGTCTGTATGGATCAGTATGAGCACACAGGCAGGTGTAGACTGGCAGAGGTCAAGCTTAAAATATGGTTCTGTGTTACACAGTACTGTACTTCTATTTTGGCACTCAGTGAATTGAGTTCTCCTACATTTAAATGAAATATCCTTCTAAGCTTATTGTTCCTGTTGCCACTGTTCTTTAAAGGCTGCAGCTAACAGCTTCTCTCCGTCCATATAAAATGATTGTGATCCAAACTCTTCTCAGTTTGCATAACTCCTCAGCCAGCAGAGTTTCAGTCCTCAGCCAGAATTCTCAAGTGCACAGTCAGTGGGCATCAGATATCCCAGCTCAGCCTTGCTTTGCACTAGAGATGGTCAAAATTTGTCCAAATTTCAACTACAAATCTTCTGCATTTTACAACTAGCTTTTCCTTCGGATTCAGTGATACTTATCTGGAAAGGCAGATGAGGCCAGCTCATGACTCTTCAAACACAACATGAGTGAACATCTCAATTTCCATAAGTGATTATAATTTTAAACCTGAAATTAAACATTTATTATGAAATAAATTTAATAAACTTTCACATCATCTGCTGTGAAAAAGAATGAGCTAGAAAGCAACTTAAAATACTTTCAAAGCAACAAGTGATTTGGAATTTCATTCTGGGAATGACCTTGTTAGTTTAAAATATTTCAAGTTTTATATTTGTTCACACACACAACAAACAACACTAGTAGAGAATACTAAAACCACTGGTGCAATGGTGATAATATTTCTGCCACTTGTCTCTATATCCACTGTTACAATATCTATCCAAAATTATTACAGCATTCTTGTGATCTGTTATATTCTTAACATAGATATTTTACATGAAACCTAAGAAAAGGTCAACATAGTTTTGACTAATGTTTTTTATATTCCAGTTTATTGATGGTCGACTAGCAAAGCTAAATGCAGGAAGAGGGTTCTCGGATGCTTTTGAAGAAGAGATCACTTCTGGAGGCTTCTGTAGAGGTACAGAATTATTTCAGGAGCATTTGTTTCAATATATCATTGTCTCTTCCACAGGAACAGTTGAGGATGATATCATATTGACTTGAACATAGTCAGATAAGCACTTATCTGGTTTAAATGCCTCTGATTCATTCTTAGCAGAGTTTCAGTCCATTATATATCAGTAGCAGAAAAACTGATTAGCTATTTAGCCAAACATTTCCAGTGCATTAAATGAAAATAAATGGAATTGTTTTACTTTAATAAATTAGTTTTTATAAAATCAAGATCAGAATAGATTTTATTAGATGTTTTTAAAGTATTGGCTTGCTTAATAACTGATTAGATATTTACTGGTTAAAGTATATTTTTTTTAATAATTACAAGACTTTAGTTCCCTAGTTCCTTTCCTTTTTAATAATGGTTAATTTAGTTATTTTCTAATGTCTCTTTTAAACATTCCTTCATGTACCTCATGTAGTTTTGCAATATACTTAAGCCAAATTTCTCCAAAATATGAGTAATTACTATCTCAAGCAAAATGCACTATGCTTAAATAAATAATCTTAATGTGCAGTTCTACTCTAAAAAGTGACAGTGTAAAAGTATATCTTCTTCCTAAGCATACCTACTATTTCCTGCTTGTATCCAGTCATATCCACTGACTTCAGTGACTGAAATAAATTTTACTACTTTTAACTCCTGCTAGCCTTGCCAAGCCAGCACATCTAAGAAAGCATAAGGTGGATCCAATTCCATGTTCTGCATTTCCAACAGGATTGTCTAATCATTTCCAGTTACATGGCAAGTCAGTTATACCTTTTTAGTTATAAACCAGCTATATTTCCTACAATAAATGTGAGCCCCCACAATGCCATTTTTACAGTCAATTTTCATAGCAGAACCTCAGTTTTCTGTATAAATGTGAACTGCGTGAGTTGAATCAAATCGCGTCTCTTAGGGCAGCTTTGTGACAGTCTTATGCTACAAAGCTACCCTCGAGCTAGCAGATCTGGCCAATGGAGGATTTTTCCTGCAGAGCCACCATAAGAGATTCTGGGCTATGTCCTCTGAACTCTCGACATAGAAGCCTACTTGTCTAGAGTCTGACTATAAAGTGACTTTGCTCCTTTCTTTCTCCCATCTTCCTAGACTTCTGCTAAGATCTGGCCTGCCGTCTGTTTTTCCCTGAAGAGGTTAGGAGAGAATGTCAGTAACACCAAGATTTAGTCTGTCCCCTCCTTTTAAGGCAACTTACTCATACAACTTTATGAATAGTTTTTATGCAGTGGACATGTCCATTCAGATAGGTAATGTCAGTGCTTAAAGTTTCTTTGCTCTTTGCAGTTAAGAGGTCAAAAGGGTGCAGTGAAATAACATTAGAACTTGGATAAAGTTAGGTTCTTGGCTCTACATTGATATGTTTTGTCAACCACATGTCTTATCTGGCTATGCTCATGAGGGAATGTTCACCTTCACTAGCAGTTTTGTGTTAGAATTTATTGTATCCTTAATTTTCAAGTCAGACAAGCTGTACCACGTTGTGAACAAATTGCTTAGGGCACATATTCAATATTTACATAACTGCTGTCTCATTATCATTATGAGGTGCAGGCAGAGCAACAAGTATGGAATTGAGGGTGACATTTTGTGACACTAATGGGGTAGAACTGTGGTATTTTTCATAGTTAAATCCCATCAACTTTGCCATTGGTTCAAGACTACACAACTGGGTTGATACCAGCTTTCAGAAAGGTCACTAAAAGTCAAAGTAACCTATGCATTGTTGAAGGGGCAGGTGAAGACATCATGAAGAACAGTGATAAGATTTTCATGCTATTGAGTCAAAAGAAAGGACTTTCTTTCAGCCTCTCCATTTTCGTTAATACTTTATTGCATTTTCCAACAAATACAAACATAGCTAAACTATGTAGAAATTTTAACTGCAAATTTGAAGCAATGCTTGCATTTAATCAGTTATATATCTATAAATAATTTTTTCTTTAAATATAATGATTAAAAAATACACTTTTTCAGTCTGAAGGATGAAAAAAAAATTGTGTACCATATCAAAATGGCATTCTGTATCATGCAACATTCTCATTAAAACTTTTTCACAAGTTTCCACCTTCCCTCACATGCATTCTCCTATAGAGGTAAATATAAGAATCATCAGTGTGAATATAACTTTCAGTGCACTGCTAGGATTATTGATGGTGCACCCTGTGGCCTTTTTCTTCTACTCTGTGTTAGCTCTGCTGGAGGGGCAGAGTTGTTGAGTCCTTATTGTACCTTCTAGGTGTGCCACATGAAAAACCAATTCTGTTAGGTAGTGGAGAGTTTGATCCCCACCTGCTGCAAAACTTTTTTCAATCAATTGTTTTGCAAGGTAAATGTAAAGTGGAGACAGGGAATGGGGAAGGGTATGCCATTGCAGTCAAAGACCTGGGAATAATGTTGAGAATCAGGTGTTCAACACCGTACCTCCCAGAAGCCTACCAATTGGAGGGGTATTAGGATTGCTAATCATCTTTGTTTCCGTTGGGCCATCTGCTTTTTCTTCTTTTTTCTCTCACGCACTTTCACACTATGCTTCACTGCATTCCCTTTCACAATAGGAAAAGCATTTTTTATTGATGGAAAAAATATCTCATGTTTATGCCAAAAACCTATTAAATGAATTTTATCAGTAGAACTTTCTTTAATATGGTCATATTGGAAAATAGCCTAAAACCCAGTGTCAGCCTGTGTTGCATTGCTGCTGTTCAGTTAAAACTTTATGCACAGTTATTTAAACTTGTTGGCCCCTGGTCACAGCTGGCTGCTCAGAAATAAAAACTACAAGTCTTGTAATTCCCAGCAAATTGCCTTCATATATAAATATTAGCAAGAAATTTAACTGGGAATTTTTCCTGCTTCTATAACAGCAAACTGTCTGCACCTATCACCTAATTTTTCTTGGACTGGGGCTTGGTAATAATTTTTACAGATATATTTTACTCATCCAGAGAGGGTTTCTTTCATAACCAGAATGTATTGGCAAATAAGGGAAGAAAATATCAGCAAGCATTCGTATTTTATTAGTACACTAATTTTTTTAGTTGTGGTGACAACCTTGGAGCTACTAGTGGGAAAAGATTCTACTTAATAGTGAAGAAGTCAAGAGACTTTGAACCTCTGTTGGGAATGTGAGTTTTATAATAAGAATTCAACATTTTCCTATTTAAATTTGAGGTAGTTCAGATATTGGGTCCGCATACATGGTGTTTGCCTCATGTTTTCCCTGGTTGAGTATGTATCTGTTCTTCTTCACTCATTGACTAGTAAATGGTAGAACTTTGGAAGGATTTGTGATCTGCAAGTCTCCCCACCAGTGCACTGGTCTAATAAATCTCTTATTAAATTACAAAATCTCATCCACTGTAATCTCTGGTAACAAATGGAATTCAGAGGGGCCCTGATAAACATATTTCAAGTGCGGGCATTTCTTTCTTAAGCAAGAGCCGATGGTAGTCCATTATTTCAATGGGTTTTTGATTAAGCCCGAAATGATTATGTGGTTAAGTTTGCCATGACCATGAGCACTAAATTGTTACATTAGCAAGTTCATTATATTAGTGAATGAGTAGTGGCTACATTCTACTTTATGATGAGGAAATAGTTTTTGTGTGTATACTATGTCTCCTCCAATAACACTAGTGAGCCCAGTCAATCTTAAAAGGACAACTGTTCAGTCTTTGTGAATGTAGCGTATTGGTTAAGGCACTTCTGCTGGGGATAAGGGCACAGTCAATGCTAGTAAGCTCTCTTTTCCAGCTTGGCATCCCTTTCACTCACTGCACCATTTCTGAGAATTTGGGTATTGCAGAATTGCTTGCAAGGAATTTAGTGCAATGGTATGGAACATTTAAATGAAAGCATTTCTATAAGTCCAAACAGCTAAATCCCTTCACTTGTTTCCTTCAGAAATTGCTGTAATACCTTTTACAATTATCCAGTTAGTCCTCAGACACGTTCGATGAGAGCTAGGTTGTTGGTGTTTTGGCTTTCCACCAGCCAATCCAGGTTCTAGTTATTAGATTTATTTCAAAGCTTAAACTTTTGAAATCTCCTGTTAAAAAGCCGATGTTTTGTCAAAGGATATCATTGTGTTCTTTGCAAAGTTGATAAATTATCTCTTTGAGCAACATGATTTTTGTGATCTCAAATATTTTGCTTGGAAGTATTAATTCATGGTAACTATCATTGTACTTCACAATATCAGTAAATTCAAGTGATTAAGCTACTCTTAACATTTCTCAAAGGTAAGGAAGTCAGTCTTGCATGTTCAATTGAAGTGTCTTCGGAAGGCTGTTGTTTCAGTTCTACCTCAACCACCTTATCAAATTTTAGCGTATCTTTTGTGGCCAATTTAATAATATAATAGCACCCAATGATCTTATCTATGTTGATAGTTGTCTTACTCATCCACTTGCCTTCTACACTGTGAAAGAAAGAACATGTAATTTATAGTGGGTTTCCCTACAAGGGAGATGTGATATTAAGGTCCTTGTTCCTGTTGCTAGTCCTTTTCCCTCTGATATTAAGATGGTAGTGTCTGAAGCGCAATTCATTTTCTCACTGCAAGTTTTTCTTTTTGCCCAGAGGAATAGGGGAAGGAACCCAATTCTGGGTAAAAAGGGGGAAATCACCATATCCAATACAAGATATATTCTTAGCACAATATATACACACCCCTCCTTCAGACTTTTATTTTTTTTTCTTTTGTTTTTAGTGAGTCTGAATATTTGATTGCGACTTTAATTTCTTCTTCGAGTGATTGCTCCTGTGTATTCCACAGTAGGTGTGCGTGCTCGCCACGTGCACCGGTGCCAGAAGTTTTTCCCTTAGCAGCATCCGTAGTGGGGGAGCACCGCTGCGACCCCTGGAGTGGCGCCGACATATCGCGCTATAAAGGGGGCTGCATGCTCCCCCCACCCTCAGTTCCTTCTTGCCGCCAGTGAAGGTAGTCGGAACTTGTGCTCCAGCTTTGCTGCAGCAATTCTAGCCTTAGTAGTATCCAGCTTTCCCTGAAGTCACTTGTTGAACTTTTCTCTGTTACTGCTGGGCTCGGGGCATGCCCCGTGGCCCAGGCTTCAAGTCGTGCAACTCTTGTCGCAATCCTATGCCCAGAAGCGATCAACATACTCTGTCTTCGCTATCTGGGTGAGGCTCACATTAGTGAGAAATGTAAAATTTGCCGCTCCTTCAAACCCCGAACAAAGAGGGAGCGTGAGATCCGACCCCGAGCTCTCCTAATGGAGTCGGCGTTGACCTTGGCACCGGCATGTCGAGCTGACCCCGCGCCGGGCACCTCGTCCTCGGCGCACGCGAAGTGCCCCAGGCTCGCCGTCCTGTTTCCACGCCCGGTACTGCATCGTCAGTGCACAGCGAGTCCCCGTTGACGAGCCGGCACCGCTCCCCTTCTAAGAAGCAAGGGAAGACTCAGCGGCGCCAGGAGAAAGGTCGGGGGGAGGCTAGACCCGTGTTGGGCAGCCCACAATCCCCATCAGGACCAAGACCTCCGACTTGGGTACAGCGGAGTAGTCTGGTGCCGTCCACGCGTGCCTCGCCAGAGGTGAGAATGCCTTCGACGCCGGAGGCAGCTCAGGCCGCATGCAACATCATGACACTTCCGGTACTGGGGGCGCCGCTCCAGTCGGGCCCCTGATCCCGTGGGAAGCCTTCGCTCAGTGCACATCGACCCTCTCCGGATGTCTCCGAGGTCGAGATACCGTCCCGAGTTGAAGGGCTGAGTCGCGGACCTTGCCGCGCCTCCACGCCACGAGCAGGATCGTCTGTGAGCGAGCTTTCCACCTCCACTCTAGGAGGCCGTAGGGGAGGCGCCGTTCCTCTTCGAGCCTTGACCGCAGGGACAGGTCTCGTCATTGTCGGCACCGCCGTTCCCGCTCCGGCACCCATTGTGGAAGGCGCCACGCCCCGAGCTCGTCACGGGAATCCCAGGCACCGAGGCGTCGTAGTCCTGGGCGCCAGAGGCACTACGGAGACAGCACCCCTGACTCCTACCTGTCCTCCTCCAGGGCCCAGAGACATCATGTACGGGATCGCTCCAGCCATTCGTACGGCACCGTCCGCTCATCCCGGACTTCGGCTTCAGCACTCAGCCGCCCCTCATTGAGCCGCTCGGTGCCACAGGACAGCCAGCTCTTCCGGGCCACCTTGTGTCCCAGGCCGTTCCCTGGCAGGGACAGTGGTGCCAATGGGCACCGGGACCCCGCTCCGTGGCGGGAGCATCCCAGGCCCAGCCGATGTCACCACCTCGGCACCGCGACGAGGCAGTGGGCGCCGACCCTCCGGCACCGACTCGGGCCGCGGGTCAGGACGTCGAGCTTGCGGTACAGCCGGGTACAGATGACACCACGGCACCGACCTCCTCGGCGCCAGACGACTCCGTGGCGCCACCACCTCCGGTCTCTCAGGAGGATTTCAAGGCCCACCAGGAGCTACTCAGGAGGGTGGCATCAAACCTCCAGCTCCAGGCCGAGGAGATGTAGGAGCCGTCGGACACATTGTTTAATGTCCTGACCTCCTCGACGCCGGGGCGTGTGGCCCTCCTGCTCCATTCAGAGGGTGGCCAATATTACTACTGGCCTCTGGCAAACCCCGGCATCTCTCTGTCCAATCTCCAAAAAGGCCGAACAGAAGTACTTTGTGCCCACAAAGGGGCACGAGTACTTATACTCCCACCCAACTCCGAACTCTCTAGTGGTGGAGTCGGTGAACCACCGAGAGAGGCACGGCCAACCCGCTCCTACCCCTAAGGACAAAGACGCTCACAGGCTGGATTCCTTTGGGAGAAAAGTTTATTCGTCTGCGAGCTTTCAGCTCAGAGTGGCCAACCACCAGGCACTCTTGAGCAGATATGATTTTAACCTGTGGGGGTCCCTTGCCAAGTTTGAGCCCTCCCTCCTCGAGAAGGACAGGAAGGAGTTCCGGGCCCTTGTGGATGAGGGTGCGGCGGCTAAAGCGGCACTCCAGGTGGCCTCCAATGCGGCGAAAGACTCCCATACTACCCTGCAGACGCTGGGCCTGTACATCCCGCCGGCCAAGGACAAGCCCAGGCCTCACACCTCCGCTCCACAGGCTAGGGGTAGATATGAGCCCCCGCCTAAGAAGCAGCGGGAGCAGAGGCGCCGGTCACAATGCCAATCCCGCTTGGCCCCTCGTCCGGGGCCCTCTAAGGCCAGGAGGCCAGGGAAGCGGTGTTTTTGACTACTTGCGGGGGGTCACCGGGCCTGTTGCCAGGTTAAACCCCCCCCCCCCCCAGTTAATAAAGTTCAGGTTTGCAAATCATTTACCTGCCTTCCGTTTGCAATGGTCCCGTATTACTACGGACCACTGGGTCCTCAACACTGTATCCCTGGGGTACAGGTTGCAGTTTGTTTCGCCCCCTCCCAATTGCCCTCCGGCCAGGGAATCGGCAGAGGACCTGGAACATGTGCTCCTCCTGGGTCAGGAGGTACAGTGCCTCCTCTCCCTGGGAGCTGTGGAGAGGGTACCTTGGGAATTCCAGGTCAAGGGATTCTATTCCAGGTATTTCCTCATCCCGAAGGCGAAGGGCGGGCTTCAGCCCATCCTCGACCTGCGGAAGCTCAACCAGCTCTTGGTACGCTGCAAATTCCGCATGGTATCCCTAGCCTCTATTATTCCCTCCCTAGACCCGGGGGATTGGTTTGCAGCGCTGGACCTTCAGGATGCCTACTTCCACATCCACATTTTCAGGATGCCTACTTCCACATCACAGGCGCTTCCTCCGTTTCCTGGTGGATCAGGACCACTACCAGTTTACGGTCCTCCCCTTTGGCCTCTCGACGGCCCCCAAGGTTTTCACCAAATGTATGGCGGTGGTAGCGGCCCACCTCAGGAGGAGAGGGCTGCAGGTCTTTCCCTACCTGGACAATTGGCTGCTCAGGGCAAGTCCCGGTCCCAGGTGCAGCAGCAAGTATCCCTCTTGCTACGCACCTGCTCCGCTCTGGGCCTAGTGGTAAACGAGGAGAAAACCACGTTAGTTCCAGTCCAGCGCATAGAATTCATAGGAGTGCTGCTGGACTCCCAGGCGGCCACGGCCTCCTTTCCAAGGGACAGGTTCGAGGCGCTCAGAGGCCTCGTCGCCTCGGTCACGGCCTTCCCGGTAACCACGGCTTGGATATGCCTTCAAATCCTCGGCCACATGGCAGCATGCACCACAGTGGTGCGACACGCCAGGCTCCGGATGAGGCCCCTCCAACTCTGGTTGGCCTCTCGCTATTCCCAGGCCAGGGACGGCCTGGACAAGATTGTCACGGTGCCGCCAACGGTGGTTGCAGGCCTCCAATGGTGGTCCCTTCCGAGCAACATGCTCCGGGGAATCCCCTTCCGAGACCCGTCTCCCTCACTAGATCTAGTGTCGGATGCCTCGGACCTGGGCTGGGGAGCCCACGTGGGGGACATCAGGACCCAGGGTATGTGGTCACCCAAGGAACTGACCCTGCACATAATTGTCAGGGAACTCAGGACTGTGCACCTGGCGTGCCTGGCCTTTCGCCAGCACTTACAAGGGAAGGTGGTCAGAGTCCTCACGGACAACACCACCGCAAAGTATTACATCAACAGGCAAGGGGGCACGCGCTCCAGGGCCTTATGCCAGGAAGCCCAACTCCTGTGGGAGTTCTGTATAGCCCACAACATCCTCCTCCGAGTGTTCCACCTACCCAGCGAGAGCAACACGCTCGCAGATCGCCTGAGCAGGGTGTTCTCACATCAGCACGAGTGGTCCCTGCACAGAGAGGTGGCAGAATGGATTTTTCTTTAGTGGGGCACTCCCCAGGTGGACCTATTCGCCACCGCCCAGAACTGCCTCTGTCCCAGGTTCTGTTCCAGGGTGATAGAAGGCAATGGGGCCATGACGGACGCGTTCCTGCTTGATTGGTCGGGGCCCCTGATGTACGCCTTCCCGCCCTTCCCCCTCATAGGCAGGGTCCTACAGAAGGTGAAGTCAGATGGGGCAAGAGTTATCCTGATAGCCCCGGATTGGGCCTGTCAACATTGGTACAGAACCCTACTGCAATTCTTGGCGCCCCCCACCCGCCCCCCGCAGGCTGCCGCTCCGCCCAGACCTCCTCTCCCAGGAGGGAGGTCGTCTCCTCCATCCCAACCTGGCCCCGCTCCACCTGACAGCGTGGCTGCTCCGTGGCTAGATGCGGAGGAGGGGAGGTGTACCGAGGCCGTTAGACGGGTCCTGCTCGAAAGCAAGAAGCCGTCCACACGGAGGATCTACCTGGCTAAGGCTATGTCTTCACTACGGGGGGGTCGATTTAAGATACGCAAATTCAGCTACACCAATAGTGTAGCTGAATTTGACGTATCCGAGCCGTATCTTACCCCGCTGTGAGGACGGTGGCAAATTGACCTCCGCGGCTCCCCCGTCGACAGCGCTTACTCCTACCTGTGCTGGTGGAGTACAAGCGTCAATTCGGGGATCGATTGTCACATCCCAACGAGACGCGATAATTCGATCCCCGAGAGATCGATTTCTACCTGCCGATTCAGGTGGGTAGTGAAGACGTAGCCTAAGTGGTATCGGTTCTCCTCATGGGCGAGGGAGAGAGGTTCCTGCCCCGCGTCTGTTCTGCTCCAGCTGGTCCTGGACTACCTCCTGTCCCTTAGGACCCAAGGGCTAGCCCCCTCCTCTATCAGGGTGCACCTGGCGTCCATTTCGGTCTTCCACCCTCCAGTGGCGGGACAGTCAGTGTTCTCCCACCACATGACTTCCAGGTTTTTAAAGGGTTTGGACAGAGCGTTCCCTTATACTAAACCCCCGGTTCCCCCTTGGGACCTGAACCTGGTTCTGTCACGCCTCACAGGACCTCCCTTTGAGCCCTTGGCCACTTGTTCCTGGTCCCGCTTGTCTGAGAAAGTGGCGTTTTTGGTGGCTATCACCTCAGCCCGCAGGATTTCGGAGCTTAGGGCGCTCACCTCGGAACCCCCGTACATTGTCTTCCATAAGGGGAAGGTACAGCTTTGCCTGCACCCGGACTTCCTGGTTTCATATGGACCAGGACATTTTCCTGCCAGTCTTGTGTCCTAAGCCCCATTCCTCCAGTGTAGGCGGCGTTCCTCATATGCTATATGTGCGTAGGGCGCTGGCCTTTTACTTAGATCGAACAAGGCCATTTCGGGCATCCTCTCAGCTTTTTTCATTGCTACGGCCGAGCACATGAGAGGGCAACCGGTTTCCACCCAGCGGATTTCCCACTGGATCACCTCGTGCATACGCACAAGTGTTATGTCCTGGCTGGGCTTCCCCCGCTTCCTATTGTTAAGGCGCATTCGACGAGAGCTTTGAAACAGGAATAGGCTCATGTCCCTATTCAGGACATCTGCAGGGCTGCTACGTGGTCCTCTGTCCATACTTTTGCATCGCACTATGCGATCGTCTCCCAAGCAAGGGACGACGCCGGGTTTGGTAGGGCGGTGCTCTGCCCGGGTAACCCTTAACCTTTATCATTTAGAACTCCTACCCACCTGCGTTAGGTATAGCTTGGAGTCACCTACTGTGGAATACACAGGAGCAATCACTCGAAGAAGGAAGGACAGTTACCTGTTCCATAACTGGCGTTCTTCGAGATGTGTTGCTCCTGTCTATTCCACATCCCACCCTCCTTCCCCTCTGTCGGAGTTGTCTGGCAAGAAGGAACTGAGGGTGGGGGGAGCACGCAGCCCCCTTTATAGCGCGATATGTTGGCGCCACTCCAGGGGTCGCAGCGGTGCTCCCCCACTACGGATGCTGCTAAGGGAAAAACTTCCGGCACCGGTGCACGTGGCAAGCACGCACCCCTACTGTGGAATAGACAGGAGCAACACATCTCGAAGAATGCCAGTTACGGAACAGGTAACTGTCCTTTCTCTTCATACTTGAATCAGAGTTAGCAGTTTTCTTCAGAGAAAACAATTGGGTATGGTGAAAAAGAAGCACTGTTGGAAAGAAAATGAGGGGTTCATAATAGGGAAACCCCAGTTTTGCTTTTTGTGTACATGGATTTCCCTTCTTCACAGTATTGGAAGATTCAAACTCAAGTTTAACAATCTATGGGATTTTTTTTTTTTAATACAAAATGTATTGTGGAGAGGGCAGGAACACCCAAAAATGTGTTGAATGTGTTTCTGACCATTTTATTTTATTTTACCTTCACATCTCAGGAAATTCAAGATCTTATCAGCAGTGGGTGCATACAGTAAAGGTATAACAATTTTATTTTTATTTGACTAGTTTGTTTATTTTTGGAAAAGTCAGCATACTGAACATCGAGCTTTAAAAGGATATTTGACTTTATATGGTCAATTAGCCGCATTCTCTAAATTTGTGTAGTGTTCCTTGTATTAATGTAACAGAGAAAGCATATTACACTAGTAAGGAAGTTATTTTTACCTAAATATTTTTTTTATAAACTAGTGTCTTTGTCATGACAATATTTTTATATTAGTTTAAAAATGAGAAAATGTCTCATGCACAAAATAAATGCCAAATTTTGAAAAGCACAGAATGTTTTTCTGTTCATCTAGCCAAGGATTTTTCTGTACACTGTATTGTGTTACATTCCATAACTGTGAGTTAGGTGTGGTACTAGGATTTGATAGGAATTTTATCACTTCTAGTAAACAGCAGTTTGGTTAATAATGTTTTTACATAGTCTGACTAACAGAGGACCTTTGTTGCACAACATTGTTACTAGGGAGGATTAGTAAAATATAGTACTTTAGACAAAACTCTTGTGATTAAATAAGACATGATTACCTCAATGTGATAGAAATAGTTTTTTTAAAATGATACAATATATACATGAATAAGCCAAGGAAAGCTTCCAATATTACATGTAATGTGGTAACAGTTCATGCATGGGTATGAGAATACGTCATTATGTTAGAATGCATTGATAAATATGTGTCAGCCATGATAATGACATACTGTAACCCTTGTGTAGATGTAGACAGCAGGTTGTAGATAGAATGCAGCTGTGGAAATTTTTCCTAATTTAAAAAGAGGGCTACTAGTTTCCTACTTTATTTTATGTCAGCCTGTCATTTATTTTTCTTGCTATTGTCTTAACTTTTAATCTTTGTTATAAGGGTTATTAAAATATGCTTTTGTATGTTTCAGAAAGGAGGTGCACTAATCAACACAGCTATGACCAAAGCCAGCCCTGCTGTGAAGACAGCATACAAATTTGTAAGATCAACACAATCTGTGCATAAAAAATTACAGAAACCACCTACAATCTCCAGTTATTGTCAAAAACTGAAAAAGCTGTATAGTTCCAATATGTATTACAGAAAAACATTACAGCCTAAGAAATTGTTTTCATCTTTTATTCCTATCTTGTGAGGGAACAATAACCACTCTATGTTACTGTTTTAAGTGGTTCAGTATGCTATTTTTGGCTTCATTCAAAATATACAGTAGATGCTTATTTGAATACCTATTACATATTTGAAATACAGCTGAAAACCTCTACTTAACTGATGATCTTAAAATATGGACTCTGAAAATACTAAATCTCATTACTACTTAGTAGTATACTAAGGCCCCTTTACTCCTCCCTGGCAGTGTAAATTAAAAGTCAGTATAAATGTTGTGTACAGTTCTAGGTGGTGTAAAGGAGTCTTTGTGTAAATAACAATATGTCCCTAAGGACTCCACTTTGACACTGAGTGGTACCCTATCCAGAGTGGGTTGGGAAGCATTTATATTGTGTGCAAGGAACAATTGCAGTCCAAAACTTCCACCATAAGCAAACTATTACTTATCTGGGTATGAGCATCTTTTAAACTTATTGTTATGGTGTTAATAAAATAGCACTAATTCAAAAAGTTATGGACTTGCACTCTTGGCCCTTGATTTACAGCTCATCTAGATGAAGCTGGGGTGTAAATCTGCACCGCTCTAGCATGTCACATGCTAACTGTCTACATGAACCTGCATGTAAAAGTTACCTGATGCATTTTGATCTACCCCGCTTTGAAACAGGAATAGGATCAAAGTGTTCTAGGGAACTTTTAGTGCATGGTAGCAGGGTCCACACTGGCAGTGCGCAGCAGGCTAGTGCAGTGAAGATTTACACCCCAGCTTGCCACACGCTGTTTAACTAGTTTTATGTCTTCAGTTTGACAAGCAGTCCAGTTTTTAAATGATCTTTAAATATCCCTAGATCATAAAGAATGTGAATTACATTATAATATCCAGGGTATAGAAACAATGTGGTAGTTTGTAAGAAATGACACAATAAGTATTTTAAGATTGGGTTCAAAGCACACAGGGGAAGAATCTTCTCTGCCTTTCTTTTGGCTTTTCCAAGGGCTCTTTAGATTGATGCATAGTAAGTAGTTCTGAATAAATCAGTGCTACAGTGTGATGCTAGTAGATTTTAAATAAAACTTAAAAAGAGAATTTTTAATTATACATCAATTCAAACTCTTACAAAAGTCATGAGGAAAGAAACAGGTAAATAAATTAAAGGTACTGTATAACCACCCACTCATTTATAATTTAAAAATGGTTCATTAACAGGCTAGCAGGAAATTATTCTCCTCCTCTATTTTTCATGAGCTTAGATGAGGTTTCATGATTTCCTCCCAGCTACCCATTTTGCCCATTATGTCCCTGATCCTACAACTTTCTGTATCAGCAGACTCCTTGTGTGCAAGAAGCCTTATTAATTTCAGTGGGAATCTGTGCATGGTCAGGCATAGATCAAGGTGCAGGAGCAGGCCTATATGTCCTCTCTTGCCCTTTCCCCTTCCATACATGCATGCATCTACTACATGGCACCCTGTTGCCTTGTTATTGAGCTACTGAGCTTATGATTTAAGGGTCACATTTTCAAAAGTTCCCTAATCTGGCCATCAAAACTATCCCAAGTTGTTGTACAGACGCTCCCCAGGTTACGCAAGACATGACTTACGCAAATTCGCACTTACAGAAAAGGTTCCGTAAGCCAGAAATAGGATTTTCAAGTGCGGAAATTTTTGCGTAACGTATGGGTATACGTTTCCAATTTACACAAAATTCGAGTTACACAAGGCTTTCCGGGATGGAACAATTGCGTAGGTCAGTGGGCATCTGTATATGGAAACACTTATAACTCTCCCCACAAACTACATCTCCCTGGGTGCCAAATCAATAATTAAGATGTGTGTGTCACTGATTTTCATGGGTAGAGTCTGAAGTTTTTCATATATCGCCCTTAAATGTGAAAAGTCATAGGCATAATTTTCAAGGCTACTTTAGAAAATTGGTTCTAAAAGTTAACTTGAATCTAACGCGGTTCATGTAAGGAAAACTTTCCTATTTCTCTTAAGACCAGGTTAGCATTTTTTCTATCAAAAATAAAATGTAGAAAATTTAGAATATAATTACTTGTCATCTAGAATGGTAATTCATCTCTAAATAGAAGGATGCCCTTGGGTCCATTTTCTGTGCAAATTATTGTCATGAACAATCATGGGACTTGGCTGCCTATTTTAATGCACACAGTTTCCCCCTAACTATCAGCACTACGCTGTTCAGCAACGCTGGAGAAATTCTCCATCTGCATATAAAACCACTTCATTTCTTTTAAGATTGATGTTGCCTTGCAAGTTACCAGACTGGAACACTATAGCAGTGAGCTTGAAAATCTTAACAGTTTTCCAACATGAGTTGCTATTAAAATACTACTTCAAATTTAAAGGACCATCTCAAATAAAGGGATGGACACTAGAGACCAGTAGGATGGTTCATTTTTAGCAATAGGTGAGGATACATTTGCAAAATTAGTGTGTTTTCACAACATAGGCATGTATGCACAATTCTTATTAACTGACTGTTATTAGCATAGTATAGCTAACTGATACAGCCCAGGTGAAATTAGTGATAGAGATTATTATCCTTATATCACATAAAATTTAAAAAAATATTTCTCATTAAGTAGGCCTTATGAAGCATATTCTTTGAACAAAGCCTATCTCTTGCACCACCAGTTAAGTCCTTTTGTTTTAATTTTCTAGGCAAAAAGTCATGCAAAGCAGGGAATGAAAGAAGTGAGGAGTAAGTTAAAACACAAGGTATGTAATACAATTTTACTTTCTTACCTTGCTTCTTGTATCAGTTTGAAGCTTATACTTTACAAATCACATGAGATTTGTGTTTTTAATGACTTTTGAAATATGCTTAGCCCTTTGTTCAACAATACATTTTTCATAACGAGCCCTCTGGCAACTATCTGTCATTCTATGCATCCACTGAATAATCTCTTTATTGTTTGCATATTTTATCATAGAACAACAGAGATCTTCAAAGATACGTTAACAGGATGTATGTTTTCATAAAGTTGATTGCTTTGATATCACAATTGAAGCCTTTGCTTCAAGCTGAGAATTTAAGACAGGATAGTCTTGCAGTACAATGTAATTCAGAAGGTGTAGTTGTCTGTTTTGGATTCATAAGATCCGAGCACAATGTTAATGTTTTAAAATAGAGAAACATTTCAACTTTGAAAAGTAACATAGAAATATCAGAATGAAGCTTGATTTAGGCATTTAAGGACAGTTTTCCTAATGAGTTTTATTTCTTCACTTATGATTATCCTTGTGAGAAGGGGGAACTAACTTCAATGTTATTTTATACTTTTCTCAAATATAAAGTTTAAAAAAAATTTCATAAACATTAATGGATTTAAATTGTTTTATATACATTCTAAAAGCTTAATTTGAAAACTTCACTCTGTGGCATTTGATAACTATTAACTTTTTGCAATGCTGTATTTCATTTTGTTAATAGATATGATCTTATGACAAATATTTAGTAACAAATGATCTGTATTAACAAAATTATTTTTAGTACTCTATGTATACATAGGATATGTAGATAAATATTGTAAACATGAGATTTTAAATCTATTCTGTTGTGTAGGAGAGTGATGAAGAATATGGAACTTGTAGCTCTGGTGTACTACAGTGTGCGCCAGTGTACACCTTACACAATCAGAAAAGAGGAAACTCAGAAAAACGAAGACTTGCCCAGGTAAGTCACCTGAAACCTTTGCTATCACTTTCTTAAAATATGGGGGGAAACTGTTTTCCTGTTACAGTAATGTGTTAAAATATTATGGTAAATACCTTTATTACTATCTGTATTCAGGAAATATGATAAGTAGTATTCACAATAATACTGCTTGCATAATATGCTGTTTTGAGAGTTGAGAGAATGGCTTATCATATATCATCCTCCTGGAGGGGAAAAAATAGGAAATTCAGCAGGGAGATGAGGTTGCCAGGTGTACGTCTCCAGGAAAAGAAATCACAATTGATCCTTAGATATAGGACTATATTTTCAAACAAATATTTAAAATTATTTAATAAATACTGTTTAAAAGTACAAAGAGTACAAAACAGATAAATGCTAGGAATATTGAAGGTGTGATCTATTGAAAAGTTTACTTAGTAGTATGTATCTTTTATGGACTCCCATTAGATAAATAATTTCATAGGCATAAAACATACATATCAGATCAAGCATGAATATTAGTTTTTGAATAAAGGAATTCTGGTATATTCACGTATGCCCAAGCCAATTTTCACTGATAAACTGTCTTTTTACAACCCTAAAATACAGTGGTATGTGTTAATACTTTACCTAAAGCCAGTTGATTTTGAGAGAGGGCATGCCTTTAATTCAGACCTTGCTCAAGCTGATTATCATATAGTGAATTTACTACTAAGTCAATTAGCTAACACTGTGTCAGATGTCTTGTTTTTCTGTTCTCAGTTCCTTTAATGGGTCTGGTCCTCTATAACAGGTGTAATATCTCGGTTTTAGCCCAGTACTAATTCCCGAATGCCCAAATTCTATTTGAATTATTGCTTTATTCTATACAGAGTAATAAACAGTCTCGGGGTTTTGTGATCTCTTTTGAATAAGAATATATATTTTTAATAATATATACAAACTCCTGCTTTCGATACCACAAATGTTTCTTCCTTAGATAAGAAGTGTGTACTGTAGGTCTTCGAATTGACAGTTGAATTTACCGGACTATTGACACTATTTTACTTTATATATAATAATAATGTTATGATAAAATTCTAATTTTGTAAGCCCATGCATTCAGGTGTTTTGACTGATAAAATAGAAAGTGTTTGTGGAAACTAATATACAATTAGGGTAGATTAATGACATGGTCAGTAGAATGTTAGAAAATGTATGGTAATACTGAGGCCATTGGTTCCAGTGGTATAAATAATGTAGGCAGATCTATTTTAATTATGCAGGTGGATTCTCTTCTGTAACATGTTTTTCGGGTTTCTTTTTAAATACAGTAATACTAAAGTCGGCAAGTGTGTGCTGTCATTGTATTTTCACATAGACTAACACAGTGCGTCCTTTCTTTCAAGAACCTTGTATAGTTTAAATTTCCTGCCTTGACTGTTGAGACAGAAGATATGCAGATACATTTAGAATTTTAAAAATGTAGTATTTATAACAGAGATTGATATTTATTTTTAATTGGTAACTGTCATTCTAATATACAGAAACTTTTTCTTTAACCACATCTGTGTCGCATAACACTGCTTTTTTCAGTACACTGTAGAAACACATACCCAAATCTGTTTATATGTTCACTTAAACTTTTATGCAAATGTACAACACAAATATAGCTAAAATATGTGTCTGCACATTCAGATGCTTTTAAATGCTGCACATATAGAAAAACTGTTAGCTTATTAATTTACTTCATGGTCAGGTCTGTCTGCTGTTCCACTTTAACTGTTTAATTTTAGTACTGGAGTCAACATCAATAAATTGTACCAAAGTAAATTTTATTATTAGATACTAATGTTTCTTCTGAAGGACTGTGTTATTGTAGAATACTTAAACATTTATATGATTTTTCATTCATACAATCGTATAATACTGAGATTTAGTACATCTTTTCTGACAACTAGCCAACTTTTTATTTGTGAAACAGCATACACTTCTTTCAGAATGATACAGTGTATCAGGTCAGAACAGCTGAGATTTTTTTTGTCCTATATAGAGCAAGGAAAATCTTAATGCTCTTTAAAAAGCGGGGGGTTGTTTACAAGACAAGCTCTGTTACTAATGGGTCCATATCTTTGCCGAGCTGAGAGAGCAGCATGACCCATGTCCCCACCCCATCCTCTACCCTGAATGTCACATGCACTCAGTAGGCAGGAAACAACAAGCTGTAATCACTGACCAAGAAGTTTGGTCTTCTACAGTTCCAAAAAATGCAAACTGGGCTTTGTGGTTCCAAAACATCATTATCTATATGGAGTCTCAGGCTGTCCTACATGTTATAATTGGTGCTGTTTTTAAACATGGAGGCTCTTAGCATCAGCTAACAATAATGCAAGATCCATTGAACTAACTGCTGGCTTTGAGAGCTTGCATCTATATAAATTATATTACTTATTATTATTAATATTATTATTAAAAGCAAATGAATTGCATTCATTGCTACACTTCATAATTGTAGAGCTTTGTCTGGAGCTTTCCTTCCTGCTGATTAATCTTTTTGTCCAGGTTTCTAAAATGGCGCTGCTCACTGTCATCTCACTGTAGTCACTGAAAAATAAGATAGTGCTAATGGTCACACAGTAGCTTATGCATTTAAATATACATTTTAAATAATGGATAAAGGTTGGTTCATTGAAAAATCAACTATGAGAATACTTCTAAAATCCCAGACAGTGTAGATTTTTAAGTCTTCTTACCTCAAGACAATGAGGGCTTCACCCACACCCCCACTCCTCCATCCCCATTATCAACCATCTCACAGTAAGTCATTTTAAAGTACTGCAACATAAAGAATTTAATGTTACACTTTCTGTTTCATGTCAGGCCTATTGATGGGAGTTTTTATTTCCCCATTGCTGCTTTCCAGTAAACCATAAATGTCAAATTAGTCATTTGAAATTAATTCAAAAATATTGTTTATAATTTAAAAAAAATACTTTATAAAATAGTGTATGATGCTGAAGTTCTCTTGATTCTAGAGATCAGTTTAATGACTGTTTCATTACCAGGAGATTTTGTACAATAGAATGTGAATCTGCTTTTTACCCCAACAAATAGTAGTTTGTATGCTGGTCTACTAATTAGTACGGTTATTTCCTGTTTTGTTGATGAGGCTTAAATAAATGTCAAGGGTACAGCCATGAAGATCTTCCAATTAGGCTTTGCGTTTGTAAAACCCAACCCCTTTGCTTTTGTGTGAAGATGACAGTTCCAACTGCAGCCTCAGCCTAACAGGGCTCAAGGGAAAGGATTCTTCTCTGGTTTTATTGAAAACAAGGCCAGTTTGGCCCAGTGAGAATACCGGCACTGGTCACAATGCAGAGCCATTTTTAACAATGAATATTTACTAATCTTTATCATTGCCCTTGTGGTTGTTTTAAAAAAAATAGACTTTAAAAAAAAATCAGAATGAATTATGATATGTAAAAGAGCTGCTGAAGCTTAATCAGAGGATAAATAATTAAATCTGTTATCACAAACTATAGTGTTTATATTGGTTTCCTTTAATTAGCATTTGGGAAATCTTTCCCAAGGAAAGCAAAACAAAAAACAAAACAAAAAAAACCACAATTCAACTTAGCCTAAGATAGTGTTAGAAAAATTGTTCTCTCTCTCTCATATATGTTTGAGCCCACTCTTGCTTAGGTTAGCTATTCTGGGCTTTTTGTGTGTGCGGGAGCTTAGCTGTATTGCAAGTCAACATTAACAGATGGATTGCCCTAAGCAAGGGAAAACCACAACAACAAAATCTAGTGAAAGTAGAGGATTGAAGCTTTTTATTGTTAAGCCTTATTAAAACCTTGGCATGTACACTACTGTTAACTGTTTCATGCCTTGAACTAATAGCATTTCTCTGATATTTTCTGTATTCTAAGTAGACAAGGTACATGAGATAGTATGAGAAATTTCGAGTTAAATGTTTTGAACGACAAACTAAAGCAAAACATGAGATTGTTTCAGCCCATGTTTACATTATTTTGCCACATATTATTAGCAAATTACACTCTGTTTTTACTATTTACCAACATTTTTTTGGTAATACATGAATTAAACTACTGAGAACTCAGTTTTTCATAATTCATTTTAATTCCTTTTCTTTACATGCATTGATGCAGTGCAGATTTCGGGGTGGGGGCGGGGGAGTGTACACAGACACAACCATGTTTCTACCATACTGCTTAAAATACTACACACACAAAAAAAAGAGTTTCAGTAAGAAAAAAGGAGGAATACCAGGAAGATCTGTTTGTTTTCATGAATATGATCTATGTAATTTTACCATATGTAACCATTATCCCAAGTGATTGGTGGCTTATTTAAAAGGGAACATTGCTGGGTTTAAATAGTCCTTATATATTCAGTGGCTTATAAAACATGCTAGCAGATTTGCAGAGTACTATGTAACAACTATGAGCTCATTTTATAATTAATAAGCTACCAATGCACCCTTGTCTCAAAGGAAATAGACGTAAGACTTATAGGCATGCAGTAACTTGTAGCCATAATAAAAAATAGGGCATTTGGATTGTAAGTGTGGATTTACTGGGAATCCCAATGTGTCCCTGCTACTTTACTTACACATATATCAAAGCAACTAGGTGAACTACTTGTCATGACTATGCAGTATTTTAAATATAGTGTTTTAAAAATCTCGTTTATAATTGAAACCTCTTTATGTAACAAGTGTAACTAAAACCAGTTCAGATTAAATCTTTTATCTTGCTTTCCCCAAACATAAGTGAATTGACCAAATAAAAGTATTCTTTCTCTTTTCTTTTTAAAGCAGAACATAGATGTGACTTTCAGATACTTAGTATAAATATAGCATAATGAATAGAACACACACAGTTCAAGTGATAGAATGTGTACTTTGGCTCCTCCTCAACAGCTATTGCAAGTCTCAGAGGAGGAGGCAGCATTCAGCATCTTCAGGAGAATACCGAATGCCCCATACATCAATACCACCTCCAATGGCTAGCAAAGAAATGACACAAATATTAGGTGCAAAGAGCCTCCAGTACCTGACTACCCTCCCAACCTGGCAAAAGGTGATTATGGCAGGTCATGGTGGGAATAGAAAGGAAATGGGAGAAGAGGAGATTGGAGCAAAATTGGGCCATTGGAGTGCTGCTGAATATAAATACTGCAAAAGAGGGAGACATAAGTCCCATTATCAAACACGAATCGAACATCTTCATAATTTAAAAAATATAAAAGTTGTGGTTCCATGCTTTCTATTGTATTTGGATTCAGCTGGAATGTTTGGAATCACATTTGGGAAACACAGAATAATAGCTTCTGTCCACATGCCTCATATCTACTGAAAATCCTACATGGATCTTGGGTAGCTTTAATCCTCATTGAATAATTAAAGTAATGTAGATAAAATATTACAATTGACAGATGTCATATGCAGTAACAATTAGCAGTTTTGAATTTGTAATTTAATAGTGTGCTTCATCTTTAGGGAAACTTTTCCTATAAAATATGTTCTGCGATAAACTTCGGTCAATTGGTAAATTATATATTTTGAACAAAAGAGGGCATAATTTGAAAATATTGCAAGCAATTTTAGTTTTCTTTTAATTTACGGGGACAGTTTTTTGTCTTTGTATGTCAAGTAAGATCTCTTTATTCTGCAAATTGTTCAGCTTTTCTTTTAATTAAAAATGAAAAACCTAGACAGCAAAAAATTCAAATTATAAATTACGAGAGTGCCCTCTGGTGGTCCTGATATCTTCCCATATACTACAAGCTTATATGTACCCAGTGTCATATGGTGAATGCTTGCTCTTTATATCAAAAGATCTTTTAGAAACAAAACAGTAACCATTATCTCAATAGAATTCTTATCTAAAAGAGTATGCAGACTTATAGATGTTTGTCATATCCATGTCCTTCAAACAGAACAATCTTTATTTTTTGTAGATGTACTTTCTGAACAGTAACAATCTGTTTCCTTAATTTACTTAAAATATTTTGTGGCATAACCATACTCTTGAGATTAATTATGAAAAAATATTGAAGGGGGACTACCTTGTTTCAGTGATTTATTTAGCAAATTGATGTATTTAAAACAAAAAGGAGACAATGCAGATATTATAAAGCTTTTTATTTTTATCTCTGATTGTTTCTCTTCTGTTCTTAGCCCATTCTTTTTTTTTTTTTCCTGTTAAGATCTTAACAAAACAGAAAGAAATCTTATGGTACTAGCTGCATTACTGGTGCAAGTTTCTCCTTTACTCATTATTGACTTATACTCTCATGTTTCATTTTATTCTATAGAAGACATCTGCCCTTCTTTGGTTTGGCCTCCCCAGTGAAAAACCATACTTGAGAACCATCTCTGTCATCAAGTTTCCAAACAAAAAAAGGGAGGGCCTGGAAGCTGGTCCAGAAGCTCTTGCTGGCCTTTGTGGCATTTAGATGAGTAGTTGGCCTTTTCAGGACCAAGGCACCAACACATACTGCCTCAGCTTTATCCAAATGAGAAATCTAGAAAGTGAAAGCTTGGCAGGTGGATTCTTTTGACATATGCAATCTATTTTAGTTCTGGAACTAATGAATGAAAAGGCAGTTCAGCTGCGAGTCTGTCACAAAAACAACCTTAGTGTTGCACAAACAAAGGATTCTTTTAAGGTTCTGAAAGAGAAACACTATTGTGCTGAGTATGCTGTGGAGAATCAGAAGAAGCTCTTCAATATTTGATAATTAAGTGAAGTAACTAGGAGTAGACTACTAATCAAGATAAATTACATTGATATTTATATCTTACTTTTATTTGCCATGCATCCCTCTTCTCGCATCCTACCTAAGAACAGCAGTTACAGATAGTGTTATGGCTCCACCTAGCAGAAGGAAGGAGACAAAAGTTCTGTCAATTCAAGACACCAATCCATCTGCTTCCTTTCCAACTTAATTTTGCCTCCTGACCTAGAAGCATGGAGAGAGCAGCCTTATGTCTCCAGCTTCAGCTCCCCTTCTGTCTGGTCTCTAACCTCCTGTACGTTAGAGGGAAGCAATGAAAAAAGAAGTGATTCAGGTATAGGACAATGAGTTTGGCTGATGGAAAAAGCAGGGAGAAGAAGAGCAACAGGAAAAATCCTTTCCTGTCGAGATCTTACAGCTAGTAGAGTTGGCAGCTGGAAGGGATAAATGTAAATGGAACTAGCAGGAAGATTTCCTCCTCATGATTAAATCTTCTGATCATGGATTCTGAACTGAGATGATGATGGAATCACACCTAAGGCTCAACTCCATTTCCCCGCAACATAGATTAGCTTCTTAGATTGCACAGTCAGTCTGAGAGTTCCTCACCCGGATAGGCTCTAACAGAGCCTGTAGGTCTGCGTGACAGGGTTGCAGCTGATGCAATATTGCCAACTCTTCTGGTTTTATTTTGAGTCTTATTTGGGTCTGTTCCTAAAGCCTCAGCTCATGGAATCTCAGTTTTCATTTTTAAAAAAGTTTCTAGTCCTCATGGTTGTGTGAAAACGTGAAGCCTCAGCAGGCTTCAAAAATCAGAAGGGAAATAAAAAGAATCCAACATCTATTATTTTGGTAAAAAACCAACCCTCATGATTTTTAAGCCAATTGTAAACATTGGGCCCCAAAAATCATGACTTTTGTATGTTTGGGGTTGGTAATATTATCAATGCCAAAACTACCAGCATATCAGCCCTCTTTGTTTTCAGAGCCTCCATGCTTCCCAATTTGGGCTTATGTATACTGGATGAAATCTATGCCCACCATCAGGGTGTTGCCCAGCTTCTCATGGCAATGACCCTTCTCATGACCCTTCTGGAAGAGTTATTCCCACTCTGGGATTGATGCCCTTCTCCCCATGGAGGGAGCTTGGTGCTGATAGGCTATCTTCCTCCTCCCACATTCTAGCCAGCAGAGGTGACAGGGTCTCTTTGGCTCTGGGGCTCTGAATGTATAATGCTTTTCTGGGAATCATTACAACATCCCTGTAATCTCTTTTACTCCAAATTACTCTTAACCTTAGCTCTATTTTCACATAGCTTTTGGTCTGGTAATTTCCCCTTTTTTAAAACAGCAATAATTTTGTATATGAACTATTAACAGAAATCCCAAAGAGAATGTTACCATGTAATATTTCTAATGATTTGAAGATATGGTGTATCAACCTGAAATCAATTTTTCTTTATTTTAACATTTTAGGATCAGATTAACTGATATGTTCTGGCTGCTTCACCCTACTTAGTAGCAGTGCAAAGCAACCTGAGTGTTCTGGCCATTTAAGCTGGGTTTACAGCTGTTTTGTATCATCAGAGCAGCACAAAACAGCTAGATTGTACATCCCGGGTTCCCCAACCTCCTGACCTCTGCATCTCCAAATTTCGTCTTCTTCCCCGTGTTTCCCTACACACATACCAGTTTCACTCTCCTGTCACCCGCATTCCCTGGCACACACACATCCTTCTCTCTATTTAATTCCTTGCTCTACTTGGGTGAGTAGTTTACCTTTAAGGGAAGGACATCATCACAGAGAACTAGTTTAACATGAGCCTCTATTAACTATAACAGTAATCATCCCTGGAAATGGAACCTGTGTCCTCATGTTTTTCAGGAGGTTTGTTAATATCTGGGCTACAGCTCCCAGTCTAGTATTGTTTTAATTCTGACTGATTTCAAGAAAGGTCTGTAAGACCTTTACATCTGCTTTAAATTGATTCTCTCCAGGTCCATCCTTCAGCCTTCTGAACTATTCATAGCCCCATTAAAAGTAGAGAAATTGATTCTCATCATTATCCCCCAAAGCATCTTTATTCCCTTCCCTCACAGATTCCTAAATACCAGCAAGTAGTTTTCAAATTTCCCGTGGTTCATGGAACCACATTCAAACTTTGAGAGACCTATCCCTGAAATTATAAGTAAGGTTCTCTTAAGGTAGCATTTCAGTTGCTGTCAAGATATCCCACAGAGAGTGGGGAATTAAATTCACTGATTATTTCTCCTTTGGTGGTTTGCGTCTTTCAAAACCAGACAGTTCACTGACTTTCCCACTGAGTTTGTTCTGGGGATTAATTCAGAGTTGTATGTTAACGAACCTATTGGTTTACTTAGGTTGTATCCTTATCTGTATTTGCTGCAGCAGAGAAAGAGTCTTTCCCTGCAGTTTTGAAGTCATTTTCTATCTTGCACTCATAGTTTTAGAAGTTTCCTGTTTGTGTTGGTAACAAGTGGCAAAAGGTACCAAAACTACAGAGTTTTGGCAGATTAAAAACTATATCCTACTAATTTATGTCCAGGGCAAACAGCCAAATGCCATTTTGTATGAGGCCAGTGTGGACTGTTCCAGACTCTCAGAGCAGAAGTACATGATACATGACCATTTGTTCATCTCCTCCCAACTGCCGTTTCCAGTTGGATTAGTCCTTGCCTACTGAAATGTATTGGCTATTAGGTGCTCTGAGCACAATTGTCAAGTAAGCGTAACTGCCGTGGCTCACTTCTTATGACATCATTTGTCTGTAAATGTGGTTGCTTGGTATAATGGGGAAGAGGAATACTGAACGAGGGAAAATTTACTCAACTGTAATCCCATTTGTCATAGTCTTCTCTTTTCCTCCCATTTCCTGCATCATTCTAGTCTGCCCTTGAGTGTAACTAAAAGTATTTTCCCTATGATCTCATTGTCCTTTACTATAGCCTGGAAGTATCTAACTGGAAAGGAGTGGGTGGATTAGTGCTTACATAGTACCCTGAACTAACTGATTTTTTGCCTCCTTGCTTCTGTCTGTAATTGTTGTTGCTGGATAGGATGGGAGAAGGAGGGGACTGTGAGAAATAGAATTTCTGATGATTGAGTTTTCCTTATCTAGCTTTCTCATATTAAATGAGTAACTTTCATATCTTAGACCAGAAGGAAACTTTACTTCACATATTTTATTTTAAACACAGTTGAAAACTTTAAATGTTGATATATTGAATAGTCAGTAAAAGTGAAACTATATTTGAGCTGCCATTTTTCAAAAGCTTATTTGTTTCACACATTGAGGACAATTAATGGCAGTAGCCTTATCAAACTTCCTGTGTTCGTACTGATTAATAAGGACTCATTATCTGAAAGTTATGATCCTGAAAGTTGCAGTATTAAATAAAAAAACTGACATTTCAAAGATTTGGCTTTCATGCCCAATCAAAAATGTAACAATTTAACTTTTAAATCCTTTAGTATTTATGTATTTCTCCTACATATTTGAGATTTTGGGGCCATCATAGCAAGTTTATGAAACCACTATCATATGTAAGAGAACTTTTTTCCTTTTGTAACTTTCCTCATTTTATTTGGTTCTGTCCATATTTATAGTTGCTGCTATAACCTTCCCTTTATTCACAGTTGCCAGCATCCACCTCAGTCCTCTAGACAGCAAACCTTGTAAAGATGGAGGTTTTCCAAAAAAGCAAAGACCAGAGAAGACAGAGTTGTGAAAATTATGGCTAAGCAGTCATAATCTTATTAAAATAACATATATTAATGATGAAAGGAAACATGTCTTGACAGTAGGGAAGAAGCAACAGCATCACAGATATGTCACCAGCCCACCAATTCCAGTGCTCCATAGAGGCTCCAGGATAGGTGAATGGCCCATGCTATAGTGACATCATCAGGCACCAGGATGCCGTCTGGGGGTTGAAGATGGGTCTCTGAACTCATCCCCGCACTGGCTACAATTGCTTCTTTCCCATAGCTTCTGTACAGGCCAGTTAAGCTTGACGGGGTGGTTCAATGAAGTGGCTTATGAAGGCCACCAACTGATCATTTCTTAAATTGTTTCTTTGTGGAATTTACACTATATTTCACAGATAGGAAGGAAAAGATAACATAGTTAATAATTTGTGTGAGCCAGAAGAGGTGAGGATATCTATCAGAGAAACCTTCACTTTACTCTTATAAGTAAAATAAGAAAAATGTAGACTGCATGAAACGTGTGTGTGTGTGTGTGTGTGTGTATATATATATATATATATAAATTTTATGAAGATTTTATTATTAAATTTATTATATAAACAGTACCAACTGGAAGGAGCCATATGAGTTTAGTAATTGTAGGAAGTTTTACTTGCTTTATAAAGCAAATTATGACAACAGTTTATTAAGTCTTTATAAAGTTTTGGTGCAGCAAGAAAGGAGGGTTACGATCTTGTTTTTTTCTGGTAATGAATTTAAGAGATCTGTTTATTAGAACTCTGATCAGGAAGGAAACAAAGGTCTGTCCCTTTTTTTATGAAATGGTATAAAAAGTGTGCACACTTCAAAATGCAGAAAAGACAGAAATTAAAAGCTTAAATAACTCCAAACAGCAGGGTTCATCAGTAATGGAAGGTTTTCTTAAATGACTTTGACAGCTTTTGCAGGTGCACATACTATGTCACTTCATCTAGTGGAGCTTTGAAAAAGATTTATGGCTCTCCATTTAGAATTTATTAAGAGAATTTTTTCTTTTTTGCAAAGCAGTCTGGACATACTCCTCCCTCCTAGTCATTTTTATTGCAACTCTGAGAGGAAAGTCATCTATTCAAAAACATATGTTGTATTTTGTCTCAGTGGCTATTTCATGGTACCTTAAATGATTGTGAATATGCTTGTTTAGTCCTGGAAATGTGCCTATAGTATATTTCTTTCTTTTAAATTTTTAATCAAGATTTTAAATATTTTTATGTACATCTCATTTTATTTATGTTAGCATTCACCAATTGGATGTAAAAAAAAATATTTCCTCCTATAATACCACACCCATAAAAATTCAAAAATCCATCTCCAAAGAGAGAGTGAAAGTCAAGGGGAAAGGCAGAAATGTCTCTCATTTTTATTTACTTCATCGGCATATGTTGTGTCATACTCTGCCTTCGTATACTATGCTATTGCAGCTGGTATCCACTAATGTGCAGCGTAATGGCAAACCATAATAGTTTCAGAAGACCTCTCAAAAGAGCCCAGGCAAGGGTAACTGTTAAGCCCTGTGGCGTATGCCAGTTCTAATCAGCTTGTTCAGTTCCTATTTTCCAAAGACATACCTTTTTTTTTTTTTTTTAACCTGACGCATTCACTCTTTGAAACTATTTGTACTGTTTGTTTCTAGGAGCCAGTCAGTGTAATCCCATGGGATTTTATTCTGTTGATGGAATTAATGCTTCCATATAAAAAGCCTGTTGCAGTTGCTTTTTTTATTTGTATTTTTGGTAAGCATTTTTAAAAAAATGGAATGAATTCTTCATTTTGGAATAGCCCTTCTTCTCTTGAAGACTTCTTGTTTCATCGCTGAGATGATTTATGGTTGCAACAACTAAATCTGATGTGTCTACAGAACCGGACTCTGCAGAGCCACTTGCAGAATTGAGGCCTCAATTTGTATTAAATGAGAAATTTATCTGGAATTGACACATCAGTGGGAATCTCCATTGAGAATTAATTCATTCCCAATACTATGGAATCAAGGTATTTTAATGGATAAACACAGATAAATGTTTAGACAACTGAGTGTCACTGCTGCTAGCCATAAAGACGATATGTTTCAAAAGATACTTTCAGTAGCATTAGTCACTGACGAGTCAGCAGTCCACTGTTTCATTAGATATTGACTGTACAGTATTCTGTTCCACGCTTAAATATTGGTTCCATTGTAAAGTTTAGTCTGGGTTCTTTGCCTGATTTCACCCTTAAAAATAGAAAACTCAGTAATAAGTAATACCTTTTCAGAAAAAGTATATTAGAAATAGAAAAAGGTACAGCGAGGGCAATAAAAATTATTAGAGGTATGGAACATTGAGACTGTTCAGCTTGGAAAAGAGATGACGGGGGTGGGATATCATAGAGGTGTATAAAATCATGAATGGTGTGGGGGAAAAGTGAATAGGGAAGTGTTATTTACCCCTTCACATAACACAAAAGCCAGGAGTCACCCGATGAGGTTAATAGGCAGCAGGCTTAAAACAAACAAAAGGCAGTAATTCACACAACACACAGTCAGTCTGTGGAACACATTGCCAGGGGATGCTGTGAAGGCCAAGTCTATAACTAGGTTAAAATAAATTAGATAAGTTCATGGAGGTTAGATCCCTCGGTGGCTGTTAGCCGAGATGGTCAGGGATGCAATCCCATGCTCTTGGGTGTCCCTAGCCTCTGACTGCCAGAGGCTGGGACTGAACAACAGGGGATGGATCTCTTGATGATTGTCCTGTTCTGTTCATTCCCTTTGAAGCATCTGGCATTGGCCACTTTTGGGAGACAAGATAATAGGCTAGAAGATGGACCCAGTATGGTCGGACCCATTCTTATGTTATCAACTGGTAAGTCATTAAGGGCCATATGTTTCCTCTCTGTGGTAAAGCAGTGTGGAAAAGACTAAGATCCATGAAAAAAGTACTACAAAATTTAGCTGCATAAATTAAAACATTTCTTGTCATTCAGTCTTGAAGAAAAACATATTTGTGGTAACCTGCAATGTATATACCCAGAGACACTCATGGAGAAGAAAAAGTATTGTAGACACTGTGTTGGTGTTTATGTAGAACAATGCTCTAGTTCATGTATCAGAGGGGTAGCCGTGTTAGTCTGAATCTGTAAAAAGCAACAGAGGGTCCTGTGGCACCTTTAAGACTAACAGAAGTATTGGGAGCATAAGCTTTCGTGGGTAAGAACCTCACTTCTTCAGATGCAAGAAGAAGTGAGGTTGCATCTGAAGAAGTGAGGTTCTTACCCACGAAAGCTTATGCTCCC
>NW_020664562.1:11700761-11740705 GCF_002925995.2 Terrapene triunguis | reverse complement strand
TTGCATCTGAAGAAGTGAGGTTCTTACCCACGAAAGCTTATGCTCCCAATACTTCTGCTAGTCTTAAAGGTGCCACAGGACCCTCTGTTGCTCTAGTTCATTTTGGCAGCATCTGTACTAGGTGGCATAGTGAAATCTTCAGTGAGCTTTTCCAAGCAGTTTGAGAAAAAGGCCACACTTTCTCAACAACAGGGACACATTGTAAGCTTAGACATTCACTGAACCATCTGCCATAATGGTGTACAGATTTCTGGCAGTAGCACTTCTCTATAGTAGTGTATGGTTGGTTTGTTTTGGTTTTTTTAAGTTAGCTAACATAGGTACTTTGACTTCTCACACATTTCACAATGGTCAGTTTTCTGATATGTGAAGATCTTTTCTGTGGTTCTTCTGTGTATGTTAATTGTCACATAAGTATTAAAGATGCATAGACTTTTGAGGCAGGTTTCTGCCCTTTCCATTGTACAAGTCACCAAAATTTCTGTCCCAGAGCTTTTATTAAGGTAATTGAGACATTTGTTCAAGTAGAGTAAAACACTTCAACAGAATTCTGCATTCTACATGGTAAAGAAGATACATAAAGAACCTCATGCTTCATTTAATATTCACTATTCCAGAAATGACTTAATTTCTCATATACAGTTAGCCACTTTTACTTGTGTGAAGTTCTAAAGTTTATGTCTGGAGACACTGAACCACAGTTATTTGTCTAAAATACTTGCAAGAAAAAATAGCCCGTGCTCTTCAGTGCAGCTTCTTCATCTTCAACTTCTTCAACTGGTGTTAAGGGTTCACATGAATTATTAGGCTATCTATGTCCATAAAGAAAAATGTACTGCATTGTTTACTCTTTTATTGGTGATGTTTGAGTTCTTTTGGTCATCCTTTGAGAATCCCTAAAGGACCTCCCTTATCAATACATAATACATAATGCTCCCCATCAAGGGCTCAATTCTTCTAGGGCCTCTACTCTCATTGAAATAAATGAGTAGAGGGTGGTCAGACCCCAAATGAACAGTGATCAAAAGGCAAGAAAATAAAGAAAGATCACAATGTTAATTTTTCCTCTCCAGACGCGTTTCAACCAACACCTTACCAATGTCAGCAATCATGATTCTGCCCTGGATGATGATGACGATGATGAAATGGACAGAACAAGCAAGTAAGCAACCTGTGTGTGTGAGAGAGACAGAGAGAGACTATATGTATGTCAGTGTGTCCCACAAATGGATTTTTAAACCAGTTGAGTTCACATGAGTGAATATTTTGCCAATGTGACTCCTGACCCAAAAATTGCTACATGTTCTAGTGTCTAATATGGAAATAAAATCCTTCTTTTAGTAGCAGAGAAACAGGGGCAGCATATTATTACTATTATTTATTTGTATTATTATAGCACCAAGGAGCCCTAGTCATGGACTAGGACCCCTTTGTGCTTGGCACTGTACACTCAACAAAAGGATGGTCCCTCTCCCAAAGAGCTTCTATCCACATGCAAGACAAGAGACAACAGACTGATACAAACAAATAGATGAGGTAGTGCCAGGAAACAAGGAGACAATATTGGTCAGCATGAAAGTCAATGATCTCAGCACACAAGCAGCCTAACCATTGTCAAGTCTTTTGAAGGCATCACAGCAATGTAGCGCTTTTAGGAAGTTTTTGAAGGAGAATAATAGGTAGTTTTGTGGATTTTTCTACCCAAATGTAAGGCATGTGGGGAATAAACATTCTCATAAACAGACTAGGGAAGTGTGGTCTTCATGAAATTACTATACGGGGAGTTCACAACTGGTTGAAAGACTGTACTCAAAGTATCAGGGGGTAGCCGTGTTAGTCTGTATCCACAAAAACAACAAGGAGTCCGGTGGCAGCTTAAAGACTAACCGATTTATTTGGGCATAAGCATTCGTGGGTAAAAAACCTGACTTCTTCAGATGCATGAAAGCTTATGTGGATAAAAACCCCACATTATGTGCATCTGAAGAAGTGAGGTTTTTTACCCACGAAAGCTTATGCTTTATAAATCTGTTAGTCTTTAAGGTGCCATCAGACTCCTTGTTGTACTCAAAGTGTAGTTATCAGTGGTTCACTGTCAAACAGGCGGGATATATCTGGCGGGATCCCACAGGAGTCTGTCGTGGATCCAGTACTATTCAATATTTTCACAAAAGACTTGGATAATGGAGTGGAGAGTATTCTTATAACACCAAGCTGAGAGGGTTTGCAAGCACTTTGGAGGACAGAATTAGAAATAAAAAAAAACCTGGATAAATTGGAGAATTGATCTGAACTTAATAAGATGAAATTTAGTAAAGACAACTGCAAAGTACTACACGTAGGAAGGAAAAATCAAATGCACAGCTACAAAATTGAGAATAATTGGCTAGACTATAGTACTGCTGAAAAGGATCTGGGAATTATAGTGGATCATAAATTGAATGAGTCAGCAATGTGATGCTGTTGCAAAAAAGGCTAATATTATTCTGGGGTGTATTAACAGAAGTGTTCTATGTAAGACCTAGGAGGTAATTGTTGTGCTCTAGTTTCCACTGGTGAGGCCCCAGGAGCTGAAGTAGTGTGTCCAATTCTGGGCACCACACTTTAAGAAAGACAAATTGGACAGAGTCCAGAAGAGAACAACAAAAATTATAAAAGGTTAGAAAACCTGATCTATGAGGAAAGGTTAAAAAAACTGGGTATGTTTAGTCTTGAAAAAAGGAGAGGGGACCTGATAAGTGTCTCCAAATACGTTAATCACTGTTATAAAGAGGGTGGTGATTGATTGTTCTGCATGTCCACTGATGGAAGACAAGAAGTAATTGGCTTAATCTGCAGCAAGGTAAATTTAGGTTATATAATTAGAAAGTTTTTCCTCATATAAGGATGGTTAAGCACTGGAACAGGCTTCCACGGGAGGTTGTGGAATCCCATTACTGGAAGTTTTTAAGAACAGGTTAGACAAACACCTGTCAGGGATGATCTAGGTATACTTGGTCCTACTTCAGCACAAAGGGCTGGACTAGATGACCCTTGCCGCCCTGCATTTCTATGTTTATGAAGGGCTTTTTCCTAGCAGGAGGAACAGCATGGGAGAAAGCATTAAGGTATTTGTTTGGAAAAATGATGAGTGGGCAATGAAGGCTGGCATCATGGGCTAATTGGAGACTTGAGTCAACATCTCAATAGTGAATGAAAGATGATAAATAGTATGGGGATACATCATGAAGGGTCATGGAAGTGAAGTCAAGCAGCATATGTGAGGGCACTGAAACTTGTGCCTAACGGGTCAGGTGGGACATCAACGTGGAAGTTGAAGTCACCGAGGATGAATTTGGGAGATTGTGAGGAGAGGAGAGAGAGTCAGGAGACAAAATCAGAGAGGCAGGCTGATGAGGAGTTGGGTGGATGATAGATGAGAGCAACAAAGGGAGTTGGGGAGAGGAGAGAAGGTGCTGTCCAGAAGGGAAGGAGGAGGGTGCAGTGCTGTCCAGAAGGGAAGGAGGAGGGTGAAGGGCTTGGAAGCGACAGGAACAGGAGAGGAGAATCTCAACACCCCTACCATGATCCAAAGCAGGGAGTCTGTGAGAAGGAGAGGCCTCCATAAGAGAGGGGAGCTGCAAAGGCAGTGTTAGATGAAGGGATCCAGATCCCTGTGAGAGCCAGGGGCTGGAGATAGCCAGATATGAAGAAGTTGTGATCTTTTTAGAGATGGAGTGACCATTACAGAGATGGTAAGAGAAGGGGAGAAACAAAGGAGTGGGGAAGAAGGGGAATGAGCATGAGTGTAGAAATGGTGGTGGCGATGAGTGTGGGAGGTGGAGACGGAGGGAGGGCTAGGACTGGGGTAGATGTGGGACCTAAATTAAGAAGAATGCAGACGGGGGACCTATATTTGTGCTGGTGGGAGTCGCTGACTTTCATTCTCTCCTTCCAACCACTTGGCTACAGTTGTTGCATCCTGCTGTAGTTTTTAACTAGAATGGTAATAAGCATTGAGATTGGCGTTACACTTGGTGCTGTTCTCCCTTACTTTGATGAATAGAAAAAATATCTACATGCTACCAGTAGCGGCATGATTTTTCTCCTTGTTTATTAATGGTGTCTATGTTATCATTTTCCAGTCAAATGCTGTTAATATGTAGACCATATTCTAAAAGGCTGTTTGTTTGTACTCTGTGAACATTATTTTCATAATGATACGCATAAAATAAATCCATCACTACTTAATGCTTGCTTTACAAGACCTGGCCTCCTTTTTTGTTCCTGTATGTTACTGGGGCATGTAGATACCTACTCCCTGCTTGCACCTACATCTGTCTGCATGTTCTTATTTGCAGGTGAAATTGTCGAAACAAACGCCAGGTTAAGTCCACTTTCAAATTCAAATGGCCTCTGAATAAGCTATCCTTATTTACTTACAGAAGTTGCCATTCTGACATCATAAAATATTTTACGTTTTTAGCTGATGGAAAGTTTTTATTGTTTTTAGGTTATCGTCTGAAGACAGCGAGGAAGCTTCCGCTTATTTTTATGATAGTGATGATTCTGGTGAAACAGGAGTAAAGTCTTATCACACAGGAGAAATGGACTTGCTGGGAGAGATTTTGGACACGCTGAGCACACACAGTTCAGATCAAGGAAAGCTCTCAGGAGCAAAGAGCCTGGATTTCTTTAGATCAACGGACGATATTGATTATAAGGCTATGGTTAGTCATCTTTTTCATGTGTAAAACAACCTCATTAATTTAGAATAGAAGCTAGTGGAAGCTGCAGTTATGGCCTGTTTATAGAAGAATGGTTCATACGGTCACAACTGTGCCTTGCTGCTGCTCCAAAAAACAGAAGCATGTTTTTCTAACAAACTCATGCTGATAGCCACAGTATGAATGCACATCAGCTGAAGATTTGGGTATACTCCTAGCCAGCTTATCAATGGTGTGCCATTAGAAGCGGTAACCACATCTAGGGCTAGTTGGGAATCCTACTGCACAGTCTTCTTATGTTCTGTCCCTCTATTCCCTGGGCAGGAATTGGTCTCAGTTATAGTTCTAGAGGCTGTTAATATTAATTTGGTCTCCCCTATTGAAAGTAGGTGTAAGTATATCACTCTGGGGAAGTTTCCCAGCTTGTTTAAGTCGTTGGATCCAAGTAGTCGTTGCTTTAGAAACCATTTCATTTTCGGTGTAGCAGTTTAAGGCTCCATCCTGCAAATGGGTCTGCCCACTCGAGGCCTCTAATTCAGTTCACAGTCCCATTGGACCCAGGGCAAGATCAGAGCTTCTGCTTGAATCTTTAAAATCTTCATCAAATCAGCTCCCTGGTGTTGGTGGCCACTGTCAAAATACTTTTGTATCTATAAGTTCCAACTCCTGTGTTTGGTGCTTAAGATTTGCTGTTGTCAAAAGCACTCCCATATTAGCGATCATTGGCTGGAACAATTAACTCTGATGCTAATCCATATCAACATTGATGTTATAAGCACCACACAAGGATTGCATTAATAAAATGTCCATTTTGTTTGTGAACTAAAAGATGTACACCTCTACCCCGATATAACGCGACCCAACATAACACAAATTTGGATATAACGTGGTAAAGCAGTGCTCCGGGGGGGCGGGGCTGCGCACTCGGACGGATCAAAGCAAGTTCAATATAACGCAGTTTCACCTATAACGTGGTAAGATTTTTTGGCTCCCGAGGACAGCGTTATATCGGGGTAGAGGTGTATAATAAATGTGTGTGTAACTGATTACTGAAACGAAGAATAGAAATCCCAGTGATTATGGGTGAGACAAAGTGGGTGAGGTGATATCTTTTATTGGACCAGTTTCTGCTGGTGAAAGAGACAAGCTTTTGAGCTTACACAGAGCTCTTCTTCAGATCCGAGAAATGTACTCAGACTGTCACAGCTAAATACAAGGTGGAAGTAGATATACCCCAAGAAAATCTGCTTCTGTACGGGAGAGGGGGGGAAACCTCTGACCGCACACCTCTAGTTGTCACCTACCATTCCACACTGGAACCCACATGAGGTATCATTAAACAATTACAACCCATGGGGACCACATCCTGAAAGAAATCTTTCCCAAACCCCTTCTTCTGGCCTTCAAACAACCCCCCAACATCATTATCAGAAGCAAGCTCCCCAGAGATCAGACATACCAATTCAGAGCAGCACCAGACCCTGCCAGAACAACAGATGCAAAACCTGTAGACATATCTCTTCTGCTACAATGAGCAATGTCCCCCACAACACACCTTTCAAGATCTGTGGGTACTACACATGCCTATCACAACATGTAGTGTACCTCATCCAATGCACTAAATGGCTCAATAACAATTATGAGGTGAAACCAGGCAATCACTACGGTCTCGAATGCACTCACACAGAAAAGTGATAAAAGACAAAAACACCCTATTCACCCAGGGGCAAACACTTTTCACAAAGTGATCACTCTATATCTGACCTGTCAGTCCTCATCCTCAAAGGAAACCTGCACAGCACTTTCAAAAGGTGAGCCCAGGATCTTAAAGTCATAACTGTGCTAGACACTAAAAATCCTGGTCTTATAAAAACATTGGATTTATGGCTTATTACAACAATCTGTAACCCACTAACCCCCCTTTTTTGTCCTATGACTGGAGACGAGTTAACTGTCCAATTCACCTTGAAAGGTCTTACAGTGTGTTTTAACTACTTATGCTAAACAACCTGTTCCACCTTGCATTTAGCAGTGACCTTGGGAATATCTTTCCCAAACCTGGAGAAGAGCTCCATGGAGTTTGAAAGCTTGTCTCTTTCACCAACAGAAATTGGTCCAATACAAGATATTACCTCACCCACTTGGCTCTCTAATATCCTGGGACCAACACTGCCAACAGTGGCCAGGGGTCTGAATCTCAATTTCTTATCTCATAATGCAAAACCACCATTGCAGTTGACACACGCTATAACTTTGTTTACTGCACAGCTGTGTGGTCAAGGTTGAATGGGCAATGGAGACTGAACTCCTTTGTCATTCCTAGAGGTGATCTTTAAACGTCGGGATGAGGCAGTGTCAAAAAGCTTGCATTGCAGTTTCCCTGCTATGCCGTTCTGTATCTAGGGAAATCCAGGGGATGTATATCCTTTCATGAACACAGGATTTTTCTTTCAGTGATGCGAGTGCAAGGGTTCTTCTTGTGACATTAACTATAACAACACATGTTCTTTGTTTCAGAACAAGTCTAGTGCACCTAGCGAGAGCAACCTCGCTCTGCTCTGTAGTGGTACTAATGATCCAGTGGAGTGGAATCTTGGTCAGGATGATAGTGTTCTCCAGGGGAAACAGCTCCCTCCATCTCCAAGAAAGCAAGTTGATTTTAGTGACCAGATGGAATCTGTCTCTGTGCTGCAGGAGGAAAATAGTGACAAAATCCTTAGTGCTGACCATGTGGATTTCTCTAAAGATTTTGTAACGTCAACTTCTCCAACACAATCAGTTGCACAGCTTGCTTCTCTGGAATTTTCCCAAGTAGATGACTCCTTCCATAGGAAGATAAAACCGAATGAAACACTAAGCAATACCTCAGAGGATCAGTTCCCAGTGAACCTTTGTCAACATCCATCCATTCTAATTCCTTGGCAAAAAGAAGGGGATGAAGGAAAGGAAACCCCAGAAGAAAGCGGGCTTCTTCATGAAGTTGTGTCATTATGTAAAATGACCTCTGCTTTCCACCACAGTTTAAACATTTCAGAGGATAATTACCCCAGTAATAGCAGTGGAAATAAAGTGTAAGGGAACTTTGAGAGGAGAAACTACTTCCATGAGAGGTTAAAGAGAGACTACTCAGGAGTCCACGTAATACATGATAACCAAAAGATCACAAAGGAATAATTACTTTTACATTTTAAAATACTTCTGTTTGTTTAGTACATGGATTTAGATATCTGCTTATATGTTTCTCAGTTAATTTCTTGGCTGTGTTTAAGTCCACAAGATGGAACTAAATATACGAATGCACTCTTAAATCAGGTACTAGTTTGTATGTATGTGAAATATACAACTGGTGCATGGTGCTTACTAATGTTCCTTTGTGCAGCAGGAAGTGTATCGCCTTTGCATATATCCAGATACTGAAGGTACTGTATTAATCCTGTTGGGCATGAAATGAACAAAAACAGTTTAGATTTGTCTGAAACTTACAAATATCGATGTTTGTAATGATTTAATTGCCTTAATCATTTGGGAAAAGGTTTAAATATCTTAGAAGATGACTTGCAAACGTTCAGAAGAGCAATAATGATTTTCCATGGCAGGTATCTGCTTGAGCAAAGGGGAAAAAGACCTTTTCTAAACTAAAGGATCTCTTGTGACTAATAGGGAGCTTGTTATAAACAGAAACTGTGGCCATGTCTTCCAGACCTTGAAAAGGCGGTGCATACTTTTCTCTTATGAAGTGCTGAATTATAATGTGAAGTTACTTAACTTCTGTTTACCACTAAGGCACTTTAAAGACATATTATCCAGTGTCTCAATGTAGATGTTTTCATCTAGGAATTTTCAGAAAGGAAAGTGTACGTGAAATTGATAGATTTTATTGCTGTTTTTTAAATTTCTACAGTGTAATCATTCTGTACTAAAATTAATTTGTGCCACTGCTGAACATGACCATTTGATTTTTACAAGCCACCTTTAAAAGAAACATTACATTATTGCTTTTCTTCTTAGGAGTTTTGTTTAGTTGAGCTGTGCAGTATTTTAAAGAGCAGTGAATGAAGATTACTTATAACACTAGACATCAAAAGTAATTGGTTCAGGAATTAAGAATGCAAATACCCCACTCTCATGTACCAGAGAAGCGTTTTGCAATTACAAGGAAGGGAATTAAATGGATGCTGCATGTACTATATTCAGGCATAAATGTTTACCCCCCTTCGAGCACGTGGCATTCCTAAAGGATATTTCTGTATTTAAAATTCAAAAAGTAGATTCCTCCCTGAGTGGAGCACATCTATTCATTGTCCTTGTCCACCCCGCTTTGTCCCATACCCTCTATGGATCAGAACGAGTACATTCTGGGGTGAACCACACTAGGCCAAAAATGGCAACTTTGAATACTGTCTATTGGCATATGTAACACAAAGCAAGGAGTAACAGGATTTGTCATTGCGAGGAATGCTCTCCCACTCTTCCTCACCAACAGCAGGATCTTCTTCTGTGGCAAGGACGGCTTAGTGGTATCCTCAGCACAGACCAAGGAGAGCAAGTTGAAGAAGTCAGGGGTTAGGGGCAGGTTGGGCTGCAGTGACTTTGGTAGTGGATCACTGCACAGGTTAACACCAGTTGTCACGTTTGGGTTTACAAAGGAAGTTTCCTCTTGGCTAATGCGATTTGGCTTTTCTTTTCCCATTTTATCACCATGGGCATCAGGCAATTGGTTATGTCAGGTGGCTCAAGGGAATTGGTGTGTGATCCCTTTGGGGAGGTTGGGGGGCGGTGGCTGATGCTCTGCCCATGAGATCTAGTGTCTAATACTATCTTGTCATTTCACATAACTTTGTTGGCAACATCCCTGGCATTGTAAAAGAAGGTCTTGTATCCCAAACTACAGACTCCGGATGGGTGAAAAGGAGCGGGGAGGCAGATTTTAGCAACACCACTGGTGAGGATGGGCCGCATGACTGGGTAATGGTATGAGGCCCCTTCACCAAAGTGCCCCGTTTTACGTGCAAGGGAAAGGGTCAGGTTGTGGACTCACAATTCATAATACAATGTCCTTGGCTGATTAGAACATGAAAGTTTTTATAGGTGTGTTCAGTATATGTTTCTGAAGAGGACCTCAGCAGCTTATTGGTGCTGAGGATGATTGTAAGATTTGCATCCTGATCTGTCTTAGGGTTTTCTGTAGTACCTATCACCATAATATCTGAGATGCAAGTGGAGTCTTTATTTGTGTTATCCCAAAAAGTGGCACTTGGCAAAACTGTGTTTGAGTTACTGAGGACCAAAATTATTATTAACCCATAAACTATTAAACATTTTAGCTGGGTTATCCGATATCAAGAAATAGGAAGTGTCAGGTCTGAACAATGTTTAAATGGGGGAGCTCGAAGGAAAACACAAGATGTTGCAGGAAGTTGTACAGGGAATCTGGAAGTGGCATTTGTCTTTGTTGGTCCTGAATCAGTACCCAAGTAGGTTATGCTGTGCTGTTAGGTGCATTTAGGATAAGACAGGAAAAAGAAAAGTCCTAGCAATCTCTTAGCACTTCTCGTTTGATTGTTACTCTGATAACACTAGAAAAATGAAATGTTCAGTTGCATTCTTATTTATATAACTGCATTTTGCTAACCTTAATTCCCAGATTCATCTGAATACAGTATTCTTTTCCTGTTGTGTGGTGGTCCTGTGTACAGTCCCACTCTTGAGAAGGCTGCTTTCCTTTGTAGGTTTAACAGGGTTGCCACTCTCTGGTAGTGTGCCTCCTTGCATATAGGTCAGGGAAAGTCGCTCTTGCTGCATCGGGTGCCCCCTTGCTGCTCATCGCTTGCTCCGCAATAGCCCTTCTTCAAGTAACTTGGCCCTCCAGCTAGGTTACCATTTAGTCCACCCCTCCCGGTGGACTTACAAAGTCCAACAGGACAACTGCCCAAATGCTGTTGCCAGATGCATTCAGCCCTCCTTGGGCTCTGTGCCACTATACCAGTGGCAGGCAGGGAAACCCGGACCCACCTGTTATACCAGGTTCCAGCTCAGGGACCTTATAACCAGCAATCCAGGTCCTCATTCCCATTCCCTGGCACTGTTTCCCCAGTCTCCTTCCTACCAAGCCTCCGTATCTTCTCTTTCCTGGTTCTCAGTTTACTACTGGAGCCTACTGTACTTCCCGTGGCTACTTCACCCCTCCTAGCCTCTTGCCAGACTCCTTACACCAGGAAAGGATCCCAGAGCTTACTCTCGCCCTGGACTTCCTCCTTGCTCCGGGAGGCCTCCCTCCTCCCAGGGGAGCAACTGCGGACTCCTTTACCTGCAAGCTGCCAGCTGCTTTCAGCCTCTTGGTTTTTTAGGGCTGGCCCAGCCCTCCCCCAAGCTGGGCTTCCCTCTCAATTAACCCTGGCCCTCCTTCTCTCAGGTGATGTCAGGTGACCTAATTAGTGTCTCAGGCCCTCATTCACCCTATTAGGGCTGGTGTGGGGTGCACACCATATCGCAGTAGGTGTAGTGAATTCTTGGGTAGGGCTAGGAGGAATCAGAATGAGCTAATGTGAAAAGACATTAGGAATCTACTAGGATAATAGGCACTATGCCCATTTGTAAGATGTTCTATTAAATGCTTTTATATCTTAGAAACTTATCAGTTTCTGTCTTGGAGGAAAAAATAAGGTTATCAGAAATTCTAGTCATGTTTACTTTTAAATCTATAAAAGCATCTTTCAGGAATGCAGCATGAGATTTAAGGATGGGGTTTTCAAAAACATCTAATGGACCAGCTTTCACTGACTTTTGATAGGAGTTGGGCACCTGACTCCCTTAGGCACTTCAATGGAGGAGAATTTGTAGGCCATACCAGGTTGCTAATGTCCCTTTAATGATTATTAGGAGTATAGCACTGAAAAAAATGATTTGGGAATTGTACAACATTGATGCCTTGATGGGTTATTGTTTTATAAGTAATATTCATGTCTCTGATAAGTGAAATTGGAGAAATAGAAAGTAAATAGATGGCTGTTAAAATTCAACTTTTTGAATTATTTTTGATTGCAATAGCCATGAATGTGTTAGGGTTGCCACACTAATGTCAAATCCTTCCCATATTGCTGATGTGATTCGTAGAATGTTTACAGTATTTTGACTATTGTGTCTTCCTTCTTTTTGAACCTACATACCTTAAAATAGAGCCTCGTTGTCTATGTCTGATTAATTTAAATTTAGCCACATTTTTAGATTCTTTACCACTTGATATCAAAGGTTTTTTTGAAAGGCTAATATTGGTGCCTTATTTAAACATACAAAATTACCCGGCATCTTCCATATTAACAACAAAAAACCAGTTAACCATGCCAAATTTATTAAATAGAGTAGCAACTCTATCTCCAGCCAACACAGCTCTACTCTGTTCTTAGTGCAGTATCAGTCTGTCTGTAGGCCATGTCTACAGTATTTTGATTATCACAGAGAGTCCCATGGTAAGAAAAATTGTCCATGTCAAGGATTTTACAAGTTTTCAACTATTCTCATCTGTGTGAATTCTCCTCATGCCTTCTAAAGCATCAGCATTAATCTCCATCTACTGGTGAGAGCTGAACTCAGTTCAGTGAAAAAGCTGCTCAGGACTCCAGTAGAGGCACTTGTTTTTTAGCTGAATCAGTATCTTTATGAGCTTCCCATTTTCCCCCCATGAGGGAAATATGAGATTTTTTTGATTTAACATTGCACTCTCTTATCCATACTTAGGGACAAAGTCCTGACCTAGTCAGTTACACTGGGACTTGAATTTCAGGTCTTCAGTTCATCTCTAATAGATTATGCACCGCGCCTCCATGAAGTGAGCCATATCCCCATTCTGCTTAGAAAAAAACAACCTGAGAGCATCAGGAGAAGGGAGAGACACTCTTCAGGATTCCCCTCTCTGACTTTTCCCTGTATTGTTCCATTGGGGTGATACAGCCGGGCCCCTCAACCCATGAGCAGAGGGTTCAGCCCCCAGAACCTGTGGATCTCAGTGGGTATTCTGGAGTCCTGGGCCTTGTCTCACTTCAGCTGTTTTGCAGCATGACTCCAATGAAGCCTTTTCATCAAATTCCGCACAGGGGGAAGGATGATCTGTGGCCCCAATTATAGCCTTCTCATCTCTCCATGTGTAGATCTCCAATACTGTGAAAATTCTTTACAGAAGTCCAGGGATGGACAGGACCATGGATGCCAATCCCTGCCCTCCCTGTATGCATGCGGAGAGAGATCTGTACAGGAGATGATTGAGGACAGTGTGTCAGTTACAGTGCCATGTTTTGGGGTATCGTCACTTATAGCCTTGTTTTGAAGGAAGAGTGTAGTTTGAGAAGCTGTGAAATAATTGTCCTGACTGAAACCTTCACAGTCACATAGCATTTCTGAGAGTGATATTACTGATTGGCTAAAGGTGGGATTTTCACAAAGTCTCAGCATTAGCTAGAGTCTGCTTTCAGGGAAGTCAATGGGCATTTTAACATTGACTTCAGTGGGAGCAGACGTAGACCAACACTGAGCAACTTTGAAAACCTACCTAACTGTTAAATTTTTTAAGATTTCAAAATTTGGGTTTGTATGTCTTTCAGGCTGTAGAATGAGTTTTTCCTAACCCCGTGTTATTGTTAATTATATATTTCTAGGCAAAGAAATTTTAAACCAGTTAAATAGCTTCTAATTTTCCATCCACAATTAATTGTGGGTTCAGTTCTACAGAACAATCAGTTGTGCAACCCTCAAATCATATTGGTAAGTAAATGTCTATAATCTGTTTTATGTATATGTAATTCATTGAGGGAACAAAACTTCATGCAGGGAAACTAGATTCTAGGGTGAGGCCCTTTTGAAAATGTGTCCCTTTGTGTAATAAAAACTTACATTAGTAGCCCATTTAGGAGCAAGGAGTCTACACAACTGCTGATCCATGGAAGCTTTGCCATCCATCCTCCCTGTTAATACTATTACAAGGACTGTGGCTGTTCCGAGGGGTTTACATAGGGGTTTCTGTCTTAGCAGATGCTTATTATCACATGGGGCAACATGGGCTGACTGCCCAAAAGGAGTTAGGTGCCTAAGTCTCCAGTTTTGGGATCACTGCTATGCCCAATATTCCCACTGAAACCCTGTAAGCACCTAAACTCACTGGACTCCCTAGGAGCCCATGTTTCTGCCTCTGAGCACGCACAGTGCTTCCTTCCTGTGGGCAACCGGACACCTATTTCCTGCGTAAGCCCCAGAATGATACACAAACCAGGAGAAAACAAGCTTTCAGCGTTGAACTTGCCTGAGGGGTCCAATCCAGTAGGCATGCTCAAAGGCTGCCCACTGAATCAGGCCCCCATAGATGGGCTTATACAGAACAGTGAGAGGAAGCAGAGGAAAAGGACCTCTCTTGTAACTTTTAGCGCAGTGGTTAGGGTACTCCCCTGGGAGGTGGGAGAAGGGGTTTGAACAGGGATCTGCCACCTGTCAGGTGAACCTGTGGGATTTTAGCGGGGCCGGGGGTTTCAACCAACATAATTCGGTGAAGTTACACAAATTCATTAAATGTTTTGATGTCACTGAATCTGCATTTTCCACCAAAACAAGTTTAGGTTGAAAAATTTTGCCCAGCTGTAGTTGAGATGAAAAGTTCAAATTATGAACTATATCCCAGGTTTTACTACAGTAAAATGTGCTCAACAGAAGCTAGTTTGTACATTACTTAGGTCACTTTTAACAGGATTCACATTTAGAATCCACTAACAGTATTAGCCCTGGAACAACAGAAGTGGAATTCAAGTAAATTGACATTTGATTCTGATTGTGTAAAATGCTGTTATGTTTCTGTTAAAATAAGGGAGCTACTTGGATGTGGAGGGACACGTATTGACTTTCAAAAAATTACTGGATTTTGTGCAATATTTTTCCTTTTCTTTTTTTAAAGTAATTTAGTTCCAGCAAATATGCACATCTGCTCTTCAAGCAGATCCTTGAGATCGTATTTTTGGAACTGTATAAAATTACATGTAGCATTTTAATATGGTTGTATGATAAAAATATAAACAGTACGTTGTCACCTGGCAAATGTGCATCTCCAAATGTGACTGGAAATGATTGTGTTTGTCATGTTATTGTACTATAGTAATAAACATGGTTTCAGCAATGATTAATAAACAAGTAAGCAAAAATAATAATGTCTATATTCTACTCACCGTATGTTACAAGAACATAGTGGGAGTCATTTCTGTTTATACATTTAGAACTTCTGATGCTTAGTTTATCATTTGATTTTTTTTAACAAGTTAAGCATCTATTCTCAATATAATCAATACAATCAATGCTAGATAATAATTTATGGTGGTTACTGTATGTATATCCAGAATCTAGTTTGTGACAGCCCTAATTGTGATAAATCATTGCTTAAATCAATTGTTGCCAGTACCTTTTAATTTTTTGTAAATTAAATTATGTATTGATGTACATTTTGTTTTAACCTTCAAGTTTCTGTCGAGAACTGGTTTAAATTAATTTACTTGAATGAGGCGATAAAGCACTGTGGAATAGTTAGTTTTGGATGCAACACACAAAGAAGCATATATTGTGTTAATTCACCATTTTGTTCAGGAGAAGATAAGTAAAAATGTTTCATTTGTTCAATGAAATAACTGTTTTTTTAAATCTGTGTCTGAAAGAGAGAAGGAAAAAGCATCAGCATTGAACAGAGAGTAATAACCTATCCTGGCATTATTCCTAAACTTTTTTCAGAGCTTTTTTTAGCCATCTTTGGAAAAAGTCTTTATAAAGCTCTTATGGGCCAGTAGGGACGTCTTTAATTACTTACAGGAAACACATGAAGTCCAGGATGTTTTGAGATGTAGTGTTTTTATTGATCCTTTTAATAATCACAGAGGTATTTAAATAAATTGTTAACACTGTGTTCTAACATGTTTATAAATAGGATCAGTCACTGGCTTTTATTAAAACTGCCACCAAATTTAGGACTTTACTCTGTGCTGTTGCACACTTTAGCCTACAGTATGAAGTCATCTCCAGAATTACAGACCAGACCTTAGACTACTACCAGTAGCACACTGTGTATGTACAATAAATTGTGTTTTTTCCAAGTTATAATGTCAGTGCAAAGTTTTTGGTGAACTCCACATTACCATAAAGTGCCCCACATTGTGTTATACAATAAAATTTACCAAAATCAAAGCCAGTGTGGTGTGCACGTTTTTGTTGGATGTAGTGATCTGATTTACGTATTTTATGCAAAAGGATGTGATCTTTTTCCATCAGAAGGGTAGTTTAAAACAATATGGTGATGTTATGCTATGAGCTTTTCACAACCCATTTTGGAGAAGCTAATCAAGTGTTTATTATTAATAATTAGCATTTATATAATGCATCTTCAAAGTGTATAAATATTAACTATCACAATGTCCTGTGAGATAGGCAGTTGATATGCACATTATCCCCAAGCTAGACTCAGAAATGTTAAGTGATTTGATCAAGCCTACACAGGGAGAGCCAGCAGCAAAGCAGGCATTACAACTCAGTAGTTCCTCCTAGCCCCATGTTCAGACCACTACATTATACAGAGCCCTCAAATATTGGAAAACCAGAAAATGTTCGGTTTCGGTTCTGTCAGACATCCCTTAAAAAACATCAGTGTTACAACAAAAAGCAAACCACAATCTTAAAGAAATCCCAGGAAATACACAGTTATGGTAGCACTACCCAGACAAACTGAACTCTGCCTGCTTTGGGATGCAGACATGATAATTCTTTATGTAATGATTCTTGGGAAATTAGCTGGGCTTTTCTAAGGCACCTAATGATGTTTGGTGCACAAATCTCATAAATTCAAATGGATTTGGGGCCCAAAATCCCTTAGGCCCCTTTGAAAATTCCAGCCAATTATAACCAGTGTTTATATGGCATTTTTCATCTGTAGATCTCCAAGCACTTTACAGAAGAAGCAATTTGCAAAGGAAGCAAACATTTTCCCCATTTTGCAGATGGGGAAACTGAGGTAAACTAAAAAGTGAAGTTACTTGCCAAAGGTCATATAGCAGGCCATTGGCACAGCCAGTAGAACCCAAGTCTTCTGAATCCAACCAGTCCAGTGGGAGCATACTGCCCACTACAAAGTGTAAAGACCGCAACGGCAGCTCTTTCCAGCCATTAGTCACTTTCTATATGGCAGGAGACAGCACAATGAGAGAAAATCCCTCAGTCCCCCAAACACCATAACATGAGGTGCTTTCACAGTTGTGTCTCAGCCTCTCCTAGGATCTAACCTCCCTGAGCCAGTTCATGTAGAATTACAACCAGAATCCACACAGGCAGCGTGACACAAAATGGCCACACAGCAGAATCTGGTCAGTGATTTAAACAATGATTCCTTTGTCTGAACTGGAAAGGAATGCCAAAAGCACTTTGTTGTGTTATTCAAACAAAACATACAGCCCACCAGATAAATGTTAATATTGTTGATCATCAGTCAATTTTTAAAAAGTTACATCCATTTATTCATCTCTTACGCTTACAACAACAAAATCTTTGTCATCTGTCCAAGTTATGATGCAAGAAAAGACACAATGAAAATGAAAACAATCTAGCTGTGACACTCGGAGTACCTTTCCCAGACCTGAAGAAGAGCTCTGTGGAGCTCAAAAGCTTGTCTCTCTAACCAACAGAAATTAGTCCAATGAAAGATATTACCTCACTCATCTTGTCTCTTGAATTACTCCTGTCAGAACTGTAATGACATTGTCACTACAAGCAGACAGTTGCTTCTTGGATGCAGTGTGAGAGAGTGAAGTACTCATCCAAGTATGAAAACAGCTTAATATAATTAACAATTGATTAATTGGTTTTCTTTCAGCTTCAGCTTGCCCATTTGCTTTACAGTGTAGGTGCAGTTGAATACTTTAAATGCTGTAATTACTGAAGTTATTTCCTATAGTAAGTATAGAGAAGTACAGGGGATACAGCAGATAGCGAAGTAGCCTGATCTTTTGACCTTCAAGTGGCAAATTTTAAAGCAGCAGCACTATAGGGCTACTCTAATCCTGTCAAGAAAACTTATGTCAAACATTTGTGGAAAGAAGAAATTTTCAGAGTGCTTTGGTCGGATGGGACACACCAGGTAATAGCCAGGTTGGTACATTATTAAGAAGTGTGGTTTATTAGGAAATTTTTTAACTCAAAATTCTGTCATTTTGTGGGCTTGCTTAGGTATGGAGGTCATGAAATCATTATTCATGAATGGCCACCATATCGTGTGTGCTCCATAAGCAGCGGAGAACATTGCTATTGCAATGTATTCATATGCAATGCTGCTGCAACCATACATGGACGACGGGCAAAGCATTTCATTTTCTTTCCAGAACGCCCGGTGCCTGAACCCTCATGATCACAAAAGAAAAAGTAACTTTATCAAATGCAGGGATTTAGATTTTTATTTGATGTGACAAGTCCTAACAACAACAGAAACATAAGCAACGCCTCAAGTTATGATGTGGATTTGTTGGTATCCAGTAAAAGCAAAGGGGAGTGAGTTTGTGGTTTTTCATCAGTCAGGAAAAAATGCTGACAACTTCTTTCTTAAACTTTAAAACCCTGAAGGTTGTCAATCCTATTACAAATTGTGCATGAAATATAAACAAGAGCTAGTGCTAAAAGTAAAGTTAAGGGACTGCATTTGAAATACAGACTATCACTGACTTAACACCCTCTCCTTTAAGTTTCCTCTTATAGTATAAGGGCCAGATTCTCAGCTGGTGTATATTGGCATTGCTACATTGGCTTCCTTCATGAGGTCTATACATCCTACTTCTCCCCTCAAATAACTGTGAATAGATGATAAAACAAAAACGAGGGTTATAGGAAACCCTAAACTTCACTGCAAATTGCAAATCCCTTCCTTTCTGCCATATTATCAGTTCTTATTTGTTAAGTACTGCTGCTGGGCTCAGTGCTGTGCAAGACATAATTAAAGATGGCTCCTGTCCTGTAGAGCTTACAGTATTAAACAACCCCTCCCTCCAAAACACAGGGCTTGTTTGCAGGGGGAAGCGTTATCAGTTATACCAGTGTAACCTCTCCATGTGGACACTTGTATTCTGATATAAGAGTGCTTTTTTTTGGTTTAGCTTAAACCCCTTCCCAAGAGATATGAGCTAACAGAAAAGAGACTGTCTCATACCTGAATAAGAGTGTCCCCAAATGGGCTATACTAGTATAACCACAATGGTGTAATGCATAACTCGAGTTATGCTGAAAAAACTTTCCCAGGTAGACAAGGCCTCGGATAACAAGAAGTTGCTGGGAGATCCAGAGAAAGGTGTTAGTTTTTTGGTTGTTTTTGTTTTTTGTTTTTCTTCCTTCCAGTTTCCTGAGGTGGAGAAAGCATTAGGCTGACATGGCTCAGTGTCCTGGGGCCTCTCAGAAGAAGTTTTTAGCAATGGTTTGGACTGATGGGCAGCTGGTCCTCTGGAGGTACTTCCAAGTGTAGGGGGCAGTATGGAAGAAGGGGCAGAGATGAGGGATAGGAGGAGGACACCATGGTGACTTTGGCATCATTGGCAGAGCAGAGAAGATGACGGAGGGCTCAGATCCATGCTGTAGATTGGGGTGCTTTTGCAGAGCTTTGAAGATGGTCAAAGGGAAACCAGCGGAGGGAATTGAAGGAAGAGGTGTTGTCAATTTAGACTGCAAGCTCTGCAGGGCAAGGACCTTGTCTCCATGTTTGTCTGTATAAAGACTAGCCCACTTATGGTGGTAGGGAAATAAAAACCATTGAGGTCCAAATAATGGCTGCACTGAGTAGGGGGACTGCACAGTGATCTTCCACCAATACTAGTGCTGCTGCTTGAATTCCCAGTGCTCAAAGGGATGCTGGGTGCTGCTGCTATCAGCACTGGACAGCTCAAGGTCATAGGCCAAAACGTTTAAGAATGGCTTCTGACTTCGGGGGCTCTCCTTTTGGGTCTCCATCTTTAGATTCTTTGGGCCTGATTTTCCCTGGTGCTGAGTGCTGTTGATGAGTTCAACTAGAATTGTGAATGCTCATCATCTGAGACTCAGACAGGCCCAAGGTATCTTGAGATGGGTTCCAAAAATCAGAGGTCACTGTTAACTTTTCTCTGCTACTTTTCCCTTCCTTCCCCATGCACCCCTCTTCATCTCAACTTTGGCTCTGAGAACCATAATCTAACTCCTAATATCTGCAATGTTATAGTATCAGCAATTTCTTTTATTCAGCACTAACCTCTTCCCTTTCATGATGATAACCTATTAATATAATACAACCTGTTTAGCAGTGTGGAAGATTATGTATTTTAAATGTTCACCTGAATAATACATACAAACAGCTGACATTCGGTCTGCTCCCAGAATAGGCGACATGCTTATTTAATGATTTTGAAAATGTTAAAATGGCGAGCTTGAAATTCAAATGTCATTTTAAAATATTTGTATTTAACTTCACTGAGCCAGTCCTTTGCTATCTCTCCCTCTGGCATATTCAAATCGGGGGTTAGGGCAGCAGTCTGACACTGTGGATACTTCGAACAATGTATTGAGCAATGTTGGCATTTCAGTCTAATTAGTTACAGCCTATTTTGTGATTTGTCTTTGGTCCTTTTGGTTGCTGGCCAAGTATTTTTTATATCTTTTTTTGTACTCCTCATTGTCTCATTTTGAATGTCAACAGACCAGAATTTGTGTAACTTTTTTGTTTTTTTCTTTGTCTTCTCTCCACTCCGATCTGTGTCAGGAAGTTTGACTCAGCAGTTCTATGTCTCAGCCCCATTGTCTGAGAAAAATACAGCTCAGGATTGATTGGCATGCACAACACAGTTTGGTAAATGCACATCTTCTGCAGGACCATCTATTTTTCTTGCTAGTGTTTAACAGCTACTGCTTTTCCTGAAAGTAGCATTTTCCTGGGCTGGTTAAATCAGCTTTAGGCTACATTACATCAGTGCTGCAATGCAGCTGCATCAAGACCTGGATCTGAATTATGTTTGTCAGGCCCAGCTCTAATTTAAACAGACTAATGTAGATTCCATCTCTGGCATCTGATGAGAGGGGTAGGTAGGTATATTGAGCTAAAGCCCTCACACAGATCACTGGCTGAAAGGATATTCTGGGGCACCTGACTAGTTTACTTGGAAATTGGGAGGTGTGGGGGAGAGGCAATAAAGGTGAAAAGGTAAGCACCACCCTGTGAATTTACGGTTAATGTTCTCAAATTGAAACACCTAGGCACCGAGTGACACATTTTCATCTGTGGGGTCGATGGGGCAACGGCAAATGAGGAGCAACTTCTAGCAGTTGAGAGAGAGAGAAAAGGAAGGGCAAACATGTTCATAACATTCCTGTTTCAAATTCTGTTTGGCTGTCATGGTTTTCAATGTGGTTCACTCAATGGTTCTCTGATCACTTTAACGTTGTGTCCAATTCTTGAAATGTCTGTCTTGCTAGATTTGGCACCAATACTTTAGGCAGCCTCAAGAGGGTTGTAGGAAAGTCTTGTATTTTCTGCCCTTAGGTGGGATGTGTCATGCCCTAACCTTTCTAGTCTTGGCTCAGGGCAGCAGAAAGGGTGGCCCATCTCTGCTGGGTGCACACGGATTTGCAGCTTTGAGTGGCGTTTCTGCACAGTAGGGAGAAGCTTGCAGGCAAAGCAGTTTCCAGTTGTTTAAGCTAATTTTCACTATGGCAGAAATGTGTCTACAAATCCCATTAATTTTCTTCCACATAAGCTCGCACTTTGCCAATTTGACTGTAATTGTGAAGTTGGCCATTGACTGAATAGCACATGACATTCTATGTACTACTGTGCAGTGACATGGGTGCGCAGCACACATTAAAGCAATGATTTTAAGGGACAGAAAGCTGATGTTTAACCTGTGAGTCCTCCACACTACAATCACATATGCACTGCAAACAAGCTGTAGATGTATATTCATGCAGATGAAAATGTCATTGTGGGAGGGTTAGAAAGTGCTGTCATCCCAACAACTTGATGTACCAGTGCACATTTTCTGTCCTTTAGGCACTCCCTCTTCAAAACCTATTTTGCTGACAGTGTTTTCAGATTTCTGCAGAAAAGTAAAATTCAGCACAGGTGCGAAATGAAACTAGGTGGGTTTAAATTGGAAACACACACTTTTGTCATCACTATTTATTACAATACATGCCAATGAAAATTGCACTTCTGGTGAAACTACAGATGAAATTTGAAAGGTCATACACACTACTGAGCTAAGAAAAATGTCACACTTTGAACAGTACCATGAAGAGCACAAAACCAGATGAAGGCCTGCGTAGTTTGTTATGATCAAAAGGATGATTTAAAGTTTTGGAAATGGCAATCTTACTGTTGTTAGACAATGTTGGATGAATTACTGGTAAATGTAATTGCTTTGCCAAACAACGTTAAGGGAAAAACTTGCAAAATAATAAAAACAGGAATGAAAAACAACTTTTGTGAAACCAAGTCGAAATGTAACCCAAAATGGTTTGCATTGGTTACAGTATAAAAACCCAATAATTTTTTATTCCAGAAATAACATTTAAAGGGAACCTGCAGGAAGCCCATCTCACCAATGAAATGAGAATGCTTATTCTGGTCTTTGGGATTCCCACCTCTGCCTTGATTCATAATTTAAACTCTGCCTTTTCAATGTGCAATAGGCTTTGGCACTTCATGGCATGCATCATAGCTGGAGGTTAGGTTAGAACATGCTTTTATTGGGGTGCATGGGGTATTTCCTATTTTTTCCCATCAAATGCATGTGCACAATTTAACCAAGACCTTACTCTGCTCCCAAGAAATACACACCAGATGTATCTTTTATAAATGTTACATTTTGCAGCATCTTGACACATGCCAGTAGGTTGAAGGCTGTGCATGCTCCATTGGGGCATGAAAGCCCCTTCCATTCACTCAACTGTGACGTTTTGTAATAGGCAAAATTTTTAGTGTTGTCAACGACTCAGTGTTCACTTTATTGACTTACGCTGCGCGATCTGATGCTCTTATTTGAATCATATATAGAAGTGTCAGGTTTTGTTATTTGCAAGGCAATCAGATAAAATAGGGAAAAGGAACATTGCCAGCATCCTATGATTCCTGGGGTTCTGCATTTGCAGCTGCAATGCTTGTCCTGAAAAGAGTGGGTCCCTGGCTCAGGGCTTAAATTAATAAAATGCAGTGAAGAATTTTTCAGTTGCTTTGCTAGCTGGAGAAAGAGAATAGGGTAGACGTTTTCTGCTATAGATTTCTTGGGTTTGTCACACTCATCTCCTTAAGCTGCATCAGCCACTACCACCTTCCTTATTTAAGTTGTAATTTGTATTATGTCCATCATCCGGGTGTTTATAAAAATGAACAGTTAACATTGATTGCTAACTGGCTACTAAACCGGTGTCTCTCTCACTCACACGTGCATTCACACTCTAATACTGACAATAAATACTAGCTCAGCTATTGAACAACAAGATGGATCTTGCATCTTAAAAGGTTATTTGACCTGGATTCTGCCAGATCTCAAAGGGGTGTGACTTCGAGATCTAAGTACACTCTGCTGAGAATGGCCTGCCACAGCTGGAAAACTGAATTGGAGTTTCTTGAATGGCAGAGTAGCCTGTTAACATAAGTCACATAACACAGCAACTTCTCAGGTAAAATAATATTTTATTGAGGCGGAAAAGAATCCTTGAGAATTACTCTTTCAGGGTTTCTTGGCAACATAGTAAAATGTTTCCTTTATGTTCTTATCATTTACCTTTCACAGTGTTACTTTAAGGCAAGGCAGTGTTTTCTTTTTATTTAAAGTCCACTGCGGTGAATCCTCATCATTTGTGTTACTTTGAGGAGATCAGAATCCCTTCGCATTCAGTTACTAATATGATGGCATCGTTTGGTTTTAAGCGATGGTGATTTAATTCAGCTTGCAACTTGTCCTGACATCCAGGATTAAATAGGTACTGACCCTAAACACTGGGAGTATTCACTGTCCAACACCGAATTAAGATTGACCAGCAGTGGCTTGTACCCTTCCAGAGTGTTGATTGCACCAGTACTTGAAACTCTGAAAACCAGGAAATACAGAGTTAAGGTACACTCCAGCTCTGCCCTGAAAATCTAACTCTGCTCCATGGAGCTGGCCAGAGCCATGGGGGATATACTTAAATATGTGTTAGCCAGGGCTGCCATATACTAAGCAGACAGGAGGAATGACTAAATGTGCCACTTGATGTGCTGTGTTGTCCCACAGAACTGTATTCTATCATTCGTCTGCATACACTCCAGCTGCCCTTCACTGTGCTAGGGACAGCTGTCTGACTGGTGCAGGGATGACCTACAGCAGGCTGCACAGCTCACGTTGCAATACGAGGAAAGGTGCATCTATACTCAAAGGGATTGCAGATGGCTCATTTCTGCGCTGAGTTATGTCGGTTGTGTGACTGGAGGAGCAAACTAATCTGTTTGTGCTGTGGGAATTCATAATAGTCTGATAGCATATAGGACAGTGCACTGCAGGTTAGAGATGATATTCCAGAGGGAATCCTTAGAACAAGGAAAAAGGGGTGGTGACATCTGGCAACCCTCGGGTGGTTTATGCAAAGTAGATGCAGGGGTTGAGGATAGGTCAGGCACAGCCAGCTGATGTTCAAATTTGCCTTAGTGAGGACATGGTCTGCCAGTTTCTCCTATTGTTCCATATCATCCATCTGGTGGGTTGGTTGGGACATCACTCAAGGAGGGCAGAGTTAAGGCTGTGAGGCAGGGCTGGTGTGTACCTGAACTCTGCACCATCCCAGAGTGTACTGGGGATCACAGCCACTGCAACCCATTTTTAAGAGTGCTGCTTGCACTTCCCAGAGAGGGAAGCATAGCCCAGCCTCTCCCTTGGGAAGCTAATGCCACTGCAAGCATTAAAATGAGCTGAGAATATTCAAGTGGGTTCCTAGTAGTTCCAGCTGGCTACTTGGTTTGAGGCAATAGGTCTGCTGCCTCCTGAGGCTCCTGGCCCTCCAGGAGAAATCAGCAGAGACCAGTACAGTAGACACCAGATGAAGGATTGGAATGTCTCCCGGGGCTGTGAAAGTGTTCATCGCTTCCTCTGGGACAAAAGTGGGAGTGGAACTCTTGCCCTTAAGCACCTGCACAGGATCAAGAAGATTTGGCCCCAATTGTCTCTATTTTACCTACTCTCCAATTCCACACTTGGAAGTGTGGTAACAACAGGAGTAGGAAACAGTCACAAACAACACAGGAAAAACCCGTGAATTAGGAGACGGAGGGCTAGATTCTCAACTGATGTAAATCAGCATAATTTCATGGACTCCAATGGAACTTTGCTGATTTACACCACCTGATCACCTGGTCTTAAATATTTTCCCTTTAACACACACAATGCAGCCTGTCAGCATGAACATATTACCAGAGCCATGTAGGCAGCAGGAGACTGATGCAGACAGCCCCAGATCCCAGCTACAAAGTACTTTCATATGAATTCCATATATGGTAAATGTTTATGGATCACTTGGTTCCAAACGGCACAATTCTTGATTTTTGAGCAGCAAATATGGTTCTGGCCTGGGGTTAATTTTATTTTTAAATGTCTGATCGCATAGTCCCACAGAACAAAACAAAAACATGAGCAGTTCATGTGCATGATTTGCCACGGTCCCTGTTTGTTTGCCATTTCTGTATTTTAAGGCTGCATATAGAAAATAATAACATTATGTACCATCCATGCTATAAAATTATATACGCAGAGAGAATTGAGTTAATTTTACATTTAAAAAACTGCAAAAGGCACATACTGTATAGTTCTATTAAACCTTGTGTCCTGGCCAGATTCAGATGGGATAATTATATGCTGCCTAGTTTAAATCTCCCTGGAGTTTCACTGGGATGCAGTCCTCACTATCTCTTCCTATCCTACACTACTGGATAGTGGTATGTGCTCTTTAATAGGTGCTGAGTCCCACCTCTTTCCACTAGAGATATGTGGGGAGCAGCTTGGGACGATGATGATGCCAAAACGGTGGATGGGATTGTGTTTGGGCTCGGTGGGGGTGTTGCATGTTGATCCAAATCTTCATTTTTTTGTTGAAATAAATTTAATCTGAAAAATTTTGCATATCTCTATACATACCAAACCTCCTTGTGTTCCTTATTAGTCTGAGTCATCAGGACTAGTCTCATACTATAATGGCTAAGCTAAGTTGTAAACCAGTGCTGAGGGCCTCAGTGTCAGTCATCTGAATGTAATAATAAACAAATCAAACTCTGCTAACAGCTCAGCTAAAGCTCCACTGTTTCTACTATAATATTTTTGGTTTCTTTCTTTCTGTTAGTAGCTGTCATTTGGGTTCATTGAAGTCAGGAGCAGCTTAAAAGATAACTGACATCTACTCATTCAAAATACATGGTGCACCAGATTCTACCCTAGCTTTATAGTCTGTGCAATTCCATTGAGTTCAAGGTATTTGACTTCAGTGGAGCTGCAGGAGTTGTAACTAAGGAGCTTCTGTGTTGGTTTCTGTTTGTTTCCTGTTTCACTAATGTTTTAGTGCTGGACAGAAGCTTCGCCCCCTTCCCCCCCCCCGGATTGTTCTCTGTAATCGGATGATAGTCCATAAAGAATATAAACTTTGGTCAGATTTGGTCCTCAGTAGCCCATTGAGGACTGCGGTTTGGCCATTTAAAAAGTGGGATGCTAGTTAGTAGATCCAGCTGATCTCAGTTGTAGTACTGGCATAACCATTTGAGCCATGTACATGTCCAAATCTGGGGTAGGATTGAGGCGCTATGAAAAATGCTATGCACTTGGAACTCCGGGAGAAGTAATTGGGGGGGCGGGGGAAGCAGCAAATTTTCAGTGGCCTCGCCTCCATTCTGTGAGCATTTGTGGGAGCTTAAAGCTTAGTTACACTTTAACTACCTGACTCTATATGCAAACCAGCTAGCCAGATGTTTGCTGATAACACTTGCACCTACATGTAACTTGTAAACACAAAACAATGTGGATGCATTTTGGCAGGTGCTAGTTACCCCAATGGGGTGGTAGAGCCTTAAGTCCTATTGAAAAATTACCCCTTTGTGTCTATATTGTTAGGAGACTTTCCAAACTTTCCTTTGCTCCATCAATTATATTTTACATTTCTCTAGCTCTTCCCACAAAAGTTTTGACATATATTAAGGAAATGAGGTAGGCAAATATTATCATCCCCCAATAGAGGGAAACCGAGGCACAGAAAGGTGAATGACTTGCCCAAGGTCACATGTGAAATCTGCTGCAGAGCTGGGAACCCATATCTCATGATTCCCAGTCTGGTGCTTTAGGTACAAGACAATCCTTCTCCTTTCCTGATATTTTCCAGCAATCTTGGGCAGCAGAGCAAGCTTGTCTGTTTTGTACTTAATGTATATTTATGACCTGGGTTGCATGAGGGCTAGTAGTGCACGTTAGTGTAGTGATGTAGTCAGAACAAGACAGTGGTGGGGAATGCAGGGTTGAAATGATGTTTAGATTCCATGCCTTTAAAGAGATCTGGTTAAATAACCTGTGTCATCTTAACAGTTTGGAGTGTCGTTTTTGATGCTTAGAGAAGGGCCCATGTTTTCACAGAAGGCTACTGGCATTGGAAAAGGGTGGTGAAACAGCAGATGAAATGAGCGCATTGAAAGGAAGCAAGCCAATAACTTTTGAAAGGTTTATTTTGCTTCATGAGGAGCTTCCCCAGACCTTCCTTTTAATCCCTGATTAAAGAATGAAAGTAGATATGCTGAGACACAGTTCTAATGCTAATACCTCTCATGACATAATTATGATGTATTTATTGTACAGGCTTATTTTATTTCTCTGTGTTGTCTTCTGCAACAATGATCACTAGGCAGTCAAAGGGAAAAGCAAAACAGAAGCTGTGGTTCAAACTGTATCTGAGAGACAGGCACTTACATGTTTCCCAGAAGCCATTACACTCTGTAAGGCGTACTGTTAATTACCCAGGCTGAAAATTCCAGTGCAATCAAAATTTGTCGTTTGAGAAGCTGGTCCAAGTTCAGGGAGTCCAAGAAGCTGGCATCAGTTCACTCAAATACTAAAGACCCTTAAGGTTATTGGATTAAATGCCAAATATTTTCAACAGCCCCTGAAGTCATCACATATTTCTTGGTATCAAAAACAAAATTAACAACCATTTCCATCATATTTACTCTATTTCCTTTCAGCCAGATGCCTGCCAGTGTGTAGCACAGAGGAGTGTTTTCTGCTATATCAGTCTTTCCATCGGTGGTGGCTGCACCATGTTCCACATCTCCACACGGGATCCCTCTTTCTCCTGCCGGCTGGGGCTGTAAGTCCCTTGAGTCGCCCGTTTGTTGGCAGCTATGACGGAAATCACAACTGCCAAGAAGAGGATCAATAACAAGGCCAACGTTACTGAGCCAATGGCGGTGAATATGTTCGAGATCAAGTCAGCTGTTAACTGAAAGGATTGAAATAATTGCAATATAATTGATGTTAAGAACATAGAGGCACACACACTGGAGCTACCATGGTAGGAAAACATTCTGAAATAATAATTTCAAATATAATGTAAGATCTAATATTTTAAAGAACATATTTGCTAGTAGAAAAGTAGATTAGCCTTCCAAAGTTTGGTGCTTTAGGTCCCATGGAAAGTAAATCTATTGCAGCATGTTATCTTTTGAGCACCTACCCAGAGCTGAGTGAATCGTGTATAATCACTAGTTTATTTTACAGCTTTCTTTCTGTTTGCAATTTGTGAGCAGATTGTGTTTTTCACAAATGGAGTTAGTATTCAGAAATTGTTTGCTGAATTGTTTTTACTAACAATTCTTTGTCCATAGGTAGTTCACAAGCAGTTCATTGCAAGTCTTTGATATTTTAAATTTTAACAGTTTTCATTGGATACATAGGCACATGGCATTTCTTTTTCCCTCACTGGATGCATCAGGTTTCTGGTGCGAAGACTTGCACTTACAATTTCAGATTTTGCTTTCCATAAATACTTTTGTAAAATACACCGTTCCTTTGAACATTCCTGCCAGTACAGTTGTTTCCTGGAATATTTGCATAATGCAAACACACAAACCCTCCCTGGGGACTGCATCATCAGGTAGTGGAAAGACTTGGGTATTCCACTGACCCTCAGACTTATGCTGATGGGAATTTTGGTAGGGCCACCTAAGCCAGACAGCTCTAAGGGCAGAGACCAGAGAAAAGCAGCCCACTGATCCTGGATGAGGGTTGAGTGATTGATAGGCCAACAACCTATCCTAAAAAAGTGGTAGAAACACAACAAGGTAGCTATTCTAGCAAACAGCACAATAGACACAATAGGGTTGGCGGATCCTTGTTTGGACCCTAAACGATGTCTGGTGATGTAGGAAGGTTTCAGATTGAGAACACACAAAGGACACACATGAACATAACTGAAATGCCTTTGATGGGAAATTCAAATCAATAAATATTCACAGAAAACATTTTGTAGTATCCCCACAGATGGACTACTATGCATCTTTAATTATGAAGACATGCCCATGTTTCCATAATTCCTTTTCAGGAAGCAATACAGTGCAGGATGGATATATAGATTGTATTCCCTTATACCCTGTTTTCATACAGCAATGGGAAAGGTAATAACATCAACATGCACCATGTACAGGCAAACAAATCTGCCAGAAACACTTTTTAGTGTTGGATTCTTGGCAGATGAAAACATTTGTTTAAAACAGTCTTTCTGCAGTCATGGAAGCCATTGAAATGATGTGGGTGTCATGCAAAAGTGGTCCCTATGGACAGAATGACCCTGCAAGGAATTGGTCTTCCAGGCAGATTTTGCCATCATCTTTTGATTTGTATTACAAGTGACAATTGAACTGTTGTAGATGCACATGTGCTTGCGGCAGAACTTTCAAATCCAAAATGTTGAGAAACAGAAACAGCAGGTCAGAACTCAAATCCCATTTCCCAGAGAGTTAGGTACAGCTTGTTTCAGAATACCATTACCCACACTGAGTGATCTGCTTAATAGTCATTCCGATGGAGTATGCAGGGATAGTCCTAGTGCTGAGGATAATACTGCATTCAGAACAGGGATACTCTAAGCTGGGCATTAATTCTCTATAAATGCCAAATATACACATCTTGAACCCCACTGTTCAGACTCTTCTGCAATACAATGACAGCGCCACAGGAAAAATATTAAAAGAATCTTTTCTTTCTGGATTTAAAAAAATCCAGCTACAGTAATGAAAGCAAGTTTGGCTCAAGGTCTCTCCTAGGGGGCTTTACGAGCAGCTGCAATTACTCTCTCCTCTGCCCTTGATTGTTAAATATGACTCCTCTATGATTTAAAAATAATTAATTTTCCTGTATAGAAATAACCTACTCCAGGTGACAGACCACACAATACCCAAATACCTGAGATGAGGCAACACAACATGTCAGTCTACTATATTATTGTGTCATACTGGAAATGTCATTTCATAAGCTCTTTAGCTGGCATTTTAAAAATATTGTTTTCTATTTCTGTTGGAGATTCAGTTCTCTCTGTGTGTGTCTGTATGTGCTTATATGGCCCTCGTAGTACCAGAGCATCACACAATCATGAATGGATTTTTATCCTTATGACGCCCTAGGAGGTATCACCTTCATGTTACAGATTGGGGAAGTAAGGCACAGGTGGATTAAGTTAATTGCCCTGTCTCCTGCATCCCAGGCAGTGCCACTAGTTTATCCTTTCCCCTTACTCACAGTTAACTCTGTGTTCCTGGGTTTGAATGGGACCATCTGTACAAGTTATTGTGCTCAATACAATGCTTACTAGCTTACATTTAATAGCTCGCAGTAGACAAGAAGTCAGACTACAGAATCTAATGGTCCCACCTCATCTTAAACTCTGTGAATCAGCAATAGTGTAAATCCTATTATAACTACACCTATGAAGAGACTTGAATCAATAGTAGATTCTAAGTTCATGTCCGATCATGGTATTTTTTGGAGATGAGATTTACACACACACACAAAAATTGTATGGTAATTTATACGATGAAAAAACACAAATACAATAGGAATAAATGTCAGAATTATCCAAGCTGAATTCATACTATATACTGATCAGCATAGAAATACATTTCTGTTGTTTTGCAGTAGTCATTCTACTTAATTTATCACTGAATTCTTATCCTTGTGCATAACCATTCCGTGCCTGGATATTCCAGTCTAGTGCAATAGAAATTACTACAGAAATGCTATTATGGAGAGGAACACTGCCTCTTCTGTATGCTTCTTGTGTTTGATTTAGGAGCATTCTTGACTGGACAGTGACCTACACTGGAGGAAGCCAGTGGAGCTACAGATGTTCCTAGAATTGAAACCTGTCAAAACATCTCAACCTGATCCAATCTGTCAAGTGGCTACAGCTTTGAGTAAGATTGTAGAGCCATTTTCTCTCATAAAGAGACATATTGACCAACTTTACTTCTCTGTTCAGTGTTCACTGCTGATTTTCCAATATTAAAAAAAATCATCCTTCCTCAATCCACTCGGCTAGGTCCTATTGAGCTATTAAAAACTGTGGGTCATGGACTGTCCTCCTGATCTGTCAGCTCTCATAGCAAAGCTCAGGTTTACAGTGCGGGTAGCCCGATTAGCACTAGCAGTGAACTGATGTAGAGTTGCCAGAAGGTTCTGTAGTCTGGTCCCATCAGGATCAACTGTTTCTTCACTAATTGATTGCTGAACAGTTAATTTAATTTGGAAAACATAAAAGAAATTGTATTGTCTGAAAAAGAAAAGGAAATCTCGAATGTGGGCATCAGGATTGGCTTGTCACAATATATGGTAGTGATGACAACACTTGGAAACATGAAAAAAAAATCTTTCATGGTCCCAGGAAAGATGAAGCCCTGAGCAGCATCTTTAGGAACATAATTGTCCTGCTTTTTAAGGGGAAGTGGTGTCAATTAACAAACCCACAATAAAAACATGTTTGAATAATGGTAGGGGCTGGATTTAAAAGCAGGAAATGAAGAATTAAAGTCACACCTCTGTCTAAACTCATCCTGTTATTTTCCCTGGCTATTGCCTTGCACTTTGTATGGAGCCAGACTGTGAACCCCTCACTTGCATTAGTGAGCAGTTGCCCACATAACTAGTCCCTTGGACTCTAATGCGATTCCTCATGTGAGTAACTGCTTACCAACAGCAATAAGGTGTTCACTGGCCTGTGATACATGTAAGGTCATCCACTATTCTAAGACTCCTGCAGTACTGAGGCACTGAGTAATATATGGGTAATGTCTCCGCACAGATCATCACAGCAGTACATCACTTTTCAATTTAGCATCACATTTTGCTATTATACTATGCCAACTTTCCCATGATAGCTGTGTTAAGAGCTCCATCTTTGATCTGAACATTAGGTCATGGCCACTTGCTTTCAGTATACAATATGCTTAATCGGTTTGTCACAGGGCTGTAATGGGATCCAACACAAGCAGTTTTCCCTAGAGCACTAAGAGAAGAGAGAAAAAATATCCTGAGAAGCAAGGAAGGATATGTGGTATATTTTATTATGTCTCAGCACAAACAAATTGCTACAGAACACCTGGAAACATCCTAAATAGGAGCATGTTGTAAAATTATTCTTCAAGACAGCTGGTCATCAGAATGGCCTAAAAGATAATGTTATACTCAGTGGCTGCCTTTCAAAATTCAATATTTGCTAACAGACACCATGCAGTTGCCACAGTTGTTTTCTAATCCAAGTACAGTGCTGTTTACAAATAATTAACTGTATGTACGGAACAGATGTAATACTAAATGACTAATGTTAGGTAATATCGTAAAGATTATAATGGTGACCAATTTATAGGCATGAACTGTGATGTCCACTCCCAATGTGAAAAATTATTGGCAAATGCTTGCTGCTTAATGGTGACCACTATAGATGGAGGAATGACTCTGAGGTACTCCGACACCATGGTGATGGGCACAGCATAGTGCCTGAATGGGTGATGTAATTTCTTAAATTCTTTGCCTATACTGTAAAGCTTGGATCCTGCAAACTGTTCCATGTCAGCAGCCTTTGTACTTGCATGAAACACCATGACTTCACAGGGGCACCATACAGGCATAGGGGTCCATCAACATGGAGTGGCTTTCAGGATCAGGACCTGCCTATAAATATCCAGCAGCTCAGTATCCAGCATTTGGGAGTCACAGCCTTATCTTCATGTTCACCTCAGTCTTGCCCAAAAAAAAAAAAAAGCTATGTTTGGCTGAGGTTTTCCAAGGGGCCCAGGGGAGTTATCCCATTAAATGCTCAGTGGGAGCTGGGTGCCTAATTCCCTTAGGGCTCCTCTGAATCCTAGCCTTTATTATTGGTTCATTACACCTGTTGCTACATTTTGCATTTCATCCTACTGCAGATAACAATCATCAACAGACCTTTACTCGGGGCTCATTGCTTTGTGAGTTAAAGAAAAACTTGTGCAAGATGGTATTTTTATACCTTTTTAAGCAAGAAAATAATAAAAGTCAATGTTACTCAATTAGTTCTTGCTGAAAATTGCTCTTAATTAGCTACTGGACTTAAGCAAAAAGAAACTCGATGTTTATGTTACATCATTCACTAAATTGGGCTAGAGATTTTTAACATAAATTACTTGAATCCATTTGTAATTCTTTAATTGGGTTTGTGAATGGCTATTGTAGATTCCAGACTGTGGACGAAATAGGACACTAACCTGATGCTGTGTTTGCAGAATTATGTCAGCTCCATTCAGTATTGGGAAAACAATAACCAATAATATTGATAATACTTCCCTAAAAAGTACGGAACTGTGAAGTCTAATCAGCCCAGATCTCTTACATCTAAGGAACAGTTACACTTCCCTGAGCAGTTAGGCCAGAGGTATCCTGTTTTCCTGGGTGCTATTGCTGAGGATTTGTAGGATGGTGAAGTGAAGGAAAAATACTGGTTTCATCTAGAGCATGCTTTAAGTCATTTAAACGGCAGCTGAGTGCTGTGGGGTAACATGCACACAAACCTTCTATGGCAGTTTGCACTTAACAGACTGTGGAACTCACATACACTGCAGCAGGAGACAATAGTTGAAACTTAAGGGCTTGCACTGGCATGGTGATGAGTGCCCTCAGCTCCCCTGACTGCGCAAGCAAGGCTAAACAACAACCTTATACTCAATAACCAATAATCACTTACATTCCCCAGATTCCAAAGGCTTATGTATGCACTGTCCACAGGACAGCTCTGGCATGCATCCTCCTCTAGGGTGAAAGGTGAGAATCAAGTCCTTTAACTTTTAAAAGCCTACTAAGAGTACCACGCAGGTGATTTTGTTAGTGCACTCTAGAAGTACATACTTAGTTCCCAGCTCCCATTGTGTAGTGTGTGGGCAGACTGCTGGATAAGCAGGGCCCAACTGCAAAGCCAAAGCCACATAACATACATCATTCTTTTGTAATCGCTTCTCACTCTTTGAAGAAAATTTGTAGCAAAGGAATTTCTCCCTTCTGAAAATTAATAGTGTAGAATGGGGTGGGGTTACATGAGAACACGTTTTGACTGGAAAACATTTGAAAAATGTATGGCTGAATTCTGGCTCTGGGAGTCAGTGGAGTGCTGGGGTGGTGGGGTGTAGGGGGTAGTGCCTGAGGAGATGTGCCAGGAGGCATTATGGGCCTCATTCTCTTCTCACATTATTTTATACTACTGTGGCTCTAGTGGCTTCACTGGAATTAATCCTGATTTATGCAAACATGAGTGATCAGAGAACTAGGCCCTGTGTCTCCAGGTACGGGGAATGGGGGGGGGGGATGCAGGCCAAAATGGCTCTTGCTGTATCTGTGCAAAACGAGCCACATGTGCTCCCCTGGTGCTGCCATCTTGGTGTTTGCTGTTGCATAGGGCAAGTAGTGACATGGCCTGAGAATAAATGTCTTTGTTGGGGCATGTGATGTGTCCAGAAGCACGAGTGGCAGCTTTCACTCAGAAAGCACAAATGGCTGGATTCTGGCTGTCTCTAGCACAGGAAGCAGTCCCCTTTTATTCCAGCCCCTACATAGGAGCAGCCATAATCGGGCAGTTTAGCAAGACAGAAACATCACTGGCAGCTTTAAAATATGGGAAATTGTAGAGCCTCTGGAACATTCCCTCCACTGCCATTTGCATCACTTGCTTAGAATTGTGCAGCTGCCGATGTGCACCACCAGTGTTCCTTGATCTGAGTAACAGACAGGGGGACCAGATGTCCTGATTTTATAGGGACGGTCCTGATTTTTGGGTCTTTTTCTTATATAGGCTCCTATTACCCCCAACCCCCGTCCTGATTTTTCACATTTGCTGTCTGGTCACCCTAGTAACAGATAACAAATAATACTTATAATACTTCCCTAAAAAGTACTGAACTGTGAAGTCTAATCGGCCCAGCTCTCCTACATCTAAGAACAATTACACTTCCCTGAGCAGTTAGCCCAGAGGTGTCGTGTTTTCCTGGGTGAGTAACCATGAGTCCTGACACTATTGGTCAGCTTATCGCTTAATTCCTACTGAAGCAAATCTGGTCCATGTCTTCATGTTTACTGTTTAGAAACCAAAAACATTTGCTACAGTAATGAGCAACTATTGGCTTGAGTAGCTCTAATCTATGTCAGAATTACTTTAAAGTGGGTGAGGGCATATAATGATAATTTGACCAGTCAAAGAAAAGCCATAAAATTGATTAAAAAAATCATAGATACACTGATCACTAAGGATTTGCAACCTTCTTATCAGAAAATTATTCTAAGGTTGGTTTCCAACAGGAACCCCAGTAGTTCAGTAAGAAATCCAGCCACTTGTACACAAACCTACTATAATGTGATGCACTGATAACCTCTGGCTTGGGGCATATGGGGCCCCACTTTATTTATAACAACAGTAAAATAGCAATAAATTAATATCTTGACTTTGTTCCAATACCTTAAAATGGCATTAAATTAGCAACACATGCAGGGCTAAATGAATTTTCCTTTTTCTGTTTAAAATGCTGTGAGTTCTTTACGTTCACAAATGAACACTGATTTCTCTGGCTAGAATCACCTAGAATAAACAGCTGCCTTTCCAATATTAAACATCAACCAGCAGAGTCTGAGAGCTGTGCAGACCTGTATGTTGGTTTCTCTATCTAAAAAAGTAGACACTATGGACTCAGTTGAATTTAACAGATTCATGTCTACTTGAGCTCTATTTTGCCCAGACTTTTGGAGGTGAAAAGCTTTTTCTTTAACTCACTCACGTAACGACCATTAGTCTAATTCCTTCAACCTATCATTTAAACCTTAATTTTATTTTATCTATTTTATGGTTTATTAATACCTGCAATGTCGTCTCGCTGAATGTTATTCTCTGAACCTTTTTTTAAAAGAGTCTCAGAAGTAACTAATCATAATCATCACTGTCAACTCTCCACTGAAGTACAGAACATAGGCTGAATGGCTTAAATGCATTGCATGATCTGAGTAAATTCCTTTCTTGGAACTGTCAAAACTTAGTTGTCTAACAGCCATTTGTGCTGGCGATTTCGCAAGTAAATGTTGGGGGACAGCTGGTCGTAGCTATTGTGATCAGTCGCTAAACTGGATTGTATTTTTTTAATTTACAGTCAAATAGTCTGTTTTTTCAAGCAAGAAACATCTCATCTGTGACCTCCCGTTAGAAAGCGAGCACACATGCAGATGATTGAAATCTGTGGATTTATCTGTCTATTGTAATCTAGCCTAGCAAGGTGAAGAATGAGAACATTCATTCTCACTGGAAGAAATTCTGGCCCTATTGAAGTCAAAAGCAAAGCTCATTTTTACTGCAGTGAGGCCAGGTTTCACCTACTGATTTCAAGGGGAGTTGAGGACTGAGCCCTATAAGAGTCTCATATTAACAGTGAGGCAGATGTCATCAGCTAAAACATGGGAATTACAAATGTTGGCCTCAGTCCTGCCATCTGATCTGCATAGTTAGGACTCCTTATGGGATTTTGCTCACGTGATTCAAACTGCAGGATCAGGGTCATCATCAGTGTTCCTAGAGCTCTTAAAAATGGTGCAATGTGTAAACCAAAACAAGCCACTCTCACCAAAGTTCCAGTATTTGGTTGCAGCAATAGTCAGTTAAACTAACGTTTTATTTACATTATTAGCCCATGGAAATCCAGATTTGCTGAACTCAGTAGCTGACTCTAAAGAATGACTTATAAAGAACGTAACAAAGGACAAATAGATCTAAAGTATATTTTCTGTAACTGCTTGCTATATTAATATCCTGTTTGTGTTGTATTCATTGTACAATATTGGTTGGTTAATGGAGGTGGTCTGATGAGGCAGCATTGCATTATATTTGGGATGGTCTTTTTAGACAGGAGGCAACCTAATAAGAGTGATCTTTTCTAAGAGTGATCTTTTCTAGAGGGGTTCCTATGTGTTACCTACACTGAGTGCTCTGGTTCCCATCATGTATGTGCTTAATTTCAAGCATGTGCATAGTCCCTTAAGCACATGGTTAAATGCTTTGGTCTGTACCTCGCAGGATTGAGTCTGAAATGCCTTTTCTCCTTCACCATCACTTCTCCATCTCTGGAGCAGAAGGCTTCAATTGGCTGCTTCAGGAGAAAAGCCATTATTAAGGAGTAGGCTTTTAGCATACAAACTGATACTGTTTTGCAACGACTGCCAATGCTAATTTTACAAATGTGCTCAAGTTCTGTTCAGGACCATTCTGCTGGTGCTGCACAGATTGAATGTACAGCTTCAGTGTGTTGTTATCAGATGCCTTTTAAAATTCTACTGACAGCCTCTGGTGTAAAACTTAACCATCTGCTTCAATTTAAAAACACAAGAGGGCAAATGCACTCCTCATGTAAACCCCTTGAACTAAATGAAATTAGGCTCAGGACAAATTTGGCCCACAGTTGCTAAATCTCAGACCAGGCAAACAATAAGACACAGTGTTTTAGTAAATGTGTCAGTCTCTGTGGATTGACATTCCCTCCAGTTTGGGTAAAGCTTCTAGTTATTACATATAATTATTACTTGGTTTATGGTAGCACCACAGCACAGTATGTTAGGTGCTGGCCTCATATATAGGAAAATAATCTTACAACATAAGGCTCGACACCTGAAAGGTAAGCATCCACACGGACAGATCCCACCACAGGATCGAAGCCTCAGAAGACAAGCAATTTAAGAGGATGGATAAAATATCCTGTCAAAAGATTATTTAAAACAGTAACTATCTCCTACTGCCCCCTATCCAGCTATATTTAGCTGGTTAATTTCTTGTAGGTGCCATGGCAGAAAATGGGTCTTGAGGAAGAATTTGGAGGAGCTAAGGGCAGAGGCTTTACAGGTCTGTTTAGGAAGGGTGTTCCATGCTATGGGCTATGTGGAAGTGGGTTGTGGCTGAAGTGGATGAATGGGGAGCCAAAGCTGTCATTGGTGGTGGGGGGAGGAGTGGAGGGCAGGGCAAGGTGTTGAAAGCTAAGAGCAGGTAAGTAGGGAGGGGCAGAAATACATGAAAACTGATGGTGAGGAGGATTTGGTGCTGCACAACAGGGAAGAAATGGAGGGATTCGTTGCAGAGGGTGAAATGGTTAGAGCAATGGGCAAGGAGGGTAATCTCTGAGCAGCCTTTTGTATGGCTTGGAGTGGGGTGATGTGGGCATTGACGGAGAGAGGACAGAGCAGAGGAAGAGGTTGTAACATTCAAAATGGGGGATCATGAGGGCCTGCATGAAACGTTATGTTGGAAGAAGTGGCAAGATTTGGACATAGATGAGCTGGGCAGGGGATCAGGAGGGGTGGATGATGAAATGCATCTGGATTACCAATCTGCATGGCAGGGAGCATGCTGAACTATTTCTAATGTAAACCTTTCATTTTTTTGAACCTTAGACTAATTCACACATTTTTTCTCATCTGGAATGAACATTCAGTGCCTAATTCTGATCCCCTTCGTGCTGGTGCAAATCAGGAGTAACTCCACTGAAGGCAGTGGTGTCATACCAGCACTACACCAGTCCAGGTGAAACTGGAATCAGGCATGCAATGCTTAGTGCGTATCAACTTGCACTGTTTTCAACATATACAGTCAAATCCCGGCCCCTGTGTGTGATCCCAGCTGATTTCATTTGACTTTAATGGAATTGCACAAGTTTAACAAAGGGCATCTTTTTATCATCTGGCCCCTAGTCACTAGTCTCTCTGTAGAAATAATTTACCTTGTGAATGAAGAATATTTGTTCTGACCAATTCCAATGAAAGATCTGTCCAATCCAGATCCTGCAGACAGCACTACAATTCCAAGGCATGCTGTGGGCCCTGCACGCTGTGCTCCAAAAGATGTACGGACACAATGTTTGTTACTAGAGAGTTCTGACGGAGGAACAAATGCCATTGGTCAATAAAAATAGAAGAACGCTATGGGAACTGTATGACCTCGCTGTGACTAATTTCTGTATGCAGACAGCGTAGGTGCATATTGTCACAGTGAGCACAAATTGTTGTCCAATCCTGTGACATGCTGAGCATCTTCTGAGAAGCAATGGGCATTCTAATCTTCCACTGAAGCCAGTGGGAGCTGAAAGAGCTCGTCATCTCTTGGCCAAAAGCTCACCTACTCACATATGGGCATGATAGGCCTTAAGATTGGGATTTTCAAAGGGGCCCAAGAGAGGCACCCAACTCCTGTGATTTTCAGTGTGAGTTGGGCACCTAACTCTCATAGGTCCCTTTGAAAGTCTCAGACAAAATGAACATCTTCTCTTTGCCATTTGAGGTTAGTGTAAATATTCTATGTGGCTATTGTACATTGTATTTGCTATTTGCTCACTTCTAACGAGATGCCCCTGCCCCCCTCTCCCCACAACAATGTAGTGCTGAGAAGAGCGACAAGATACATATGTGAAGCAAAAGGTTTGGACTTAGCTTCAAGCGAGGCCTCCATTGGTGGTCACAGATAGATATGGGCAGGGAGTGTTTCTGTATCCCCCCCGTCTCATTATAATCATTACTGATATGGCAGGTTTACACCAGGGCCGGCTCTGGCTTTTTGGCCACCCCAAGCAAAAAACAAACAAACAAACAAAAAACGAGGCGGCCAGAACGGCAAAACAAAAAAAAAAAACCGGCGGCGCGG
>NW_020664562.1:11694009-11700661 GCF_002925995.2 Terrapene triunguis | reverse complement strand
GTCAGCGGGGAGGGAAGGAAGAGGACTGCCCTGCAGGGCGCTCTGGTTCTCCACGCCGCCGCCCCCTACAGGGCGGCCGGAGCGGAACAAGAACAACAACAACAACAAAAAGCGGCCGTGCTGCCCTAGGATTGGGCAGAATGCCGCCTTGAACAATCTGCCGCCCCAAGCACCAGCTTGCTCAGCTGGTACCTGGAGCCGGCCCTGGTTTACACTGTCCACCACTTCACACTGCAGACTGTTGAGGTGCTTGAGGGCTTCCCCATTATCACAACACATTTTTATGTGGTAGTGTATTCGCCCCCCTCCCTCACTATAACAAATGGCTGTACTGTGTACAACAATGCAATTATGAGATAATTCTCTAACCTTCCTGGGTCCTAAGACTAGAAACTCCAAAATTTCCAGTACTTGAGCTAAAGGAGATGTCCCTTAAATGGTATTAGTAGTAGGTCCTTTATTGTCTCTGAAATTAGATCAACACTAGAATAGTCACTGTAGGGCAACATCATCACATACACAAAGGGCCAAATTACACTATTTTGGCACTGGTCCATGTTGGTGGTAGTGCTACCACAGGTCACCAGCTCCCCCTAGAGTTGCCATCCCTCTCCATGGGTTTCTGCAGAGGGAGGTGAAGCCCTGGTCCTACTTCTCCCCATACTCTCTGGGATAGAATGCATGACTGGTCCTTGTATAGATCTCACAAACTGGGGGAAACTTATTGAGCCTTTTTCCTCTGAGCATCTACCCAAGTGCTAGTCACAATCTGACCCAAAGCTGGTGCATTGCACTACTTGCCCTAGGATCAGAGTGTACCTGTTATACATATCTCCATTGTATAATATCCTGATTTCTGTAATAATGATTATTAATAGTTTGCAGTAACAGACTGTATTTTGTCCAAGTTTCTTAAGCCTCACAACTCTGACGGGAAGATGAAGGTATGTGATTTGCCCTTGTAACATAGTAAGTCAGTGGCAGTCTGGAATGGAAACAAAGAGTCACGATTCCCAGTTTTGTGTTATAACTGGCCAGCACTCCATGAGTACTTCAACTCAGCGCAAATCTGCTAATCAAAAAAGTATAGTAATGCAAACAATATCCAGTGAACTTTTTCCCCCAGCCATGTGATATTACCTAGCATTACCATGATGCTGCCAAGTGATGATTAAGAAAGTAGCTATTTGAATATTTCACACTGTCAGCCTACAAGGTATCAAGTCAACAGCTATCGTTTGTTGGTGCAGCACTTAGATTGCAGCCATCTAGTGCTTCCAACTGTAAATATTAATGGTAAACCTTTATTGGCTACATTTTCTTGCCTCACCACATGACACCCGCCATTATTTTCTGTTATGTAGTTAATTATAGTTCTTGTTAACAAGTTTGTGTATATTTTTATCTTGTCAGCAGTTTCCTAATAGAAAGTCAATCAGTGCCCAGATGAGGGAGAACTAACAGCAGCAAATTTAGGTTTGAAGGAAATTTTGAAATAAATGCATATTTGAAAAGGATAAATAAAATTCAATATAAAATATGTATTCCTGGCCTTTCATATCTTGATTATCATTGGCTGGAACTCCAGCCTTCACACATAGTCCCTATCTGGATTCAGAGATTTGACTTGCCTATGGGTATGTTAGGATTTTGGTATGCCTCTTTGTTGCTGACAGGAAGGTGTGCGATTTTCTGTCTGACACACAACTTGAACTCTGACCACATATTCTCTTGTATTAAGTACTGGGCATGGCTGATTACACCCATGTAAAATGTTATTCTACTTTACCATTACAGACATTGCTGTTATGGTCTGGCGTTTGAGTGTGCGTTGGATGAAGTTGGGGTAAACATTGTTTTGTGCTATCATTTGGAGATGGAAGTGAATGCCTGATGGAGTGTTCCCAGTGTGTTGTAAACAGTGATGTAGGTGGCATGAGGGTTGCAAGAAATTCTGGAGACTTCTCCCTTAACTTCCCAGTTCCATGCTCTATTGAAAATCATAGTAGTTAAAGATGGAAAAAATCTGCTAGGTAATTGAGTCTATTTCCATGTAAAAGCAGAAAATAGTCTGGTCCCTCAGTGGACATGTATCAAGTTTGAATGTGATCCTGATCTTAGCCAAATGGAGTGGAAGCTCATCAGGGCGGGCAGAATAGGCTTTGTTTACTTTGTTCTGTGTCAGATCAAAAGGTATCTTTGCCTACTGAGGTGAACTGGCTCTGAGACACTTCTACAAGTTATTTTTGCCTACCCACTTTCAGCTATCACCAATGTCTTCTGTAAAAAAGCAGTGTGGTATTTCTCCCCTCATAGATGGTCCTGCTAGTGAAGGCAGGGGGCTGGACTCGATGACCTTTCAAGGTCCCTTCCAGTTCTATGAGATAGGTATATCTCCGTATAAAAAAAAAAAGTCCACAATCCCCAACAATCATGGTCTATCACCCCACATGGCACTACCTACAAAGGAGGAACATTCCAATTCTCTCATAAAATATGTGTAAGGACAATAAGAGGAATAATTTGTCTTTTCCACTTCTTAGGTCTTGTCCTTTCGCATGTAAGCTGTCTGGGGCAGAGAATGTCTTTTCCAGTATGTTTGTACAGCACCTAGTACAAGGGGGTCCAAACTGCTTGAGGTCTCTAGGTGCTACCACAGTAATTATGAGAAGAACAGACCCATATATATTTGTGGTGGATATATTTATTTTGTCTTTGTCAAGGCATCTTACAGAACTGAGTGCTCAGGGGATATTGCAGCGCTGCTGCTGTGGCAGCTGGACATCTGAAGCTTCTTGCTTGGGAAAAAAAGTAAAAGCTGAAGCTTCTATTTTGTTTGAATTTCAGGGATGTTGCAGTTATCTGCACATGGACACTACTGAGGGCCAGCTGGCTTCTGCAGTCCCAACTCAGCCTAAATTTCCATTGAACTCAAGGGTCAGGCTTTTAGTTATTTTTAAAGCTAGGACAATCACTCCATCACAAACATTGAGCAGCCAATCACTCTTCCTTATGTAAATACTGTTTAGGATAACTTACACGGTCCTTGCTTTCCTCTCCTGGTGCCAGTTCAACACTCCAGTGGGCATATTGCCTGAGTAAAGGGTGCTCAGGGCCTTGTTTTGAGCTAAAATATTCAGAGACATTGAAATGATCTGTTCCCATCCATCTCATTATCTGTAATTGCCCCAAACCAATAAAGACCTTTTTCTTTTAAGTCAGAGTGTGTGTGCTTTTGATTTCTCTCTCAATAGAAGCAATGCAGGTGCCACTAGCCATCCACATAGACTTGAGATCCGTTTGAAGTCCCTTAATGTTTTTGTGCTAAGAAAGGGAATTAGCCCTGTTCAGAAATAAACAAAAGACTTAGTACTGCTACTGTGCAATTTGAGATGAATATGGAATTAAATTAAAATGCTAAAAGTTTCCTCAGATTTTGAATGCAAGTTTCACATAGTGTTTTTTCTGAAGACCTTGAGGGGCATCCAAAGCATTTGGATAATCGGGGGTTTATATATAGGTGACTGAGTGTGCTAATGACAGATAGGTGCCAATAAATTCCATGTATTGTAATATATAGTGCCTAACTTAATAAATGCATATATCTATGCTTTATGCAAACAGAGAAGTTAGAATTTAATACCTTAAAATACCACATGAATAAAATTAATTGTAATTTAAACTCTATTGAATCAAAATGTGAGTCAAATTCAGTCTCAATCAGAATTCACTGGCATAAGGTCAGCTACTGTGATCAATGAAAATAGGTATTTTAAGAGATTAAAAGGTGCTGAAATTAGGCTGTCTAGCATCAGTGAAACAGCTGTGAAAGATGCAGACATTTTAGATAATGCAGGTTTGGATTAGAGAGGTTTGGTTAAACAGCATTCACCTGTATTAAGTCTGAATAATGCCAAATACACTGGTTATCAAATACTCAATGATTTGCTTATACAATTAAAACAGAACACTTTTAAGATTCACCTCTTCAGTCCCCATCTTTTCCTTATGTGACAGGATTTACCCCGCTGTTCTGATGGTAGAATATTCAAGGTATTTCATATTCTCAACTTTGGGCCTAGACTTCAAACAGAGTTTGATATACTGTGTGATATACAAGGGTTCAGGTAATTATGGAAATACTAGTCATGATTTCATAGTTAAGCCTGAGCTGATTTTTGTAGTTAAAGCAGGGATTCAACCTCTTTGTCACATATGAAGACAGTTTATCCTCCCCAAAATTACAACACTTACTCTTTGAATACAGAATTAATTATCTGGGATCTTAAAAGCAATTTGGTAATTAGCATACAAGTAAAGTAATTTAAATATGGGTCCTTTAAGAAATTTAGCAGTGTTGCACAGTGTTTTGTCCCAAATGCTCTTACTAACAGAATAATACAGATGCTTCAAACTTCCTGTGTAGTTAAAACGCTTAGAAATCTCATGTGTTAGCAACATTTCCTGATTTTTAAAAATGATTATTGGTCATTTTTTGCCATGACACCATGTAAAACAAACAAAAAACCTGTGTCTTTAAAATCAGTTTAATCCAGTTTGAGTCCACAAGCATTTTGTTTGCCTGAAGTAGTCATTTCCAGAATTTAACATGTTTGGACTATTTTTAAATTTAACTTTGATTTTTCTGGGGTTGTAACATTCGTTTTTAGGGTAATAACAGCAACACTGTAGTGTTTGTTACCCTTACATTGCTTATATGTTCTCAATCTTAACTCCAGTTTAGCAGACTTTGTAATATCAGAATATGCTATCGATTATGAACCACACATCCTCATGGTATCTTGGAGAAATGAGAGAGAAAAATTGTACTCATCTTTTCTGATTTGCTCTGCTGATCCCAGTTAGTTTGCAGCTGGACACCTGTTCTGACTTGCTGGCTAGGGGAAATGCTGAATGGCCTGATTAGCTTTAACCAGAGGTTGGATTCTTAAGCAGATTCATCTCCTTCCTAATATGAAGGTGAAAAAGAAAGTAGTGAGAGTTGGGAGACCAACAAGTGATCTAAGCAGACCCCAGAAGAAGGACATTTAAATGATCTGAGAGAGATTGTTGCTATTATACATATAGGGAGAAGTTTAAGAACAGTAAATGACTTTGTATGAGTTATTTTGAGTCTTTTTCCTTTTGTCAAATGTGCCTATAGTTCCACTCTTTTATTATCATCCTCTGTTACTGCTATTCATATTTAAATCCCAGTCATGCAACATGTAGCATATGAGTGAACAGCTGCACCCGTGAGGAGCCCCAATAAAGCCATTATACCTTCATGTGGGCGTAGCACTCCACCCACATACTTTGTGTTGCAGGATTGTGCCTTAGCTTGTAGTTTGTGTTGGAAATAAGGATCATCTTGTCGTTATTTCCCTCACTGTGTGACTTCTGTTTTTATTTATAAGAAGTAGTACCTAGGGGAGTGACAGCTCCTTAATAATATTGACATGAACTACTCCTTACTGGCACATCCTATAGAAAGATCAGGGAGGCAACCTTATATCTGAGCACTTTATATAATGTTTGGGTGGCAGTGTAAACAATTCAGTTTTCCCTCTAGAAGAATCCCTCCAGTTGCCTTGTCAGTATTGGTTCTGGGTGAGGAATAAACATGGGCATAGCCAGGAAGTTGAGATCCAAACCTTCTCCAAATTCAGAGCTATGTGGTTTCAGGGCACCAGTTCAGGCTAATTACAGAGGCTCAAGCATCCAGATTTTAACTTTCCTAAAGTTTGGGGGGTTGGATGTGAGGTTAGCCAATTAGTTAAGGCATGAGGGAGTGGGGAGAGATGCCCCCTGACACTTTGTACTATGTGAGTACCACAGTCTCCAGGCCCAGAGCCTGGCTCTGCTCCCTGAAACCCTCAGTGGCCAGATCCTTGCAGGAAGCATGGAGCCCCTGCTCCCCAACCTTCCCAGCCCGGCTCTTGGGACCCGCCTCTCCAACTGTAGCTCTGCTCCAACCTCATCCACTGCCATGCCTCGCTGCTGACTGGCCCAGTACTTGCGAAGTGGAAGGCATGCAGTCTAATGGATGTAGGTGGGATTCCACTGTACTGGACGTGGTGAGCAAGCTGTCACGGGTGTGGCGAGGAGCCCAATCTCCTTCGTGAAGAAAGCAAATGTTCCCCCCTCTGTGGACTACAGTGGTCCCAGCTCCTTCAGTGCCAAATTGCAGCAGCCTCACCCCTAGCCCAGTGGTGGGTTGAGAGCCATCTTCTGTTTCAGAATCTCAGCTTTTCCTAGGAAAAGGACAGTGAGTGCTCAACCTTGGAAGTTGTGAAGGGGACTGGCTGATTATGGATTTTGACATTTTATCCTTCAAAAAAATGCAGGCGTTTCTGAACCCCCGCTGAAAGTTGCCCCCTTCCCACCATTGAAATGTGAAATGATGCCCGTGTGATGGAGGATGGCATAATATTATTTCCATACCTCACAGTGGTGGTCTGAGCATACGCTCAAAATGATCATCAGGTGCTCAGATACTAATGCTGTGGGCACCATATATGTACCTAGATAGATAGACATTAGCCAAAGATGGACAAATGATGCACTAACTGAATCAAAACGGAAGATTATCTTGCTAGAGAAACCCCCCTGCACATATGCCTGCATCAAAATTCTATTTGATAGCTACTCT
>NW_020664562.1:11603440-11693999 GCF_002925995.2 Terrapene triunguis | reverse complement strand
TTGTTCTGACATGTTTGATTTATACAACTCCATTATATTTCAGATTTTCTACTCTTATGGCTCCAGCGCCCCTCAGTATTATTGGGTGCATCTTTGTGCTCCCCTTGCTTCTGTTATCCCGCCTGGGTGCTACAAGGATCACTGCAGATGCTTTCAAGATGCTTTTGTCAGCTTCAAGGAATGTCATATGATATTCTGGCTGTTTCAAGGATCTCCTCTGGGAATTACCTCTCTTCTGGATTCTTCAGATATCTCCTCTGGGGTTGCTAAGGCTGTCTGGGAATATCATACACAGGAGGCCAAACCCTCAAGCTAATATAGCGTGTATAACTCCCAACTGTGTAAACGGCTGTGAAATGGGCCAGTTTATCCAAGTGAGTTTCCCAGTGTGGGAAAAGTATTCTGCTTTTTTATACACAAAAGGCAAAAATATACTTTGTCTGAATTATTTTATTTTCAATTAAGGGAAAGAACGAAACAAGAGAGAACCAAAGTAAAGTTTCCATGAGAGAGCACAGTGTGAGTCTCCCCTGTAACATGTTGCACCAGCCTACCTCACAAAATGACAGCTGCCCCTGCTGATAGACAGATTCCTTAGAAATGCAGCAGTGCAGACCTTGAGAAAGCGAAGCCATAACAGTTATATAGCCATGCTAAGGAGATCTTCAGCTCCACGGCTGACAGCTCTAGCTCATAGCTCTCAGTTTGCTGTACTCTCCTCAGGCCATGCAATCTAGTCAGTTTCTCCCTGGATGACAGTTTATCAACTGGGAAGGAAACTTCCTGTCCCAAGGCCATCAGGACAGCCACTGCACATGTCATGTCATCTAAGGCTTAACTGCCGTCTTTGGTAGTTGTGGCTGGACAGAACAAGGGACTTTGCCTCTCAGGAGGGGGTATGGATAGGGCAGCTGTGTAAATGCTATAAGGTCAGCTCTGACTGGGGATTTCTTTCCCCTTAGGTTATGCCCCGGTTCTTCTTCAAGTAGATACAGCCATGTAGTCCATGCAGGTGCGCACACACCCAGAGCCCTGGAGCCAGGGAACTTTGCCTAGCAGTACCCATAAGGGCGTCACTCACATCTCGCAGCCTTAACACCTCCCCTAGCTGTATAAGGGTGCTGCCCTGACCCCTGTTAGTTCCTTCTCACTGACTGGCTGGAGTCAAAGCTCTATGTGGTGTTCTTTCACCTCACACTTTCTGTCTCAGTTACTGAGAATTTTTTCTTATATATAGTTGTAATAGTGTCTTAGGTTTAGTTTAGTGTTAGTTAGATTTAGTTAGTGTAATTGGCTGCTCTGTGTGATGCCCTCACCAGGGTTCAAGCATTGTCTGTCACATAGTGGGGCTAACCCCAATAGTGATTCCCCGCACGAGGTGCTTGTTGTGCCTCAGGGAGGGCCACATCAAGGAGGGGTGCTCCATCTGTAAGTCATTTACAAAGAGGATTCAGGTGGCAAGGGACTTAGGATTGAAGCAGCACCATCTGGAGCAGGCCATGAGGCCTACTTCGGCCCTGAGGGCCGCATCTGATCAGCGGTTGACTGTGGATCCAGCTAGTGAGGCCCCTCCATGTTTGGGTTCCCCAGGTGGAGAAGAAGTCATTCACCTTTCTAGGTACACCAAGGAAGAGGTCCCACAAATCCAACCTGGACCATTCCAGGGCTTGAGCAGACTCTGTCCTCTTCCAAGAGTAGTGCTGACTGGCACCATGCATCTCCCAGCATGCAGAAGGGAGCAGGTCCATCTAACTGCTCCCTGGTACCACATTGAGAGCCTGTACTGTCACCTCTGGTTCCAGCCATGAGGGGTCCACTGAGTCCAATGCTGACAGCATTGGCACCAGTGCCGACTGTCTCCATGCCAGCCACATATCAAGTGGCATCAGATTTGCTTTGCCTTCCAGTCCTGGACTCTCCATTGGTGCAGGAGTCCTCCAGACCATAGCTTCTTCCTCCTATTCCTCCATTGTGCCCTTGGCACCTTCAGGCCATGTGTCAGAGCCACTGGGGGGACACCTCACAGGCCGCAGACAGTGGAGTTGAGGCTGATGCTGGGCCCAGCACCAAAGGACTACTCGATACAGATGCACCCCTTGGCACAGTCACTGCTTTGGCGGCAGACACCATAGTCAAGCTCAGTGCCACCATTCGCCTTGGTGCAGACACCTCTTCTGGTGTCGGGTGGGAGTGTGTCTCACTCAGCACCACTGGTGCCAACTCTCCATTCTTCTTCAGCAACATTGCTGCCTTTGGATAAGTCCAGTTCACTTGCCCCATTGCGACTGGCTCCCCTGTTGTCAACGGGGAAACTCGAGAGTCCTTGAGATCAGGTTGAGGTCATTGTCTCCCTTGTCATTGCTTGATGGGTGCCGGAGGCCATCCTCAGATCATTATTGGTACCAAGACCAGCACCTTCCCCACAGCCAGGACAGGCTCTTAGTCTGGAGCCTACTGGCTACCAATGCCTTACCTGTATGCTCAGTGACCTCCTTGGACTCCTTGGGATATTCCTTGATCCCTGCAGTGCTGTTCCTTGACCCATTCCAGAGTGAGATCACTGGTCCCTTTGGCTGCTCCCATTTCTGAGCCTCTGCAGCTACAAACAACCATGGGCCCATTCCTTTGGGGCCTCCAGAATTGTCCCAATCATATCCTGTAGTCCAGGAGTGGGATCCATCATTGGCACAGCAAACCACCTTATCATCCTCCCTGGACAACTCTACCATGCTAGGCTCCTCCTCTCCCTGGATGCCTGAGGACTTTAAGGCATACCAAGACCTCTTGAGGCATATGGTCACTATCTTGAGCATCCAGGCAGAATTTCTGCAGGAAAATACATATAAACTGCTAGATATTCTCCAACCATCTGCTCCAGGGAGAGATGCCCTCCCGATTAATGAGGCTCTCTAGGACCTGGCAAAGGCCCTCTGGAGTACTCTGGCTTTGTTGCCTCCCGTGGCTAAGCATTCAGAGAAATGATACTTTGTCCCCATGTAGGGTTGTGAGAGCTTCTATTCCCATCTGGCCCCAAACTCTTTGGTGGTCACTGCAGCAAATGACAGGGCACAGCAGGGGAAGTATAAATTCATCCCTAAGGACAAAGATTCCAAGAAAATGGATTTGATGGGGGAGACAATGTGGGTGAAGTCATATCTTTTATTGGACCAACTTCTGTTGGTGAGAGAGACAAGCATTCGAGGCACATAGAGCTCTTCTTCAGGTCTGGGAAAGGTAGTTCCAGCGTCACAGCAAAATGCAAGGTGGGACAGATTGTTTAGCACAAGTAGTTAGCACATATTGTAAGGGACCATTCCAGCTAGTGTGGCCTGTTAACATAGGACAAAAAGGGGGGTTAGTAGGTAACAGTTTGTTGTAGCATGCCATAAATCCAATGTCTCTGTTCAGTCCATGATTTTTAGTGTCTAGTAAAGTCATGAATATAGGCTCCCAAGCTCATCTTTTGAAAGTGTTCTGCAGGTTTCCTTTGAGGATGAGGATGACAAGTCAAATATAGAGAAATCGCCTTGTGAAAAGTGTTCACCCACATGTGATAGGGTGTTTTTGTCTTTTTTATAACTTTCCCGTGTGAGTTCATTCGAGAGCACAGTGATTGCAGTATTGCCAACCCCAAATGTTCAAAAATCACGAGTTTGGCTTTAAAATCATGAGATTGTGTAAAATAATAGATTTGGTGGGGGGGTTTTTATTTCCCTTCTGCTTTTCAAGCCTTCAGGGTGTACTGGGGTCACATTTTGAAGCTTTCTCCAGCATTATGAGGTTAGAAACTTACTTTTTCTTTAAGGATGAAGGCTGAAATAATCACATATCAACTTGAGTCCAGGAGCTGGGGCTTTAAGGGAAACAATAATTATCATGAGACTCATAACAAAATCATGAGAGTTGGCAACAGTGTGATTGTCTGGTTTTACCCACATAGTTGTTCAGCCATGTAGTCGTTGTTGATGGGGAGGAAGATTTTTACCTCTTCTTTATTGCAGCTGCACACTGCAAACCAACAGGCATTGCTCTCTAAGTATGATTTTTGTTAATTGGGTGGCCACGTCTAAGTTTGCGGACAAGTTGCCAGAAGCCTCCAAAAAGGAGTTTAAAGTGTTTGTTTCAGAAGGCTATTTGGTAGCCAAGATTTTGCTGCAGTTAGCTCTGGACATGGCAGATGCCTTGACCACAATTGTGGCTTCAGCAGTAACCAGGAGGAGGTCTCCTGGCTGCAGAACTCGAGCATTGCATCCAATGTATGGCAGAATATCGAGGACCTATCTTTCGATGACTGGGTTTTGTTCTTGGGCAAGGCCAATGATACCCTGCAGTCCTTTAAGGATTTCTGGGCCATTTTGCGCTCCTTGGGAGTTTACGATACAGAGGTTCGACTATAACAGTCAGCAGCAACAGCAATGCTACTCAAGGTGCTTTTTTTGGGCAGTCCTCCTTCCCTGTGAGGCAGTGGGATTACCCAAGAATGGGTCATAGATCCCAGAAGTGGAGCTCCTCTAATTATAGGTTCAGACAGCCAGTCTGCCCTCCCCTGGCATCTGGCAAGCACCTGTTTTGACTTCTGTGTCCAAAGCAGTAATCTAGTGGTGACCTCTTCATCCCTGTCTCCCCTTGCTTGGGGACCAGCTGACTCATTTTTATGGTGTTTGGGACTCAATAACCATGGACAGCTGGGTCCTACCCTTAGATCGGGGTGTGCCATACAGTTCTTGCCCACCCACCTACCCACCCTCCTACTCACCCATTGTATCTCCCCACCCTCCTACCCCATCCTTCTTCAGGGACCCTTCTTACAAGATACTGCTCCTCAAGCAGATTCAGTCCCTACTAGTTCTGGGGGGCTGAGCAGGAGGTGACCCTGCTGCATCTGGGTCAGGGATTCTACTCCTGGTATTTTCTCATACCCAAACCTAAGAGAGAGCTGAGATTTGTTCTTGACCTCGGTGACCTCAACAAATACATCAGATATGTGCGATTCTGGATGGTCATTTTTCTCCTGAGCAATTCTCCAGTTTATTGTGCTGGACCAGCACTAACAGTATACTGTGCTCCCCTTTGATCTTTCTTTGGCTCCTCGGATTTTTATCAAATGCATGATTATGATAACAGCAAACTTCAGGAAGAAGAGACTCATATCTGGACAATTGGTTACTGAAAGGCAAGTCCAGAGAAGAAGTTCAGTTCACGCTATGTTTACTCAATTGTCCAGGCCTAATCTTGAAAGCAGTAAGTCAACTTTGGTCCGCTCAAGGAATCAAGTTAGTTGGGGCCCTGATACTCATAGAGGAGTTCAACAGCATTTCTGCCAACTGACCAATTCCAGGCAATTTGCTGCCTTTTTCTGGAACTGCAGTCTCAACCCTCAACCACAGCCCGAGGATGCCTGAGGTTACTAGGTCATATGGCCACCTGCACACAGGTATTCAGTTTGCCAGGCTGTGCCTACGTCCTCTTCAAATGTGGCTGAACTCAGTCTATAGTCCAAATTGCCATCCTTTGGGCAGTGTGGTCCAACTTCCCCCACCAATCCTGGGCTCCTTATGATGGTGGATGGTGCAGGGCAATGTGTGCCAGATTCTGAAACTCCTCTCACTTCCACCAGTTCTACATCAGCGTCACCCCATTTACTTCAGTATTGTTACTCCTGGATTACCTCAGTGTAAGTGAGAGAAGAATTGTCCATTGTCTCTATTTTTGTTTGAATAAAGTTAAAATCTGTTATGTTCATTGTTGCCTATTTGTTTAAAAAATGTACAGTAAAATGCAATCAAAGAATCAGCTATTTATGCAACTGGCTCTACCCAAAACATCTTTCATAGTCTCAACAGAGGGAATTCTTTCATTGCTTTTTGAAGTGGAAAAATTATCCCGTAGGCTCAGTAAAGTGTGCACAATTTCTCCAGAAGTTATCAGGAGTGAATTTTCATAACAAAAACTGAAAGTTTGTTAGGAATGCAGAGATGGAAAATGTACTGTACAAGCACAGTTCAGCAAGTGATGCATAGACAGATTTACGTGCCATCCTCAGTTTAACAGGAAACATTACCATGTCACAGACCTTTGAGCTAACAATCCTCAGTATATGGCTTCTTTAAGTGTATTCCGAGGTACTAATGCTTTGGTATTAGAGTTATTCATTATACTACAAGTAATACCTAATGAGCTACTGCACTGCCACTACCCAAATGTGCTTTGTAATGAAATAGTAAGCAGTGTGCAGCAAGGCCCTGATTCAGGAAAGGACTGAAAAGTATGCTTAAACAGACTTCAGAGGGACTTAAACATGTTTCAGTGGTTTCCCTGAATAGGAATGCTTTCCTGAATCAAGGCCTAAGGGTCCCTGGGCCAGAAAAAAGGGCTCTTTGACCACTCCCATTTCAGAACCAAAATAAGGGGTTGTCTACACTTACCGGGGGATCGACACGCGGTGATTGATGCATCGGTGGTTTATTTAATCGGTCTAGTGAAGACCTGCTAAATTAACTGCAGATCGCTCTTCAGTCAACTCCTGTACTCCACCTGAACAAGAAGCACAAGGGAGTTGACGGGAGAGCGTCTCCCGTCGACATAGCGTAGTTTGGACCCCGCGGTAAGTAGATCTAAGTACGTCAACTTCAGCTACGTTTTTCACGTAGCTGAAGCTGCATAACTTAGATCGATCTCCCTACGTAGACAAGGCCTAAGTGGCTGGATTTCAAGAGCTCAGCTCCCATTTAGGCACTTAAATGAAGGGGCCAGGTTTTCAAAAGTGCCTAAGATCCAACAGCTACAAAAGTTGGCCTCTGATCTTAAACTGCCATTTATTAAAGGATCATCTAACAATGACTTAATTTGAGAAAGAGAGTGGAAAACCATTTGCCTTTTTAAAAATGGCAGTAAACAGGGTAGCTTAAAGACAGAATTACCTCCGGCCCTAGTCCTTTAGTGAGCTCCATGCAGACCCTTGTGCCACAGTCAGTCCTGTTAGCTTCAGTGGGGATCCATACATACAGAGCTCATTGCAGGATCAGATCCTTAGTTTTCAATGAATGAGACAGACATCCCACCCAATGAGATTGCAGCTGTCATGACCTAGCTGCAAGTGAATTAAGTTTTCCATTATAAATGCATTCTGCTTACCCCGTATCCTATTTTCTTGTTCTTTTCATTAACATTGGACTACAAGCTTTCAGCTTGAAGGTGAAGTTGTTGGTTTTTGTTTGTTTGTTTTTGAACTTTTAGTGAATTAAGCCATTTGTGATTTACGGGATTGGTACAGATTTATGATCTGGTTTCAGACAGAGTTTTGCCAAGTTCCCCAGCAAACAACAATTTTTTTTTATTTTTAAAAGTGAAAAATGCAGATGATTAATGCTAATGTAGAGAGATCACTATGTGTGTTTTTTAAATTTCCATAATTGTAAACATGAACATTTTTGAAAATTAACAACCCATCATAGATACTATGGAACATAGATATCAGAAGCTATTTAGAGAAAAAAAAAATCCCCCATTCATTTGATTGATTTTAAAAAGCAGTGTCAATGCAAGGTTATGATGGTGATGATGTGACGCTCGTGCTGAGGTAATAGCAGTATTCAGAGATTGTCAGAAAATACAATATCAGTGCATATTTAGAAAGTCAGTGTAAGTTGTAAGAGATTTGGGGAAATTATATTTGAATCCCTGATGGTATGATGAAAGAAAAGGCAAAATAATGTTGGTGCTTTTATGGAGAAATTATTAGAGTAAGTACTGTAAAAATAATATGTTATAGTTACATATCTAAAATAATTGTCTTTCTAAAGCAACCCCCACCAATGGGGCTCAGTCTGCAAATGGTAATAAAAATAGATAAAAGAAAACAACATTAAACCCGCATGAACTATAAGAGAAAAGGATATAAAATGTAACATATAAACAATGCAAGGCTGCATTACATTAATGTGTTATAAGGTGAGAAATGACTAAAATAAATGCCTGTGTGATGTAAACGTGAGTCTCTGAGGGAAACATTTGAAGGTGAGGAAAAGGAAAACAATGCCACTGCAATGTAAAGGATGTTGTACAAACAAAATTTGTTAGTCTGAATACTAACTCTGTTATGTGAATGCTGTACTTGAACTGATTCCTATATTACAGAGTGTTATGCTATCATATGTCATCTTGACTCCCTTTTCTGCTTATATTTACCATACACATTAAATATTCAACTGCTTCTCATTGATGCATGCAGTAATGCTGGCCTTGTGGGGAGCTTTCCTGTCTTTTACTGCTATGACACATTAGCTAACTTTACTGTCTTTACAGCATAATGTTTATGCACATTAAGGTACAGCACATATTAAATATTACATTTCTTGCAATATCCTTTTTACAACTGTGGTTAAATCAAGAGAATACTATGCAACTAATAAAAAATAACAAAGGACATTAAAGGGCTGTTCTGCTTTGAAGAGTGACTATAAAAATGGCATTGTGATATTTCCAGTGACTTCCAGAGCAGAACCACTCAGTTTACAAATCTTAAGATGTGTTTTTTCTTATTCCACACTCAGTCTAGAACAGGAACAAAGCTGGGTTCTTTATGTTGCAAAATTGAGCCCCTCCTCTTCTTCCCCAGGCCCCCCAAAGTGATATTGTCTCTGCAGGGCTAACAAAAGTAATAAACACTTATTTAAGTCTGTGAAATAACTAACAATGATTCTAATAGCCAGGTTGTAATAACTTTACACATGTTTGATAGTACCTTATTCTGATATCAGTAGGACTTAACATAGAGTAAGATACTACACAGTGTGAGAAAGGGATATCACAGTCGATGCTTAAATGCTCACAAAGAGACAATGCCAATTTTACATAGTTACTTTGTAAGCCATAATCACTTTTTAAACACGAAAGGGCCAGTTCTGTATTCCTTGGCTATCCAAAATTCCACTGACTACAATGACAGTTTTGGACATGCAAATGAGAACATATTTAAGCATCCCAGATCCCAGTGTTAACTTTCTGTCAAGCAGGGATCCTGCTCCCACAAGGACTAACAGTACAGGAAAGAGAATTCTAGGAAAACAATTCTGTTTTTAAAAGATTTCACCTTTAAATGTTAGTCTTTCCCTCCAGAATGCCATAGCAGGACAGAAAATAAAAGCCACAGATGCAAATATTCTCACTGTGCTGCTAAAACTGCTCTCCCTTCCTCACCAGTATGCATCTTGCAGGCCCACTCCTCCAGCATGAAGCCAGTCCCATTCTCAGATTTCCACCTGGTGGCTGTGATACCCAAGAGGCCAGGACCAGCCTACTGGCATTTCAATAACAGCCTGTTAGAGGATGTGGGCTTTGAGTTGTCCTTTCAGGAGTTCCAGATAGCCTGGTGGAGGCAGAGATGATCTTTCCCTCAGCACAGAGGTAGTGGAATGAGGGGAAGGTACGTGCCTGGCTCTTCTGACGCAACTACACCCCAGGGGCCAGCTGGAGGATGTGCGTGGTGATAGAGCACCTGGAGCATGGGAGGTTTTGGAGCTGAAGAGGCACATGATTGCTAATATTGGGAATCCATACTTCTGCAGTGAGTGTCAGGAGAAGTGGGATGAGCTCCGGGCTCTCAATGACCAACGTTTTTGCACATTAAGGTATAGCTCATACCTTCGTTCAATCTCACATTCAGCTCCTTCAGGAGATGGATTACAATTCCTGCTTCTATGTCCTGAAGAAAACAGAGCTGAGCCAGGAAGCATATCACCTGCCTCTTGGTGGAGGACAGCATCCCCTCATGGATCTGGTGGGGATGCAGGGAAGGGCTAGAGCCTTCTATGCCAACCTCCTCTCCCTGGATCCAATGGACAGCAATGCCTGTAGGGTGCTGTGGGATGAACTTCCTTCAGTCAGTGTGGGCAACCAGGATCAGTTAGAGCAACTCTCGCTCTGGCCGAAGTTTTGGAAACCCTTCATCTGATGTCCACAAACAATTTCCGGGCATTGTCCGGCTGACTGTGGAGTTTTATGTGCATTTTGGGATGTACTTGGTTCACAGTTTGCCACCATTTGGGCCAAGTCCTTGGGGAATGAGGTGCTCCCCCTGTTGTGCTGGCATGTTCTGCTTGCCCTGCTACCTAAAAAGGGGGACCTCTGCAAACTCAGGAATTGGGACACAGTTTTGCTCCTCAGCACAGACTACAAGGTAACAGTGAAAGCCATCTTGGTGTGGCTGGGGCCTGTGCTGGCGGACATGATCTACCCTAACCAGGCCTACATTGTCCTGGATTGCACCATCTTCGATAATCTCTATTTGGTCTGGGACCTATTACATCTAGCACAGGGATGGGCAATAATTTTCACAGGGGGGCAACTCCATGAATTTTGGTAAACTGTCACGGGCTGCACATTTCTGCTATATTAATGGAGGAGGTGTGGGGTCCGGGAGGCAGTTTGGGTGCAGGAGGGAGCTCTGGGCTGGTGCAGAGCATTGGGGTGCAGGAGAGGGTGAGGGGTACAGGCACTGGGAGAGAGTTTGGTGCAGGAGTGGGCTCCGGGCTAGGATAAGGGATTGGGGTGCAGGATGGGGTGCAGGGTCTGGGAGGGAGTTTGGGTGCAGGAGGGGGTTCTGACCTGAGGCTGGGGTGCAGGAGGTGGTGTGAGGTGCAGGCTCTGGCCAGGAGGTGCTTACCACAGGCGGCTCCTGGCTGGCGGCGCGGCAAGTATCAGGCAGGCTGCCTGCATGCTGTGGCCCCACGCCGCTCCTGGAAGTGGCTGCGGCCGGCTGCTGTTGGCATGTCTTTGCATGCCCCTTCGGGGAAGGAGGGCATCGGGTCTCCATGCACTGACCGTGCCTGCGAGCACCACCCCTGCAGCTCCCATTGGCTGGAAACCAGCCAATGGAAGCTGTGAGGAAGGTGCTGGGGGCAGGGGCAGAGTGCGGAGCTGCCTCCCCCCCTTCCGCGCCAGGGGCACACAGAAATGTGCCAGCAGCAGCTGGTTGCTTCTGAGAGCAGTGTGGGGCCACGGCAGGCAGGCAGCCTGCCTGAGCATCCCGCTGCGCCGCAGGACTTTTAGCGGCCTAGACTCAGAAATCGTGGGGGGCAGAGGAAGCCGGACAGAAATGTTAGACGGGCTGGATCTGGCCCGCGGGCCATATTTTATCCACCCCTGATCTAGCATGTAGGGATGGTCTGTCACTCACCCTCCTGTCTCTGGACCAAGAGAAGGGATTTGACAGGGTGGAACATGGGTATCATATTGGCACTCTGCAGGCATTCAGCTTTGGACTCCACTTTGGGGGGTTTGGGGTTCTGTATGCCTCTGCAGAGTGTCTGGTCAAGCTCAACTGGGCTTTGACCGTGGCCCAGGGTGTGGGAGACCTGGTGCAGGTGGAGGCTTTCCAAGCTATATATTAGGTAGCCTCCTCCACCAGGGTCAATGGGGTCAAGAGCTCTGGCCTGATGGCCAGGGACAGGTGGCAGGTGAGCTCCCTCCCACATGTGCTCCAGGCCATCCAGTGGGGTGTGGGTCCATTGCTCTATTAAGGCATAAACCTTTCTGCCACTGATCCCTCCCTGCTGGAGAGTTGGATTGAGCTAGATTCCAGGGTGTCTGACCTGTTGCAGAGGTGGACAGGGCTGTTCTGGTGCCTTTCCCTTAGGGGAAGGGCACTGATACTCAACGAGCTGGTCCAGTCTATGCTTGGGCACCAGTTCAACACGCTGAGTCTGCTCCCTGCAATCCTGGACTATTTCTGGGACCGGCTGCACTCAGTCTCTGTGGGTGTCCTAAGCCTCCCCTTGGGGTGGGGGAGAGGGGGCAGCAGACAAAGCCTGGTTCGTATTCACAGTCAGGTCCACTTCAGGCCCTTCAGAGACTTATTTACAATTTAGGTAGTCTGGCATGGAGTATGCTGGTGCATGCCTTCCTCCACCACCTCCAAGGACTCTGATACATCTGGCACCTCTTTTATCTTCACCTGACAAGTCTCCCCCAAGACCTCTCTGAGCTGCTGGTCTTTTACCAGGACATTCTTGGGACGTGGAAGCTGGTTTCAGTGCCCAGATCCATAGCGGCCACCAAGCAGGAGGACCTCCTCATAGCACCCATATGACATACTCCTCATCTCTGTGTGCAGGTAGTGGAGTCCCCCTTGATGTGCCAGATGTTGGTCTTGGCTGGTACCACCAGACTTGGAGCTCTCCTGGACTATGATCAAAGGGACTGGGTGGACCCTGTGGTGCTCAGCTGTCCACCCCATGTGTCCCCTGTCATATGTTCTAGAAGGTGAGGGCAGCCTCAACTCCTGGTTCTCTTGCTTTCCTTGAGTGAGTCCTGTGGGAGGGTGCTCTCCATTTTCCCCTCACTCCTGGCCCTCCAGAACTCACCATCAGGCCCCTGGCATGCGAGCCTCCCTGGCCGCTCCTGACACACCACCTGAGCCAGCTGCACGTTATCCACACCCACAGAACATCTTGTACATGCCCATGCTTCAGACCATCCACTTCCTCATCCTCATGTCCTGTCCTGATACTAAGTGGCAGGACCAACTGCCACCTAAGGAGGGTGAGGAACCTGGTGGGCCAGTCTGTACTCCACTCTGGTTCCATGGGCTTAAGGGGAACTTGGTTGATGACTCCTCCATGGACCTATGAGCACAGGCATGTATCTGGCATGGTTCACAAACTCCCCCAACACCTGTCCCTTTTGTGGTGAGAGGTAGATACTGGAACACATCCAAGTAGGACGCGTCAGGTTGAAGACCCTCTTCCAGCTCAGATAGAACCTCTTATTGAGGTTCTGGCTGCCCTTTTCCCCACACAGCCTGGCCTATGCACACCCCATCTGTAGGCCCCCCCAAAGTTGTGAAACCTCATCCTCCTGGGGCTGGCCAAGGTGGCCATCCATCGTTCCAGGAGGAGGAACCTGAACAAGGTGATGGGGATGCTCTGTGACTGTGGGGCTTATTTTCAGTCCCTTGCCCAATCATGCCTCCAGGCAGAGTTCCTCTGATACAAAATTACTCAATATATTTAACTCCAAAGCAGACTGCGAAGAGTTACAAAGGGATCTCACAAAACTGGGGGACTAGGCAACAGAATGGCAAATTAAATTCAATGTTAATAAATCCAAAGTAATGCATATTGGAAAACATAAGCCCAACTATATGTACAAAATGATGGCATCTAAATTAGCTGTAACCACTGAAGACAGAAATCTTGGCGTCATCATGGATAGTTCTCTGAAAACATCTGCTCAATGTGCAGCGGCATTCAAAAAAGCTAACTGAATATTAGGAACCATTAGGAAAGGGATAGATAATAAGACAGTAAATATCATAATGCCACTATATAAATCCATAGTATACCCACACCTTGAATACTATGTGCAGTTCCCATCACCCCGCCTAAAAAAAAGATATATTAGAAATGGAAAAGGTGCAGAGAAGGGCAATAAAAATGATTAAGGGTATGGAACAGCTTCCATATGAGGAGAGAGTAAACAGATGGACTGTTCAGCTTGTCAAAAAGATAACTAAAGGTGGGATATGATATAATGCTGTGGAGAAAGTGAATGAGGAATTGTTATTTATCTCCTCACATCACACAAGAATCAGGGGTCACCCAATGAAATTAATAGGCAGCAGGTTTAAAACAAACAAAAGGAAGTACTCTTTCTTACAATGCACAGTCAACCTGTGGAACTTGTTGCCAGGGGATGCTGTAAAGGCCAAAACTGGATTAAAAAAAGAACTAGATAACTTCATGAGGATAGGCCCACCAATGACTATTAGCCAAGATGGTCAACAATGCAACCCCATGCTCTGAGTGTCCCTAAGACTCCGACTGCCAGAGGCTGGGACTGGATGACAGAGAATGGATCACTTGTTGATTGTCCTGTTCTGTTCATTTCCCCTTGAAGCGTCTGGCATTGGCCACTGTCGGAAGACAGGATACTGGGCTAGACAGACCATTGGTCTGAACCAGTATGGCCATTTTTATGTTCAGTGTCGATTGATTCCCTACATGTCTTTGAGGAGCAGTGGGTGCTGCTGTGGGTTCTCTGCTTGGTTTCCCCCTCTGGATCCCTGATTTTCAACCTTTGACCTTACTCCTGCCCCTATTTTTTCATTTGTTGTCTCAAGTATTCAATTGTAGCCTGGGCTAAGTGGTTCCTCCCCATTAATTGAGGGGCTGGGCCTTTAGTTGGGGGTGGGCCTACATCTGCCTGTTTCCAATACTACAAATAGTACCAGTAGGCAGGCCCCAACTTGGTACTTTTAACTGCAGGTTCTTCAGCAACACCATTTCCTGTGTGAAATCCAGGGCTGGAGTCCACAAACGGAAGACTCACCAGCAACCTTCTGAAATCAAAAACACTTAGGACCAGCTTTTCCGTGTTCCTGAGGTCCTGTCGATTTCAAGTGAAATTGTGGTTACTTAACACATCTGAAAATCAACCCCCTTGTGCTTTTAACTTTCAGTGCTCTGAACAAGCATGAATTCATCTACAACGTCCCCTGAAGTAGGTAGGTGAATATTATTATCCCGGTATTGCCAGTCCCATGCATTCAAAAATCATGAGTTAGGCTACAAACCATCATGAGATTGGCTTTAAAATCATGACATTTAAAAATATAATCAATTTGGAGCTCTTTTTATTTGCCTTCTGGTTTTTCAACCTGTAGGGGTCACATTTTTCAAGCTTTTCTTTGTACCCAGGAGGGCTAGAAACGTATCTTTTGTGAAAGTGGAGATTCTTGTATTGGAGTTGGGGCTTTAGAAACACTAAAGTTCTGAAGTTTAAATTGGAAGTGCTGGCATTGCTGATGTTTCCATTTTACAGCTGAGGGAACAGATAGAGCAGTTATGCAACTTCTGCATGTGCACAGCAGGAGTCAGTGTAAGAGCCAGGAATAGAACTCACATAAGTTCTTGGCTCCTGTTTCCATTCCCATTCTATTCTATTTAGGTTTGTATGTTCAAATCATTGGACCAAAGCAAACTCCCAGAGAACAAAATCCTGATGGCCAAATCCCTCCAAGAATTATCAGGCTATCTGGAGGGGCAAAAAGGCAGCACTGCATCTTTTAAGGTTTGGGAGATTTTCTTTGCCACCCTAAGGGTTAGAAACTTTTCTTTTTCAATGAAAGCTGACAATCTGCCAAATCTCACTGGGGCCACCAGACAAGGTACTGGCTGGAGCTGGGTCACTCTGAAACCCTGTGTGACTGACTGGGCCCATATTTATCAAAGCATTGCATTAAAACTCTTAAAAAATAAAATACATTGCATCTCCTTCTGCATTAACAACATGCTATACCGGAACCAGACAGAAAGGGCTGGGAGGGAGGGTTGACAGGAGAGCGGAAGGAAAAGTGAACATAGAGAAGATGATATAGTTGTTACTTTCCTGGTGTCCATGCTTTTTAGTCAATATGATAATTACTCATGAATAACTGCATAAGTATGAAAATGCAAATAGCAGGCGATTAAATTATTCATGAGACATCAGGCATTAATTATTGTAATTAAATATCATTAGATACATTCATTTTACTAACACTTGCAGTTAATGAATATGTTAACTAATCACTGAGGGGCAGATTCAATCACAATTCCAAGCTTCCACCCTATGGAAGCCAGACTGAGTTTTTGTTGAATCTGGACTCAATATTGAACATATCGTACATGCTTACTAGTGTATTTTAATGACATTTAAGGTGAAGTGTAACCATGCAGCATGTGCCACTTGTACATTTGCCCAGGAGGGTGAAGTGGTACCAGCTGGAAGAGGATATGAAAGTAGCAATGGTGTGTGTGTGTGTGGGCGGGAACTCTAGCCATCTTAACGCAGAACTTAAACTGTGTGTCATTTTTCCAGCCACCACTTCTGCATTACTTGTACATGTACAATCAGGGTACCTTTTGTGAGTGAATACTGTGCCAAAGGTGCAATCCATGTTATTGTTCAGGAAAACTTTCCAGAATACAAACAAAATTGCAAGCTAATTAGGGCAGGGACCGTATTTTCCTTTGTGTGTATGTATTTGGTAGAAGAAGTAACGGCTTAATCCGCAACAAGGGAGATTTAAGTTGGATATTAGGAAAAATGCTCTATCAGGATAGTTAAGCTCTGGAATAGTCTTCTAAAGGAGGTTGTGGAATCCCTGTCTTTTGAGGTTTTTAAGATCAGGTTGAACAAACACCTGGCAGCGATGGTCTGGGTTTACTTGGTCCTGCCTCAGTGCCGGGGGCTCGAATACATGAGCTCTCAAGGTCCCTTCTAGTCCTACATTTCTATGATTACATAGCACAGCGTGCTCTCAGTCTTAATGGGGCCTTTGGGCACTACTGCAATATAAATTAAAATGACCAGCCAAATCCCATCTTCTACTAAGTTCCTAGAGGTGTATTTCAGATAATATTTTATTGAATACCATGCTGCCAATGCAACTAGCACTACTTTTGGGCTATATGGAATCTTAAATAATTTTTCACTGCAAATACGGAGACCTCTGCCCATCCCCATTACTACCGGTAATGATTCCGTCTCCCTACTTGACAGAAATCTTACTTTCCCTTTGAATTCCTGGGGCCTATTTGCATCCCATTACCCATTGTCTTCTGTGAGAGTTAGTTACTTGTATTGGGTGAGGGAAACCATACCATAAGAGCAAAAAGTGGAGAAAAGAGATCAGATGTCGCCAACCTTTAATGTAAAAAAATCATGAGGGTTTTTTAAAAATTATCTTTTTAATTTAAATTATTTTTATTTCCCTTCTGCTCTCTAAGCCTTTGGAGGTACTTGGGTCACATTTTCACACCCTTTTCTGAACTTGCTCTTTTTAAAAAAATGAAAGCTGAGATTGTCACATAAGCAATTGTCTCCAGGACCTGGGCTTCAAACAAAATATGAAATATCATGAGACTTGTAATCAAACAGCAAGAGCTGGAGATCTGTGGAGGACTTAGACTCTGATCGCCATGTAAGGGACCAGGAAAGAATTTTCCCCCACCTCAGATTGGCAGAAACCCTGGGCAGTTTTCGCCTTCCTCTGCAGCGTGAGGCACAGGTCACTTGCTGGTTTGAACTAGAGTAAATGGTGGGTTCTCTGTAACTTGAAGTTTCTAAATCAAGATTTGAGGACTTCAGTAACTCAGCTAGTTATGGGCCTATTGCAGAAGGAGGTGGGTGAGGTTCTGTGGCCTGCGATGTGCAGGAGGTCAGACTAGATGATCATGATGGTCCCTTCTGGCCTTAAAGTCTACATGTCTATAAGTCTTTTTCTGCAAGGGGGAAGGAGCCTCTTAAATCCCCCCAAAACCTCTGAAATCATGTGTAATTAAGTACATCGTGGTGCTTTTACTCCTGACATGTGCAGCCATATTTTCTGTTTGCTTTCTTAGCTGTGCCCCTTTACAGGTGACCTGCAATGGAGTTTCCTTTTTTAAAAAAAAAATTACTTTGTTAAACTTATTTTATGTGATATTTATTAATTTTTTAAAATCCCACTTTTTAAACCTTAAACTATGAAGTCCGCTCTCCCCTGGTTTCACTGGAAAACCTGTGTATGGGGTAGCCCCAGATATGTATTCTATAGGCTATCATATCTTAATAGAAGGGGATGGTATGTTTACACTTTAAAAAAAACCCTCCTAACCCTATCCTTATTAGGGATTGAAAGTAAATAGGGGTTAACAAAGTAATTGCAAATTTTTTAAATGGTTTGACTAAAAATTCCTGCCTTTCTGAGTTACTCAGAGTTTGGTCTCTTGGGATTTCATAATTTTAATAGTTTTCCAGTCACCACACAGTTTTCCAGAGTGTGAAATTTCTATGACGCCTGAATTTCTAAAGTAAAAAGAAAAGAAGACCAAAAAGAATCATCCTTTGTTTTGTTTTGCTTTTCTTTCTTCAAAGAGCTTTTAAGAAAGGAACATAAAAGAACAAAGCTCAGTTCTTTAAAAATCCTTTGTGGGTCACTTTAAGCTGTCTGAATCAAATGCACAGTATCTACGGACACTTTCTGCCATTCATCTCTTCTCTCTGTTACCTGAAAATGATTTTACTGGAATCCCATGTATTTTAATAGAACAATAACTGAAAAATAGAGAAAGTAAATAAGGAATTTGGATATATTCAATTATTTACACATCTTGATGTTGCTGCAAAGACCCTAGTAATTATTTGGACTAATTTGTGTTATCTGGCATACACTATGTCAGCTACTGTTCCCTCACGGTGTGCTACTCCTTTAAAACCCATGGCAACTTTGTTTATAGCTGTTACACTAAAACATAGCAAACTTCCAGCATCAGAAACTTGGGGAAGAGCAGGGTTCAGGTTTAAATAGGGAAGTCCCAAGTGAATGCTTTTTCTGGTGACATTTGGTGAAATCAAAATAGCAGGCACCCAATATATTCTGGAATAAGAAATAAAGGACACTTGTCCTGGGGTGCAGAATAGTGCTCCTCTGACTAAACGGCATCAGTCGGAAGAGATGCGTAAGCGGCCATGTACGTTAAAAGGGTATCATATCATTACAATGCAGAAGAGCTACATTTTATAAGCTTGTGTAACACACAAGTGAAGTGTAAACATTCAGAAATCATGGTACACTTAAAGCAAATGAAAGCAGTTCTCAGCAGAAAAATGAAAAGTAGACGTAAAGAGACAAAGGCAGAAGGTTTATTTTGTGTATAACGATGGGAAAGCTATGTACACACACAATGTAGTTGAGAATACAGAAGTACAAAGAGGAAAGAGCAGCAGTTCTGAATCAGGAAATGTTTCATGATGACAAGGCATTAGAGGAAGGAAAGAAGTCATTTACAGTCCTAGTGGATATAGTGACATTAGTGATATGTAAACAGAGGGGGAGAGCCAGGGACTGCTGCACTGCTATTTAATCTATTTGAAATGTGTAACTTTGTATGTAACATGTAATACATATATAATATATCTGGTATACTGTATATATCTATGCATTTCCACATTTCTAGAATTGAGGAAATAGTGTATTTGAAATCTCTATACATGTATATATTCTTTGGTTTTCATTTCTTGTTTGTCTGGGGCAATATAAATACAGTATGCTAGGAACACTGATATAAGGTGTATCTCTTTCCCCAGCTTCCCTTGTCACTAACAGCAAACTGAAATCGATGATCTGAGACAGCTTTGTGGCATGATGTTCAGCAGACTTTGCTATGCAACAAAGCACTTAATCAGGTGCTTAACTTCCATTAATTTCAATGGGATTTAAGCAAGAGCTGGTTGGAAAACCAAAATTTTTCCTGTGTGAATATGTGAACAAAAAATCTTGGTTTGAAAATTTTCAGTTTCAAATTAAATGTTTTTGTTTCAGATTAACATCTTGAAACAGTATGATGATATTCATTTTGACTTGAAATGTCATTTTGTTTTCATTTTTTGGTGTCAATAAAACCAAAACAACAATTTAAATCAAAACAAAATGAAAATTGCCATTTTGAACTGACATTTCAACATAAAATGTTTTGTTTTTCTTTTTCAGTTTCAAGATGCCAAAACAAAATTACATTTTAAGTCAAAATGAAATGAACTATTTTTGTTTACTTTTGGCATTTTGAAACCAAAACATCATTTCATATTGAAGTGTTGATTCAAATGAAAAATTTCATTTTGACATTTCCTGCAGGCAAATCCAAATTGTGGTCATATTTGTCATTTTGTTGTGAAAAGTGTTAGTTTCAATTAAACCAGATTTTTTAGTGGGAAAACTTTCCATATAATTTTTAATCACCTCTAATTTAAGTATGTGCTTAAAGTTAAGTATGTGCCAAAGTATTTTGCCAAATTGGGGCCTATGTTGTGTAAGTGTAATACCATTACTTGAATATTTGCTTGTCTCTACAGTCTAAACTGGCTAAAAGGTATATCATCCAAATAATTCTAGTCTGATCTAAAATAATCCAATAGTATAGATAATAGAACACTTAGTGTTTATGTTTTTGATATTATTACAATAATTTTATCCCCAATATGGAACATATTTTGTTATATTCTATTCACAGAAGTGTGGCTTATGTATAAAACAAAAGAGAGGAATAAAACATTTTTACAGGCGATTAACAGCAAAATTACCTCAGGCATTTCTCTAGTAAAAGAAAGATGATAAAAGATTATCGGGGTGTAATACAGTTATTATACAGCAATGTATTACACTTAAAGTTTTCAGACCAGGGCAGCTCCTTGAGACATTAACATGCTACATGTAACAGAGACAAAGAACAGCATTTTGCGCACACATACAGTAATGAATAGAACTGGAGAAAGAGAGGCAGGTGTCAGGATTGGGATGTGATGCATGTGACACTTAGGCTATGTCTACACAGGGATAAAAACCCCACAGCAGGCCCAGATCAGCTGACTCGGGCTCTCAGGGCTCAGGCTCTGGGGCTGACAAATCGCTGTGTAAACTCTTGGGCTCAGGCTAGAGCCTGAGCTTTGGGACTCTGTGAGAGTGAAGAGTCCCACAGCTCAGGCATCAGCCCAAGCCGGAACATCTACACAGCAATTTTTATCCCCTGAGCCCGAGCCTTGTGAGCCCAAGTCAGCTGACAAGGGCCAGCTGCGGCAGTGCCACGGGTCTTTTATCCCTATGTACATGTACCCCAAGGGCTCAGGGATTGAAGCAGAAGCCAAGCTGCTGTCTCTCTCAAACTGTAGAGCCTCAGCATACTTAATAAAGATCTCTTTCCCATAGCTCTGCCTGCATACCACATCACTTAATAATAATGAAATACAGAGCTGTAAACACTTACTCTTGTGAACAGTGAGCTCAAGGGGACTACACAAATGAGTGTTTGTAGGTCTGGACACTGTACTAATATAACATGAGTAATAATACTCAAATAAACTATTGCACAATTCATTAGTGTACTTGTCCTGTAAAACTCTTTCCAGAAAGAACAAAGTATGACATGAACATATTTTCCCAGATTCAACCAGTTACTAAAGGAGGTGACTAAATTTAAGCAAGTGATTAAGTCCCATTGACTTCAACTTGCTTGTGTGCTCAAAGCCAAGTACATGTCTAAGTACTTTGCTGAATCAGGCCTGATCTACAATGGTGAGCAATATCATGCACTTAATCCTCATTCATTAAGGATAACAACCCATCAGTGAGCAAGGTGATTGATTCCTGAAGTGAAAAATAAGCATATTCCTCTGCTTGGAATTATGTATTCCAGTACTGACATTCTCAGTTCACAGATAAAATAGATCTACTTCAAGAGGTAGCAATATTGTAACTAACAAATTCTGCCTTTGGATTTGAAATATGATATCCTCATTGGACCTTTGGTTAAAATGAATAAATTCATATCATGGGGCATGTTTGAAAACCATTCCATGTGAATTCATAGAATAGTTGCATTTTGTTTTAATTAAGTGAACTTTATTCAAATGAAATGTACAGATAGTAGTGCCAATCCTACTCCCAGTGAAATCAAAGACAATTCTGCCATTGATTCCAACAAGACGGGCTCAGTATATTGCCAGTGGCTTATCCAAAATAGTTTCACATTATCCACTGTTATGACATATCTGATTCCACAGACATTGAACCAAACTTCTAAATCAACAGCAGTGAATAATATGGGATGTGATATATTTAAATTTTAAGGGTGAAATCCTGGTCTCATTGAAGTCGATGGGATCTTTGCTATTGACTTCAGTGGAGCCTGGATTTCACCCTGAGCTCTTAGCATATCTTGTCATGGACTAGTCTTATGCATTACACTGTAAGAAACGAAGAGACCATGCAATACCCCAGTAGAAATGGGTTAAAGCAGTATTTTCAGACTGATATGCACTATCTACTAGCATCTGTTCCAAAATTAAGCAAATGAACCAAAGCAGAGTGAAAATGATTCATAAATAGGTGAGAACCATGATCTGAATGTTTGCTTTGGAAAGTTCTATACATCTCTCATTTTTTACACAAAATAATACAAAGAAATATGATGCTTCTTAGAAACTTAGCTTCTGCATTTAAAGCCACAGTTGGAGAATTAATTATTTACAATAAAATATTTTAATATGTTCAAAACATTGATAAATGATTTTTAAAATGTGATTCTTATTGCTTTTCTGAGTGCTAAACTAGTTTCCTGTTCAAGGCATCTTCCATTGTGTGTCAATAGCTTTAAAATACTAACCGTGTACAGATGGCTAATAATCTTCCTGTTCACCCCACTCAACTACTGGATCATCATCCATTCGCAGAATAAGGTAGGAGAGAAGCTGAAAGAGATTCTGCCACAATAATAAAGAGACAAAAAAGGAGAGGTCGCTTACATCTACCTCACAGCGGTCGCCAGCATAGTTTACATCACAGATGCACTGGTATTTGTTAAGTAGGTTCTGGCAGAGGCCTCCATTCATGCACGGATCAGAGTTGCACTCATCAATGTCTGTTTCACACCTACAGTAAAAGACCAAAAGCACTAAACAACTGTGATAGCAACTAGATAACATTAATCGGACAAGGGTTTCTCACTGTCCTGAAAATAACAGACATTACCAGCTACACTTATATCTTTGATGCCTTGTGTTGTTTTCACATATAGGTACAAAAATGGGAAATCCCATATCTGTGGCATTTTAATGCTCACATTGGCACTTAGATATGTAAAATGGACATTTGTGACTTAGGCTATGTTTACACAGGGATGAAAAACTCTGTGAGGGTGGAGGGTCCCAGAGCTTGGTTTCTAGCCAAGCCCGAGTATCTACACAGCAATTTTTAACTCTGCAGCCCGAGCCCTATGTGTCCGAGTCAGCTGACCCAGGCCAGCCGCAGATGTGCCACGGGTCTTTTATCCCTGAGTAAACATATGCTTAGAGGCTGATCTTGGCTACTTTCTGTAGAGAACTGTGCTCCCTCCACTCTTATTGATGTCCGTGAGAGTTGAAGGCACTTAGCATCTTGAAGAATTGGGCCCTAAGTCACAAAAATGACCATTTTCATCGATTCATAGATCCCCCAGTTAGCAGGGACCATTGTGATCATCTATTCGCATGCCTAAGTGCCTATGTGAACATCCAAATACCTATTGCCTACCTGAAATTAGTAGCATTCTTCTGCTGGTCTAGTTGAGGACCATAATGCCAGAAAATATAATATGTCAAGTGTAGCATTGTATCAGATTTTAAAGGCTTAGTTAAATATTATTTAATGGTTTCAAACAATATTTATTATAAAATAGGGGATATCCCACTTCTCATGACAAATAATTTATTAGCGAGATGAGGTGGATGAGGTAATATCTTTTATTGGACCAATTTCGGTTGGTGAGAGAGGCAAGCTTTCAAGCTACATGGAGCTCTTCTTCAGGTCTGGGAAATGTACTCAGAGGGAATGTCTATACTGCAATTAAAAATCTGAGCCTGGCCCAGGCCAGCGGAGTTGGCGTTGCGGGGCCCGGAATGTAGTGTAGATGTTGGGAGTCGGACTGGAGCCCGGGTTCTAGGACCCTGTGAGGTAAGAGGGTCCCAGAACTCAGGGTCCAGCCCAAGCCCAAATGTTTACACAGCAATTAAGCAACCCATTAGCCCAAGCCCAGTGAGACCAAGTCAGCTGGCATGGGCCAGCTGCAGGTGTCTAATTGCAATGTAAACATATCCAGAGTGTCACAGCTAAATACAAGGTGGAACAGATTGTTTAGCATAAGTAGTTAACACATATTTCAAGGAACCATTCAAGGTGAAGTGGCCCATTAATACCTCTCCAGTCATGTGGGGAAAAGGCTGAGTGAGAGGTGTAAGAGGGTTACAGATTGTTGTAAAAGCCATAAATCCAGTGTCTCCACAGGCACAGTCTTCCAATTTTCCCCAGGGGTGCTCAACCCCCGCTCCGCCCCAGGCCCCGCCCCCACTCCACTCCTTCCCCTAAGAGCCCACCCTCACTCCACCCCCGCCCTCACTCCCACTCAACCCCTGTCTCCAATGCCCCACCCCACCTCTTTCTGCCACTCCCCTGAGTGCGCCCCATCCCCACTCCTCCATCTCCTTTAGGATGACCAGATGTCCCGATTTTATAGGGACATTCCTGATATTCGGGGCTTTTTCTTACCCCCACCCCCATCCCGATTTTTCACACTTTCTATCTGGTCACCCTAATCTCCCGCCCATGATTTTTAGTATCTAGCAAAGTTATGAATATGAGCTTCCAGACTCATCTTTTGAAGGTGTTGTGCAGGGTTCCGTTGAGGGTGTGGACTGTGAGGTCAAATATAGTGCGATCACTTTAAAAAAAGATATTGTGGCCAGATATGATGAGCGCTGTGGGTTCTTTTGTTTGTATATCTCAGGAAAGATGTAGACGGTCCCTGGAGTGCGTTCATTGGGATGAGGTTGTAGAGTTTCTCTTGGAGTTGTTTGGGGAAGGATTTGATGATATCCTTAAATTTCTGGGTAAACTGTGGTGTGTCTTTGAGTTCTTTATAATAGGTAGTGTTGGACAGTTGTCAGTTGGCCTTGTCAATGTAGTCATCATAGTTGAGGACTATGACAGTGCCCTTTTGTCTGTGGATTTGATCACTATTTGGTGGTTGGATTTCAGGGACTGTCCTCTTGGTGGGGGAGAGATTATGGTGGATGTGATGTTTCCCAGACCTGGAGAAGAGCTTTGTGTAGCTCAAAAGCTTGTCTCCATCACCAACAGAAGTTGGTCCAATAAACGATATTACCTCACCCGTCTTGTCTCTCTTATAACCTGGGACCAACATGGCTACAACACCACCACAAAAAACAATTTATTGTTAATTAAAAGTGTGCCAGGACTAACTTTTAAAACTAAAATTATGACTTCAGTATTTTTTGCTGTGACTATGTTTTCCCTTTGTCTGAATTACTAAAAGCTGTTCAGTTTAACCAAAGTCACGTCCAATTGCAAACATTCATGCCAAAAAGTTTGTTTGCATAAGCATTTGGGGAATGGCAGGTTTTCATATCAAACACTCATATTTGAATTTTCTGTTCATCTATTTAAAAGCTACATTCATTCAATCAGGAACAGAAAGAATACTAACTGATTTAGTGGATCAATTACGGTCCTCAAAAATTCCATTGCATTCTGTGAAAAGACACCCACTGATTTCCACAGGTTGTGGATCAAACCCTTCCTTAGGGATTGGTTATACTTTTAAAGGAAAATATCTGTAATATCAGTCCAATCAATCATGGAGACGGGGTGGTTTTTAATATCCCATTATGTGAAATATTTTGAATTTGTTCTGGTAAAATAAATCTTGTGTGTGTTCTGTCTGATTTAGTTTACTGGAGGTCTTCAAAGAGAAAGACACTGCTAGTTTACCCTACAACATTTTGGCAACCCGGAAAAAAAAGAGAATAAATATAGTGGAAATTTAGGATTTAAAAAAGAGAATAAAGTGTAGAATGTCTCATTGCAGCGGTATATTACCATGCAGTATGCTCAGTATTGGCTCACCACTCAGTAGTAGGACCTTGGGAACCATAAAATAGAGGTTATTGCCAGCCAGTGGGTGTGTATGTAAGGGAGGATTCTCATTTCCAAAGCTTTAGTTAGCAAAATGCCTGAGGGTGGAAGGAAGAAGGAAAAAGCACTTTCCTCCTACCCTGAAGCCCCAAGATAAATACACACCAAAAAAGTGCTTGAGACGTTTTTTCTTCTCCAAATCTTCTGGGGTTGGCAGGGGACCTTTCTGGATGCCTGACTTAAATATTACAGCACAGCAGCAATTGCCAAGTGCACTCTGTACTGGGTGGGTCGGAATTTTTCATTTCATCCATCATTTATGACTTACTGCAGTGATTCCACAAAGTCAGTGGGCGTTAAAAAGAGAGAGGGAGAAACCTTTTCTTGAAAGTTTTTCTGAATGTGCTAAGGCTACATGTTGCAGGCCTACTGAACCTTTGGACACTCTATGCCACTGATTTAATTTTCATTGCACTGAGAGAGAGAGCAAAACCATTTGTCTTAGGTTTTCTACCTTCTTTGTACCATATTTCCTGTCTTGCTATCAGCTGAATGCTTCTGAACAAAACTTGGAATAACCTATAGGTGTCAGGACCGTGTCTTCCTCTGTTTGTACAGCACCTAGAACAGTGGGCCCCCAGTCTTGACTGAGGATACAGGACAATATAGAGAATTGGTAGTAATATAGTAGACAATAAATATGGGTTGTGGAGGTGTACACCACCCAATACAAATTTAGTCATGAGTGAAGTTGGTGGGTCCTCGTGCTAAGACCTGCCCTATAATATAATATATATATATTGTCTACTATATTATTACCAATTCTCTATATTGTCCTGTGTCCTCAGTCAAGACTGGGGGCCCACTGTTCTAGGTGCTGTACAAACAGAGGAAGACACGGTCCTGACACCTATAGGTTATTCCAAGATTTGTTCAGAAGCATTCAGCTGATAGCAAGACAGGAAATATGGTACAAAGAAGGTAGAAAACCTAATATAAAATATAAAAGAAGTTAACCAATTTTGATTGTATAATTGTTTTAGAATTTGATTCTAAACTAGCAAGATACAATCTGAGTGGGTGTTCTGTGCATTACACTTCCCCTGTGAGAGTACACTTCATGTATTTCCATTGGCTGTCAGTTAAAATCAAACAGTTAGTTTTATGTATGTCTATTTGTGTATTATATGGGGGGTGGGTGGGTTGTGTGTTTGTGTCTATACACAGAGAGATAAAATCACTATACTGTTCTATTTTGTCATGTTTGAAACAGATGTAGAGCCAGGAATATTTGTATGCAGAGGGAGATGTGATCAGTATAATGTTATTTAAGAAAAAAAGCATCTTGGGTCAAATTCATTCCTAATTGAAGTAATTGGAGTTACACTAGGAATGAATTTGACCCATTGACTGTTGACTTTTGTAGAAATCAAATTGTCATGCTGTTAAACCCTGGAAGTCATATTTAGCAAAGAGAGGATTAAGCTGGGCAAATAATTGATTTTTGGTTCGCTGGCTGAATCAAAATATTGGAAAAAAAAATGGTTTTGGTTCAACCACACTCTTTTGTTCAACACAAGACATTTTGTTTCTTTTTTGAGTTTTTTAACACTTTGTAAAAAATTAAATGTAGGCAAATTTCAAAATGAAACATTGTTCGTTGTTTTAAAATGAAAAATTGGAATGTTTCATTTTAACAATAACAAAACAAAATGGTTAGATTGTTCCAAAATTTTTATTTTAAATTTCCAGATGAACTATTTGGCAAATTTGACCTGAATTCAAAATTAATTTCAGTTGACCTGAAACTGTTTCTCTCCCCCCTCCCCTCCAAATAACATGAATCAGAAACATTTTGCCCAGTTCTAATTCTAGCTCATTTTGAATAGACAGAGCTGTGTCTCATTGCTGCAGGAAGTCTGCAGCAGGTGAGGTACCATTTCAATCACTAATTTTGGATATCCAAAAAGGGCCCATTCTGGAACTCATGTTCTAAGAAGACAATGCAATACTCCTACAATAACCCGCTGAGGGAAAGTGCACATAAAGTTCTGAAGTGTCTCACCGTTCTCCACTAAAGCCTGGCAGGCACATACATCTCAACTCGCCTTTGAGCTCAGTACAGTTGCCATAGTTGTAACAAGTGAGATTTCTCTTCTCATTCCCACAGACGGAAAAAGGTAGCCTGGTGCGCCTAGATGAATAAGAGGCAACAGCAGCAATTAATATCTTTTTGTTTCAGGTAAAATCTAATTTTCCTTCATTCATTTATTTAACACCATATTAAAATGCTAGTCTGTTTCAGTTGTATGTGTTTAGGTTTTCTGTTTTACAGAAATGTGCCTATCAGCTTCCGTGGCTCCTGAGGTAAGGTACTATTCAATGTGAGTAGGGGTGGCACAATCTGGCTGTAAATCAGCACACAGCTGTGAATCTGTAGAAGGATGAATGCATGTAGACAGACATCTTCTAAGGCAGGGGTCTCAAACACGTGGCCCGCGGGGTTCTTTTGTGTGGCCCGCCAAGCTCCCCACACCCCTCTGCCTACCCCATGGCACCGCGAGCCCCGCACCGCTCCTTGAAGCGGCTGGAACTATGTCCCTGCAGCCCCGGGCGGGGGGAGGGAGTAGAGGGCTCCATGTTCTCGCTTCCAGGCACTGCCCCCCACAGCTCCCATTGGCCGGGAACGGGGAACTGCGGCCAATGGGAGCTTTGGGGGCAGTACCTGGAGGAGCAAGAGCAGCACATGGCACCGTCCCCCCCCCCCCCCTCGGGACTCCGGCTGCTTCCTGGAGTGGAGCGGGGTCAGGGCAGGCAGGCAGGGAGCCTGCCCTGGCCACGGTGTGCGGTGCTGCCACCCCGGAGCCACTCTAGGTAAGCAGCGCCGGGCCAGAGCCCGCACCCCAACCCCCTGTCCGGAGCCCCCTGCTACATCCCACACCCTCCCACACCCCAACTCCCTGCCCTGAGCCCCCTGCCACACTCTGCACCCCAACCCCCTGCTGCACCCCTCACCCCTCCTGCGCCCCACATCCCAATTCCCTACCCTGAGCCCCCTGCCGTACCCTGCACACCTCCTGCACCTCAACTCCCTGCCCTGAGCCCCCATCACACCCCGCACCCCTCCTACACCCCCTGGGGGCAGGGAGGGGGCAGAGTTGGGGTGAGGACTTCAGGGAAGGGGTTGGAATGGGGGCAGGGAAGGGGTGGGAAGAGGCGGGGCAGGGGCAGGGCCTCATGGAAGGGGTGGAGTGGGGGCGGGGCTGGGGGCAGCAAGGGGTGGGTGTCAGTGATGCAGCCCTCGGGCCAATGCACTAGTCCTCATGCGGCCCTCGTGGTCATTTGAGTTTGAGACCCCTGTTCTAAGGTCTGCAAAGTTTTCTTGCAGGGAGCAACGCTCCAGACCTGAATGCATCTATACAGTAGCATACTTATTATCTTTGCTGCTGAGTGAAATTCAGTTACTAAAGGGGGTGTCTACAAAGGAAAGAAAGCAATAACTGAAGTGTGATACCAAGCAACAGTGAACCTCAAAAACTTAATTTCACATTAATTCAACTGGCTTTCTCAAGCTCCAGTAATACCGATTTAATAATTAACTCTGAAGCAAACAATGGGCCAAATCGTGCCTTTAGGTAAGTGTCTTGGAGCTATTTGGTAGCAATATAGTTTAGCAGTTTATCTGAAAGATTCTGTGTATAGGACATAGTACGTTAAATGCAAAAACAAAATTTGGTAATGGCTCGAAATATATTGTTTTCAAGTTTGTCTTAGTTTTAAATGAAATTAGAGGGCCAGATCCTCAGCTGGTGTAAATCAGTGTAAATCCATTGAAGACAGTGGACTATAATTCCTTATGGTCCAGTGTCTGTATCAATTAAGAACAAAAGGGACCCTGTATTTTATTTGTCTTCAAGTTTATTGGACTAATCCTGCAAGTCCTTACTCAGGCAAAACTCCCATTGCAGTCAGTTTCTGTCATCTCAAGGAGCCATGCATGGGGCTGAAATAAAGCCATTGCTGGTCTCCTCATTACATTTCAATTCTGGATGGTGGAAGTTCTGTGAGGAAAGCAATTTCCTATTATTTTGGCCTCATAAATGGCTTCCAGAGACAGTAAAAGAGCCTTTTCAGCAAACAGACAAACAAAATGAATTTTTGCAAAGTGTCTATGTGAATTAGGAGCCAAAGTTCCTTTGACTTTGGCACTTAAGTCCCTAAGTCACTTGGATGCTTTTGAAAATTTTACCCAAAGACAAATGCAAAGTCTGTGTTATTTGGATTTACCCGAATAAAACACTATGTACACATTATATTGGGGATCCAACAGAATACAAGATCTGCACAATTTCCCTACATTCCTTTGAAATGTGAATGTCTGTGGGGTAATAATTCTGCAGGGAAAACCTAAGTCATGGTCTACACTTAAATTTAGGTTGACATAACTATGGTGCTCAAAGGTATGAACAGTTCCCACTCCTGAGAGTTGTAGCTATGCCTACGTAATTGCTTGTGTAGATTCGGCTCGGTCAACAGCAGAATGCTTCTGTTGACCTAGTTACCGCCACTCAGGGAGGTGGAGTACCTACAGTGACAGAAAAACCCTTTCTTAGCTGTAGGAAGCGTCTACACTGTGGCACTACAATGGAACAGCTACTGTGCCATGGCTATACTGCTGTAGGACCCGTTGTGTAAGGCTTGGTCTACACTTACCCCCCAAGTCGAAGTAAGGTACGCAAATTCAGCTACGTGAATAACGTAGCTGAATTCGACATACCTTACTTCGAACTTACCGCGGTTCAGACGCGGTCCACACGCGGCAGGCAGGCTCCCCGTCGACTCCGCGGTACTCCTCTCGTTGAGCTGGAGTACCGCAGTCGACGGGGATCACTTCCTGGTTCGATTTATCGCGTCCAGACCAGACGCGATAAATCGAACCAGGAAGTTCGATCCCCAGCCGCCGAACTAGCGCGGCAGTGTAGACCAGCCCTAAGTGTGCCCTAAGTATTAATGTAGGATTGATGTAGGGGTTGATCTTTTCTCAATTTAATTTAAACAACTTGAAAAACATCTGAGAGGTGAGGTCTGATGGCAGGAGTTTCTTTAGCTTCTGAAGCTTTCTTATTTATAATACCTGCAAAATTTTCCAGTGAAGTTACCAGCACACAGGCAGGAATAAGTGTTAACTCCATCTATGCAAGTTGCCCCATTTGCACACAGGTGACCACGGCAGTTGTCTAGGTCCTCTTCACAGTTTACCCCAGTATAACCAGGGTCACAACTGCACTCGTAGGATGCGATTCTATCCAAGCAGTTTCCATGAATGCAGGGGTTTGAAAAGCATTCGTCAATGTTGGTTTCACACTGCATGCCAGTCCATCCCTTGGGACACGTACAACGATAGTAACTATATAAATCTTCACATATCCCATCATGCATACAGGGATCAGAGCTGCAGGCATCCAATTGCAAACAGCCAGTAACAACAGAATTTGCAGATATTTTGAGAAATTGTTCTTCTTGAGGTTTTTTAGTGTGGCCATCATAATTTTCAATGTACGAGAGATAAATGCCGCTGATTTCTATAGTGCTCATGCATCCCCTTAGGCCATCCAGATTGTCAAAAGCTTTGTCGGCAACATAAATATCTATGTCTTCTCTTAGGAAGTTGAGGCTTCCTGTGGCGACTGTACTAGTTGCAGTGTCTTTTTTATCATCTATATCAATGTGCCATCTAGACGACTGGGATAAGGGTTCTGTCATAGAGAGAATCACTTGGTGCCATTTCCCATCATTCACGGGCTGTGAACTAGCTAGGGTCAGCACATAAAAGCTGTTGCCACTTTGCAGCTGAAACACTAGCTTGGTGTTCTGAATGCTAATGGTAATGAACTCTGGCTCCTTCTCAGCATACAGCAGTATCACATCAGCATCCCTAGTCCGAAAGCCAAATACGATATTGGTGAGGTCTCTCCTTATCTTCCCATTGGTTCTGTAAAATATTGCACTGCTTCTGCCGCTAAACACTGCATTGGCAACACCTGTGCAAAAATAATAATATCCGTTGAGAAAGCAGGCCAATTTTAGATTGATACCCGTGCAACATTTTCCCTACTCCACTGTGCCAGGCTGCCTGCCTCTTGTAATTTAAATCTTTCCACTTCTTTCCATGAAGCATGCAAATTCTAACCAGTGTCAATATTACACCTCTTGGCCTCTCATTTTAAAAAATAAGAGTCTGATGCCAATCCCTGTCTCCACTGAAGGCAGTGAGCTACGCTGATTTTCATCAGCTGAGGGTCTAGCCCTAAATGTTGTAAACCTCTGGGGCATCCTAAGTGTTTTTGTCTAAACTCTCACTGTCTCTTAGGCTGCAAGCTCTTTGGGAACTGTGACCCTGATTCGGATCTCATGTATGGCTGTGCAACTCAGGAGAAACTCCATGGAAGGCAGAAGAGATACACTAGTGTAAAACGAATGTATGTGAGATCAGAATCAAGGCCTATTTCTTTGTCTTGTGCCACACTTAACAAATAAACAATAACAAAGGCCCAATTCTCAGCTGGTGAAAATCAGCATATTCTACTGAAATCGATGGAGCTAGGATGATTTACACCAGCTGTTGAGCTGGGGAAATAACTTTGTAAAAGTTTGTCAAATTCAGGCTGAATAGAACTATAGTGGCTGGTGTTAATTTATGTGCTGTTTTTTCCAAGATGGTAAATAGATGTATTAGCCAATGGTAGGAATTACAAAAAATGTCTAATAATTAGTTCATGTGTTGATGATACAGTACTTGCCTGAATTTACAATCTTTGTAAACCCCCATTAGCTCCAGAACTGCAGAAAAAATAGAAACCCTCCCACTTCCATTTCTCTCCCTTGTGAAATAGTATCTTTAGGGTTTTTTACCAATTTAGCATGATTATGGTTATATAAAGCAACAACTTGTGACAGTGAATCCGGATCAAAAATCAGGAATAATTCCACTAAAGTCAGTGGAGTTACAACCAGTGTAAAACTAATGTAAGGAGATTCAGGCCCATGATGTTGACGTTCCCTCAGTTAGACACTGGCATATTTCCACTGACTTCAGTGATGCTGCACTGATGGAACTGGGAGGGGAATATAGCCCTAACTGCGTAGGGCTGTGAGCCAAGTTTAGTGAACAGAAATATGTCCATTTTTAGGGCCTGATAATCTGATCTCTTTACACATATATTTGACATTTTTCATTGGCATTTTGTCCATTTCAATAGACAAAACTAGTCAGATTTTAAATGTGCATTCCAGGCTTTTTCAGGATATGTCCTATTATATAGGGGGAGGGGAGAGAGAAAGAAATGTCTCCTATTCATGCTTCAGTTCAAATCTGTATTGGTGTTAGGGTTTGTGAGAGCTGTGGTGGTCGGATAAAGCAGATTACTAGGATATCTGTGGGCATTCTTTGCCAATCTTGGCAAATTTTGACCGCAATAACCCTTGGGATTACCAATAAGGGATTACTAATGGGAAACCTCACAAGAACAGAATCTGCCCTTTACTTTACAATAAATACTAGAAAATCAGTTTATTTGAAATAGTTTGGGAATGGAGATATGGACACTAAGCACTGTGAATGATCACATTGCCTTATGACTGTGTACTCTAAATGCTAAGGCAATGGATGTGCCACTATGTCTCTTGGCATACCAACTCTTGTGCCTCATAAAATGGGAAAGTGAATAGAAACAGTTTCCCCAGCATAATTTATGTCATCTAGGAAACATCAGTGTTTGTAATGTATGTATTTTCAAATTTTACTTCTGTTCTCAGAGAACCAACTAAAATCAAATCAAAGTTTTTAAATCAAAAACTTAAAACACTCTTGTGTGGACATTATTAAGCACTTGGCAATGACTAGGTGGCTGGTGTGCTGTTACTCCTCTTTGTGACACTGATCATAATTGTCTTTCTCTTACCTTGTGCCCCCCACATTTGCTTATTGTACCTACCCATTGTGTCTCATCATAGACCTACATTGCAAGCTTTTGGGGGCAGGATCTGAAATTATTATATGTGTGTATAGCACCTATCACAGCTGGACCACAGTTGCTAATTGGGGCATCTAGGTGTCCAACCCACACTTGCCCTGAAGGGGTTAATGGAGGCCAGATGGGCCTATTAACTTATTAGGCTGACGGCTGAGTGGAAAGCCCTAATTAGGGGAAGTTCACCTGTTCAGGAACAGGCAGGGCTTCTATAAAGCCAGGGAGCTGACAGCAGGAAGGCAGCTGCGGGGAGGTAGTCTGCAGTCACTCCCTGGCAGAAGGGAGGTGTGTTTGGGGGCTATAGATACAAGTAGCTCACAGTTGTTCACTGGGAGGAGGGAGTAGAGAGGCTGGCAAACCCCAAAGGGGGGGGGGGATGATAGCACTAGAGTAAGAAGCAGCCCAGGGAGTAAGCAGCAAAGTTGGGGACTGAACAGACCTTGGCTGCATGTTGTAGGGTCCCTGGGCTGGAACCTGGAGTAGAGGGCAAGCCAGGGTTCCCCTACCAGCCCCTGGGGAAGTGGCACTGGTGGACAGTGAACTGGAAGACTGTGTGGGTCCCAGTGGGAGTGACAGAGACTTGAAGGACTATATCCCGGAAGATTGGAATGCTGAGTGACCCAGCCAAAGGGCCGAGTCACGAAGTAGATACTGCAGTTCCTGGAGGAAGAGAGAGTTCTGCAGACCAGAGAGAGAGATGGAATGATGGCATGCAACCGCTAGGAGGGGCGTTGACCTTGCGAACTAATCCCCAGAGTGGCCAGAAGGAAGCGCCACCCTAGCGGTGAGTGGAGGCCCTCGTTACACACTTCAGTACTAATAATAAACAATAACAACAAACCAATTCAGTTCTATTGTCTGTGAGTTTAGGGGCATATTATTATGTCTGTCTACATAGAAGTTTGGATACTAATGCATGGAAACAAAGAGATAATTAAAGATACATAACATATCTGTCTCCCAGGAGTTTATGAACGTCCATTATGGCAACCCCCTGCCATTGCCACACAAAAGAGCACTGAGATCCAATGTTAAAGACTGCTAAAGATGTAGATTGCCTTGATTTTAGCAAAAGGAAACAGTGCAATTACTTCCCATCAGTATGTTTATACTCCACTATAATCAGCTAAAATAGTTGATAAGATATCACCTATTTGAATTTTATCATCAAAGAGAATGTGTAATATGTTGATTTAGGTTATAAATATAACTATGTATTTTAAAATATAAATGTGTTTTAATACTCCCTCTAACTGACCTTTTTTTCCTGGCTCAACAACAACTTGCATCATATGGATCTATTTGCAGGTTGCTCCATTTCCTCTATGCTAGAAACCTTTTGCTGACCAACTCTTCTGTTCCTAGGAGTCAGCTATTCTAACTGCTTCCATTGCACTTTGTGTACATTAATCCTGCTTCACAGCATCATGGGGGTATTTTTGGGGAAAAAAGGATGCTTTGGGAAAATACCATAACAAAATCTTAGCGTGTTTTTTAAATTCCACTCTATTTCAAGAGAGGGGAAATAGAAAAGTGATATCCAACACATTGGTTAATGTTCTTATGATAAGTAGTGGTCATTAATTTTCAAATGTACAAGCTTCTTGGAACTCTCATGCTCTTTATTAAGATACCAGTTGAAATGACTATCTTTCAAATACATTGCTGGTGTTAGGATGCTTAAGATCGCTTTTAAAGATGCTTCACTTTAAGAAAATGGAATAAAGCAGTGTGCAGGAGTCTGTCATCTGGCATGTCTTTCCGGAGGAGGGAGAACATTTTAAGATTAATCCTCTTATCTCCCTGCAGTGGCGCTCTGATGGAACAAAGTGGTCTATTTTATAAACATGCCAAGTAGATGCATTGATTAACTGAAGAGTAAAGCCCCTGCAGGCAATATCATTGGAATCCTCACTCCATTGCTTTCAAAATGGGAGGGTAATTTAAAAAAAGAGGCCCAAGTTTAAATGGATCTTAATTTGTGATCAGGGACAGGTGACGGCTTAATTTTACTATCCCATTATTCCATTCATAATACTTCTAATAGCAGTGATCAAGATTCTATTATTTATTATTATTATCATCATTATTAACAAACAAAATTCATCTGGGTCATATGAGAATTGGAATGCTTGATTTAATTGAAAAGTTCATGAAAATCAACATTATCTGAAGTTGTTTCAGTTCCCCAAAGGTAATAGGAATGATAGAAATGTACCTACATTCAAATCCTTGGTGTACCAGCTGGCACTGTGCTTCATGAGGACAAGGGCTGAGTTCACACCACTTAACTTCCTCGCATGCTTTCCCTGCTGTGTTTGGGGGGCATGTGCAAGTGAAGTCGTCCCAGATAGAATAGCAAATGCCACCATTGTGGCAAGGGTTGGACTAAATGGAAAGAGTAGAGACAATCAAAGTGTTAGCAAGTGGCAGTGGATTCACACACAAGGGAAGGCAGGATTGCTTGGCAGAGAACAGAATTGTGTTTACTTTGGATTGAAAGCTATAAAACCTTACAGGTTCCATGCATGGATAGCAAGTTTGGTAAATGGTTATCCTTACCTCACCTTTCAGAACCCTCATATATTTTGCTGCTGATGCCCACAATTTTCAGCACTATTCAGCAAAATCTGCTCTCACCAGCATGTTTATATGTTTAATTAAGATGTCATTACTGTCACATATTGCATGGGAACATTAATGGGTGAAAAGAGGAGTCCTGGCTCTAAACATGGAAACATGCTTTGAGAAATGGCATCCTTACCTTGCAAAGATTGTCACCAGTACAACCCTGGGTCACGCTGATCAGTGTTCGGTTGATGACAGAATACAGTGATGTGGTAGTGGGGAAGAATTCCAGTTGTTGGTTATTCAGTCTTAAATCTTGGATACAGCCTTTAAAATACCCACCATTTATATCAGTTTCTTGTTTGTCTGGGAGTCCTCCAATATAGAGAATATCCCTACTTTGGACTGTTAGTATTGGGGTAGAAATGTAGCCTAGCTGTTGAGACGACTGGAACAATTCAGCCTTATTTGGCTCTATTTTTAATGATATTAAGTAAAAATTTCCATCGCTCACAGTCCATGTGCTGAACAATTTGGTGGAATTTGAGGCTAACATGACTAGTTTCCCATCTTCCAACCAGATCCTTATATACAGAGATGTACTGTTCCTCACAGCTAGTAACAAGCCAGAAGACTTCCGTGTTCGGACAAACATCGATATAGTCATGTTTTCGTTCTGACTACCATCAATAGAAAAAGCAGCATACCCCGAGGAGTCCTCACGTCCAAATCGGCCTGGCATGTACTCTTGAAATGAGGGGGGAAAGAGAGAAAATAAAATAGTTTAAGACTAATTGACTAATGGAGGCAGCACAATGGTCAAACATCTACCACTGATAAAAAGAGGCACCTGCAAGTGTTTAAGGACAAAATAAGGATCTGATTCTGGTCTGAGTGGCTTCAATGGCAAAATTCTCATTGACTTCAATGGGGGCAGGGTTAGGCTTTATTTTGGTGCTGTAGGGTATATTATTACACCACATTCTTTTCCTTTTGCAGCCTCTGTACATCTTGTGAGGATGTGTATCCAAATGGTTTCTCAGGGAAGACTGCAGCACAGTTATTTGTATTGGTCATGAGAAGGGTGTATTTTGAGCCCAACCTAGCTGTTACCATCCCTAAAGTCCCAGGGCACAATCCTGGCCCCATTGAAGTTAATGGAAGTTTTGCAATTGACTTCAGCGGTGGTAGGACTTCACCCCAAGACCATATGCACTACTGCTGGCATAGGGAAGTGTAACTTACACCTTCCCATTCCAAGTGGACCCCTATGTACCATTAGGGATTTATCCTCAGAGAGGACAGGAAGTGTTTCCCCTACACATACTCTCTAAACATTCCCATCAAGGAACATGGACAATGTTAAATCAGGACTAGGTCTCCAAACAAAGAGGCTGATAAGAGCATATGCTGATTTAGCATATGCTGATTTAGCACATGCTCTTATTTTCTATTCAGTTTCTACACATCACCATCCACTCTGGAGCTGTGATAGCCCTCTATTCCCTTGGCAGATTACACCTATGCTGATCTGCATCAGCCTAGATCCATCAGTGAATCTGGCTCCCAAACTGTCATTTCTATATATGATCAGTCTCTGCCAACACATGACACTGCTGTGCCACCAAGGTAGGCAAAGGATCTAGAATTCAAGACACTTTTTTAAAATTTTGTTTTTATCAGTTAAGATGATTAAACCAGAACTCCTCTCTCTCTGTGTCTGTCTGTCTCTATTTTCCATAATGAAGCAAAGATATTTAATTACAAACCGAAACTGTCTCCCAAACCATTGTAATGAAAACTACTTATTCTGATGCATCAGCTTTTTGAACCACAGTATTTCTACTCGTTTTACATTTTAAGTTTCAAAATCTTGTTCTCCATATTATAGGCTTTCTGCCTAAACACTTTCAAGAGCTATTTTTTTTAGTATGTCAAATGCATAAAAAGTGTCAACCTGGTTTAAACAAAGAAATCACTCCTGTAACTAAACAGTCAGAGTCCTCTTTTGTGCAGTAAAACTTCTGGACTGGGACCTCATATGTCAAGTTTCTGCCTGCAGCACTACTTTTTTTATGACTTGGTTATAAAACCCATGAAAATAGGGGATTGATTGTGGAAACCCTAACAGTCCTTTAACAACCATGGTGTTAGTATGTGCCACAGTAATATTATTTAGTAAGGGGAATAAATCCCTGACTTGTTCCTGAATAGACAATTTCATAAATAACTACGTATGAAATATTTTAATTTTATGAAAGAGATTATCTACGTTTCTTTCTTTATCTGCTTGTTAAAACCATGACATGTAGAAATAAATCTTCCCTTTTGCTGGAATGGGTGTTTTGAGGCATGAGAGCTTTGTAGAATGCACCCTCTCTAGAAGGCAGTCCTTGAGAACTAAGCATTTTTCATGTGAAAAAAGCGAGCATTTCTAATGGAGTTAGGAGCTGGAGTACAGGAGCCTTGCGACATTAGAAGAAAGGCTCTTAGAAAAAGGTAATTCTGTACTTGAAATTTTCTATTACTTTGCCACAAAAAAAATATTGAATCTGATCTTGGGTTTGATGGGACAGTTAGCATCACCTTGGTCAATATTAACTTCTTGTGTCACTACATCTGGATGCTGATCAAAATAAGTCAACATCTGTTTGTTATTTTGTATATGTAGTGAAAATATTGCCTCATGTCAATTAAATCCTTGGCAGCAACTTTTCTTCAAAAGGACACCAACATTTCTTATGTTATCCCTAGCCACAAGTCCCCTCCTCACCACTGCCATAGTGTTTTAAGTACTGCATATATCTAAAATCCATGTATCAAAGTGGCATGGTGGTATGATTTGCAAGGAATATTGCGGTCAGCAGAAAAAAAATACCAAATACTTTTTAATCATTCTCAACAGTTCTAATGCAAGAATAAGCCTCTCTTGGCCCTGAATGGTTTTCATTTCACTTCATATAAAGAGGCAAACATATTTACCAGATGTTGTCCTATACTCCAAAGTTGCTTTTCAAACCTTTGGATAAATTACAGCTGGAGTTCAAAGCAGTCTGTTAGAATTACCTCTCAGGCTTTATCATTTTACATAAAAAAAAAAGGTACTGATAACTATTAAATACAGCATATGAAATGATATAATATTTAAACATTTTGAAAGGGATTTCAAGATGCAGCTTTCTGGTTAAATACATCCAATAACCCCATGGGACCAGATCCTCAGCTGGGATAAATCTGTGTAGCTTCATTGCCTTCAATGCAGCTATGCCAACTTGCACCAGCTGAGGATCTGGCCCTTTGAATCTAGCCAGGGCACTGCTGATGCTCTTCATTTTTTCCAGACTGCCTGGTTTAAAATAAAGTGTCTTTTCTTCATCCAACTGTCTTTTCTTCATTCAACATTCATTCAAAGTGTTCCTGAAAGGTGCTATATTTATAACCCTGGAGAATGACGCACTCCGTTTATCCACATAGCAGGTAGAGCATAGCAGACAGCAATGCAGGGACCTCATATCGTCCTTCCAGTTTGCCTCAGCTCATACTTGGTGGAACACATGGAGTAGAGTTACCAACTTTGATTGGATGCATTCCTGGAGATTTCATCACATGACATAATCTTTAATTAAAGATTAATCTTTAATTCCTGGAGACTCCAGGACAATCCTGGAGGGCTGGCAACCCTAACGTGACCTAAAGTGAGGATAATTCGATTTCCAGGCCCATTCAGGTTTTGGCCTCTCTGCTGACTCTGCCCATAAGGATGCCAGTTAAATGGTTTTTGAGACATGGGCACATGTCCAGTGGGAAATTGACTTATTTCACACAGGCAACCAGGCAGCTCTCAGATGGTAACAGCTATTGGTAACTGTTACCCGGGGCTGGACTTCAACCAGCTAACCAAAGATCCGATTGCCAATCCTCAAGTGTCCATTGTCCCTAGGCTGGTTGGCAAAATGATGCTACTGACTGTCAGGCTTAATCTGCTGGTGAAAGCTCAGATTTGATTTTTTAAAAAATATCTAATTTTTTTCATCTGTTCAATGTTTTATTCATTCTTCATTTACCCTCAAAAACATGAGCACTGCTTTACATACAGATATTGAGACTGGGGGTAAAGCACCTAAGTTAGTTTTAAAAATAGAACTTAAGTTCCTAAGGCTATGTCTATATTACAAGCTAGTGGTGTCATTTCCCCTGTCGTGGATGTACTCACACTAGCTGTCATCAAGCTAGCCAGCCCAGTTTCAGGGAGGTTTGTAGTCAGCCTGGCTCAGCTGTGCCTCCACTGTTGATACCAGGATTACCGTGACTACCCTGCTATTTATATTCACTCTAGCTGGATGAGAGCTAGTGCAAGTATGTGTACATGAGCAGGGGAATCACACCCCTAGCTTATAGTGTAGACATAGCCTTTAGGTCACTGGGTGCTAAACCTACAGCAAACCAGAGTTTCCCAAAGTTTAATGGCATATTAAAAGTAAAAAAAAAAATGAAGAATTGGATGAGCAGAACCCATCAATTTACCTTCACTTTTCTGCCTGATTGAAATTTAGGCTTCCTATAGCGAGAACTAGAAAATAATGAACAAGTGCTACTACTAATCTCTTGTGTTTTCTCATCAATTGACAGTAAGCAGCGGAGGTCTTAAGGGTCATAGTGTTTCATCACTGCTATAAACAGATTTGTTATTTGTGATTATGCTTTCAGCTGGCGTTTAATACACTAATGCCAAAAGCATTATCTTACCTGTTGAACAATTTGGCCCTGTGTAAGGCCTGTAGCAGTCACATTGATAACTCAGCCTCAAGTTGATGCAGCGTCCTCTATTTTGACAAGGGTGGTTTTCACACCTGTCCTGTTTCGTACAGCCTGATTTGACATTTAAAGATGTTTCACTTGATATGTTCTCTGGGGTAATAATGTTCAAGTCTATTTCAATGTCCTGAAGACAGCCTACAAATGAAGGTGCAGAATGCATATTATAGATGTTAGGTGGAGAGTCACTGCTCATGTTTCCCACTGGTAAACCACCCAAAAATGTGCTCTGAAATGCAAGCATCAGTTGATCATTATCTATTGCAGCAGTAGATTTATTGACACATGATTCTATACAAGAGCTGTCAAGTAAATTAAGGGTAACAGCTCTTGCTAAGGTTACCTCCACGGAATGCCATTCTCCATCACTGACATTATGTGAAATATGCAAAAGAACCTGTGGCTGGTTATTGACTTGCATGAATAAGTGTAAGTAGCCATTCAGTAACTCCAACTTGACAAACGTATCTTTCTCCCCTCGGTGAAATATAAAAGCTGTAGGTTGCACAGTCTGAAACCTCAGGTTTATGTTATAGAAAGATTCCTTTACACCGGTCATGTCACTGTTCACCCGAAGGAAACCATTTCCCTCAAAAGAAAAGGTGGTTATTGTTTCACAGTGTGTTCCAGTATACCCAGGTGGGCAGATGCAGCTGGATCCATGGTGGCCATTTTTTAAATGAGGGATACATAAACCACTGTTTTGGCATTGATGGTCATTGCAGCCAAGGAGGACCTCCGTACAGTTCCTGCCACCATAAGAAATCCCCTCCTTCCGTCCAAATGGGCAATGACAAGTGTAATTTCCAGGAAAATTCTCACAGGTGCCACCGTTTTGGCAAGGGTTCATGTAACATTCATTGATGTCTTCTTCACAGTGAATACCTAAAAAAAAAAAAAAAAAAAAAAAGAAGAAAAAAGATGATTTGATTGGATTAGTGCAGGCCAGTTTTTCCTCAAACTGTTTTAGACATTTAGTAAAATGAACTCTAATTACAGGGGGGATCTGTTTATCAAGGGATGGTTGGTCCCCAATGATTGACAGCAATTAGAATAGATGCTGTTATTATTTTGTATTGCAGTAGTGCATAGTGGTGCCAATCAGGGTCAGGGCCTTGTGCTAAGCTCTGTACATATACCCTAGTGGTAAATAATTGATGAAGAAAAGAGCAAGCTACAAATTTGTCTTGAATGGCAGTGTAATGAAATCGAGATGAAGACGTGATCAAACAAATTGCTTTCCATGGCAGAGTGGGTGTGAAAGTGGCAATTCTTTTGGAAAAATACTTTTTTTTTTTTTAAATCACATGTTAAAAGCCAAGAACTGTTCGTTAATATGTATAAATAATAAAATAATACATAGATCAGAGACTGCAGGTTCTTCTTTCTCATTTACATTCATTCAGTTGAGGGGAAGAATGGTCCAGTGGTTAGAGCGCTACCCTGGGCTGCGGGAAACCTGGTTTAAGTCCAGCTCTTCAATAAACATCCTGTGTGACCCCGGGCAAGCCGCTTAGTCTCTCTGTGCCTCAGTTCCTTATCTGTAAGGTACGGAATGCTAGCACTGCCCAGCCTCACAGGGGTGTTGAGTGTATAAATACATTAACGATTGTGAAGTGCTCAGATACTACAGTGATGGGGGCCATATACGTACCTTAAATAGAAAAAAACTTTTCCCATAATCATGTCCCCATTCCTCTCTTTATAGATTCAGCTTTCTCTAGGGTGACCACTTAGTCTTGCAAACAGATGGCTCTTTGAACATACATATTTGAAGTTCTGATATTCAATGCACACTTCACCATGTTTCGGGAGCGACTTTTCTCTTCCTTCAACAGATTCACTCTGATGCTAGTAACACATCTCACAGAGATCTGAAACTTAATAAATGGGGCCTAGATCCCCCAGTTTCCCTTCTCATACAGAGCAGTCAGGGTAGCTGGTCACTCATTCAAGAGTGACCAGTACATATTCAATGGAGAGGGGAAATCCATTTACACTCCCATGGACGCCTGCAGAAGATCCCAGTTTTTTGGTTGAAAACTCACATGGGTTTTAACACAGAGATTCCATTTCCCTCCCCAGTTTTTATTCCAGAGAAGGAAAGGAAATGTCTTGAGCTCTTTGGTTGAAATATAATTACAAAGCATGATCATTATGAAGTAATTAACCAAAATAATGTTTGAACCCAAATATCTCCCACTGAAATTAAATTGGCTTAGATGGGTTGGTTGGCTCTCCAGAAACTGTAAGAACTTTGTAGTGTAGTTAACAGCATATAAGAAGACACTATTCCCTTCATCGAGGATAACTTGTTACTGTATATTGTACCTGTCTTTGCATGCAAACCTATAAAGAGATTGACCTACTACTGCAAAACACACATGTCCTTCAAGCGAAATTATAGGAACGAGTTAAACTATTTTGATTAGCTTGGAATAGCAGCCATACTAATTCAGTGTCTGTCCACTTTACTCAATCATTGTCATAACTAGCCCCCTGTCTTAGCAATGACCCTTGTCATTTATCATTCTCAAATTATGGTGTGAAGTTTCCAGATGAAAGTTCAGATCATCAAATGTAGCCAATACTATCTCTTATATTTTGGCAATGGGCTATTACTGCTGTAGTCTCTCCGTTTCCCAGCTACCTTATATATATTCCATCATGAGATGTCTATTTGTACATTAATGTGTAGTGACACCTGACAGAAATATGAATAATTGGGACTGACTTTCTTAAAGTCAAGTTCACTTTCTAAACCTTCATTGACTGGGGGCCAGAACAATATCTGCCTTACCCAGTTTACAGTAATCTATATGCTGTAGTCTTGTCCTGCTTTTTGCTATACTAGAAGTCATTTGAATATATGAAAAGTGAAGTTCCACTGAGCTGTTGTGCTTCAGCCGATGTTTTAATACATCATCTTCCTGATGTAGCCTACTTTTTCTGCCTTTAACATAGAGAATGAAGTGTCCACAAGTATGTACAACTCAATCGTGCACTGCTGTTGTAGTCATTTGGGTGTCACTGGGTTTTTGTGTCAGGGCTAAAAATGTATGCAATATTGAAGCAGTAGGATCAGCTGGGTGCTTAAATATGCCAAGAGCTGTATACCCTCAGAGTCGTCAGAATTCATTTAGCAATGTATGGATCAGAGCTTCATACTACACCTTTCATAGAGTGAATTGGCAAAGTGGATGGCACAACATATGGTCTGTCTAGGTACTTATGTATCCCCATTTCACCTATCTGAGCCCTGCATATATATCATTGAGTCTATCCTCCCAGTTTATCCTTCCTGCCATTCATAAAGGTATCACAAAAAAGGGCTGATTCTCCACTTTTTTGCATTCAGTGTAGTCATTCATGCCTGTGGGAAGTGGGTGTGAAGTCAGAATAGTAGCAATCACACCCACTTTGTACTTATTTTGTGTAGGAGTCAATGACTACAGAAGGTACAAAGCAGCAGAGGATCAGGCCTTAAGTGCACATCAGTACAAAAATAAAGTAATGAAAATAATTCCATGAACGAAGAACATTTGTTTGTAAATCATATACATTTCCACTTTGTAAATTAAGTAGAAAATGTACTAATGGTGAAGTATGACAAAGAACAAAACCACACCACAGTGTTCCTTTGTCTACAGAAAGTAAATCCTGGAATGTAAAGAACCTGCATGTTAGGATCAATTTTAGGAAACACTATTTCATAAGAATTTCAGTGTCTGAATGTGAATCTCTGTTGTTTAAGCAGTATTAAATGAGATTTCAAAAATAACAACAAACAGTATATATTCTAGTTTGTATTAAGATCAACACAAAACATACACGCAAGCCCCACTGAAAAGCCAAAGATTAAATCCCTGTTTAGTTCTCAAGAATAATTAAACCTCCTTACAAGCACTGGCTGATATTGCTTGTTATTTGCCAATTGGCTGTGCAAGCAAGGACCACTGTCATTCGGGATAAAAGGATTAGTCAATATTTATAGAACTGCCTATGTGGTTCACCAATTTCAGACTGGTGTATAAGTCGTCATGTAAAAAATAGTTTGCATACGGGTAGGCCATGAGACAAACCAAAAATTAGCGGCGGGAGAGGGTAAGAAGGAATAGTAATTGTCACTTCAGTGGTAATTGTTTTGGTAGTTATAAGCATCTGCTCAGCTAAATACATTGTACATTCTTTTGAAAGTAAAATTATCCAGCCTTCTTTTATACACAATTTATTTCATAATACAATTTGAAATCAGGAATACTTTAAAAATGTTTCTCTTCATATACTATGTTAAAATGCATCATCTCAGATGGGGAAAAATTATTTTAAAAATTGGATGAAATGTGTCCATTTGATCTTGTACTTGAAAAAACAGATAATTTCTTTGCATTTTTAATGTGCTATTAAGATATTACAACTGTTTACTCACCAAATTTTTCAAATCTTAAATTAAGCTGTTTCAAAATGAGTAGCAAATGATTGCCACAGAAATTGAATGACAAAAGCAATTATTCAAATTTAATTCTGCTAAGTGTCCATTAATTTTTCACTCCATTAAATAATTAAAATTAAAGCTACTACCTGAATTAAACATTTGTTTGCGTCTTTGTTTAGAAATCCGTTTACCATCCTCTCCCATCTCAATTTCTTAATGCATTCTAAATATTATGCAAGTAGCAAGTTGGTATTCAGGCCAGAAACTGTATGTTCAGTACAGTCGAACTGCCAGAAAATACTGAGAGGTCTGAGCCAAGACACAGTTTAGCAACAACAACAACAACAAAAACCCAATTACCTGTAAATACTGTCATTATAACAGCGTAAGCCTGCATCCTAGTTACAACCATTTTTTTCCGCAGCAAAATGGATCTTACAATATTTATGTGGTCCATGAAATAATTTTCTGTAAATTTTGAAACAATTCTAGAAACGAGGGCTTCTTTTCCAGGATTAGCTTGTTCCACATATGTACTATGTTTGCTGATGTAGCCTGACGGTGTATTTTCCCCAAGCCAGATCAGTAGGGCTTAACTTAAGACTCATTATGCTGCTTACGCAGTAGACATGTATACTTGGACTCTTTCTCAAGCTATAACTTACAACGCCCCATCCAAATGTGCACTGCATGCTCCTTGGGAGTGAGGGTACCTTTAAAAGGCGGTCATAGTTCTACAGAAGCCCTGCCATTTGAGACTGTCGGGGGTATGGTAAATCAGAACATTCCTTGAGTGCCTGGGACATGCACCCCTCCCCGTCTAGTGACACACAGACTGGCTTTGAGTGCCCCCGCGCAACATCAGGGGTTGTCAGAGCCTCGTGTCTCGGGAATATGGCTTTTATGGTCTCAAAGACTCCCATATACAGGAAACTCAGTTGCTCTACCTTGACAGATTGAAGGGCTGAGTTGACCCTGCCAGCATTTGAATCCAGAGTGCCATGGGACCTGGAAGTTTGCAACCTGATGTTTAGATAACTAAGGCATCCCCTTCAGCTGGAAAAGAGTTATGTATATAGTGTGATCATGCATATAATAAATGCATATGCTTTTGAACACTGTAATTCAGACTCTTTCAAAGGTAACTCAGGAAACCTTATACAAAGTTATGGAAACATTGGTGTTATGACTAAAAATTATTATCAGCATTTATCTGGTGCTCATGCTGTGGTATCTGGGTACTTTACAAGGCTTAAAGTGCATTTCTCTACTGAAAAGTCACTCTGGTACAATGGCACCTGGGAGTTTGTTACTGTCACTGGATTATTTCTTTAACAAATGGGCTCAGTGTACAAGTAAAGAGTTTCACATTTTGAGAACCTCAGGATCTCAGCTAGAGAGATCAGATCAAAACACCTGTTCCCTGGCTGCTTGCAAGGGGAGTCAAATAAAATCAACCATTCAACTAAAATCAGCATTGAAACTTTTCTGAAGGCCTGAGCAGCTGCTTTTAGCGTTGGTCAGATTTCTGCTTGCTCCACCTATGGAGGAAGCTCTGCCATTCATATCCAGAAAATTCAAGTTTATCAACTACACATTTCTAAACCATGTGAGGGTACAGCACTGCTACAAGGAGATGGGCCTGAAAGAAAAATCCAGATCTGGATTCTGGTTTGCAGCTTGAAGCTAACACTATCAGGAACCAAATCTGAGCTCTCTGCAATTTGGGCAGGCTCAGATGTGGGGTTCAAACTCTGGGGGTTCAGAGCCTTACAAAGAGTTCAGATATGGCATTTTGGTTTGGGCTCATCTCTCTCACAAAGCTGAATAATTCCCAGTGTCTAAAGTGTAAATGAAGCTAACTCTAATGCAAATAAGAGTAAACCTTGCAGCAACTTAAATGATAATGTGCCCTTTAAAAATATGTATTCTGGGGGGGTGGACAGGGAAGAATCTGTAATTATCCTTTCCCCGCCCATCTTAACAGTTGTATTGGAACAGTCTGTTAGAAAAGCTCCTTCACTCTCTGCAGCATCTTCTATTCAAGAGGCTCATTAATCCTGAGGCCAGCTGAATGATCTCGCTGGGTATATATTCTTCAGTGCTCCAAATCTTATTGAATAATCATGAAAATTCAAATTTTGCAACATCTGTGCTGATAATTGCAGAGATAATTACTTTTTGCTGGAAGGAGGAAATGCACCTTGATGAGTGAGAGACTGCAAGGAAGCGAAATCGCCCATCCTCAAATAATGATAATTAAATCTCCTGATTCAGGGTGTAAATCAGTTGCCACAGGGGTCAGGAGGGAAATTTTACTGCTATGAACACTACAGAGCTGGTGAGGTGAATTAAAGGGTTTTTTTTTCTCTTCTGAAATGTAAAAAAACTACTTCTGCTGGATACTGGTCTTAATCCAACCAGCAATCAGATTTGCCCTTGCAAATCTCGTATTGCTGTCTTAGCAGGAAAAAGTCATATAGTACAAAAGACAAAATACAGGACAGGGCTGATGCACATGGAAAGTTGAAACCCTGATTAAAACTGCATTATAATAAGCATTTGCTGACATTGAGATAATGTACACATGATAACTTGCACATAGAACACACATTTTGTAAAGTCCTAGTAACTTGTTAGTTATTGCTTTATTGCCTACAAATTCATTATTCGGCTATTTTTCCTCTTTCCAGTTGAAATGTCCATTTTAGCCTAATACAATTTTGGGGAAAACATAAAATGGAAACAGAGCTGAATGACTTGGCTTACTCATTAAATATGCCACTCTTGCTGAGGGAATATGGAATTCATAATGTGCTACGTTTGGTATAATATGCTGTAACTCAACCTTTTTAAATTGCACTGGGCTGAAACTTCATAGACTAGTTTGAACTTTTCAGCCTTCATGGATTTTTTTTTTTAAGCAGGGGGGAAAAGGCCTTAATCTCTTACATCATTAAAGCTTTTTGAGTGCAACAGCATTTGGACATTTTTTTCCATTTGTTAGATGTTTGGTAACACCTTAAATAATTTTCATTTGAAAACAAAAATACCTGCTGTAGGTGATTGTGTAGTGCGGACTGGTCTGTTTATTTTATTTTACAAATATTGGAAACAGCCAACCTATTTAACAACCGGCATCAGCTTCTAAGTCATTTCAGCTGGGCTTTTTTCATGAGATTGCTTTGCTAAGCATCAGTATATCTTCCTCAATATTCTATGTAGAGCATGGTCAGAGGTTAGCAACTCTTGGGCTTGAGAATAGCATGAAGCCTTCTCATAGAAGAACAGCATGGCATAGCTGCTGCTTGCCCCTAGGCCTACACTCTGGATTTGCTTGGCCTCTGGGGTACACACTGGCAACTACTGAGCAGACAGTTCAGGGGCCTTTGTCTCCCCTCTCCTTGGTCCCAAGTTGGATATGAGCCAGAAAGGACCAACTGGGAGAAGGAGGGCGGCAATAATAGTGGGGACACAAGTGGAGGGGTAAAATACTAGTCTCAGGATCCCCAACTCTTCAGTTAGCTGCATCAGGCTCCCACATGACAAACCCCCAGCCCTGGTGCAATGAAGAACAATCATTCTTGGGTTTCCCCTGGACTGGTGTGTCCTTATGCCACTCCCCCCTCCCCCCCACCGTGTGGGTCAGTGTCTATATGCCACAGTCCGCCCTGAAAGGAGCAGTTGAGAAAGCAGCTTGAGGTTCTGCACATGGTGTAGAATGGACTGTAGGAAGAAGTGAGGTCTGGAGCCAGCTTAAGGAGAAGTCTGAAGTGAAATTCAAAGAATATGGGAATCCAGAGTAGAACTTTAAAAGGAACATAGTCAGAGTGAGGGCACAGGGCAGATAAAAGGGGGGAATGAGTTATGAGGAAGCCGGGGAGGAGGAAGAGGAAGTGCAGTAATCAAGACAGAAAACAGAATAATTTTAGTGGTGACAGAGATACAGCAGGTAAGATTTTGGAGATGAATTTGTGGCAAAAAAGAGTGGGATTTGGAGATGACCTTAATGTAAAGGGAGAATCCATTTTGAAGCACTTGGAGGACAGGAAGGTGATCAAGAACAGTCAACATGGATTCACCGAGGGCAAGTCATGTCTGACGAACCTGATTGCCTTCTATGATGAGATAACTGGCTCTCTGGATATGGGGAAAGCAGTGGACGTGATATAGCTGGACTTCAGCAAAGATTTTGATACAGTCTCCCACCGTATTCTTGCCAGCAAGTTAAAAAAGTATGGATTGGATGAATGGCCTGTAAGGTGGATAGAAAGCTGGCTAGATCGTTGGGCTCAACAGGTAGTGATCAATGGCTTGATGTCTAGTTGGAAGCCAGTATCAAGCGGAGTGCCTCAGGGGTCGGTTCTGGGGCCAGTTTTGTTCAACGTCTTCATTAATGATCTGGAGGATGGGATGGATTGCAGCCTCAGAAAGTTTGTGGATGACACTAAGCTGGGGGGAGAGGTAGATACGCTGGAGGGTAGGGATAGGGTCTAGAATGACCTAGACAAATTGGAGGATTGGGCCAAAAGAAATCAGATCAGGTTCAACAAGGATAAGGGCTGAGTCCTGCACTTAGGACAGAAGAATCCCATGCACTGCTACAGGCTGGGGACCGACAGCTAAGCAGCAGTTCTGCAGAAAAGGACCTGGGGATTACAGTGGATGAGAAGCTGGACATGAGTCAACAGTGTGCCCTTGTTGCCAAGAAGGCTAACGGTATATTGGGCTGCATTAGTAAAAGCATTGCCAGCAAATTGAGGGAAGTGATTATTCCCCTCTATTCGGCACTGGTGACATCACACCTGGAGTATTGTGTCCAGTTTTGGGCCCCCCACTACAGAAAGGATGTGGACAAATTGGAGAGAGTCCAGCAGAGGGCAACACAAATGATTAGGGGGCTGGGGCACATGACTTATGAGGAGAGGCTGAGGGAACTGGGGTTATTTAGTCTGCAGAAGAGAAGAGTTTGGTGGGACTTGATAGCAGCCTTCAACTACCTGAAGGGGAGGTTCCAAAGAGGATGGAGCTAGGCTGTTCTCAGTGGTGGCAGATGACAGAACAAGGAGCAATGGTCTCAAGTTGCAGTGGGGGAGGTCTAGGTTGGATATTAGGAAAAACTATTTCACTAGGAGGGTGGTGAAGCACTGGAATGGGTTACTTGGGGAGGTAGTGGAATCTCCATCCTTAGAGGTTTTTAAGGTCCGGATTGACAAAGCCCTGGCTGGGATGATTTAGTTGGGGTTGGTCCTGCTTTGAGCAGTGGGTTGAACTAGATGACCTTCTGAGGTCTCTTCCAACCCTAATCTTCTATGAATCAATGAGAAGGAGATGAAGGCATCGAAGATGACACCAAAAATACTGGTCTGGGTGATGGGGAGGATAGCATCAATGGTTGAAGAGAAAGAGAAGTAGAGAAAGTTTGGGAGGCAGAATAGTGATTTTGTGTCAGCAGTGGTGAGCTCACATTATATAGACACATGAATATGAGGGGAGGGAGGAAGGGGCTAAAAACAGATCGAAGGTGGATTCAGGGAGAAGAAAATCAGCAAAGTCAAAGGCAGAATATAGAGAAGAGTTAGGAAAAACAAGAGGCCATTGGATTTTGTAATGGAGAAAAGGCAGTCATATGAGAGGAAGCAGACTGTCTACTTACAAAAGGTGGAGGAAAATAGGGATCAAAATAGAACAGAAATAAGTGGGACAGGGGCGTCAAAAGGACTGGAGACAGGGTTACAATTGATTGGAAGGAGCTGTGGACTAGACATGTGAAAGCCAAAGAAAGATGTTTTATTTTCTACTTGCAGTATGCTGTAATTGCAAGTGCCATGGCAGAATGTCAGAGAGAGATTTGTTAACAATTCACCCCATTTTTCATTTTTCACTTTGCTGGCTACCCCAACCAGACTGTTAAATTCAAAACATCAATGATCTGTTTTGCATTTTGTGTAGATTACACACTTGTACCAACATATACTGTGTATGTTTGAACTGCCAAGTATCCTTAGGGACCTTAAAGCAAACAATCCCTTTGAGCTCTTTAATAGGTTCATACAACATCACGTGTCATTGACTTAAAATCTGTTTTGAGCATTTGATTGAAGAAAACCTCACTCTGGAATTTAAAAAAAAAATAAAAAAATTCACTCCTAAAACTTCTGAAGGGTTTTTAAGAATGTTTGCTGTTTGATTAATACAGCTATTGAGAGGCTTGGCTGCATCCAGTCTCTTGTAAAGGAATTTTGTCTCTTGTCTCTTGTTGGCCGTTTCATCTTTGTTCTAATTGAGATAGGCATGTACAGCCATTGTGCTGTCTAGTGTGAAACTGCTCCTGCCCCTAACTCTTGCCCAGGGAGATAGTAGCTTGGGAAAATATTTCAGTGATTTGCAAGAAATTTTGTTTTGCTAAAACCAATGTGCATCTCTACAATCTATAAAAGTGACTGCGTTTGCATAACCTCATTGTCAGTCCATATTACAATAAATTCAAAAAGCCAGTAGGCTAGAAAATGATAGTTTTAATAGGGCATACCCAGCTAAAAGGAGAACAGAGCCCTAAAAATAGATGTGTATATACTGTATGTATATATTATGCTAGATATAAAGTAGAAAAGTGAGTCTCTACTCCTCCTCGAAACATACTTTCAATAACCGTTATCCTCACCATTGTATTTAACTATGGTTTGCTATGGACTGGATACAGCAGATTGTAAGGGCATGGATTTTACTATATATGGGTGTTGCTGTATACAAAGCAGGGTAGATCAAAAAGCACACTAGGGAGCTTTTACTGTGCATCAGCAGTGTCCACATGGACACTTAGTGCATGGCACGCAGACCTGGGGTAAATTCACAGCCTTGCTTGCCGTGAACTAAGTGTTCATGGAGACAAGCCCTAAGGCTTAACCTCAAAAACAGCCCCTCTCCATATGCACACAACCTAATAATAAATAAGAATAAATCCTTTTGGTAGAAAAAAAATCAGTGCCGACATTACAGTGTATTATCCATAATACCATTGAACTTCTAATAAAGTCTTCTTGTTAAAATAGCTAGAATCTCAGAGTTTACACCAGAGTGAGATCAATCTGAACCAGGCCCAATAAATCTATTTCTAGCAACTAATTATCAGCACAAATTAGCCACGTATGCTGCATTTTTCCTTTTCCTTAATCCATTCCCTCCTAAACAAACAACAATGTCCCTATTTTCAAGGTAATTAAAATATTTTCTTATTTAAAAAGATGATCAGCATCCTTAAGGGAAGTAAAAGGTTAGTTTAACTTCTTTTAACTTCTCCTTGCACCTGAAAGAGTCACTAAGCATATCTAAACAAAAACAGGTCATACCTCATTATAATCACTTCAGTGTTGACTTCAAGCAGTGCAAATGAGCCGATATAAATATGCAAAGTACTATCATTCATGTTCTTACTATCTGCAAACACTAAAACAATTAAGAGTGAGATGCTACAGGGAACAATTTAGGTAAAAGCTTTTATGTGAACCACATAAAATACAAAATTTTTGGAACTCGTTTCCCCAGATTATTTTACTGCTTGGTATTGTGACGTACTTTCTCATGTACTTGAGAAGACCTTAGTCATGGGACTCATCAGTGATAATTAACTATCAGCAAAATGTAAATCTGCTGGGTTCAGTCAAGAAGCATAAAAACCCACACAGGGTTTTTTGGGGGGGTTTCGGGCAGCAGGTTGTTTGGTTTTTGTCCTTGGTGGGTTACAATGGGAATCTGGTGTATGTAGTTTTATATGAAAAAAGAACATTTGGATAGTTGAAACACTAGTCAATTTTTTGAGGCAAGGAACCATCTTTACAAGGCATAAAATAGTAGAATTTCTGTTAAAAAATAATAAAACCAAGCAATGAGGGCTTGATCTTGCAAACATGACTAGGTTTCATTCTTACCTACTATGTTTAAAGCTTCCTCACAGAAGCATGAGGTCCAGCTGTAGTGGTTTGTAGGATCAGGGAGCCTGACATAATGCTTTTCAATTTCAAATGCTGTGCATTATTAACTAAATCTTACAGCACTTCTGTGAGGCAGAGGTGACAGTCTGTACCCTTATGCTCATCCTTTTTACAAGACTATGATAAATTTTATACAAAGTATGCCTTATGAGATATCATTTTTAAATCTCATAATCCGCTGAACATTATTGTCACAGTAAAATATGAGTGGCAACACTGTATGTAAAGTTATTAAATTCTATTGTATAAGACATGTTCCAAGTCTAGGAAAACAGCTTCAAACTAGTTCCCCAGAAACAAAAGGCTACCAAGCACCTCAGCCAGGTGTCAGCGTAATCAAATGGACTATAACCTAATTAAGTGGCTATTCTTTGGCAGGAGAAAGGATGTGAGTGAGAAATTTACATGTTGGCAAAGAAACAGCTGGATGTTCCCATCCCACAGACTTGTCATGTGAACCCCATCTGAGATGATTCTCGGAGAAGAGAAATGCTGTGAGAAAGGGGAGCAAACTCCTTAGATTACCTCTCTCCTCCCTTCTCTCTGCCCACGACATCCACAACACCTGAAGGACAAGAAAAGGAGCATTGGACTGGGGGATGGGTCCTGGCTGAAAGGCATCCAGCCAGTAAGACCACAAAATCATGTGGTAAGAGAGATTCATTTAGCTTGTTAAGTTAGTTCTTAGTTGCATTTTACCTTTTATTTTCTTGTAACCAAATTCTGACTTTTATGCCTCATTACTTGTAATCACTTAAAAGCAATCTTTCTGTAGTTAATAAACTTATTTTACTGTTTTATCTATGCCAGTGTGTTTGGACTGAAGTGTTTGGGGAACTCCATTTGAGATAAGGTTTGTGCATATAATTTTCTATTAATGAAATAATGGACTTTATATGAGCTTGTATTGTCCAAGAGGATACTGGGCAGTACAAGACACATTTCTGGGGGAAAGTCTGCGACTGGGAATTTGCTGGTATCGCTCTGCAGTCTAATTCAGGGATGGCAGGCAGGCTGGCTGAAGCCCTTTTGCACTATAGCTGAGGGTAATTTACGTGTTGGAGGCTATGTGTGAGGAAACCAGGAGTGGTTGCTTTCACAGCGAAGCAGTGTAAAAGGCACCCCAGACTGGAGAACTGAGTGGACACAGCTGTCCAACAGTCTCAATTGTATTCTGGGTAATGTTTCAGCAGGTAAGTATTACCCTCATTTACAGATGGGAAATTGGAGGCAGATTGGCCCTGCTGTTAAAATTGAGGATCTTTGGGTTTTTCTATTATACCTGCACCAATTCAGAGGTTCTTGGCTTAGCAGCTTTTGTCCAAGAAGTTTTAGAGGATTATCTGTGCATGACAGTCTTGAGGATTTCCAACCCCCCATGATTTCCCCTGCCTTTACTACTCACTGGTTGAAGACCCATGATGACCTATAAAAACTAGGTTGTATTCCCTGTGGAGCCTGACATTGCATCTCTTTAACTGTTTGTGAATCATCCGTGCAAGACATTCCCTTCCCCCAAGGATAAGTGTGGTGTCTCTGCAGTGTTTCCCACCCATTTTGGCCTCTGAAGTAAGAGGTCACATCCTGGACTGAAACTCACATCTCTTGCATGGCAGCACTGAATTCTACCACCAACCAGCCTGTTAGCTCAGCCCATTTAATTTAGTTCAGGTTGGATCTTGGCACACAATTTCTCAGTCCAGATGCAATTATTTTTTAAAGGAAAATGCCCACAATTTTGCTTAGCCTGGAAATCTGAAAGTTCAAAAGGGTAAAAAGCATTTCACACCATAAATAAACTATTAAATGTATTTGAAAACAAAGTTTGTAATTACCCTTGAGATTTCTGAACCTAGATGGAGGTGCCCATTATGCTTAAAAGGTGACATCATTTATGTCACTGGTATTATGGGAACCTTATGTAAGGGACGGCATACTTGTTTCTAACCTACTTTACTGCTGTTTTAGCAATCTGGAGGACACATGAGTGTGTGTGTGTGTGTGTGTGTGTGTGTGTGTGTATATATATATATATATGTATATATATAAAATACTTAATCAAAATATTTATTTTGTTGAGACTGCGGTGTGTGTCGTGAGTGCTCGGGATCCGGCACTCTAACACTTCCTTCCACACTGTCCATCTTAAATATGAAGTCATTTCATCAATAAGACACCCTGCCCCATCAACAGGACACAGCACATGGGAATGGAAGTACCATGTTATTTTCCTGTGTGAAAGCATCAGAGGTCTATTCACCTTTCAGCGGATGTTAGCCTCGGTTCAACTATCAAGTTACTTCTTCATGTTTGCACAAAGCTGCAGCTCCTATTTTTCATAGCATCTCCAGGTCTGTGTGAATCGACATGACACTAAAGCCCAACTTCTGTAATCTCCTGAATCCCGAGGCCCAGTGTTCACACTATGCAAGCCTAAGAAAATGCTGACACGAAGGACCTGAGTTCTAAAATCTAAAATCAAACAATTGCCAATGTTTATAAGGTCCTACACATCTATAAAACACTATGCTCCCTCTGCTGGCTCAGCAGATGCAGGGAGTACAGGAAATTTTCCTATTGTGTGGTGATGCTGGTTCATAAGCAAAGGATAGTGCATCATGTAAATTTCAAGCTAGAATTTAATACTGAAAAATCCAAAATAACATTTGCCAGAGTAAGGGGGCAAACGAAGTAGCACCATAAAGTCTTCTCAAGCCTACAGAGGATACTGTAGAGTAAAAGAAATATATTAACTAAATGCAATTTGTGACCCTTAAAGGTTCTAAGCACCACAGGGTGAATTAAGGAGAGAATTACAACATTTAATGCTATTGCAACAGCAAAATACTGGCTAGGCTGTATTCTTGTACATTTAAGAATCAAGATTAATACAGAGCTGACATTTGAATAGTGGCCAATATTATTGGCATAGCAAATATATAAATACTCCATATACATGACGTGGTTACTGTTATCTGAAACCTCAATATTAAATTAATTCATTTGTAAAGAAGAGCAAAATAAATTCTGGCTCACTAACACACACACACACACACACACACACACACACACACATGCTGTAGGGGGAGGTCTAGGTTGGATATTAGGAAACACTATTTCACTAGGAGGGTGGTGAAGCACTGGAATGCGTTACCTAGGGAGGTGGTGGAGTCTCCTTCCTTCCTTGGAGGTTTTTAAGGCCCGGCTTGACAAAGCCCTGGCTGGGATGATTTAGTTGGGAATTGGTCCTGCTTTGAGCAGGGGGTTGGACTAGATGACCTCCTGAGGTCCCTTCCAACCCTGATATTCTATGATTCTATGATCATGAGAAGCGAAATGATGACAAATGTTTTTCTCTTACCACAAAATACAATCCATCCAGCCAAGAAAGATTGTGCAGTTTAATATAGATAATGTAGAACATTTGGAACACTTTAATTAACAATCCTAGCTATTCAAGAAAGACTTTCTATAAAGAAAGCAATAATGTAACTCCAGGAACAACTGTCTTGTACATATATAGCCCAGCACGGTATAGCCATTTGTCTAATTTCTACCCAGATTTACAATTATGTTAACTTCTTGATTTACACTGGTATGATGGAGATCAGAATCAGGCCTTCTGCCTTTAAAAGTGTTTATCGAAATAAAGACAGGTTTCAGAGTAGCAGCCGTGTTAGTCTGTATCCGCAAAAAGAACAGGAGTACTTGTGGCACCTTAGAGACTAATAAATTTATTAGAGCATAAGCTTTCGTGGGCTACAGGCCACTTCTTCAGATGCATATGCTCACGAAAGCTTATGCTCTAATAAGTTTGTTAGTCTCTAAGGTGTCACAAGTACTCCTGTTCCTTTTATCAAAATAAAGTTAATTTCCTGAATTCCAAGTACACTGTATCTTAATAGGGTTTATAATGGTGAGTTTATAGGACTATTTTCAAAATTCAAAACAGCAAAATACGCATGTTAAGAAATTTTTTTGTTAAAAATCTAATACTTGGCCAAATTTAATGCTGAGGTAAGTTGGTGCAGCACTCAGTGAAGTCAGTAGGGCTGTATAGGATGTGATTTGATCCCTTTACATTCATTTTTGAACCATTAAATTGGGTCATTTTGTTTACCACTTAAAGACTGAGCTTAAATATCCCAGTCATATTCTAGAATATATGGGGCATGTAAAATGTATGAGTCCTACACATCCAACATATTCCTCTTTTTTCTTCTCTGTATATGTCAGACTCTTTCAGATCTTCCTAGGGATCTGTGAGACTATATAATGCTCAAGTTCATTGTCTCATTGCAAGTTTTATTATCCAAAGCATAGCATATGACAGGTTGTGCATCTGTCTTGATTTGGCAACCTGATTGTAAATTTGACCAGTACAATGTGGCCTTGTACAACATTATGCTGAAAAGCATCAGCTCTACAAATTAAAGTTTTCCTTGAGCTGGAGAAGCAGATTATTACGTAACAGAGGCTGAGTGACCTTCTGTTGTCAATTACGCATGTGCGGCATCATTGATTTCACAAGGGGTATTGCCTGCTTATAACACAGCACAATTTTACCCTCCATGGCCTGTGATAGAATTGTCTTTGTCTTCAGTCTGCCGTGCACAATCAAACTTGTTCTTTACACAAAGAACTCAGTCGGACATATGAGGGAAGGAAATATCTAGTTAGGAAAATATGTATCATTAGCTGAAATAGGATGCCATGAGTTTCAAGAGTCACCAAGATCAGCACCCACATCGTTCCAGGTAAGAGATCTTACCAGTCTCTGGCTGTATTAGGGAGTTGATAATCACTCTCTATTCAGTCATGGGAAGGTCACAGTTTGAGTTTTGTGTTCAGTTCTGAGTTGCACAATACAGAATGGACCCTGTTAAGCTGGACAGAATGTAAAGGCCATACAAGCATGAAAGGGTTAGAGAGCATATTCTATACGGGGGAGACTGAAGTAACTGGATTCATACAGTTTAGTTGAGAGGTGACAAAACTGGGACATAACACACTATAAATATCTAATATACTAGAAAAAAAGCTGTGGAAGAATTATTCCTAGTAGTTAGAGAAAGCAAGGTAAATAGTAATGACCTCTAAAAGCCTCAAAAGGAAAAATTCTTGATATTTGGAATATTTTATAACAAGGTATCCATCCGATAATGGAATAGTCCACCAGCAGTGGGTGCAAGGAGAGAAGGGGGGAGATGTCCTTGGAAAATGCATATGCATAGACACTTGAGAAACTCTCCTGCTGCCAATAATACACAATTCTCTTTCTATAGGAACTTGCTCAGCCCGAGTACGGGGCATTGGGATTCCTACAGTTCTAAGTATGCTATCTGTACCAGGATCTGGGCGCTCATGGCTGAGAAGACACTTATCTTTCTCTCTCCCGCCTCCCTCCTTTAAGGGAACAAGTTTTACATGCTAAAAAGTGTTTATGAACAGCAATGTTTTACGCAGAAAGATGTGCCAGATTCAAAATATCCACTGCTTGCAGGCGCTGTCAGTCATGTCGGGCTACATTATATAACACTGCGTAACAATGTAACCAGACAAGATAGATCATAGTAATGATGGGTCAGCTATGAAATCCTAAAGCAAAAATCTCTGCAGATGTTTGAAAATAGTGTTGGTAGAAGCTCCCTAGGTTTTAATTTTCTATGTATTTCCAACTCAGAAAAAAAAAGAATTGAACATTTATACATTTTTTTTCTGCTGAAGAGATGCCTGTTACTGTGAATATTTTGAATTTCTAAGGAGGAAGAAATCCACGGAGATGGCTTTGGGGATGGCACATCTCTCATTGAATTCATATTCTGCATGAGGAAAACATACACAGCTACATTAGAGCCCCAAATGTTATCTCCAGTATTGGAAAACAGTTGTAAGAATTGGGGCCATATTTTTATTTAGTGTCCTCATGAAAAGTTCCAGAGCTCCTTCCTGAATTACCAAGGTTCAGCCATGGCATGACTGCACCACAGAACATCATTGCAAATGGGTCCGTATTTGCTTGTTTGCATTTCTGTAACAAACTTTCCTTCTAAATCTGGAATATCATAGTCAGGCTGAATTTATTTGAAAGTCAATTCTCATTTCATTAAAAAATATATTTCCTGTTAACTATTGTGCCAATGCTGGTGCATTGTATGTAGGATATATGGAACCATTTACAGCTAAACATAGGGACCCATCAAGCATGCTTAACTTGATCTGACTAAAATGTCCTTATGTTACCTCAATGGGAAGTTGTGAGACTTCATTAATCTTTGCAAAGCACTTTGATATCCTCAGATGAAAGTCAGAGGCAGAAGGAGGTTTGTGATTAAGGCACTGGACTAGAACTCAGGAGATTTGGCTCTGCCACAGATTCCCTGTGAGACCTTGAACAAGTCATATAATCTCACTCTGCTTTTATGCTGCACCTAAGGCCTGGTCTACACTGGGGCGGGGGTCGATCTAAGTTATGCAACTTCAGCTACGTGAATAACGTAGCTGAAGTAGACGTACTTAGATCTACTTACCGCGGTGTCTTCACTACGGTGAGTTGACTGCTGCCACTCTCCTGTTGACTCTGCCTGAGCCTCTCGCCGAGCTGGAGTACAGGAGTCGATGGGACAGCGCTCAGGGATCGATTTATTGTGTCTAGACTAAACGCAATAAATCGATCCCCGCTGGATCGATTGCTGCCCACCGATCCGGCTGGTAGTGAAGACATGCCCTAAGAAATGAGGATAATAATGTTTCTGCACTTCCCAGTGGTGGTGGGAGGATAAATTCACTCTCGTTCGTGAGGTGCTTAGATCCTAGAGCAATGGGAGCCACCCACAGTAAGTATCTAGATAAGTATAGAAGTGCCCTAAGAAGCAAAATGTATTGTTACACAGAGATGCGGGGCCCATAGTTTAACAAAAGGCTCCCTGTGATGGGGCTTGGCCCCACACATGTGTAAAAAGAGTTAACCTCAACAGGGAACAGTCCTCCAAGTGACTCCTCCAAGTGGCCTAAAGAGGCTGCAAGGAGCGGCCAATCCAGGCCCAGCAGGCTTAGATAACAGGAGCTGCAGGGCAGAGCCAACATCAGTTGCTGCTGGGAGCTCAATGAATGAGGATTGTGTCTCTAGTAGGCTGAGAAAACTATGGCACCTTGGACAGAGCTACTGCTGGCAGGGACTAGGGGAGCAAGAGGGAGCTCCTGGCTGGCTGCTGGGACTGAGTTGCATGCCCTAAGGAAGAGAGGAAAAGGTGATGTGGCCAGGACCAGCCTTACATAGGGGTGAACTGGGCGAAAACCCAGGGCATCATTATAAATGCGGCATCTCCGGAGCAGGGTGCCCCTCCCCCTGCTGCTCTGCTGGTGTCTGCAGCCCCACAGCTCTGCCCCCTGCCTTGGAGCCACCCCTGGCCAACTGCTCCTGGGAGCTTCCCGTTTGCTGTACGGAGGGGGTGGGGGGGAAGGAGGGGTGCTGATGTCCCCTACCCTCCCCCCCATGTATCCCATCTCCACAGAGTGGGGTGTGTGTGGGTGAGAGAGAGAGAGGGGACAGGGCTCACCAAGAGAGGGACAGAGCTGCTGTGTCTGAAGGAGCTTTCCATCAGGCTGGTGAGTGCCACTCTCTTAAAGGGGCAGCACGCGGTCTCTCTCACAGTCCCCCAGCTCACACACGCTGTCTCTTTCACACTCACCCTCCAACACATACTTATGTTGTTGTTGTTGTTACTCATTGGTACTTCCTGCAATGCATATATGTTCTCTGTAATTTTATTCTTTCAAAGTGCTGTTATTTTAGTTTTTTGACTGGTCTGTGCATTTCATCACTTTATTTCTCTCTCATGCTTACATTTAATTCTTTGAGTAGTGAGTTCTAAAATGCCTAACCTGTCCTGGCTGGAGTAATTATCATTATTACTTTTATTATCACATTGTGCTTTGTCATTCATTATTTAAAATGGTACAATCAAATAATAGTATCCTTCTAAAGTGTAACTTTAGCTTGTAATAACCTTAGCAGTGCCAGTTTAAAAAATGTTAGCTAAACACATAACTTTAGACACTGGGCAGATGAAGTTTGCTTATTTTCAAATTGTATTTTTAGTTATATCTGTTAAAATAACTTAAAATTTGCATGAAAATAAATGTAGTTCCAACTATGATACCAATAGCAATGATGGAGTCAAATGTTAGTGAGTCACATACATGATTGTGATTTGTAAACATAAATGCCAAAATAATTAGAAAAATAAATTCCCTTTCTTAATAAAAGAGAAAAAAAACCTTAGTCACATATGTTAAAATTATGTTTTTAATGAAAAACAATTGACTAAAATAGAGTAGATAATGGCAATAACACAGATTTTAAGCAGATTTTATTTATTTTTATGTATCTCTAATAAAGATAGTGTACAGAGTATCAAACATGTGTTTCTCATATCTGTGTTAAAGCTCTAGAACTGATACCTAAAGGCTTGGGATTGAGAATATCTTGCTGTATTCTCTCCTGATTGTTCTAAATTTACATGTAAACTTTAAATGTGGTTTAATTGGAGTTTGTATATATTTTTTCTTTCTTTATATAACAATTAGATACAGTGCTCCTGTCAGCTAATTCCTAAGTTGTTATCTACAAAAACCTTAGTTTTCAGGTGCCTAAGGAGTCCCTGGAATCATGGTTAAAGTTTCCTCCCCCCACAAATCTGAAATGGTGCCCTGGGTGAGCCAGGAGGGCCATGGGCTCTGGCAAGATGCAGCCCCCATATGACAGCATGAAGCCTGCCTTGAGCCACATGCCGAGCATCAGGCACCACAAGCCGCAGAACAGCGCAGAAAGGTGGCAATACACCATATACCATGCTACCCTTACTTCTGCGCTGCTGCTGGCGGTGGCATTGCCTTCAGAGCTGGATGCCCAGCCAGCACCTGCCAGTATCAGGCTGCCCTGCCAGTGCTTAATTTGTGCCAGGGCTGAGCTCTAGCTTCTGGCATCTCTTTCAATACAAATTAAACACTGGGGGAGCAAGCGGGGCCTGGAGGTGAGGTGGGGGGGAAAGCTCAAGGAGCCCGTGGGGGCCAGGAGTGATGGGTGAGGGAGTGCCAAAGTACAAGTTCACCCAGGGTGCCATTTTCCCTAAGGCTGGCCCTGGCTGGGGCCATGGGGTAGTGGGCCAGGGAGATATAGCAGCATTGGGAGGCATTAAAGAGTCACAGCAAGAGGCTGCTATCTGTAGGGTCCCTGGTGTGGGACCTGGAGTAGTGGGTGGGCCACTGGGGAAGTGGCATGATTATTAGACTGAGACACTAACCCCCAGAAGGGGGGAACAAGGACGGTGACATGACTTGAGGGCTGAGTCCCGAAGAGGACGCTGAGGTTCCTGAGGCTGTGAGAGGAACTGCAGGAGATCAACAGAGACAGAGCGATGACATGCAAACCGCGGACAGGAGGGTGTTAGTCTCAAGCTAATCACCAGAGTGACCAGGAGGGGGTGCCAGATCAGGAGAGGGTGCCAGAGGGGGTGCAGTGAGTGACGCGCCCTGTGACACTCCCACAAACAAGGACCCCCTTAGCCTGTGATAAACCCTATGTAACATGCTACAGAAAAAAGTGTTCACATTTAAATGAGTACTGCCCCAACCACAACTCAGAGAAGAGACAAATTCTAACTTATATTAAGGTGCATATTTGCTGAAAATATTGTTAACCTTTGATAATTCAAGGACCTTAAGAATTAGGCTTATCAGGAAGGAGCTGGAGAAGGTAATGACATCAGTCTTTAGCCATTTTGGTGACTGACACGGGCTCAGGAAGGTGAATATTATACCTTCCTGCACCTGTGAGGCCCTGGTGCTGAAACCATGCTGCGGATTCACCCCAAGGGAGAGGAAGTGGTGTTTCTAGAGCTGCACAACTGCATGGATCCTGATGAAGGGGTGTGGCATTAAACTCCAGTTGAAGTGCCATACGAACTCTGCAGGTGGAAACTTATACAGGGAAGTGCTTATTTGCGACATTCCCCAGTGACGCTCACACCCCACAGGTGCCACCCACTTTGGGGGCTGTAGTATCACCCTGGCACAAGGGAGGTGGCAGCACCCTTCGCTCTGATGGATTATCCAGGGTTAACCTCAGCAGGGAGCAGTAGAGGTGAGTCCTCCAAGTAGCCTAGAGAGGATGCAAGGAGCAGCCAATCCAGGCCCAGCATGCTCAGAAAAGAGGATTTTCAGCATAGCGTGGCATGCAAGAAATGACTATCAATCTTTTCAAAGAAAAGGGGTTGGACTGACAGCAAACAAAGATGGAGACTGGAATTGAACACAGATGCATCTATGCACTCCCAAATATGTGCAAAGCACTTTCAGACTCACCTACTGGAGCTCTGCAGGGGGAGTGACTAATGGAACCGCATATGTAATTCAACGAGAATGTTTTGTTAGGTTTCAGGAATTAAAAACAATCAACAGCAAAAGTAGGAGTGGAGGAGGAAGACTCAAAAGAATCTGCTCACTGTGAGCACAGCTGACAACAGAGTGAACAGCTACTGTACTAGGATGCGGAGGATTGACAAAAGGTTAAAAGCATTGAAGAAAAGAAGTGTTATAAGATCTATTTAAAGCCTGTTCAAATGCTCTTTCAAGATCAGAGGCTTCAGGAGAGAGAGAAAAGTACTTTAAAGTGCTAATTGTCTTTTTTGCGTTGGGATTTTACAGGCAGTGAGTGCCTGCCAAGCCCTGAGGGTGTCATGTATTGATGCACAATACGTGCATACCTGTAGTGCAGGCTGATGCTGGAGACTGACTGGTCATAGTAGTACAAGTTCCTTTTTGCCCCACATGTTTTTGGGCAGAGTAATGCATGTGACATACAAAAGTGGCTACTGAGGGAACTTGGTTATTACACCCTTGAAACTAAAATGGACATGACAGCACTGTATAAATGTCTTCAGAAAAAAGAAGGGGACTTGTAGCAGAATTTCTGCCAGTACATCATTCTAGTGTAGACAGGGCCTGACCCTCATTACCACTGAATCACCTTTAAACTGCTCTGACAGTGTAAAGATGGGTGTTAATTAGATTAGGATGGAACAAATGAAAATTACCTTTGCCCCCATTTTAAGGCCTCTTTACAGTGCCAGTGTGGTGTAAAGGCGGCCTCAGAATAACTGAGAATCAAGTCCTAATGCTGCATAATATATCTTAGGTACATTGTGGTTGATCTTTACACTGTTCCTGTTCCACAGATTGCAATGGAGTCACTCCTGATTTACATTGATGTAAATAAGAGAAGAATCAGGCCTACTACATACAAACCTGAGCCATTCCAGACTATCAGATAAACAATGGAATTTGTTTTGTAGAAGTAGTGGTCTCAGGTGTTAGATTTTGGACTTTTTCTTTATTCCACCTAAGTCTAGCTAGGGTGCATGCCTGACAAGAGCATTCTCCTCTCCTTGAATTCAAGCATGATCATTTCTGGTCTGAGTAAGACTCACACGGTCTTATAATGGTCCAGAATCTGGTGTGGCAAGTCTACCAGGATTTTGATTCCAAGTGCATGCCATGGCTACCATGGGGTATCTGATCCTAATTGAGAGGCCTAAGAGATCTTGCCGAGACCTGACCTAATTTGGCCATTGAGGGGTCAGAGGCTTATGAATTTATGCAGAATTTCACTTTTCTTTCTATGACCCCCAACAACTGACAGTATTACCATCACTACAAATGCATTAGTCTTGTGTAACATGTCTGGTTACATGTTTGCTATACTCCTCGGCGCTTATCACAAAATTGTTTACTGGCTGCTTTGCCAACCAATAGGCACCCATCACCCACTCATGTGGGGAGCTGTACCTTTAAGAGGCTTTGGCAAGAGCTAGTTGGAAGCCATTGTTATCTTATGCAGAGGCCCATGTTACACAGTCCTGATCAGTTAGAACTCAGACCTCTGTCAGACTCCTTGGCTCAGAGTGATCACTGCGCACCACAGGCCATTCTCTCATATCCTCTGAAAAGTTTGGACAGGTTCTTGCCACCTTTACAACTTCCCAGGCTCTGCTTAGCCTAATAGGAAGTCAAAGTGAGCCTGGCATGATCAACCACCGAGCTGTCTGCCTAATCTCTCTGGTCTGTCTGTCTTCAGCGATACCAACTCTTGCAAATTTATCAGACAAACATTTTGGCTTCTACTGGAGTGTGAGAAGCTGCAGTCCACAGACAATATTCAGGCCTGCCATTGGGGAGAACCCTGTTTGATTGTCCACCTTCTGAGGAAGAGCAGCCAATCAGAGCTGTTGTAGGAGGCAGGCAGAGCTCTGTCCCCTCCCCTCAAAAAAGAAAAAGGGGGAGACAAAACAGCTTCATACCATTTTCACATGAGGTGATGGGGGAGGAGGGAGCAGAAAGAGTCCTGCAGTTTAGGGTGGCTCTGCTCCCTCCTCCCTCTATCCTCCTGTGAGAAATGTGTTGGCTTTTCTCTGCTCCCCCATCTTCCCTTTCTATTGTCACAACACTGGGCCTGTAAAGGGAGATGCAGTGAATACCCCCTGCAGCTGCCCTCTTTCCAGGGGTGGGATAGGGAAGAAGACCCCTGGGGCTGCAGGAGGAGCAGAGGGGTTATGTACGGCAAGGGACAGATTTGGGGTTAAGAGGGCAGAACTGATTGGATGGCAGGGTGAGTGCATAATTTATTACTGGTCTGTGAAATGGGCAGATGTGGGACTATGGGGAGAGGAAGAGCACAGCATGCATGAATTAGAATATTGGGGTTTGGGGAGAAGATGGAAGCTCTGCACCAGCAGGCAGCATTTAATACAAACCTGTGTCATTTGATCTTAGTTGGGTCTTGCAGCAAGTGCCAAAATCACCTTGCTGTGTAAATTCAGGAGTGTTGGCAGCACTGTGACTCTCACACAGACATTGATGGTTAGTAGGGAAATTTAAAAAAACAACAGAGACAAAATCATGAGATAATCTTTTAAAAAATACCACCACCCCCCTAAACTCATGATTAGGGGGTTTCTGATGCATGATTGTTGAGCATTTGGGGTTGGCAACCTGTGTATAGTATCTTGCCCATTACTGTAGACCACAAATAATATTTATATCTGTATAATATTCTGGGCCCAATTTATCCACAGGGGCAGGAACTTTAATTTGCAGCACCTGCTTCCACAGGAGCAGCTGCACTAAAATGAGAAGTTACCTCCAGGTGGCACTGCTGTTGCTGCCCTTTGCCAGGGGTTTTACAAGAGGAGAACAGCTGTAAAATCTACCCAGGGCTCCATAGGCAGCTTGCCTTGAGAGGCTGCTTGGCAGTGGTGCATTGCAGCCAGCTTGTCCTCATTCTCTTTCCTCTTCTCATCCAACCACTTGTGCTAAGCACTGAATGCACATACGACACCAGTCTGGTCACATCATTTTCTCATGTGTTGCCCCAACAGATTGGGAAAAGGGCCAAGGAGATTTAAAAGGAGAAAATAGAAAATGAAAAAAAATCCTGTGCCAAAAACCTCTTGGGAACTCAGTGTGCCAAAGGAAGCAACAGTGCTGGTGGCATAACTGGCAAGGTGGTTTAGTGTCAGAAAGCCACCGTAAATGGTAAAGTCCTTAATACTCAACATTAAGTCAATTGGCAGCAGGCACTGGGCACAATCACAAACAGCTTGGTTAGCTTTGCTGTCGCTATCCTCACTGCAGCTTACATAGCTTTATTAATGTAAAACTGCTGGGTTTTGCTGATGGTTTTCAATGCAGTCCTGCTCTCATCGAGACTAATGGCATAATTCCTATTGATTCCAGTGGTGCAGGATCGGACTCCAGCATCACCGCTCTTGTATGTTAACCTTCCATTGGGATCAATTCAGTTTTAGAATGTGCCTGCTTGGACAAACCTGTCAAGCTCTGCAGCATTTAAGTGGTTACATTAGGGATGCACTAATCTCCAATGTATGCATTAGGCCTGGAGGGGGGGTTCATTTTTGTTACTATCTAGTGCAATAAGTCACTAGCAAATCAATAGTGTGTCCCCCTGTACAAAGCTGGTTTTGCTGAAATGTCAGTAAACATTTCATTAAACGTTTCCATGAATGGAAGTGAAAAGTTTACTCTTTCAGCCAACAGCATTCTTCAAACACATGTAGTACTAAGCCATACAGTACACACATGTCTCCAAGCCAGCACGTTAGCAGCTACAGTGGTGAAACCCATATGTAAATAGCTGTGCATCTAGGCCCCAACTGAGCAAGTTACTTAAGTATATGCCTAATTTAACACCAATGGGACTACTCACTTAATTAATTAGTTATGCATGTGCTAAAGTACCTTGCTGAATCAAGGCCACAAAGTATAAATTTTAGTACAATAATTGTCTTCAGACAAAGGTAGCAAATTACAAACATATTTTATCTTAAATAAAAAGAAAACCCAAACTATTAAAAGTACCTTTAGGATACAGACACTATAGTCAGAGAGAGCATCCACATTCTAAGGGCCTGATCCTACAAAGTGCTGAGAACCTCTTGAAATTTGAGCATCCTCAATGTCTATTGGCTTAAAAGAGAGCTGATGATCTCGGCACCTTGTAGGAGCTACTTGGCACCTTGCAGCCTCTTTGGGGGGCTTTGCTCCTCCCTAGGGCCTTAAGCTTCTATTTTCAATCACTTTCAACTCCCTCAAAAAATCCTCCTTGGAGATTAAATTCCCCAGACTTCTTTTTAGCTGAGAAGCAAATCTTTTTGATGCATTTTAGATTCAGATCTGTTTAGCTGGCTTCAAGTCATCCAAATATGGGGGGGGGGATTTTTCTCCTCTCCAACTCTTGGGGTAGGAGTGTCCATACACAAAATTTTAATTGTACAATTGAGACCCATTTCACCCAACCAACCACCATCAAAAAGTCAATACGGCCAGAGACTGTTTCTTTCTTTACCTCCCCCACAGATGTCCTGAGGCCTAAGATGGGCAATATTCTGCCCTGCAGTAAGTTCATTATCTTCTGACCCATTGGGCTAGAAAATGGGATTTCATACCTTCAAAAAGGAGAGATTCTCAGTTTTCCACTGAGTTACAGCACTTACTTTTAACCTTATACATCTAGCTATGGTATTTCAAAGGTATACATTGGAAGCGTTTACAAAATCAGTGCCTGATCCAAAGGCCATTGAAGTCAATGGAAAGACTCCCTTAGGTAGTCTCACAGAACATATGGTGCTATTTCTCTCCGCTCCTCCACAGACAGTAAATGTTCACTGCTGCGTGCGTGACTTACTGCAGCAAAGGATGGTGAAACTGTGCTGTGCCCCAATAGAAGAATGGGGACCAGATCTTCGGCTGGGGTAAATCAGTATAGCTCTGCTGAAGTTATTCCAATTTACTCCAGCTAATGATTGATCCTAGCTGCCAGTCCCATGTATTAAAGGGCAAAATTTGGCTCTACTATGTGTTGTGGGTTTTTTTGACTGTTTGAATTCACAAGTTTAATTTACATTCCACTATTATAAAATGGGTATAATAAAATGTATAAGATTATTTATTAAAGAGAACAAGCTTTGTTCTACTAATCCTTTGCCTTGATAACAATCTGTGGCTGCATACAGTGTACTTAAACATACATGGATCTTTAGGTGTTAAGGTCAGAAGAACTCAATCTTCAGTTCCAAAAACACAGACCTTTAACAAGCAAGCCAAAGCAACTTAGCTTAGCCAGTTAATGAAACTGATAAGCAGACGACAGCATCTGACATTCCATACAGCAGAAGACAGTTCTCCATATATTTATATACACATACACAAACCAGCAGCCAATATGTTGCCGTGTGTGAAATTCATTATGGATTTATCTCCAGACTGAGCAGTGCAACTGCTAGAGATCTTGATCAACCCCCATCTTCCTTAATTCCCACAGAACAGTGTGATTTATTAATTGAAAGCCTGGGTACCTGGCTCTAATTGGAGAAATGATTTACCACCACTAGAAGTGAATGTTTCCATTCTAGTCTCATGGAGATTTTAGCATCAGCATTTTTGACATACTAAGCAACTGAGGCAGATTTTGAGTCCGTTCATTTTCAGAATGTAGATGCTGCCTCTGACTATAGTGTCTGTGGGTATGTGTGTACACACACACACACACACACACACATACACACACACACACACACACACACACAAAACTGCGGTCTACTGAAAGAAATTGGGGCGGTTACTAGCACTGCACCTAAGGGCACCACATTCATCAGCACTAACTCAGATTTTATTCCTTTGCAAACAGTCTCACTGCATTATCTCTAACTCCAGCAGACAGTTTTCTCTAGTTAGAGCAAAGCACTGGATGCCCAGGGGATCCTAGGATCCAGTTCCAGCAGAACAGCTGTCTTACCGTGTGACTTGAAGCAAGACACTTGACCTCCTTGTACCTTGGCCAACCCAGCTAGGAAAGTGGCTAAAAGTTGGACCACTTTGAGAACCAGATGCTGCAGCTGATCTGTCCTGAGTAACGAGAATAAACCTGTTTTGCCACTGCCTCGCACAACATGTGGCTGCTGAATGGTTCTTCAGCAGCAGCTTCCGCAACTATTCTTATTACACATACCTTCTTCCTGTGTCTAGCTAGTCACATATCACACTGAGTGCAAACAGTGATGCTGTTCATTCTGACTTGCTTTTTTGCCCCCATGGTACAGTCTACAGGATGACTACATAAATATAAACACTTTAGCAAGGACTTTCAAAAGTCATTTAGGATCCTAATTATTAAAAATATGTTATATTCCATGTGCCCATATTGCATATACTCACATAGGAATTATACCGCTGTGCAATAGACTTAGCATTTGCTCAAGGCTTTTGTAGGGTAGAGAGTATCTGCCAAGCACTAATTTCATCTAGGCCAGAGAGCAGATAGCAGCAGCTATTATTATTTATTGTTAATAAACATTCACATAATGCCAAACTTTACAGAGAATACAAAATACACTGTCCCATCCCTAGAAAGTTTCTGATGTAAGGGCTGGATTCTTCTTCATTCTGAGCAGTATCTGACCCTGTAAGTAGACCCATTGACTTTTGTGGGACTATCCAGGGAGTAAGAGTGAGTAACATTGGCAAAATCAGAGCCTCAATCAGGCAAACCTGACACATGAAGGGAACAAGCAAAAGACAGTGGTAGGGAAGGGAGGGATGAAGGTTAAACCAAAGAGCAATAATGGGAGCCATATTGAACAGCATGTGAATTTTTAAAGTAGGCTAATAGGGGAGGAACAGAGAGTTGAGGGATGCAAGGTGGGGATGGATGCAAGGTGAGAGAGGAGGGATTGGGAGGAGAGTGACAGTGCTGAATATACAGGGAGAGGGATGGACGCCTCAGACAGAACAAAGTGCAATGGAGAGGGAAGGATAGTTAAAGGGAAAGAATGGAGCAGAATTATTTAAAGTCCCATGGCCACTCTGTGGAAATTCATCCAAAATCCAGAGAGACAGACAGAGGGAGAGAATTGCAGAAGAAAAATCATTTTCTGTACCTGCTGAGTCAGAGAGGTCAGTCGTGCTACCCACTGGAGGACACGGCAGATTTTATAAACCACTCACGAGGTGAACGGAATGTCAAATTGAAGACAGGTAAAATGTATCCCTTCTATTTTTAAAAACTCATTCTTTTTTCTTGGGGAATAGGAGAGTGGAGTTGACAGGGCCAGACTGTAGATCCAGAGCCTTACACTACTGGGCTTTTTTAAAGGACTAATACATTAGATAACTGAACACAAAACTCAGGACTGACCTACCTTTCTATTATAGAATTATGATTATCATTAAAAGATTTTTATTGGACATACAAACTCCTTTGAAGTTAATTTTCATTTAAGATGTAGAAGCTCACCAGTGCCTTACATGACAGATGTATCAACGGAGTTGCATTTGGGTCATTGTGAGGAGGGTTACCACCTGTACAATATGGAGTGCATTAGAATTGCAGAGATTGAGAGAGAAATTGTAAACTTGTCAAGTTCTTACTTCATGTCTGATTTACAAATATGCGTCGTCATTGTTAATACTCATTGCCCATTGTGGAATGTTATAAGTATGCACAGTTATCCTCAGACGGATGAGAAAAGAAGTCCCTACCAAAAGGAATTTTTAGTAAAATTCAAACAAATGCAATAAGAGCAACAGTGTTCCAAGCAAAAAAATGCAGAGGGCACAAAGTCTCTCTTTCTGTCTCCTTGCTCAGGGATTGGTTTGGATGTCAAATTTAACAACTCCTGGTAACTTGCTACCCTCACAACTCCTTTTTTAATAAATTAGTAGTCCCTCTGTAATTACCCATTCATTTAAATTAAGTAGCCTGTTGCTTTTCTTAAGTAGCTTTGTCATTGAAGTGTGTGGCAGGTTTTTTTTATTTTTTTTTATCTTGTAGACTTGGGAGCCTTGCCCTCAATATTTCTGCTAAAAATACATATTTACTATGACCACAAGGGGGACCCCTTGCACTATGTCACCTATACAACATGTAACTATATTTAAGCCATAGGATACTGTAACAGATTATATCTTCAGTTTTTCCCAACCGGCTTACCTGTGAATCCTGGCCGACAATTACACACATAACCCGATGCTCTGTTGTAGCTGAAATCTGCTGGCAGTTCTAGAATACGTCCATACCAGGTTGTCCAGGACCGCTCCACACATTCACTCTCATAGAAGCACGGATTACTGCTGCATTCATTTACATCAATCTCACAATGGGAACCTGCATAACCTGTGGAACAGAAATCAGGTGTTTGACTCAGTCTTGAAAAACATATGAGTCTCCCTGGATAAGTAAGCCACTTAAGATGTGTTGTAAAAAGTCTCAGTTCTCCAGGAGAAAAGATTGCTTCCAAAATTCCAAAGAGAATATTATTCTTCCTTTATTTTCCCTTAATTCCACAACAAGAATGTGTCATTGTCAAACAATCTCCATGGCCAGTGTGACGGTAGAGAGTAGTCAGAACCAACATTCTGGATTTGAAAATATTGAGCACCATAAACTATGGATAAATCTGGATACAAACTTTACAATGTGTCAAACTGGAACCATGGATCTGAATGCCCAATAATGTTCAAACGGTGCAGTTAAGCCTTTTTATGTTTTCTGTTTTAACTGTTTTCTTTCTGCTGCTGTTTTATGGTTCCAAAAATCCACAGCAACAGGTGACATTTTCATGGTACTAACTAGAAGCAGGAAGTACTGGTAAACTAAGGAGAAAGAGATGATTCTTATAACATTTTTTGCCACGTTTTGCAAACCCAAAAGGTTATAAATGTTTACAATAAGCGTCCATCCTTTGAGGTGATTAGCTTCCAGCAAACCTTTAAGTGTTGTCCATTCCTATTCCAAGCTTTTCTCAGTTTTTACGTGCCTGTTTGTTCAGTTAGTATTCTTTGCCCAAGAGGAGCCTTACTTGGAAGCAGCTGGCCTTTTCCAACCATTGCTTTTTTCTGCTTTATTCGTTCAGTTTTTCCAAATACATCATTTACACCTTGGTAATAAGCAAGTAGCAGTTGCAGCTGGATTAGAAAGAAACCACTCAGATTCTAAAGCTCTCAAGGGAGAAAAGTAAGAACCCTCAGCTTTACCTCAATGCCAGTTCAATTGTACACACATTTCAAAAATAGCAGGGCATCTAAAAGGTAGTCTTGTGATTAAGGCAAAGGGCTGGGAATCAGGAAACGTTCTTGGCTTGACTGCAAGCTTCACAGGAGTGTAGGGAGGCCAAATAAACTAATGTTTTAAAGTGATTTTAGCTTCTTGAATGGAAGGTGCTATAGAATTGCAAAGACTTGTTATTCCTGAGACTCTTGCATAATTCTAAGAATTCTGTCAAATCGATGCATTTCCAACACAACAATCACCTTATTATCTGAGCTCCCACTACAGTATAGTAAGCAGGAAAACAATCTACCAGCATACAGACTAACCATAATGAGTCTCTCTGGAAACTATAGTGTCTGCATCCTGTCTGGGGATGCAGGAGCATTTTCTCAAACAACTGACTCTGAAGCAGTTCCTCAGTTTAGTGGGACATGGCTGCATGAAGGAACACAAGACTCTGAAATTGCACCTTGTGTGTTGACCCTTGTTCTAACTTGTAAGGACCTGCACTCAGAGGGCCACAGGAGGTTGGTTTTCAAAATCCACTTATAGCTCAATTTATTTCCAGCTGGAGCGTTCAACATGTTGTGTGGGAGCACCAGGGTTCTCATTTCAATCGAAAAGTCCCTTTTGTGAAGACTAAAAACCTGGCGGCAGCAGCAAGAGTTCCCATGTCCCATGGGCTGATGAATTAAGCATGCGATTAGGAAGTAAACCCCAGATTATAGTTCCAACTGTGCTAATGACTTGACTTAATAATACTTTGTATTTTGTTCATTTTGACCTCCTATGGGGTCATCTGTCCTCAGCTGGGGTAAACTGTCAAGAGTTCCATTGAAGCCAATGGAGCTATACTAAGGTTCTGTCCCATGAACCCTTTCCAAGGCTGGTCACATACAAGAAAACACATACCTACATACATTTAAAAATATTGTATCTGTAGAGTAGTGTGGACATTTCTATTTTAAAGGAAAGGAGAATGCTTGTAAGGGAATGCAGAGCTTACCTGGCCAACAGTGGCATGTATAATTCTCAGCGCTGTCCTCACAGGTAGCATTATTGTGGCATGGTTGTGTCTGGCATAAGGGAATTAAGATTTCACAGTGCAGGCCCATAAATCCACTACTGGTACAGTTGCAGCTATACCTACAATACAAAAGGTTGACACTGAGTCCAACTAGAAGCCATTATGATAACTCATATATATCTTTGGACTGAAGTGCTTTTACAGTGGAAACATTTTCTATAGCATCATGTGCTGAGATGACCCATTTAAAATGAAAACTCTTTTTTAAAGTTGAAAGATCAGGGCAGGGACTGTGCCTCCTCTTGTGTTTGCACCTAGAACATTGTGGGCACCATGGGAAATAAATAATAATAGTACTTATTATTATGTAAAAGCACAGTGCCTTGCAAGCCTAACTGACACACTCATAAGACTTTCAACTAGGGTTGTTTTCCCAGCCTTGGGTCTTCTGGCTAAGAAACTAGACTGGGATTCAGGAGATCTGGGTTCAATCCTTGGATTTACCGCAGACTTCCTGTGTAACCTTGGGCAAGTCTTGGTGCCTCAGTTCCCCATTTATAAAATGTAGATAATAATACTTCCTTTCTAATACTGACCTGTGTCTGCCTGGTCTATTTAAGCTGTAAGCTCTTCAGGGCAGGGACTGCTTCTTACAATGTGTAGAGCTAGCACAATGAGGCCTCTGTGTGATATTGTAAGAGAAATAATACTAATATCTCTTTAACTTAGCAACAGTGCTATTGTTTTCCATTCAGAAATAAAGTAGCTTGTGCATGAAGATGAGATATGAATATGTGCAGTAGTGAACTATCTGCAGGCAATCAATAGTGCCTGCTTTTTAATCCATTGTGCTGATTTCAGAAATGCCAACTGTGTCACATTACACACAGTATCTTGTAATCGCACCATGATATGTCATACCTCCTATGTTTCTGGCATGATCCAAGTAAACACCTAATGCAACACATGTCATACAAAAAGACAGGCCTCTGCAAAATGGCTGAGTTATAATATGCTTGTTGGGGTGATTTGCATTTCATCTTTATCTAGTAAGAACAGGGGATCTGTGTATGTCATCAGAAAGTAAATTATTTCAGCTACTATATTAGATTTCCTTTATTTTGAAAAAAAATCCATTGGCTTTTGTGCAATTAAAACCATGAAGATTTCTGACTGAAAATGACATCCCTAGCCTTGAGATAAAAAGACTACACTTGTTTTGTGATGTCAGGGTTCACCTCCAAAGCCTTATTCTGGAGAAGCAAGTAATGCTGTTGAACACCAGAGCATAATGTGATATTTCTACTGTAATATTAACATTCTACAGTATTTCTTTGGATGGTAGGGAAAAAATTCACAATGGGGAAAATTCATTCGTAGCGTGTGTGTGACACCGCTAAAACCAGTGGGTATGTGGACTTAGACCACAGATGAATTTGGTCCAGTGTGTATGGAATTTTGGAAGTCAGATGTGGGGAGAAGGACTTCTCTGATCAATTACATAATTTTCAGCCTGAGAGGAACTCTTAAAAGTATTCTCAGAACAGAAAAATGTTATTTCTTTTGTTAGTTTTTCATATGTTTCCTTGATACATTTTCTGCTTGGTGAAGATCTGTATTTGGAGAAGGGATTCATCCCCCTTTAGCCCATCCTCTCTTCTCCTTTGACCCAGAAATGATGTCACAGTGAATTTTCAAATAGCATTGCTTGCACTGCCAAATCTGCATATGTACCCATTTCTCATGTACACTCAACTGTTACACATTGCAATGATTTGCTAGGGGATCCTTGAGGTTAACTTGTATGGAGGATTTGGTTTGCATAATTAATAAAAGAAGGGCAGGGTGGGTAGAAAGCCCAGTGAGGCTCTAAATTCCCCACCCATACCTCCTAGTGCCCGGGCTGTGATTTCATTGGTGTACGCTTCTAAGAGAAATCCCTGTGTTCCCTTAACCGATTTTTCTGGGGGCACCTTACATCAGATCTCACAATGTGCAAAATAGCTACTTGTCCAGAGCAGTGCTTGTTTTAGGCCTGACCCAAATCCTCTGAAAGTGTTTCCATTGACTTCAGTGGGCTTTGGATCAGGTCCTTTGAGCACACACAACTATACTTTGTGTGTGCACATATTGGTATTTTGTGGGTGCAGGTTAGGTACCAGTGTAAATCAGCAGATACTCTACTGATGTCAATGTAAAATGTAAAACTGGTTTCAGAAGAGGGTTGGGCCCAGTGTGTCAAGTTCTGCCCTATGTTACACCTATGTAACCTCATTGAAGGCAATAGGGCTTCAAGACTGAAGATGAGGGAAGAATTTGGCCTAGTGTTTGAATAAATAGCTCATAATGCTGAATCTGTGACTTCACAGTCACGTTCGCAGCAGTAGACTGTCCCATCAAAGGATTATAACTTCACTGCAGGATGAGGTAGAAAGGAGAAATGAGGTTGTGAAGAATAAAAGCTTTCTTCTAACTCAAACATCTTAATAAGAGGAGGGATGGCGGAAAAGGACTGGCTAACTATCTTCGTATTTCAAATGTGCTCTGCTGTCCAAGCCCCTTTTTAATGTAATTAGTGTGCAGATTCTTTTTCATTATGAGTACCAAATTGACCTCCAGAAACACTGCAGTATAATCAGTCACTTCAAAGTGTTCCTACATGTGCCACAGTTTTGGTCTCCAGTAGGTAAATGAGTGTGATCTGGTCTGGCTAGAATGAGCATTATTGCTGCGCACAATATGTGTGTGTCCTCAAAAGGTCTCAGGCTTTCAAATGACTCTGCGGAGCAGGTGTCAGATGCCAGGTGACCTCTTTCTCTCACTCCACTATACTTGAACTGCACTGGAAAATCGAGAATTGCTTTGTATTGCTCAGAGTCATTCAGTACTACAGAAAGGGAATTCTACAAGGTTAGCGTAATGTTGCAATATGGTGCAAAAGTTCATTGCTGGAACATGATCTTTCTCCTCTTGTGAATTAAAGTCAAGCCCAGGCTCTTGATGACATGGCTTTTCTGGTGGATTTCTTTATAACTGGTACCTTCAAAATAGCCCCTTAAGAACTGGAATTCACACGGTAGGGAACAATCCAGTACTGACAGAGGAATTACCTAGCTGAACTAACTGATCGTTTCCAGCCTAACTTCTATAATATAGATTTTACTTTTGCATAGTTTCCCCTCTTTTGAAATCACATGTACAGTATGTAATGCTATCATCAAAGAGCCAAGACCTGGTTTTTGGCCTGCCTGGGTTGCACTTGGATCTCCTTGTAGGATCACTTAATTTTGGCAAAAGGAACTTGCTTCTAAATCCGTCCCTTTTCCTTCTTTTTTTACTGTCCTTTATCTACACAGATTGTAGGCTCTTTGGGTCAGGGATCTGTTGCCTTATGTATCTGTAAAATGTCTTACACATTTCCTAGTGATGTCTATTACTATGGTTACTATTACCCTGTCTTTCACTTTTCTTTAATGTTTCTATTCTTTCAAAGTGGACAGTTGAACAATGCCAACATGTTATATTTTATACACTTCTTCATCTTGATTAAGAAACTGAAGTTTTGACAGATTAATATGATTTTCAAGATTTGTTTTATCAAAATGGTGCAGAATTCACCTTTAAATAATAGTTGTGCAGAGCTGACTAAAGAGCACTTTGTAAAGTTACAAATGTGAGGAGTCCACCTAGCAATCAGTCTTTGCAGCAGACTACCATTGGTTTACCAGCTCTGGGCCCAATCTTGCATTTCTTAATGCACCCAAACTTGCACTCAAGTCAGTGCAGGATTGGGTCCTCTTTTTTAGTAAATGAAATCAACAATTTGACAACTCAATTAACCAGATGTTATTTCAACCTATTAGTGTTCAAGTTAACGAGCATCAGTCCTTCTTGTGAATAAGTTACCCTATATCTAGGATACATACCTATTGACATCATCTATACACTGCCCTCCATTGAGGCATGGCTGACTGGCACACTCATCAATGTTGATTTCACAGAGTTCACCTAGGAATCCAAGTGCACAGGAACAGAAATAGCTACCCAAAGTATCATGACAGGTTGCACCATTTAGACAAGGCTGTGACAAACACTCGTCAATTTCCAGCTCACAGTTTATACCTTTAAAAAAAAAAGTTTAGCAAAGTGTTAATTCTTCAGGTTTTCTCTGGGAACACTTTAAATGTCATATTTATGTAAGCTTTCTTCAAGCAAGTATCTCTTTTAGAAAATAATTTGCCTCTTCAGTAGGTATTGCAGGTTACATTTTTGCAGATTTGGGGGAATTTACAGAAGATAGAACAGAACAGCTTTCATTCACAAGGAATAATTACAATCACATCTTATTATCTAAGTATTCACATGGAAACCAAACCCTTTAATTTTCAGATTACTTACACCATGTTACAATTACATTTGTATTTAATAGCATCTGTGAGGAACTAGTCACTTAAAGGGACTCTGTCAATACTGGTAGGCCTTACAATTAGTTGAATTAATTGGAAGATTGTCTCATTGTGTTGGTCATTGCCCTTTGCAATTCATAAATATGCTAGTGTGTGAGATATCTTGTTGACAACCGAAGGGCTGTTACAATACAGTATTGTAACAGCCCCTCTGGGATGTTCTGTAAAGTTATCTCAGCTCTGAAGTATGTTTACCCATATTCAGGATACCATGCAGGTTAAAAAAAAAGTCTCTTCTATCTATTCCAAGGGATGCTGGTATTATTTGCTAAGTAATGTTTTTCTTTTGAACAGGAAATTCTCCTAAAATATCTTTTTAGCACCATTGTTTTCTTGTTAGCTAAATGGAGGGCAAGAGATTCCACTGAAAACTGTGATTATGTCATCCAAATTTCACAACTCACATTTATTCAGTGGAGATATTGTAGCTGGCAGTACACTTGCAGTTGGCAGGTTAAAACCATCAGAAAAAATAATATTTATTATTTAAGAAAATTAAATTAGAAGTGCATAAAAATAAGAAACTCTGGCATCCAGAGCAACATCTACAAAGTGTTCCATTTGTTTGCAGAAAAATGAAATGCTTTCTTGCTCCTAACAGTAATTCAGAAAAAGCATATGTTTTTGCAGGGGGTGAGGAAGGTCAAAGTTCAAATCCAATTTGCTGTCTTGCTTGGTCTCATTCAGAATCCAGCCTTCATGGTCAAGACCTGTGTTATTAATTCTAACATAGTGACAGACTCCATTCTACATGAGAAATAAAATGTGTGTTAGAACAAGGTGTCCCTAAACACAACATGGTTTTACTTGTGGTGTAGATATGTCTTTTAAGATCTGTTAAATCAGACTATGGAATCTTCACGTAAAAATTAGGGCTCCTCCTCACATTTTTCAGGTACATAAAAACCCAACAACCTTGGGGCAGATATTCAGTCAGTGCAAATCAGAACTATGACAATTTACACCAGATAAAGATCCAGCCCATTTATTTTCAAATTACAAACTTTGCCTGTTTTAGTACTTGAAGTCTGCTCCTGCTCCCACAGTTTTGCCAGGCTAGATAATTGGTGTGCTGAGGCTGTGGGCTTATACCCAACATAACTGTGTTACTGTTACCTTGTCATTCTCCCTTCCTCACCGCTTGTTTGATCCACATCCCTTGTCATATGATTTGACTGTATGCTCTTTGTCTTTTTGTATTAATTGTGGGTTCAGTGACTAGCACAGTGCGGTCCTGATTAAGACATCTGGGTACCACCACAGCACAATAATAACAATACTGAAGTCTAAACTGAAGGCTAAACTTCTATTAATTTCAGTAGGAACAGGATTGGGCTTGTAGGCCCTGATTCTGAACCACTAAAGTTATTGGGCGTTTTGTGCCTTTGACTTCAGTAGCAGCAGGATCATGCCCTTAATGTATAGGATCACCTACCTATAATTCCAAAGTTCTCTCTCTTGCTGCTTGTGTGCACTGCTCATCTGTTGAAAACTGAAGCCAATGGGGGTTTTGTTGCTTGAGAATTGAGGCTGGGATTCTCAAAGGGGCCTTAGGAGACTTAAGTGCCCAACTCCCTTTGGCATTCAGTGGGAGTTGGTCACCTAACTCCCTTAGGTACCTGAGTTCTTGTTGATTCATGGTATTTGGTGTCACCCAATACATTAGAGTTCTAGAAGGGGGCAGGTACAGCATAAGGACTCAAGAGCAGAAACCATGTTCCATTCTCACTGACCCCTGGGAGCATGTTGCTTACATCTTGATTTAATGCTGCTGACCTCACCTTCTTTAGTTAGGGCTAGATTGTGACCTGGATGCCTGCATGGGCACCTGGGAGGGAGATGCAATGTGTGCCGGGGGGTAAGAATCCTCGTGGGGACTCCCCAGCAGCATACACCAGTGTAGCACTTACATCACCCTTGGAGAGGGCGTGCTGTGCTCCACCTTCCACATTTGCCCCTCCCTCGCCCTGCTCCCTTTCAGGCAGCCAATGCCAGTAGAGGCACTAGGATGGAGTGTGGTCTCTGCTCTTCAGCCACACTATGGCTGTCCTCTGCAAGAGGTGCAGCCTTGGGCTCTCTTCCCCATTACCTACTTATGCAGGGGCTTGAATTTAAAACAACAGCCTGGGGTAAAACAAATCTCTTGTTTGCTCATCAGTGACTGGAGTTCCGTTTGTCTTTCAATTGCCTCTTCAGTCCTGTTTTGTGGCAATGCTAAGATACAGAGGGGGCAGACACCTGGATTTGGGCTATTGCTCACCCTCATAAATTGTTGTGGCTCTGCACTCAGCCAGCTGATGGTGAGTTCATCCTTCTCGTTTCGGTTCTGTTCCTGATGCACAGTGCTCTGACCTTGTCTGCACTGAGGATTTCAGGGAAATCGCCTACGCATGCTCAACTACTGTTGCAACTTTGCTGGTGCTAGCAAGGGTAGGAGCTCTAAGTGAGTTCTGGTGACATAGGGATGATAACACCAGCAGCCTTTCTACTCCAGTGCTCCCACCCTTGCTAAGACCAGGACTAGAGCAATAGAAGGAGATTTCCTTCAGAATGGTCCCAGCCTTTGAGTTTCCATGTGCACTATTCTGCTTGCTGAGAATTAGAGTTTGTTGACTTTTGTTTTTGCTGAACTTTGAACTCGTGCTGAATTTGACTAACCCCAATGCCGGGTTAAACCTAAGTTTCACCACAAATATTTTTACAAAACAAATAAATTCCTTTTATTCAGGTCCATTTTAAAATCACATTTGCCTCAATAGCTAGTGGTAGTAGTAATGACTAGGGGTTTGGTAGCACCTACTCAAGGATCTTGAAATGCCACCTCAGCCTGATCCTCTGCTATTAAAGTCAATACAAGCAGGATTGAAACCTATCAGCCTGAATGACTCAAGCTTTATCCAGGGTCACACCAAAAGTTCATGACACTGCCCAGAACAGAAGCCAGGCCTGTGCTGCTATGACAAGACCGTGTTTTATAGCCTCTGCAAACATCATATAAATACTGCCCATGGAATCCTAATTCCCTCCACAGATCTACTTTCTGCTTTTTTTTCTTTAGTTCCAGAAGGGCTGTATGCTTCATTTTAGCTATGATAGGTATTGTCTGCATTCATCTTGCTGGAAGCAGCAGTGAGAATAGTGCAGTGCTCTGACCTTCAGCTGCTTATCTCCTTGCTATTTGTTCACAGACAAAATAGCAGTGTCTTTGTACTGTATTCAAATTTGTGGCATTTGAGAGCTCCACAGACAGGCACATACAATATGAATCAAATCACTTTCAGCAAGTATCCTGCTTGTAATTATCAACCCTAACAGCACGCCTTATATCATGACTTTAGAGCTCATTAATATTTCTTATATGATGGGAAACTCCCACTGGAAAAAAAATTGTTGCTAGAGATATGATTCTGAAAAAGACCAGAATGTTACAGTGCCGCCAGGCACAGCGGGAAAAAAATTAATGTAGGGTCAGGAGATGGCAACATTTGCAATATAAAGACAATGCATTTTAAAACATTATTTTTTGTGCGTACTAAGGAGTAATTCAGACATTTTAGAAGCTTGATTAGAAAACCAAAAATAGTCCTTGGACAAATGATCTGTCTTGTCATAGTCCCCTGTTTGCCAAGATAGCTTTGAAAAGCTTTCTATAGCCTCCATCAATGGTTAGATTTAAAACCAGGTTGTAGAACATACAAAATTCCAGATCTGAACATACCCAAACCTTGGAAAAGTTTGGTTCCAGACTCATGCCCAGGTCTGCCAAAAGAATCAGTGAAATACATAGCATCAGCACCACTTAGGCCTTGTCTACACTGCAGAGTTTTGTCACCAAAAGGCAGCTTTTGGCAATGAAACAGTGGAGGTGGACACAGTGCAATGCCACTTTTGGTGACAAAACTCTTCAGTTTCTGTGACAAAATAAAACCACCTTGACAAGAGGCATAAAGCTTTTTACGGCAAACTTAAAGCGACAAAGTGTCAGTGTAGATGCTGCCGTTCATTATATCACCATAACTGGCCTCCCCTAGTATCCCACAATGCCTGCCATAACCACTCTGCTCACTGTTTTGAACTCAGCTGCCCTGCAGGCATGCCCCTTCCCCTTTCAAAGCTCGGTGATGTTCTGACAGCTGAGCTTGCCTCTCAGTTCCTGCAACAAAGACCAAATCATTAATGTGGAATCCTCCTGTTCTCCCCTGCACTAGGAACACTGCAGCAGGCAGGCAGGGGCGGATGGGTGTGTGTGTGTGAGAGAGAGAGAGAGACAGAGAGAGACTGCTGTGCTGTGCAGAGCCAGGGAGGGAGGTGGGGGCTGATATCGGGGGTGTCCCTATTCCCCTGCCTCATGACTGGTTCCTTCCAGCAGCTGTCTGAATTTAGAGTGACAGACTTACTCTCCCCCAACACACACTCGGTCTCTTTCACATACATACTCCCCCCACTCTCTCACATACTCCCTCAACACACACTCTGTTTCTGTCTCTTCCCCCTCTGCACACACACTCCCTGTCACGCACTCGCCCCCCACACACACACTTTGGTGGAAAAGCAGCTGGCAATCTAGTAGGACACCCATGGAATGATGGGATTGAGAAGCCTGCATCATGTGATGCTGTACCTGCCCCATAGCCAGGGCCGGCTCCAGGCACCAGCAAACCAAGCAGGTGCTTGGGGCGGCACATTTTCAGGGGCGGCATTCCAGCCAGCCTCTTTTTTTTTTTTTTTGGCGCTTGGGCAGCAAAAGCCTAGAGCCAGCCCTGGCAGCAGCAGCGCATCCTGCACCGGGGGCACCCTGGGGCCGTTGCAGTTCGCGTCGGGGAGCAGCGCCCGCACCTTATGGCCGCGCGGGCTCCGAGCGTGGGACACTCAGGCTGGGGGCCGCCCCTCGGGGCACACAGAGCCGCCTGCAGGTGCCACAGGGCGGCTGCTCCCCAGGGACTGCGGCAGGGTGGCCAGGAGCAGCAGCAGCAGCGGGGCCATAGAGGGCGGGGCGCTGCCGTGCAGGGCCCGCATCCCACTCTCCGGGACTCCGCTCCCTCTGGGGCTGCCCTGCCCCAGCTCCTCAGCCCCCTGCCGGGGTGGTCCCCTGGCTCTGTCCTCCCCGGTCCCGGCCGGTCCTGGAGGCAGGAGCCCCGGCTGGAGGGACCCTGGGCTGAGGCGCGGCCCGGGAGCCCCGCTGCTTACTCCAACCTGCCAGCGCTGGACTGGCTGGAGGCGAGGGGGGAGTGGGCGGAGTCAGCACTGGTGGGAGGAAGCCCAGTGCTGGGGCGGCAGGGAGTGCGGGTGGGGTGTGGAGGAGAGCCCAGCGCTGGGATGGCAGGGAGTGCGGGTGGGGTGGGGGGGAGAGCCCAGAGTTGGGGCGGCAGGGGGTGCGGGTCGGGTGCGGGGGAAAGCCCAGGGTTGGGGCAGCAGGGGGCGCGGGTGGGGTGGGGGGAAGCCAAAAATTTTTTTGCCTGGCTGCAAAAAACCTAGAGCTGACCCTGCCCATAGTCTTAGTCTCTGCACTAAATCTTAATTTACCTAATCTTGCATTCCTATCATACATAGACCCCCCATTGACTTAAATGGAGACCCTGCTCTGCACAACTACAGGAAGGCATAAAAGCTCCCTTTTCCACAGATGATGATAATGATTATTATTATTATTATTTATATAGTTTCCTAAATTGTATAAGGCAGGATGTCCAAGATATTTTATTCCTCCATCAGTATTAATAGTCAACATCTGACATTTAATAAGGGTTTTATTCATTGTGGTGGGGTGGACTAGGCCCAGAGGTCCCCTGCTGGAGGCCACAGTGTCCTGCCACACCCGTCCCAGAAAAGGAGCAGTGGAGCTAAGTCCTCCGAGAGGCCTAGAAAGACTGCACAGGAAGCAGCCAATCAGGAGGTGACACTATAAGGGGCTAGCCAATCAGAGGGTTGCAGGCTAGCATAAAAGGAGCCGCAGTGAAAACCAGAGTCAGTTCCTTGCTGGAGTCAAAGGAGTGTAGTTTGTGTTCCTGGCTGGCCAAAGAGAACTGTAACACTGTCGACAGCTCAGTGCTGGCAGGGACCAGAGCAGTAAGAAAGGGCTCTTGGCTGGCTGCTGGGCCTGAACATAGACGCATCTTGAGGTAAGGGTAAAGCATTGGTGAAGCGGCACAGGGAACTGAAAGCAGTTTAGTTAAAGGGACGTGGCCCTAGGTGGCTGCTATTCTTAGGGTCCCTGGGCTGGCACCTAGAGTAGGGGTAGGCCACTACTGGCTCAATACCAGGGCTCATGGCTCAATACCAGGACTGAGACTGTTTAAAGACTGTAGACAGACCCAGCCAGGAGGGGGCACTTGGGTACCATGCTGTTATATTCAGGCACAACATAATGTACCTTGGGTTAAATCTGTCATGTTTCTTATAATACGTTTCTATTTCTAACTATCTAATGCTTATTCAATCAATGCTCAGACTTCCAATATAGAGGCAAATATTTATAAGCCTCTAAAACAAAACATGCACATTTGATTTCCCAGCTCTTGCATATGCAAAACTCAGTATTACAAGTGTAAACTGTATTTGCAGATGCACATTGAGTGCTTATGTGAAACTACCCAATTTGAGAATTTAAACCTTGGCATCAGAAATGGTGGACTGTAATTTTAGAAGCCATTTCTGAACATTTGATGCATAAGGTCCAGAGAAAAATATTTTCATATGCTTAAAATATGTGTAGTTTTTTTTTAAATTATTGGACTATATTTGCACACAACAAAAATCTGTTTGGTTTGTAAATGAGAATTTCCCAACTAGTGGACATAATATATTTTAAAGCACTGTTATGATCTGAAAGGTTGCCCTACAGAAATAGCATTGTGGGGTTCCATGTCTGAATCAATTACTTACCATATTTACTCATTTAATAATGCTGCTGATCATGGCATCCAGGTTATTCTCCTGTAGCTGTGTTGTTCTGCAGTATTAATAGCAATAAAAGGTGATTTCCTCGCCCCCCCCCCCCTTGAAGTAAGGAGCTATGTCTGAAAATTCATGGAATTTAGGAAAGCTGGCATTTTTACAGTTACTTTGCAGAGTAGAAACATACTTGATACAGAAACTAAAAATGTATCATTTAACAATTAAAATTGCCTACATTGACATATCTGGCCAAATCATGCTGACAATCATTCCACGTGTATCCAGGCTTAACTCTTTGGAGTTACTCCAGATTTATACTGGGGTAACTGAAAGCAACCTGGTGATACTGTTTATCCATAGATACAAAGTATATGTTTTGTAATATCTGTACAGAACCTAGTACAATGGATAGGTACTAATTGAATTGAATTAAATAAAATGAAAGGTTCTCAATTGGTTGTAAATAATTTCCAGTTTTAAAATAACTATGTATTTACAGATCGTGTACATGATACACTGAGTGATATGTACACTTTGATTTAAGAGTATTTTCCCCAAACCTTTAGGCTGCTTGTGTTAAACTCTGTATGACTTGGTTGCTGACTTAATTAGGCCAACAACAAATGCAGCACGTTTGTAAAATTCTGTATTACAGCTGGAGATATCATAATAAATCAGAATAAACCTTGAAAATGGGATCTTTCAATACAGTAGTAGTAAATACTTACACTGGTGGTTTAAGATGTTCTTTAAAAACATACTGGTACATAAAATAACTAGGGTTATTATCAGAGGTTGTTCAAGTATATTTTCTAACAATATGATAGGTCATGTCTTCAATGTATGCAAAACAACACTATTCTGAGGCTTCATTGCTTCAATTAACCACTGATTTTTGCATATGTGAGTAGTGTAGTATTGGGGCCTACAACTGGAACGATCTCCTAAGGTTTTGTGGTAATGTGCATTTCATCCAGATACAGCAAGGAACTCCTCCATGGTTGCTGCCCTATGAATAATTGAACTTGTAAAAAATGTGTTTGCAGAACTATGTCTAGTGATCATAAATCTGCCAGAGCTCATTAACAGCTTGCTTCAAACACTGGAAACCATCTGACAAAATGAAACTAGTGCAAAAGTCTCACTTCAACCAGATTTAAAATATCAGGCCAGAGGACAGCCTGATTATTAACACAAGAACATTGGGTTTGCTAAATTGGGTCATGCCTTTGGTCCATTAACTCCAGTGACCAGGTGTTTCAGAAGGAAACTCCTGTCCCACTTCAATGTATCTACCTAACGTGATATGCTATACATTGTGGGGCTGACATCCAGAAGCATGATATTTTAAGAACAAGAAAGGAAAGGTGTGTACCTGTGTCTTACTGTATTTAGGGCAGCATTACAGTTAAAAGACAATTAAAATAAAACCGCACCAACAGAAACCTCCATTCATATTGTACAGGCCTAACCCATAAAAGAAAAGACATTCAGCCCTTGATCCAGCAAATCATTTAAGCCTGTGCTTAACTTCAGTGCACTTGAGTAGTCTGAATTGAAATGATTGGGATGGCTCACATGTTTTAAGTTAATCACATGCAGAAGTGCTCTGCAGAACCAGGCCCATTATTCATCCTGTTCTTAGCTAATTTAAAAAAATGACCACAAATATTCACCTGCATGCACAGCCCCAGTGAGGAGAGAGGGAGCGCAGAAGATGATAAATGTTTAGTGGGGCTTCATAAAGCATCACAGCTGGATGTTCAGAGTTAGGCACCTAAGTCCCTATTTAAGCACATAAGTGGACGGATTTTTTTTTTTTTTTCAGAGGTGCTGAGTGCTCCTGTTCTGACTTCAGTGGGAGCTGTATGGATTCTCAGCACCTCTGAAACTGGATCAGGTCACCTAGCCAGGTGCCTGACAACAGGCACCCACATTTGAAAACTTTGGTCTTTAAATTACATTTTGCCCAAGCATGGCAGGGGTGAAAGAATGGTCAGACATTATAAACTGACTTGTATGGAGGAGTACAACTGCCCTGTGCTGGATGGACTATGTCAGCCCTCCTGTAGCATACCGTATCTCCCTGTGTAAGTCTCTTACCTTCTAATGACTGGCTTCAAAAGTGGATCCTGCCTCTTGTACCACTGAAAATTGAGAGAACTTGTCTCAAACAGAGGAGTTCTGTGTCTTTGGAGCAGTTGGTCATTATCCATACTGCACATATATCTATATTTGCTAGCAATCATAGTGTCAATACATGTGTGCAATCACAGATCAATACAAGTGGATGACTTAGTGCATCATAGTTGCAATGCCCTGACACAACAGGGAAGGAGGATGGAGTTTTAAAAAGCTACTCTAAATACCGGCATGGCATGTCCACTACTGCTGGAAATACTACATCAGTGCAAAAAAGCAGAGTGAAGAAGGTAAGGATTTAGTTTTGGGCATGCAATAATATCCTCGCATTGTGTTGAATTCATCTCAAGTATAATTCTACTGTAGTAAATGGAATTGCACCTAGGATGAATTTGGCCTATTAGATCTATTTTATCTGTTGCCAAGTGCAATCAAAATGGCCTTTTCCGTTGTCTCTGAATAGGATTTATTTTTGGAACTGCAGTATACCTATTTGATGATTTACACTTAAATGTTCACCTATTGGCAATAGGAGATTAGTTTCAGCTGTGTGCAGTAAGAAGATAACTGTGACCAGCTATCAGCAAGGAGCAGACTCTTATACCATGCTCTGTTTGCTTAAGTGAAATGAAAGTATAATTTAGTACAATGGAGAAATATTGCATTTTGCCAGCATATCCAGCAAAGGTTTAACAAACCAATTGAGCTTCATTATTTAACTGCTGTATGACACACGTCTTGCACATAATTTCACACATGCAGTGCATTATCATAGTAAAATAGAGATTTCATGCTAAATTTTCCATTCTTCAGCTCTTCAGACAGTCTAACCTCTCCCATTTGTGTAAGAATTATGTGAGAGATTTCTCAGCTATTTTAGGAATTGCATGCAACATACCAATCACACAAAGTAGCAGTGATAGCCCATGAAACTGGTAGCAACTAAAGCCAGTAACTCCAGCATTTGGTTAACATTACTGCTGTAGATTTACTGTGCATTCTCCACCTATGTATCAAAAGTTATAACCTCTTTAACATCCTAGGGAAATGAGATGAGGTTGGATGACTTCCCACTGTGATTCATGGTGTCAGGCCAGGATAATAACAGTTGGCAAGATCCTCTGACAGAGTAAATGAGGATTTTTATTACCAGTGGGGACACCTCAGGGCTTTCATCCAATAATCCCTCTGGCTTATGCGTTTAACACAACTCACAGCAAGGTGCAGAAAATAACAAAAACGGCTTCTGATAAATCATTTGGTTAAGTAGGCTTTAAAAGCTGGTAGTTTAGTGCTGAAGGAACAGTCAACTACTCCTTTTATAGAATTATTGTTATTAGCCTCATTGCTGCTGGAAGCCATGCCTGAGCTGTACATCAAAACAGTGCAATTTTTTCTGCTTTGTATACGAGACCTCTTTTCCTTCCTTGGCTTCCACCTCTTTCCTCCACCTCCTAACTCTCTTTTATTGTACTGATTGCAAGGGGAGAGGGTCCGAGAGCTGGGCTGCAGCCTGAGCCTGAATGCCTACACCACAATTAAACAGCCCCTTAGCCTGAGCCCTGTGAGCCTGAGCCCACTGGCACAGGCCAGTCACAGGTTTTTAATTGCAGTGTAGACATACCATCAGAATGAGAGTCCCTGATTTCGGGGAGAGCAGAGACTTAGTCTGGGAAACAGCAGAGCTCTGAGATAAAAGGAGTGACTCCAGCAGAGTGCGCTTCCTCCAACAATCTGTGTTGCTCTAATTTTTCACTTCTCTCCTTTTTTTCTTGTGTGTCTCCCCCAGTATATCCTCTTTGCTTCAAGCAGATCTCCTTTGCTATAGATCCAGCCCTGGATCGAGCTAACAGCACAGGTTAAACAAATACAGCTTCCTGAGTACAACAGGAGGTCTGGGTCAAGTCTGATCATTTCAGAGTAGCCATGCTGCTTGCTAATAGGTTTTTTCCTTCTTTCTCCTCTTCTGCTTTCCCTTAGTTCTGTAGTTTTCTCATCACTTGGCCTGGGCTGAGACACCCACTGGTAGCAGCAGGGTGGCAGGAAGGCAACAAGCTTCCTTCAAATAACATTCTCTGTGCACATGAAGGATATTAACTGAGGGCTGGCTTCCAAATGAATTCTGTGTCAGCAATAGAAATCTGCTTTTACCTTCTGACTTCTCCCTTGTGGAGTTTTTTGGATGGGGTTTTAAACCACATGTTTTATTTCTTATTCATTTGAATCGCTTGAAGCAACTACTATAATTTTTTTATACTGTCTAGTGTTCTCCCCCCCCCCTCCCTCACTACAGATCAGCCACTAAAACTTGTTGGCTGCTCTTTTTTTTTTCTTTAAAAGCTTGATAGTGCTAACCCTCCCCCCATGCCATCCAAGAACAGAGTTCTGCATTCTGTGAGACTGTTTATTACACACAATCAGAATGCCGACTAAAGCAAAGACCTGGAACCATGAAAGTGCTTCCCCATAGAGTGAATTACATGATAAGAAAAAAAAAATCACTTGATTATTTAAGGACACACATTCCTGAAAAATGTGGCTGTATGTAATGGCATTACTTCAAAATGCTGTGCTGGAACCCAATAGTGGTGTTTTTGTTTGTTTTTTCTTGTGGCTTTATCTAACTCCATGTAGTCTTTAAGATGTCAAACGAAATCCAATTAGATAATAAAGGAATTCATAGATTTTTAAAAAGCAACAGAGGGTCCTGTGGCACCTTTAAGACTAACAGAAGTATTGGAGCATAAGCTTTCGTGGGTGAATGCCCACTTCATCAGACACAAGTAATGGAAATTTCCAGAGGCAGGTATAAATCAGTATGTAGATAACGAGGTTAGTTCAATCAGGGAGGGTGAGGTGCTCTGCTAGCAGTTGAGGTGTGAACACCAAGGGAGGAGAAACTGCTTCTGTAGTTGGATAGCCATTCACAGTCTTTGTTTAATCCTGATCTGATGATGTCAAATTTGCAAATGAACCGGAGCTCAGCAGTTTCTCTTTGGAGTCTGGTCCTGAAGTTTTTTTGCTGTAAGATGGCTACCTTTACATCTGCTATTGTGTGGCCAGGGAGGTTGAAGTGTTCTCCTA
>NW_020664562.1:11581880-11593440 GCF_002925995.2 Terrapene triunguis | reverse complement strand
AATCGTCCCACACCCGCAACACTATGCGGTCCCACCAGTCTGTGCTTGTTTCCCGGGCCCAGAATCGGCATTCCATGGATAGAACCTGCCCCATTAACAACATGATCTCCAAAGCAGCGAGGCCCGCGGTTTGAGAGAATTCTGTGTCCATGTCTATGTCCTCATCACGCTTGTTGCTGTGCTGCCGCCGCCTCCTCGCCTCGTTTTTCTGGTCCAGGCTCAGCATAAACTGCACGAGAATGCGCGAGCTGTTTACAATGTTCATGACTGCTGTCTTGAGCTGAGCGGGCTCCATGCTTGCCGTGGTATGGAGTCTCCAGTGTTCACCCAGGAAAAAAGGCGTGAAATGGTTGTCTGCCGTTGCTTTCATGGAGGGAGGGGTGAGGCTGTACCCAGAACCACCTGCGACAATGTTTTTTGCCCCATCAGGCACTGGGATCTCAACCCAGAATTCCAATGGGCGGGGGAGACTGCGGGAACTATGGGATAGCTATGGGATAGCTACCCACAGTGCAATGCTCCGGAAATCGACGCTAGCCCCGGTACATGGACGCACATCGCCGAATTAATGTGCTTAGTGTGGCTGCATACATTCGACTTTATACAATCTGTTTCCAAAATTCGAATTATATAAATTCGGATTAATCCCGTAGTGTAGACATACCCAAAGGGAGGGAACAGAACAGGTAATCAAGTGATCCATCCCCTGTCACCCATCTCAAAGGATCCCAACGTGTTTTAATAAACTGATACCTTCATCCACCACTGGATGCAGTCACTTGTGGGGGAGAAGGGAGACATGGCAATTATTTAACTGAGCACAGCATCAGTTCAGGGCAACAAGTGAAGAATACTTTATCCAACTGAAACAGCACAAAGAATTTAGGGAAACAGAAATTTAGCTGAATTACCTGGGTTAATACGCTCTTCTTACAGAGTGCTATGTGATCTTTCTTGCTCATTAATAGTCAGGACTTAAACACCCCTGTCTTCCAAAATGAAACCGCTCATTGACCCTACCATCACAAGGCATTACTTCAGGACCAATTCAGAGGAAAGAATACCACCCAGGGAATCATCAGCACCACTTCCTGCAGCACCTTGGAGTTCTCTCATTCAGGTCTGACCTGACTCACCCTCAGCTTAGTTTGTAAGGTCTGAGAGGATCAATGAAGAGATGTTAACAGAGATGATCCTGTTGCTGCAGGATGTCTGTTACCCCTGGCCTCAGTTCAGCAAAACATTTAAGTACAGGTTTAAGTTCATCCCTAGCCAGCAAAGCCTGTCCCTAGGTGCTTTGTTGAACAAGGATGGACTCCTGACTCAGGGCCTGAGGAAGCAATTCTGTGATTGCCTCCTACTAAGCCAGTAGGCAATCCTAACATAGACTTCAGACAATAATGGATCAAATGTCACAGCCAATCATGACCAATGAGTGGAAATGAGGAGGAGGGGTGGTTAGTTATTGACACACACAGCCCATGAAAGAAAATAGAAGATGTAGAAATAATGTTAAAAGCTTAAAACGTGTATAATGTTTAAACTGTTACTAGATTACAATTTTATCCAATGCAACTTTTTTTTGTAACCAATTGCCACCATGCTATGAACAAATACTGTAATGTCTAGTGAACATTTGAGTAGAACAGAACTTCTTCAGTGATGACAATATAGTACCCCTGGAACTGTCCAGCATTCTGGAGTCAGAATAAAAGCAGTAAAGCTGTTTAAATTAAAAAAGTATACTACTGGAGGGGAAATCCATGTTTATACAACAGAAAAAAAGATGCTATCACATCTTGGCTGAGAAGCTACTAAATAAAGCTGAATGGACCCTTCAGAAAGAGGCTAGTGAGTCAAAAGACAAAAAAGATGCATGTGTGCTGGAGAATGCATATTATATTAAACAATCTGTGTTGCAGTCCAGGTCTGAATACATCATATTAGTCTTTTTTTCCTTTCAATTTTTGCTCTGGATCCTTGTTTTAGAAGTAGGCAGTATACATTTGTTGTAGTGTAGCTGCTTGATAATGAATGGTGGAATGTTATATTTCCTTGCTGTTCCTTGTATGTGGGTGAGCTGTCCCTTTAAAGGGAATTCAGGCTCAGCTATCACCTGTCTCTAATTTCTTCCTGGGTCTTGGGACTGACAGTCCAGAGAGCAGGTGACCAAGAGGCAGGCCATCTAGGATATATAAGAGGCAGCCTGGGTGGGGGGAGGGGGAGTTGATGGTTTTGGTAGGAGAAGCAATGAGCTGGGAGGCTCATCAATAACTGGGCTGTGGAGACAGATCCGTGATAGTTAGCTCACTGCAGAGAGATTCCTGGGATAGAATAATGGCAGGCTGGGGAAACGCACCAAGAGCCAGGGGAGTTCCTTGTAGAAAGGGAGCCAAGAACAGAGCCTGTGAGGGAACTGGCTATGAAGGCCTGAGGAAGGGATTGGCAGTGTAGGAAGTGGCCTAGGGGAAGTGAGGCAGTGTGGGGTGTTAGTGAATGAGACAGCCACTTCACTCTCAGGGTCCCTAGACTGGAACTGAGGGGAAAAGAGAGCTGAGGTTCCCTGACACCTCAGCTGTCCCACCTGCAAAGTGTGAGCTGACACACTCAGACCAGAGAGAGTGATGGGAGGTGGAATATTTACAGAGCCCTGTAGATAAACTTTTTAGCCTGGGAAGGCAATGGAACAGTGGTCAGCCTGTAATACAAGAGACTTGGGGAACCTCTTCACTGAGATGGAAGGAGTAGGGCTGTTCATCTGGGGAGACCAAAAGACCAATGAGACCAGTCACAGAAGACAAAAGGGCTTGTACGGTGTTTTGGTTTTTTGGTTGTTTGAGAGAGGATACAGGCGGCCTTATTTGGTTTGGACTCCCTGGTTTTGTCGTGCAAGGAGTGGACTTTTGCTGTGGCCAGAGGGACAAAGCCTCAGATAATCTTACCAGAAAAGCATGCCTATAATAGGAACTGTGACAGAGTGACACATCTGGAGATCAGAGAAGTGAGCTGTGCCTCCTCATGTGGTTTCCTCTTTATGAGATGTGCAGCGGAGCTCTGGATATTTGTGAAAATAAAATATACCAATTTGGAGGGTGGGTCCCACATACGCAGGGATGGATATATTTATTGACTCAAAGGCCTAATTATTGTCTGATGAAACAAGTAGCCTGTGTGTGCATATTACATTATAGTTCTCAATACCATTTTAACAATGATTCCATGATTTGACCCAAACCAGTAGTGGTCTTTAAGGTATCTTGCAAATGAAAAACATGTGTTTTATGCCTTTTTGTTTCTTTATTATGACATACAAAAAAGACCTGAAGAGGGTTTTGGTTTTGCTTCTTCATATGTGGCTAGGAAAAAAAAAAAAAAAAGTTTCCTCCCCTCCCACTGCCTCCTGCCTAGAATAGAATCTGAGATGGGAAGGAATTTTTTATGGAGGCATTGGTTATGACACCATAGTTAAGGTTGACTTTTGCACTTAAAGAAGGATTTCAGCCTCCCAGTTATGAACGGGGGGGGGGGGGGGGAGAGGGGGAAGCAGATCCTCCCAAACTTACTTGAGTATAGAATTCATTATCTGAGAATTTACAAGTAAACCTGATAATTAGTTTGTTAGAATTAATGAAGCTGGGTGTGACGTTGTGCAGTCTATATGGTTTTATAAAAACATGATAAGTGAATATATCATAACTGGGATAGTTTTATGAAGATTTGATAATAAGAGAATATAATGCAACTGGGATATGCTTCATGCAAAAGGTCTCTTGTAAGGTATCATTACAAAGCTTATAATCTACTGAGTGTGATCATCCTATTTGTAGAAATGTACCACTCTTGTATCTAAAACTAGAAATATAAAATATAACTCTGAGGGCCTATTGTAATTATGTAAAGTGTGGGCCATTAATGATAGTTTGGAATCTTGATGACTCCCATTAACAAGGACCATTGTCTGCAGATGGCTAAGTTTACCTGTTAGTTTTCCTGTATATGTGTGTGCTGGCAAGTGAGCAATGAAGTCTTGCAGTGACATGTGATCATGTCACCTGAACTGGAATCCATCTTTAACCTGGGTGCTTTTCCAGTGAGGGGGGTGGAAACCCAGAGGGACAAAGGGTTCCCGCCTTATGCAAAAGATATATAAAGGGGTGGAAGAGAACAGAGAGGGAGAGGAGCCATCATGAAGAATCCCCTAGCTATCACCTGAGCTGGAACACGAGCTGTACCAGGGGAAAGAATTGTGCCCAGGCCTGGAAGGTGTCCAGTCTGAGAAAAAGCTTACTGAAGCATCTCTGAGGGTGAGATTATCTGTATTCAGTTTGATTAGACATAGATTTGAGCATTTTATTTTGTTTGGTGACTTACTTTGTTCTGTCTGTTACTACTTGGAACCACTTAAATCCTATTTTCTGTATTTAATAAAATCACTTTTTTCCTTATTAATTAACTCAGAGTATGTATTAATACCTGGGGGAGCAAACAACTGTGCATATCTCTCTATCAGTGTTATAGAGGGCGAACAATTTATGAGTTTACTCTGCATAAGCTTTATACATGGTAAAACGGATTTATTTGGGTTTAGACCCCACTGGGAGTTGGGCATCTGAGTGCTAAAGACAAGCACACTTCTGTGAGCTGTTTTCAGGTAAACTTGCAGCTTTGGGGCAAGTGATTCAGACTCTGGGTCTGTGTTGGAGCAGACGGGAGTGTCTGGCTCAGCAAGACAGGGTGCTGGAGTCCTGAGCTGGCAGGGAAAACAGAAGCAGGGGTAGTCTTGGTACATCAGGTGGAAGCTCCCAAGGGGGTTTCTGTGATCCAACCCATCACACTGGTTTCTTTAAGAAAACTAGCACCTATGTTAGGCACTTCTGACGACCATATGATCTTAATAACACAATAATGCATTCTTCAAACTGTTTATAAAGTTACATTAATTGGAATTGTATGATTAGGATATATCTGAAGAAATTAGGCTGTTTAAGTAATTAGCAATTGTATCTAGCTATAACTATACGGCCTACAAAGGGGGTAGGTCAACAGCTCAGCTGGGGAGATTCTCAGGGGGATGCTTCTGTCTGGTTTATGTCAGAGCAACATAAAGGGCCCTTAGGACCACAAAGAACTGGGCACTTTCTCTCTCTCTCTCTCATGTGCTTTGGATTTTATCTGTATAGTCCCAAGGAGCATAGCAGTCCTGGATGGAGATGCCATCGTTGCTTAGGATGGGTCCTTCCCTTCGGATGGCTTTGCAGACCAGGATCAAGAATTTGCATTAATAGCATAGGCAGACTGGAGCTCCTGGAAGAATCTATGCACAATGGTCTGTTGATGGCAGCCTCTCATGTTAAGAAGGTAGGCAGCTGGATACTTACCAAGCTGTAGCATCTGCACTGCTACCATCTTCCTGTAGCTCTCCTTGGGGCAGCACAGATCTGCATTCCCTCCCCCCCACCCCCGCTTGTGATTCTTTGCCGCAGTATGTAGTCCATGATCTGGCCCCTAGAGTATTGTTCAGACTGTATAATCGCACTTTATTCTTCCTTTCCAGTTTCAATGTGATACACAGCAGTGTTCTCTCTCTCTAAGCTAGATTGGCACCTTGCAATTTGCTCTGAATAAGGGGCATCATGTAGCCATGCTGCCCCAATAGCACAGCAGGGACCAGGCTGTGACTCAAAGAGTGGGAATTTTGAAAGCACGTAAGCAACTTAGGAGCATACGTTTTATTAACTCTCAAGGCTCCTAAGTGAGTTAGGTGTTTTTTTGAAAACCTACCCTCTGAGTCACAATCTGGTCCTGGTTCCCCCCACACCCACCTTGTTCCATGCCACAGTCCTCTTTCTGTTGCAGGTTACTTCTCCTCTCCCCCCCCCCCCCCCCCACACACCCAGCGCAGGTGTGCTGGTGAGTGCATATGGGGTAGGAGAGAATAGGTTAAAGGGACTACTTACTCCCCACCCACCTGTGCAGGATGTGACCTATGGTGTGAGTAGCCCATGCCCAGGAGAAAGGGCACATGGGTGCATAGGATGGCTCAAGTTGAGTGCTAAATGGCAGCTATCAGGAGAAAAATGTCTCAATTTAACATAGTGGGAAAGGAAAATAGGGCAAGTGAAGAAACATTTAAATGTTCTTGGGAGCTAGATTTTGGCAGCTTTATATAGAGATAACCTTATGAGTCCTCACATGTTCCAAACTAAGCTCTGCAGAGAATGAGCCTTTTGCATTCTCAATGAATTAAGATCACTTGAGCAGTGACCTGCTCTGACAGAGATTCTTAAAATTAATGTTTAACATTAGAAAAATTCAAACAAAGCACTGATCACTTTAGATTTAGACTGATTGACACATGAAGTAATTATCTGAGTCTCTTTAAAACATCACCACATTAATCTAATTACTAGAGAAATTAGTGCCAAACCTTTTACCCCATGGTTAAGACATTTTGATGTAAGTGAGATGCTTGGCAGTACACTTCATAGAAGATGGAATATATTGGATTCTCTGAATTTTCTACACTAAATACTTTGCAGTAAAGCTTGCCACCTACTGGTTATCACCTGTACTACTATGGTGTAGTGTAAATAGTCTAACATTAATGAGATGTAGCTAGAAGAAACTAGCCACATTTTAAGAGACTTTAGAAATAAAGGGGCCAGATCTTCACTCAGATAACTTTTCAATGGACTTACACCAGCTTAACAGGGTTGCACTTGTGTAATTGAGAGCATATGACCAATCAACACTGAAAAATGTATGATGGTCTCTCTTCTTAGAGATTTCTGCCTCAGTGGCCAGAATCCACCCTTGTGATGTTACAAGACAATGTTATTTATGAGGCTGTGAATGCACAGCCATCTGCACCTGAGGGCCAAATTTGACCCTTCAAGGTTAAATCATCAGAACAATAACAAAGAGACTTGGTCCTGCTAGTGAAGGCAGGGGGCTGGACTCAATGACCTTTCAGGGTCCCTTCCAGTTCTGAGAGAGAGGTATCTCCATATAGTTCTATTTAATGAAGATTCTAGGGTGGGATTTTCAGAAGTGACTTGGCACAGTTCTATGGACTTTCAATGGGATTTGTGCTCCTAGGTTACTCTTAATACTTTTGCTTTAGGGATCAGTTTCTTCTAACATCTGTCCTATTCAGAGCTAGAGGCTTCATGGGTTTGGGTTTTTTTAAACAAAAAAAAATCATAATTTTAAAAGGATAAAATTAACAGACACAAGAGTAAATGATTCCCTCAGTTCTGATTCTATTCAGGTCTTATTTAACAGTTCTTATCTTTCCCAAATAAATGACTTCAGGCTCAAAGGGGAACAACCTCTGCCCCCCAATAAGTTGAATTACACATCCACCTTGTTCATAGATCACATGCTGGTTTCTTCCTTAACCTTCACCCAGTATCCCCTATGATTATTCATATATTGATAGACTCCTCTGAACCCAGGTTGCTATTGTCCCCTAATCAACTGGGCTCCAATCCCAGCACTGACTCACTTGTCCAGCTGTGCATTGCACAATGCAACCTGCACTCCCAGTAGACACACAGCTGTTAGTAACAGGCAAGGTCACTATGCAAAGCTGACTCTATCTAGTAGCTCCCAGATTAAGTCAGATAGGTATGACTTTTGCCTGTAGAGAAGAAGGTGGATATGGTATAATCTCATCTTTGATTCCAGTTAGTCTCAGAATCTTTGCAAGGCTGGGGTTCAGCCCTTTCTGCAGCCCTACCTTGCCCAGGGGGACTTATTAATATATTGGCAAAAAATATTATCTTTGGTCACTGTCACCATATGATAGGTGGATGGAGACTTGCCAGCATATAGAAGCACTAACTAGTTGCCTGAAGTTGCTTCCCTCTGACCCTTAGGTTCTTGTGCTTTGTCCAGATCCATGCCTAAAATTTGCCAATCTAGGGAATCAGGACAAAAGTTGCAGCTCTGAGAGCACACTGTTATGCTCCTGGTTCTGCCTAGTGTCTAACATTGTTTTGCTAAAATGACTGTTTGCTGGAGACAGGCTGTTGAGATTGAGCTATTAGCATTTAAAATATACTAAAACCTGTTTATACAATGCTTTTCATCTCCGTATTTCACAGTGCTTTGTGAAAGGTGGTATGTATCGTTATCCCCATTTTATAGAAAGGCACTGAGAATAAATGACTTGCCCAAAGCAGCAGGCTGAGTCAGCTGCAGAGTTGGGTTTGGAGCCCAGGTCAGGAGACTTGTCTTTGTGCTTAGATCACAGCAGCACTTCAGAATACTTTCCACTTCTATAGCACCTTCCACAGAGGATCTCAACACTCAGTAAATGTAAATCACTTACTGGTAAGATGATTAGGTAAGAGCTTTTCTTTTCTTTTTTTTTTTTAAAGCCCTACAAGTGTAGGTAATAGAGAAGGAAAACACATCCTTTGGCCTGCAGAACTCTGCTGGGTTGTTTCTGATACATATACACAATCCCAAATAAATCCTTCAGCAAAGACTTGTTCTTTCTGGATACATCTCCATAAGGTAGCTAAATACTGTAACTAATGGCAGGAGTTTTTACCAAATTTCAGTCACTAAAAGCCTTGTTCATCACATTCAGGTGAACTATTGTCAGGTGGACTGTGCTAACTAGTTCATCATGGCCTGCAGATGCTGCTTGTTAGCAAACCCATTCCTCAGTAGGGTCTGCCTTTTTTTTCCCTTTTCTTTTCTTCCCCATCTCTCTCTCCTGGAGAAGGGCCTGATCTTCACTGGAGCTTTCAGCACTAACAGCTGTAGGGTCCTCTCATGTAATCTACAGACATTTTCTGACCTTCTCAAAGCAGTTGGTATATTTCCTAGGAGAAGAACTCCCCTGCAGAAGACTAGATCCTGGATACTCTTTAAAGTCATCAGCACTGACAAGCACATGGTGCTTGGCAGGGGACTTAATTGGCTGCAAATTCCCCTTTATTGAACACATAGCTTGTCTGCTAAATTAAAATCAGGAAGGTTAAATTCTTGTGACTCTCTCTCACACACATTTAAGTAACAACCACACACACTAACGGAGGCAAGGGAGATCAAAGTGAAGACTAGCATTCTGTGCTTGCCCAGACCTTTTGTTTCATGTTGAGCAGATCCAGCTGTGCATCACTATGCATAGTTCATCTGAGGGGGAGCTCCATCCCCTAGTGTTGCCTAACACATTGTCAAAGGCTTGAATGTTTAGCCTTATACCTGCCACTGAACTGCTAACATGTACTACTGCTTTTTGTCCTGCTGCAGCACACATGCTGGACCATTAGTTGATAGCTGAGACTTTCAATTTTAAGTGCCTTTAGCTATAACTATTTAATTCCTTAATTATTAATCAAGTGGTATTGAGCAGGGATTATATTGGAGTAGGAGAAATTGAGTGCTGCTTCACTCAAGTTCAACCCACAGTCCCTGCCTAAATGGGTTGGTATTTTTGCTAATATGATCAGCAGCAGAATAGTTAACTATGTTGACATGTGGAAAGTCCTCATTAGCTTTCAGAGACAATTGATTGAGATGAACACAGCACCATTGACCTCTCTTAGAGCTACCATTTCAGTCTGTCAGGTGACTTAGCAAAAGTAGATGGCATTGGTTCACATTCAGAAGGTTTCCTTCACAACCAAATAAGGCTAGCAGGAGAAGTGCTGGTACAACAAACTCCTAAGTAACTGCTCTGTCCTGTCCCTGGGGTTTGGAGTCAGAACATTTGTTGTTCATTTCTTGTTTAAACAAATCTGTCACTGAGATTATAACACAAATTTGAGTTCCTGTCACTGAAATATCAAGTTCTCTGGTTCTAGTAAGGTTTTGAGAGAATTAGCATTTAAGTGGATAGGTATGTCTACATCACGAAATTAGGTCGAATGTATAGAAGTCGGTTGTTTAGAAATCGTTTTTATAAGGTCGATTGTGTGTGTCCCCACACAAAATGCACTAAGTGCATTAAGTCGGCAGACTGCATCCACAGTAGTGTGGCTAGCGTCGACTTCCGGAGCGTTGCACTATGGTAGCTATCCCACAGTTCCCGGTGTCTCTGCCGTTCATTGGAATTCTGGGTTAAGATCTCAATGCCTGATGGGGCAAAAACAGTGTCGCGGGTGATTCTGGGTACATGTCATCAGGCCCCACCCTCCCTCCCTCCCTGCCGTGAAAGCAATGGCAGACAATCGTTTTGCACCTTTTTTCAGCCCAGACACCATAGCACTGGGATCATGGAGCCTGCTCAGCTCACCGCGGCAATTATGAGCACTTTAAACACCACGCGTATTATCCTGGAGTATATGCAGGACCAGAACCTGCCACGGCAAAACCAGGCGAGGAGGCGATGGCAGTGTGGCGACAATAGTGTTGAGGAAATAGACATGGACATAGACCTCTCACAAAGTATGGGCCCCAGTAATGTGCAAATCATGGTGTTAATGGGGCAGGTTCATGCCGTGGAACGCCAATTCTGGGCCAGGGAAACAAGCACAGACTGGTGGGACCGCAATGTGTTGCAGGTGTGGGACGATTCCCAGTGGCTGCGAAACTTTCGCATGCATAAGGGCACTTTCATGGAACTTTGTGAGTTGCTTTCCCCTGCCCCGAAGCGCCAGAATACCAAGATGAGAGCAGCCCCCACAGTTGAGAAGCAAGTGGCGATAGCCCTGTGGAAGCTTGCAACACCAGACAGCTACCTGTCAGTTGGGCATCAATTTGGAGTGGGCAAATCTACTGTGGGGGCTGCTGTGATGCAAGTAGCCAACGCAATCAAAGAGCTGCTGGTATCAAGGGTAGTGACTCTGGGAAACGTGCAGGTCATAGTGGATGGCTTTGCTGCAATGGGATTCCCTAACTGTGGTGGGCGATAGACGGAACCCATATCCCTATCTTGGCACCGGAGCACCAAGCCAGCGAGTACATACATCGCAAAGGATACTTTTCAATGCTGCTGCAAGCACTGGTGGATCACAAGGGACGTTTCACTAACATCAACGTGGGATGGCCGGGAAAGGTACATGATGCTCGCGTCTTCAGGAACTCTGGTCTGTTTCAAAAGCTGCAGGAAGGGACTTTCTTCCCAGACCAGAAAATAACCGTTGGGGATGTTGAAATGCCTATAGTTATCCTTGGGGACCCAGCCTACCCCTTAATGCCATGGCTCATGAAGCCGTACACAGGCAGCCTGGACAGTAGTCAGGACCTGTTCAACTATAGGCTGAGCAAGTGCAGAATGGTGGTAGAATGTGCATTTGGACTTTTAAAAGTGCGCTGGCGCAGTTTACTGACTCTGATAGACCTCAGCAAAACCAATATTCCCATTGTTATCACTGTTTGCTGTGCGCTCCACAATATCTGTGAGAGTAAGGGGGAGACATTTATGGCTGGGTGGGAGGTTGAGGCAAATCGCCTGGCTGCTGATTATGCGCAGCCAGACACCAGGGCGGATAGAAGAGCACAACAGAGTGCGGTGCGCATCAGAGAAGCTTTGAAAACCAGTTTCATGACTGGCCAGGCTACGGTGTGAAAGTTCTGTTTGTTTCTCCTTGATGAACCCCCT
>NW_020664562.1:11481896-11581480 GCF_002925995.2 Terrapene triunguis | reverse complement strand
GTTTCACTAACATCAACGTGGGATGGCCGGGAAAGGTACATGATGCTCGCGTCTTCAGGAACTCTGGTCTGTTTCAAAAGCTGCAGGAAGGGACTTTCTTCCCAGACCAGAAAATAACCGTTGGGGATGTTGAAATGCCTATAGTTATCCTTGGGGACCCAGCCTACCCCTTAATGCCATGTCTCATGAAGCCGTACACAGGCAGCCTGGACAGTAGTCAGGACCTGTTCAACTATAGGCTGAGCAAGTGCAGAATGGTGGTAGAATGTGCATTTGGACTTTTAAAAGTGCGCTGGCGCAGTTTACTGACTCTGATAGACCTCAGCAAAACCAATATTCCCATTGTTATCACTGCTTGCTGTGCGCTCCACAATATCTGTGAGAGTAAGGGGGAGACATTTATGGCTGGGTGGGAGGTTGAGGCAAATCGCCTGGCCGCTGATTATGCGCAGCCAGACACCAGGGCGGATAGAAGAGCACAACAGAGTGCGGTGCGCATCAGAGAAGCTTTGAAAACCAGTTTCATGACTGGCCAGGCTACGGTGTGAAAGTTCTGTTTGTTTCTCCTTGATGAACCCCCTGCCTCCCCCCCCCCGGTTCACTCTACTTCCCTGTAAGCTAACCATCCACCCCTCCCCCCTTCGATCACCACTTGCAGAGGCAATAAAGTCATTGTTATTTCACATTCATGCATTCTTTATTAAGTCATCACACAAATAGGGGGATAACTGCCTAGGTAGCCCGGGAGGGGTGGAGGAGGAGGGAAGCACTGGGTGTGGTGGAGGAGGAGGGAAGGACAGGGACACACTGTACTTTAAAACTTATTGAAGGCCAGCCTTCTGTTGCTTGGGCAATCCTCTGGGGTGGAGTGGCTGGGTGGCCAGAGGCCCCCACCGCGTCCTTGGGCGTCTGGGTGAGGGGGCAATGGAACTTGGGGAGGAGGGCTGTTGGTTACACAGGGGCTGTAGCGGCGGTCTGTGCTCCTGCTGCCTTTCCTGCAGCTCAACCATATGCTGGAGCATATCAGTTTGATGCTCCAGCAGCCGGAGCATCGACTCTTGCCTTCTGTCAGCAAGCTGACGCCACCTATCCTCTTCAGCCCGCCACTTCCTCTCTTCATCCCGCGATTCAGCCCGCCACCTCTCCTCGCGTTCATATTGTGCTTTTCTGCACTCTGACATTGTCTGCCTCCATGCATTCTGCTGTGCTCTGTCAGCGTGGGAGGACATCTGGAGCTCCGAGAACATGTCATCCCGAGTGCGCCTTTTTTGCCTTCTAATCTTCACTAGCCTCTGTGAAGGAGAAACATTTGCAGCTGGTGGAGGAGAAGGGAGAGGTGGTAGTTAAAAAGACACATTTTAGAGAACAATGGGTACACTCTTTCATGTTCAATCTTGCTGTTCACATTACACAGCACATGTGCTTTCGTTTCAAGGTCGCATTTTTCCTCTTATATTGAGGGCCTGCCAGTTTGGTGTGAGAGATCACTCACGCAGTGCCAGGCAACAGAATTCGGCTTGCAGGCAGCCATGGTAAGCCACAGTCTTTTGGCTTTTTTAACCTTCATAACATGTGGGAATCATTTCAAACAGGAACACCCTCATTTCCAATACCAAGCGGCCGTTGGGTTGGCCATTTAAAATGGGTTTGCAATTTAAAAGGAGGGGCTGCAGTTTCCGGGTTAACGTGCAGCACAAACCCAACTAACCTTCGTCCCTTCCCCCCCACCAATTCTCTGGGATGATCACTTCACCCCTCCCCCCCACCGCGTGGCTAACAGCGGGGAACATTTCTGTTCAGCAGAGCAGGAACGGGCACCTCTGAACGTCCCCTTAATAAAATCACCCTATTTCAACCAGGTGACCATGCATGATATCACTCTCCTGAGGATTAGAAAGAGAGATAAGGAATGGATGTTGTCTGCATGCCAGCAAACACCGGGACCATACGCTGTCATGCTTTGTTATGCAATGATTCCAGACTACATGCTACTGGCCTGGCGTGGTAAAGTGTCCTACCATGGAGGACGGAATAAGGCTGCCCTCCCCAGAAACCTTTTGCAAAGGCTTTGGGAGTACATCAAGGAGAGCTTTCTGAAGATGTCCCTGGAGGATTTCCACTCCATCCCCATACACATTAACAGACTTTTCCAGTAGCTGTACTGGCCGCGAATGCCAGGGCAAATTAATCATTAAACACGCTTGCTTTTAAACCATGTGTAATATTTACAAAGGTACACTCACCAGAGGTGCCTTGTGTGCCCTCAGAGTCTGGGAGCACGCCTTGGGTGGATTCGGGGGTTACTGGTTCCAGGTCCAGGGTGAAAAACGTATCCTGGCTGTTGGGGAAATTGGTTTCTCTGCTTCCTTTCTGTAGCTATCTTCAATGTCTTCATCATCATCTTCATCATCCCCAAAACATGCTTCCGTGTTTCGTGATTCTCCATTGATGGAGTCAAAGCACAGGGTTGGGGTAGTGGTGGCTGCACCCCCTAGCATGGCATGCAGCTCAGCGTAGAAGCGGCATGTCTGCGGCTCTGCCCTGGACCTTCCGTTTGCCTCTCTGGTTTTGTGGTAGGCTTGCCTTCGCTCCTTAATTTTCACGCGGCACTGCTGTGCGTCCCTGTTATGGCCTCTGTCCTTCATGCCCTTTGAGACTTTTTCTAATGTTTTGGCATTTCGTTTACTGCAACGGAGTTCAGCTAGCACTGATTCATCTCCCCATATGGCAAGCAGATCCCGTACCTCCCGTTCGGTCCATGCTGGAGCTCTTTTGCGATCCTGGGACTCCGTCATGGTTACCTGTGCTGATGAGCTCTGCGTGTTCACCTGTGCTCTCCACCATGCTGGGCAAACAGGAAATTCAATATTTCGCGGGCCTTTTCCTGTCTACCTGGCCAGTGCATCTGAGTTGAGAGTGCTGTCCAGAGCGGTCACAATGGAGCACTCTGGGATAGCTCCCGGAGGCCAATACCGTCGAATTGCGTCCACACTACCCCAAATCCGACCCGGAAAGGCCGGTTTCAGCGCTAATCCCCTCGTCGGAGGTGGATTAAAGAAATCGATTTAAAGAGCCCTTTAAGTCGGAAAAAAGGGCTTTGTCATGTGGACGGGTCCAGGCTTAAATCAAGGTAATGCTGCTAAATTCGACCTAAAATCGTAGTGTAGACCAGGCCAATATGTCTGCATTGCTCAAAGTGCTTAGCTATGGTACACCTAGACATCTCAGTTTACCTCCAATGTACCAGTGAAAAGATGTGGTTCATAAATATGCCGTGACTCGCTGGAAAAGACAGCCCTAGAAGGCTCTGACTGTGCATATGCATTAAATCTTGGGATGGCACTGGTTGGTACTTAAGGAAGCACCCATAAACATGTGAACACAGATGCATAATACGGAGAACAGATAGAGAGGGATTGAGTTGTCTCAGACATCTTTATCATGAATTTGAAGGAAGGGATGTTATGATTAGATCAGCACATGGGGGGAGGAAAGCATGCCAAGGGAATAGATACAACACCAATAAAGCCATAGGAACGTGTACTGATGGAATGGAATACCTCAAGAGATACAAGGCACCACCAACACAACTTCATCCACTAGCATTGTCTGGGGTCCAACGTCTACCTTCCCTCAGTCCCGCTCAAGTTCTCCTAATTAATATAGCTCTCACAACTACTATTCTCTCCATCGTGCTCTCTCCCATTTCTATCTGTGTCCCATTCCTCCTTTCCCAGCTGTGTTCCATCATTTAATACAATGAACAGTTTAATTACATTGCCGCTCTGTTTCTTCTGAAGACCAGACCAGCACTCAGGGACCTGATGAGAGCCATAGAAATGCCATCCCTTCTTCCCCATACTTCAGCCATTCCCTAAGACGTGACTTTCTTGGTCCAGATCCTGTGCACAATTTAGATTTAATACCTGATGTTTACTTATTTCCAAAATGAAACTAAGTACTGTACTTTAGAAGGTCTAAACATGCTTCTGTCAAACAAGCAAGCACATGCCAGTGAGCCCTAGGAAGATACTAACAGTGTGGTCATAAAAGAGTTAAGATTAAGGGTCTCTTGAATGTGTTTACTTCAGTTGGGTTTCCAAAGCATCCTATCATGTTGTTATAGAAACCACTTGCAGGTTTAAATCTTGAATCAAGATTATTGCCATAGTAACCAGCACCACCAAAATAAAGTCAGTTATTCAAAACATTCAATTTCCATAGAAAAGGCTAATTTTGTTTTCAAATGTACTTGTATCGGCAGAAACAAAGAAACTAAATTAACAACATATTTACTGCAGCAGAAGCACTATGCAAGGCATATTAGCGTATCAGTAACTACTGAAAAATATTATAATTTGAAAATGTTGTTTAGGAAACACTTGAAGATCAAAGATATTTGTGATTCAAATTACAGAATTGGCTATTAAATGGGTGCCTTCATTTCATTAATCTTCCATGAGCCCTGAAAGCACATGCTAATGTGACACTGCTCCCTGAAAATGAAGGCTGTTACTGTTTTCCATTGTTTTCTTTTGCTACCGTTTTATCTTTGTGCAATCCCAGCCTACCTCTTCCTATGAACACCTTACAACAGCAGCAGCTACCGATTATACTAAACACACTGACAATATGACAGGTGTTCCTACAAAACAACCACACACTGATTACCTATCAAGTCACAATGTGGTGTGTTTGCTCAAAGGCACTAAGTTGGCATCACACACCCTCAGCAGCTTCCCCTCCCCATTAAGGAGCACAGGAGGCAATGGTGCTGCTCATTAACTCATGGACTATCTTGCAAGCTAGTGCACAATAACACAAACCTCCTAAAGTGTCACTGCTTTCTTCTGGCACTTCCTCTTCCGCTTCCATTTTTTGCTTTCATTTGTTTTGCACCAGTGGGCTCAAGAGGGCTTTTAAAGCATGGTAGAAGGCAGTTGGTGTCTTGCTGCTGCCACATACCTTTTGCCAGGGTGTAATTAGTGTTCCCAGCTGTGCTGGCTGCTGGACAGGGAGAAACAATGCCATGTAGGGCTGGGGGATGTTGTTCAGATGAAACTAGTTTCATCCAACAGATTCTGTTCAACTAAAACATTTCATGAATTCCCATCAGATTTGCTAAATTGTTTTGATCTAAAAACAAAACAAAAAAATCCAGTGGTTTGGTTTTGACCTTTGTTTCCTTTAAAAATATAAATAAATAAATAAAAATTGGGTAATCTATGTTGCACATTTGTAGAGCAATAATATAAATATACATTCTCGGCTTTTAAGGCTTGATTAGAGTGTAGATAGGAATCTAGTTCTGTATTGAGATAGGGTTACCATATTTTAACACTCCATGGGGCCCCGGCCCAGCCCCTTCCTCACCCCCAGCCCCGCCCCAACTCCGCCCCCTCCCCTGAACGCTCCGCCCCATGCTCCTCCCCCTCCCCTGCTTCCCACGAATCAAATGTTCACGGGAAGCCTGAAACAGACAGGCAGGCAGCAGGTAAGCTGGGGCGGTGGCGGGGGGGGCGCGAGGAGGCCACCCAGTCCGGCCCCCCGGGCCGAGCGGCTCCCTCTGGCGGCCGGCCCCGGCCAAGAGGCTCTGGCCCCAGCGTCTCCGACCCGGCTCGGCTCAGGCCCTGGGGCGCCAGTCCCGGTTCCGGCCGAGCGCACCGGCCCCGGCCGAGCGGCCCCAGCGGCTCCAGCCCCGGCCCCAGCGGCTCCGGCCTGGCTCGGCTCCAGCCCCAGCCCTGGCCAAGCAGCGCCGGGCGGCAGCCGAGCACCCCCAGCCCCAGTCCCAGCGGCTCCAGCCCGGCTCGGCTCGGGCCCCGGTTCCGGTCGAGCGGCCCCGGCCCTGGCCGGCAGCTGAGCACCGCCGGCCCCAGCGGCTCTGGCTCCGGCCCCAGCGGCTCTGGCTCCGGCCCCAGTAGCTCCAGCCCAGACCCAAGCCCCACAACCCCTCCCTATTTTCCTGGACATGTCCGGGTTTTTGGAATTTCCTCCCGGACGGGGCTTTGAGGACCAAAAAGCCGGACATGTCCGGGAAAATCCGGACGTATGGTAACCCTAATTGAGACCTTTTAACCTAGTTCCCCAGTTAAGATCTTATTAATTTAATTAAAGTAAACGGTGGTTCTGTTTTAAGCACAAGATAACAGAGCATGAGATTCATGCACGGTGGAGTTGTTGATAAATAGGTAGTTCAGGGGTCAGCAACCTTTCAGAAGTGGTGTGCCAAGTCTTCATTTATTCACTCTAATTTAAGGTTTCGCGTGCCATTTTTAGAAGGTCTCTTTCTATAAGTCTATAATACATAACTAAACTATTGTTGTATGTAAAGTAAATAAGGTTTTTAAAATATTTAAGAAGCTTAATTTAAAATTAAATTAAAATGCAGAGCCCCCTGGACCGGTGGCCAGGACCCAGGCAGTGTGAGCGCCATTGAAAATCAGCTCGCGTGCTGCCTTCGGCACGCGTGCCATAGGTTACCTACCCCTGAGGTAGTTGATCCCAACCTATAATCTATTATGCTGTGGATCTAAGGGGCAATTTCAAAGTGACTGATCTTTAAAATAGCCTGACAAAGGGACACCTTTAACAAAAAGTTTTGTTTCTTTAAGGCATCATGAAAGAAAGAGATCGAAACTAATGTTTTGGGGTGTTCAAAATACAGTTTGGATCCAAATGTTGTCTTTCTGCTCACTTTGAAAACTGTAAAAATGCATCCTCTCAAGTCTCCTTGGCCTTTGGGCCATTCTACTGTATGGGTGGGACATTGCTTTATTAATTTTTCCAGCTTTCTGGGCTCCATTTTTGAAGTCTGGGAAAATACTTGAATGTCTTGTTTCAAACATTATAGATGTGAAGCCATGTGTTGATGTTGAGGAAGTGGCGAGGGGGGGGGGGAAGTTGGGAGGGAAAGCTTCAGAACACATAGGGGTCAATGACACAGCTGGTTATTGCATTGAGTTGAAAACTATTTTGTTCACTTTTCTTAAGAAAGCAAAATGGAGGCAGGATCAGGCTCAACTTTTTGTAACTAATGCCCTGATTTTTATGGAATAGCAACTGATATATAAAGCCACCAGGGTGCAGGCTGTCCCTGCAGGCTCACTGAATACATTGTCCTTTTCTGACACAATTTCAGTTTTATTCTAAACAAACATCTTCTCCATGTCAAAGTCAGGCTGCTGCTTCTCCTGTCTCTTCCATCCTTTTTAAAATGTTCAGCCCTGTGGCTGAATTGTATTATTTTTTTTCTGGAAATTTAGTATATTGTGATATAGCTGCCACATGCATCAGATGAAAGAGGCTTAAATGGGGCTAAGGATCACATAGTATACAGAAAAACCTTGTGAAACCCCCTCTTCTCTGCAATTTTTTCCAAAGTGGCTTGGTGGAAAACCTGTGTAGACAAGTTTTGTTCTGGTATGTGAAGTCAGCATGACAGACTCTTTCCATGATTTACTTAGAGGTCCTGGAATTTACCTGGAAACTGTTTTCTGAAGTAGCTAACTGCAAACTGGGATTAAAAAATAGCTTGGGAGAGGCCTGTTTTCTATAAATTGTGCCAGACTGTGGCTGGCCCTGCATGGATAAGCAGGGGGAAGGGGAAATGGGTGCAAGGCGCATTCCATCCCCCTGCCCTTCTCTCATGCTGCTGTACTGGATTGGTTACAATCATGATGAGGCTATAGGCATAGTGCTAATCTAACACTATCAACTGCATTGAGGACAGGCAGTATGAGGATAGGGTTCTGATCACAGCCACGCTCTGCACCACCTGGCAAAGATGACCTACAGGAAGTGGAAATCACATGCTGTACGCTGCTCAAATGTGGGTTTGGAAACAGAGTCCACAAGCCTGGGTTCCACTGTGTAGTGTAGACATGCCTGAAGTGTTCAGTATTTTTCTAAGCTCCATATGTCTTTGTGGTGCCAGAGACTCTTCTATAATTCATTATACCAAGGCCATGCCCTCACAAAAGGCAGCTCCTCTCGCCATGAAATCTCTCTTGACCATACCTGGCTCAGAGTCTGGTGCAGGATTCTGCCATTGAGATTTTTTACCTTTTACTTCTTATTCCATGCAACAGAATAGGGATGGAGTTAATTTTCTTGGGTGACAGCTTGCAATTAAACCTTGAAATTGTAAGTCCTATATTTGTCAGACACAGGAAAGGGGATAGACTTTTTTAGATATTAATATCTAGCACTTCCATAGTGGTTTACATCCTCAGAACTTTGTACAGACTAAGTCATCATGTCTGTACTTCTGCACAGACGGTCTTCAGGAGATCTACCCCTGGAAATTCCCCTTTCCAGGCAGAAAGAGGAGAGTCATCTGTGTGGCGTCTTCTCTTCCCCCTCTTCTTTGCCCAAACCCACCCATAGGTGCTTCATATCAAAAAGGCTTTACAAATTTCAGGGAAGGGGAGGGAATGGAGTGAGGTGGTCCTGCATCACTGTCCCCTGTTCTGTGTCTGGATTTCTGCTGACAGTGAAGCCAGCAGGCATCTCAGCAGGATGGCTCAGGGAGGGTTTCTGGTGTTAGAGGAGGCATGGGCTTTGAAATCCAGGCCTCCATTACCTTCTCACACCCAAGGGACAGTAGCAGGAAGGTTCCATGAGGGGAGTCCATGAGTCTTCCTCTCCCCTCACTCCCTTCCTGCAGGTTTTTCCCATGGGGTTCTGGGTGAGGGAATTTAGCCCAGAGGAATTCAGAGAAGTAAGGGATACCCTCCTCCATAATGGGAGTAAAATGCTACATTGTGGAAGCAAATTCAAAACAGACCATTGACCAACATCAGGACATGCACTGATGCCTGACTCAGAGAAGGCTTTGAGTAATAAGCCCCTCTTATTAGAGAAACTCTTATTAAAAAGAAAATTGTTTCAAGCAGTATAATATGAAATGATGCATTTTAGAGAAAAATTGTCTGCTGCCATGGCATTTCTGCAGTATATGGCAAACAGCAGTGTTATCCAAGATGCAGATTCAAATCCTGCCAGCAAGCCCATGCGCCACAAAAATTACAGAGCTGCAGGATTTCTGCCAAGGAAACATTATAAAATTTAAAACCAGGAGTGAACAAACATTTCCCTAGCAATATAGTTAATGCCATTTCTTGCTTTTTCTTTCCCTGTTTACATACCATGCTCCCTCTTCTCTAATTCATCCCTGGGGTACCCCCACTGACTTCAGTCCGGTCACACCAGAGATTTGATTTCTCCTCTCCTCCTCTTTCCCTTTTAAATTCTCTCTTCCCTCCCGCCTTGTCTTATCTCCCATTCTATTTATCCAAGCTTCCCCCCGCACCCACCCTTCTAGGGTGTAATCCAAAGCCTATGGGAGTCTTTCCATTGATCTCAGGGGGCTCAGAATCATGCCCCCACTTCTTTGAAAGAAAGCAGAACTCTCATCTGCTCCCACCTCCTTGCCTCTGTCCTGACTTGGAGCAACTTCTTTCCCCTCTCACTTCCTCCTCTTGGTACTTTTGTTTTTCCCTCTCATTTAATGGCCTCATTTCTCTCCCTGTTATATATTCTGTTTCTTTCCCTTAGCTTCCCCAACATTTGCATCCTCCCTAACAACCTCCTTGCTCCCTTCCCAAAGTTTTACAGGTCCCTGTGTAAACAGATCCTTGGAGCCATTCACCACTGAGGAGCCAGAAGGGTTTCCTCAGCTGGGGATAGGGTCATTCTGCCACAGTAGTACCAATCCAGGACCTAGCAATACAAAGTACATAAGAAGGAAGCATCCTCACCCTGTTTTGATTAACTTGCAGTGCGTGAAAATCAGATTTATCTGGGCTGCACAGTAGGTCCAGTCAGAAAAAGCTTTAAAAAAGATCTGCTAGTAATGTCTTTTAAATACCCAGTGACTGCATCTAACCTAGAGCCTTTTTCAGGGAGATCTTTTTCATGACATGGCATGTTTTACAGTCCCAAAGGGCGTAGCATGCAGTGCTGAAAGGCTGAAGAATAGATTTAGAACTAATTCCCACTACTTTAGGATTCTCAAAAGCAATTTTTTCCAGGGATCACATTTCCTTTGATCTTGGGATAATTAATTATTATAGGTAGCCTTGAACGAAACTAGGCATTCTGTTACTGTACTCCTAAGACACTGTGTTCACAGTTACAAGGAACAAACTATTTGATTTAACAGTTTCAGTATAGGTGTATTTTCATGACTGCTTGGTATTGATATTTTTAAGGAACTGATTATTCATAAATACCAAACATGACCATGATCATGACATTCAAATAACAAATATTTTAATTGTATTCATTTTGGTGTAACTAATATATTTTTAATTTTAGTACTTTGAAAGAGGAAATTTTGGTTCTGACTGAAGTTTGTATGGAGAGTAAGTACAAGATCGGGTCCTAAATGTGTCCTTTAGCTCCCTTCTACTAGCATACCAGAAAAATGGCTTGGTCTGATGTTTTCTAACTGCTGCACTTCAAGTTTTCTTCCTCTTCCCTCCCCCGTGGTGAATGGGAGTTTATATCAGTGCTAATAGTTTTAGATTAATTTTGTTTCTTTTTTCAAATTGTCCATGAACAGCTTATGATTTTTCTCTCTCTTCAGTTTTTGAAATTAGTCACTGAATACCTTCAACAAATATTCTAGGTCTGTAGAGCGTGCATGTTCAGTTTGAGACTCAGAGCTTGGCTTGTTTCGCCTAACCAAAAGAGTGCTGACGGGAGATATGATTGCTCTCTATAAATACATCAGTGGGATAAATATCAGGGAGGGAAAAGAGTTATTTAAGTTAAGCACCAATGTGGATATAAGAACAAATGGATATAAACTGGCCATCAACAAGTTTAAGCTTGAAATTAGACAAAGGTTTTTGACCGTCAGAGGAGTAAAGTTCTGGAACAGCCTTCCAAGGGGAGCAGTGGGGGCAAAATAGCCTAACTGGCTTCAAGACTGAGCTTGATAAGTTTATGGAGAGGACAGTATGATGAGACTGGCTACATGCTGTTGTAAGAAATCTGCAACTGCTAGCAGCAAATAGCTCAAATGGTTGGTGATGGGATACTAGATGGGAAGGGCTCTGAGTTACTACAGAGAATTCTTTCCCAGGTGTCTGGCTGGTGGCTCTTACCCACACGTTTAGAGTTTTCCCCCAGATCAGATTGGCAAAGAGCCTGGGGGGGTTTCGCCTTCCTCTGCAGCATGGGACATGGGTCACTTGCAGGATTAAACTAGTATGAATGGTGGATTCTTTGTAACTCGAAGTCTTTAAATCATGATTTGAGGACTTCAGTAACTCAGCCAGAGGTCATAGGCCTATTACAGGAGTGGGTCGGCAAGGTTCTGTGCCCTGCAAGGGGTCAGACTAGATCATGATGGATCCTTCTGACCTAGCCTGAGTCTGTGTTTTAAGTAGCTGTGTAAGTGTGCGGACTCACCCCTGCGGCGCCTCCCGCTGGCCTCTCAGGGAATTAGCTTGTTTCCAGCCTTGGAGCGCCCGCTGCAGGCCAGTGTCCCACTGCCGCTTGGGCCCCGTGTCCCTCCCTGGATTCCAGTGCCCCTTTATCTGGGGTGCTGACCCCTGGCAGTACACCCCTCCGTCTCAGGGGTCTCCCCTCCCCAGGGAACCCCCACCTCCTATCCCCACCTCAGTCATAGGCTACTGCCAGTCACCAACTCACCCCCGCGCCCTGGGGCAGACTGCAGTGTCAGCCACTCATCATAGTCAAGGTTGGGTCTGGACCTGCTGCCTCTCTCTGCAACCCAGTGCCTCTATGGGGCCTTGGACAAGGCCCTGCAGCCTGTGGAGTTGCCAGCCTGGAGCTCCCCAGCCCTGCCTCACTCTAGGCACCCTGAGCTTCCCAGCAGCCAGGCTCCTCCCTCTCCCTCTCTCTCCCTCTCTCTCTCTCTCTGAAGGCAAAGAGAGAGACTGTCTGTGCTCCTGGCCCTCTTATAAGGGCCAGCTGAGCCCTGATTGGGGTGTGGCCACAGCTGAGCCTGCTTCCCCCAATCAGCCTGGGAACTGCTTGCTCCCAGCCACAGCCCTCTCCTGGGCTCTTAAGCCCTTTTAGGCCAGAGCGGGTGACCACCCCGCTACAAGCTGACATTCAAAGTCAGAAATGTGTTGGTTAGTTTTGATTGGACACATAGGTCACATGGTATGTTTGTTTCCTTAATGGATGAGCTTAAGCCTTAGGACTCGTCTACATGAATACTTAGTTAACAGCAAGCTGAAATGAATCTATCCTGCACTAGCCTGCCATGCACTAATTGTCCATGTGGGCCCTCTAATCCACTCCTGTTTCAAAGTGGGGTGCGCTAGGGAATTCTTTTAGTGTGCAGCAGCAGGGTCCACATGGACACTTAGGATGCGGCAGGCTAGTGCAAGGTAGATTTACACCCAACTTGCCATGAACTGAGTGTTCGTGTAGACAAACCTTAGGCTCAGGTTGCCAGCATAAATATTTCATTTTTTAATAATTCAGAATTCATATCCTGTAAGTATTCTTCAATATTTGCTTAAATTGCACTGTTTCACCAAGCACTTCTATCAAAAATTTCCTTTGCTCAAACATTCATAGAAAGTAAACACAAAAGGATTATGGACATAGCCAAATGGTAATTTTTCAGATTTTGAAAAAATATTTGCAGATGTTTGGCAGGATTGCCCATCTGTACTGAATACAAGTAATTAAGGCATATATCTAATTACAATCTCTGATTAGCACCATTATCTTTACTGAGGGAAAAAAACTAATACAATGAAATATAAAATTAAGAATTTACTTACTACATATTTGTGACTCTAAGGAGTATAATATCTTTGTAGTAATTTGCTAGGAACATATAATGACATCTAGTTTTAAGCAGAAGCAAGGATAGCACAGTATGGCACTAATAGAGATTTCCTCCCCAAAACAGTTACTTCTCACAGTCCCCTTCTTCCCAGATTTTTTTCCCTAAAGTCCTCAACTTGCCCTCACTCTACGCACAGTTCCCACTGGTCTCAATAAAAGTTGCATTTGCTGGTTAAGAATACTGTATCCCTCTTAAGTGGTTTTATGACATAAGAGAAATTTGCTAACTCTTCTCTGATCCCGAAATCCAAGATATACATGCCGTAGCTAAATGCAGGAACTGCCAGATTTATTGGTCTATCAATAGTTTTTTCATTATCATGGGGGACACTGCCCTCGATTCATCCTGCCAAGCACAGAGAAAAATTCTATTGTCCCCCAGTGCAAAATTCCAGGAAAGTCACTGGGAGTTGTGTTGGATTACCAGAGTACAGAATTTGGCTCTTGGGGCAGATATAAGAGATCTCAGACCTTTCAGTTGGTTCCCAGTGCCCTAAAACATCTAAGAAATTTATGATAGAAGTTAAATTCACCAAGCTGGAACAGCAGTAAATTACACAACCCTGAACCAGCTAATCAGTCTATACCCGAAGTTAAATGTAGGTTAGGTAGCATTGCTTCTGTCTGCCTGTCCACGGGATTTTGGTGGGGGAGGGCATCCCTGCTCAGTGGGTGAACTGAAACAGGACATCTCCTAGCTGCATTCTTTCTATGCAGTGATAGCCCCTGCAGCAATGGAGAAGGTGCAGCCAGATTCCACCGCAGGTGGATTTACTGCGGCTAGGGCTGTGCATCCAGGTCTGCTCTGTCTTCCATTGGGCATAGACCCAGGATTGAAGTTGGGCCTGGAGCGGAGACATGGCATACAAGATAAAACCATTATAATAGTCCTTATCATCTGATTACTTTACTTTACACCGGGGTTTCATGTGTGTCTATATATGTAACCTACACAAAACAGCCCTTGTAATACTCCAGTCCAGGGTTTCTTTGTGACTATTTCAGGTGAAGAGAGTGGGCTAATAAAGTCTACCTTGGTATCTGGCTGCTAGAGGTTTCCTTAATGAATTATCTAAAGTAGATGAACAGATTAAACAGTAGGTTTTATCTGCAAAAGTCATATATAAATCCCAGCAACCTAATTCCATCCCAGCATCACATGCACCCGTGCAGTGCTTAGTAGGGTATAGCGACTGGCAGAGTTCATGTCCACATTTCATTTGTGTGGGAGCACGGTTCCCTAGCAATAGCATGTACTGTACTTAATAAAGCAGACTGGAAAAGGGGGCCTGTTGTATGAAGATGTGAAGCTAGATCTCCCAGTATATTAAGAGTGCTTTGCATTTCCCTGGTGTCCCAAACAAGCCCTAAAGCTCATTTAAATGGCCACTTGAGATTTCCCCCTGCATAAGGGAATCCCCAGGTAATGTAGAGCTCCTGTGGTACCCTTTCTCCCGGCTTTTGGTGCAGGGGATAGGGCCAAGAAATAGGGCTGGGTCTGGGTAACCTCAGTGGCCCTGTGGAGCCATTGGCAGCTGGTGTAAAATAGAGTAGCCCTGAGGATACTCTAATTTACACTGGAGACCAGCCGAGCAAACGTATGGCTGCCTCCCCTTCTGAGCTGTACTGAGCATGTAGGCAGTACCACAAGCAGGCTGGAGGGTGTATTAAATGGCACCTTATTATACTCCACCTCAGAAAAATCTCGGTGTGCATTTCAAACCCTAGCTTTACATTTCTACTACAAGAATAACATTTTGAGAGACAAAGCTCTTCCTGGCCAAAATCTGGCAGATCTTAAAAGTGTGGCAGGACTCTGAAAAGCAATTGTAAGGCTGATCCCTCACTACTCACCAGATCAGCCGCATGTGCATATGCAGAATCATCTCTGAGACAGAATGAGCTAGATTCTAATCAGTTTTGTGCCTCATCAATAGAACTGTGCCCTTTTAATCCCCAGTCATTCCTGTGCACACCCAATAAAGGTTAATGGGGTTGCACAAGTGTAGGAGCAGGATTTTATAATGTTCCATAAGAATCAAATGTATGATTTGATTTCATCCTGTCAGCCACCCTTTTTGAATAGCAGAAAGGAATAACAGACCAGAACAATCCTTCTGACTGATTATGGTCACCCTTTGTTTTAGGATAAGTTATAATGTCTACTGTGGTTTCCTATACGTATTACAAATTAGGCACTCTAGTTCATAGAATTATAGAATATCAGGGTTGGAAGGGACCTCAGGAGGTCATCTAGTCCAACCCCCTGCTCAAAGCAGGACCAATTCCCAACTAAATCATCCCAGCCAGGGCTTTGTCAAGCCGGGCCTTAAAAACCTCCAAAGAAGGAGACTCCACCACCTCCCTAGGTAACGCATTCCAGTGCTTCACCATAAATGGTGAATAAAGTTAAATATACATTTCTTTGTTTTAAGGTTTTAGTAAGTAAGAGACAGGATCTTGTATTGTATCTATGTTAAGGACATTAGAGGAATGTTGAGAGCCTGAAGCCCCAATGTGAATTGTTTTAGTTATAAGATTTAGCAAGGCTTGATTTACAATGTATTCTGCTGAATATACAATAGTGCTCTCTGTATACTTTTGAAGGCTTCTGTAAGAGATTGTTTGTGTGAATGAGGAATGCATGCATCAGGAAAAGATAAGGTGTGAAAGCCATCACAAATGTCCAGATGGTCAAGACAAAGTGAGAGACTTGGAAAGACCAGGAGACAATCAGAAAACATTCATTGTATCCAATGCCAAACATGTTAGCAGCACTGACGACCTCAGAGGTGAGGCAGGCACCCCCGAAGGCGAGACAACAAATAGAAGATAACAATGGGAAGCCGGACAATAACCATCAAATGATAACACCACTTAAAGACTAATGATTACAGGATGACATTGCAAAATGCCTGGACTCAAATGGGAATTTATAACTATAAAGCTGGGGTGTTTTGCAATGGAACTCTGGGTTCAGTCCTGCAAAACCTCAGAGCATCGGATCGTGACTGACAAGAGCCCAGCTCCACACTCGTGCTCAATCTAACTGGCCATTAGATTGACTCGAGCTACAACAGACTGGTAACTATAAACATCAACTGGCAGGACTCTGTGTGTGTGTGTGTGTGTGTGTGTGTGTGTGTGTGTGTAACTAAAAAGCATATGCTAACGGTTGTATTTTCAATAAATGCTGCGTATTTGCCTTCTCCTATAAAGGATCCTGTGTGCTTTGTATAGCATAACACAAGTGTCACTATAAGGGCACTATTCTGCCTACAGAAGCTTTATTAGTGGCACTGTTTGAGGGGGCAGGGGGGAACACTTGAATCCCAGGGTGAGTTTTCAGAACTGACTTAAAAACACCCCTGTAGTTTCACCTGTAAGCTGAGAGAACTGGATCTGATTAACAGTGAGTAATGCTAAACATGGACCCCCACAATGCCATATGTACAATCACTTTTCCACAGTAGAACTGTACTTTAAGCTCTAATCATGACTAGATATAATACTGCCAGCCCAGGAGTCAGAAAGATGTCTTTTCTGGAGTTGTGCCCACATTGAAATACCAGCACCTAAGCCCTTTCTCCTGAATTTGATGAAGGCTTTTATCCAGAACCAGTATCTACAATGGGCTAAAACAGAACACTGAATCTGAGTAATCCTGAAATTCAGATAGCAACTGGCCCTATATCCAAACTCCCTGGCTTAAACCCATCTCAAAGATACTAAAAATCTACAATAAGATCGCCATCATCCCTAGTTGCCTTATCACAAGACAAATATATATCCAGTTTTTATCATTAGAAAGTCCATCCAGGCCTCAAATGATGCCTGTTGTATATTGTCCAAAATATCAAGGTCTTTATCTATACTCAGTGCTCACTGTAGCACTCTAAGGGTTTTTATCCACACAATTCTGATTGTGTCTTCTCAGCAATTCCTATTGAAGTCAATCTGGCCCTAAGTGTATTCTAACCATTAACAAATCAAGGAAAGTATGCAATAATTTGCATATGTAGAGCTGCAGCTGCCACCCAATCCTGAGCTCCTTCTTTCAGGTTATTACTTAGTATTTTCCTTTGGTCCTTTTCCTCCTTTTTCCTTGAGTAAAATGCCATTCAAAGTCTAGTTTGCTATCTTTTGTCTCTCTCTAGCTGCCTCACTTTACATTTACTGAATTCACTGCATTCACTACACTATGCTTTTGCCCATTGCCTTTGGTGGCTCTACCTTCTTAAATGCAGTGGCCTTGCATTAGTCTGAGTGCCAAAGGACTACTAGCTGCTTCCAAGTTCAAAGCCACTTCCTTTTCATTTGCTCTCATTAAAATGAAATTCAGTTTTACTACCAAATAGGAAATAATCCCCAATAATATCAGGATGAGCCTCCAGCTAATTTAACGTGCTCCTAAAAGGAATTCAAGTTTGAATTCTTGGAAGAGAGTGTAGCCCAATGGTTGACAAGTTCACTGATTCAACCCCTTCCAACATTCTAGCGTGCTGATCTCCTATAGGAGTTCCTGGCTAGGAGTGAAAGCAGCTCCTCTGCGTGAGGGCAATAGAGGAAACATTGCCAGAGGGCGCATAGAGGTGTAATTAACACATCCATGCACCAGTTTTACTGAACCTTGACTCACAGCTACAAAGTAATAATAATAATAAATTGATTCCTCTTTAAAATGCATTTTTGCCAACCATGAGAAGTGTTTTTTATTTAATTACGGTTTGTAACACCTACTAGAAATTTGTCAGATGTTATTTTCAGTGTCATAATTCCTTGCAGTTATTTTACTGTTTCCATAGTACTTTTACATTTCCTGGCAACGCTGCCTTCACCATTTGCTACAGAGGGGCTTAATATAATGATGAAGTTTTCATAAGTGTCTAAACAATGTCAAGGCAATGTAAAGATAGTGTCAATGCAGTTCTATGGAGATGACATTGTGATGGGTGGGAAGGGGAAAGCCCTGTCAGTACTCAGTACAGGTCTATAAAGAAAATATTTCAATGATAAAACAGTGTCACTGTGAGTTGAGAGAGACCGATCAAGATATGCAAAAGCAGAATATAGCCACTGTGAGGCTGTCAGAGCAACAACCCAGTGTTAAAACTAGAGAGAAGTTCAACTGGCAGGGGACCCTGTCCTAACTAGTTGCCCCTTGGTTTCCTTACTTCTCTCCTTTCCCATATTCCATTTCCGGTATAGCACAAGGGGGATCCCAATCTGACTGAGGTCTCTGGATGCTGATGTAATATTTCAATAATATTAATTCAAGGTACCCCACCCCTTTTTGTGCTACACGGTGCTGGAGTTTGTGCCTCTGTAAATGAGGATATTCCGGGGCCCGTTGGTAGGTCAAAGACGTTGCTTATCTGACATACATCCAAATAAGTGCTGTCAATATGCCTTACATTGCTGTCAATATGCCTTACTTTTGGAAATAGTATACAGCTGTCCTGCACAGCTTGATCCTGTGAAGTGCTGAGCACTCTGCCTCCAGTTCAGCAGAGAAGGTAAGCATGTGCTTAATTTTAAGCATGTGAATAATTCCACTGACTTCAGTGGTAGTACTCACATGTATAAAGTTGAGCATGGATGGAGTCCAGGGAGTTCAGCACTTTGTGGAATCGATCCCATAATGCCCTTCACACAAAGTGCTTTATAGGCTTGATCTTCCACCACCGAAGGGGGACTTTGCTATTGCCTTCAGTGGGTGCTGGATCAAATCCTCTAAGCACTGTATAAAGCGAAAAAACCTCCCCATTTAACTTTTTAAGAAGTCTAATGTCCATGACCAAATCCAGCTCCCATTAAGTCAATGGAAACAAAACCAAACCAAACCAAACCCCCACGACTGTTGGCTTAATGGAAGTTGGATCTGGCCCTTTATATTTCAAAATTAATAAAACCCTGTTGGACTGGGTAGAACGCTAATGTCTTAAGCTTAGCTGGTAAGACCTGAAATATTATTTGCCTATGGACCAATCGGGGAAACAGATATCATATTAGCTCCTGGTCTCTGACATTATTTATTTTTATTATTATATATTTATTTGTATTACAGTAGCTCTTAGGAGCCTTGGTCATGTACCAGGACCCCGTTGTGCTAGGTGCTGTACAAACAATATTCCTGAAAGACAGTAGCATACTGAGCTATTTAGATAGCCCATCCTTAGGCAAAGAATCTGGGATCTGGATGTTCATTTTTAACACATAACTATGAATATTAAGTATTGTACGTGGTGAAAGGATTCAGTACCTGAAAAATATTTACAGCTGACAATATTTGAGATGTACAGTAAAGTTGAGATTTGGATAACACTACAACTACTTCCCTAATGAGCAAAAAACACAGAGGATAAAGGGTTGATCACAGGAAACCTAGTCAGAGCACAGCCAAAACACAGTACGCCTGAATCAACTTTCCTAGTAGAGGGGGAGAGAGAGACATCCTTTGGAGAGGAGGATTAGTGGGAGTGGATGCACAGCTCATATACAGCCAGTTTCTGATACTCTTAGGCTACGTCTTCACTACCCGCCTGGATCGGCGAGTAGAAATCGATCTCTTGGGGATCGAATTATCGCGTCTCATCGGGACGCGACAATCGATCCCCGAATCAACGCTTGTACTCCACCAGCACAGGTAGGAGTAAGCACCGTCGATAGGGGAGCCACGGCGGTCGATTTGCTGCTGTCCTCACAGCGGGGTAAGTCGGCTCGGATACGTCGAATTCAGCTACGCTATTCACGTAGCTGAATTTGCGTATCTTAAATTGATTCCCCCCCCCCCAGTGAAGACGTAGCCTTACTCATGTCAGACAGTATTTTTCTCGCATAGTTGCAATGACGTCTACTGCTGGAGTGAGGTCCTCCCCAACATGCCTTGAGGACACCAGAATCCAAGTGAATCCGTGTGGGTGGAAATCTGTGACCATACAGAATCCAACTAGACTCCATGTGCCTTCAGGAGGCACATCCACACACACACACACAAGGTGGGGAGAATGCAGGCCCATGACCCTTCTGCCCCACTTCAGCATCGGACCACAAAGATTTAGAGGAATAACCAGATTTTTGAGATTTCAGTACCTCAATGAGACATATATTAGCTAATGCTATTGCTATTTTAGGGACAAACCACTACTGAGAACTTTCTTGATAGGCCCTACTAAAGAGACCTAAGAAAAATAGGCTCCTAAATCATTTTCAGTGGCATGTGCAGTTTAGTTGCATGTCTCCTGTTAACTTCACTTGGAGTTACATGCCTAAAACCCCATGTACTCCCTTAAAAATCTTTGGATGGGTGGGATTGTCACCCACTACTGTGAACGAACAAATTAAAGGTGAAAGTGCTAAGTGTTCCTTAAAATGATCTCTCTATTTATTTGCACTCCTTTTGGAAAAAACATAAGTACAGATGTATCAGTCAGTAACAAATTTTCCAGCACACTGCTTACAAAACACAATTGAAACTAAAGGTATGATGTCATTAGAGCAGTGGTCCCCAAACTTTTGAGGGTTGTACCCCCCCCTTACCCCTCTCTGTGCCCTCCCCTCCCCCAGAGCTGGGGCCAGGAGCGAGGCCATGGCTGGGAGAGGCAATATGGAAAGGGGTAAGGGGGCTGAAGTTGGGGCCGCAGCTGGGGGTAGGTCTGGGGCTGGGAACAGGGCCACGGCTGGGGGCAGGAGTGGAGCTGTAGCTGGGTTGTGGTGGGGGCCGGCAATTGGGCCTGTGGTCAGGTGCAGATCTGTTCATGGCCTTGCCCTCAGCATCTGTCCTGGGCTGGGAATGGAGTGGAGGCAGAGGTTGAGGATGGGGCTAGGCACACACAGGGCCAGGAGCCAGGGCCGCAACAGAGCAGAGCTGGGAGTGGGAAGGGGGCTGGCCCATGCTCTGCCGCACCGTCCTCCCCAGGACAGTCCTCCATGCCCTCATATGTGGTGTGCCCTACACTTTGGGGATCTCTGGATTACAGCATAAAAGATTTGTTCCATTACTATGGCCAATTTGTTCAGGATGAGAGCATGAAATTCAAAGCCTTAACCCTATGTTGTTGGTTTTTTTTTTGAATTGCAAGTAGCATCTGAAACTAAGCTCAACCTGCAGCAGCACTGTTTGTTTTAACTGTTTATACCCTAGATTGCTATGTTTCGTTAAAACATAAGGATTTTTTCCCTCCGATTCCATGAATCTGAAAATATTCTGCCCATTTGGATCAGGTGTCAGCTGTAGTTGAGTGTTTCTCTCGCCAGAGGCTCAGATGCCTCCTGCCATTACTGTTCACGCCTCACCAGTTATATGCCTCTTGTAATTATTGCAACTAGCCAATCATCATGAAGGAAGGCCTACAGGATGGCAGGTTGAGGATTATCGTAGGTGGTTGGTCTGAGGTGATAATGAGAGAGTGCAAGGAGTGTTAACCAGATAAAGAAATGCTGTGCAACTGAAACCCTTTCAAACCAGTAATGGAAATCGCAGACCCAGTGACTGGCTATGTTTGTTATGTAGTGAAAAGTGTATTGATTTTTATGTGGGGGGAGGGGAATCAAATTGGTTACTTGAAAATATAAGGCTAAACCTTGGGACCCTTACTCAGGCCCACTAGGAGCTGCATATGGGTGTGCTGCTGCTGGAGCCCACGGGTGGAATTGTGGCTGACCAATTCTTCCTGGGCTCTCCCAGGAAGCACATGCCAGATTGGCAGCTCTATCCTCTCTTTGGGAGGGTCAGTGTGCCTCCCAACTATCTCTAGCACTTTTGGGTGAGTTAGCCAGGAGCTTCTCCGCAAGCCTTTGGCTGGTCCCTGCATAGAAGTACAAGTGTGATGAGTTCCTTGTGTCCTTTCCCTGGTCTAGGTCTGGGTTTTACTTATTCCTCTTTTTCACATATTACTCAGGAAAAAACGCATCGGTCTAGTGTAGTGGTGGCACTGCAGTCTGGAAAGGCTGAGGAGAGACTAAGGTCTTTTAGTCTATATTTGGTGTAGTATTCCATCTTCCGAGGGAATCTCATGTTATCTACTCCCTTTTCCTATTTAATAAAGGATCTATACTAGGAGGGCATATTTCTGTTGAAACTCCCCACTGATTTCAATCACAAAATCAGAGTTCATGATTCTAAGGAATGGCAGGAGGGAAAACAACAGAATAAAGATAATGGACTTCAAGACGGCAGTCTTTAACAAACTCAGAGAATTGTAGGTAAAATCCTGTGGGAAGCAAGCCTATGGGGAAAAAAGAGATCACAAGAATTGGCAGTGTTTTAAAGAGAGATTATTAAGGGCATAAGAGCAAACTATCCCAATGCACAGAAAATATAGGAAGTAGTATCAAGATCACTTTGGCTTAATCAGAAGATCTTCAATCATCTGAAACTCAAAAAAGAGTCCTACAAAAAGTGGAAACTATGTCAAATTACGAAGGATGAAGATAAACCAACAACACTAGCATGCAGGGACAAAATTAGAAAGGGCAAGACACAAATTGAGATTAAAAGAATAACAAGAAAACATTTTACAGATTATTAGAAGCAAGTTGAAGACCAAGGACAGAGTAGGCCTATTACTCAATGAGGGGGAAAAGACAATAAAGAAAATGTAGCAATGGCCGAAGTGTTAAATGCCTTTTTTGTTTCAGTTTTCACCAAAAAGGTTAGCAGTGATCAGACAACTAACATAATGAACATGTAAGTGGGGTAGGATCTCTGGCTAAAATAGGGCAAGAACAAGTTAAGAATTACTTAGACAATTTAGATGTCTTCAAGTTGGCAGGACCTGATGAAATACATCCTAGAATACTTAAGGAACTGGTTGAAGAGATCTCTGACCTATTAGCAATTATCTTTGAGAACTCATGGAGGACAGGAGAGATCCCACAGGAGTGGAAAAAAGCAAATATAGTACCGGTCTATAAAAAGTGGAATAAGGACAACCTGGGGAATTATAGATCAGTCAGCTTTACTTCAGTACACAGAAAGATAATGGAGCAAATAATCAAACAAAGAATTTGTAAGCACCTAGAAGATAATACAATGATAAATAACCATAAAAATGGATTTCTCAGGAACAAACCAATCTAATATCCTGCTTTGATAGGGTAACAAGCCTTGCAGATGGGGGAAGCTGGAAATGTGATATATCTTGCCTTTCGTAAGACTTTTGATACTGTCTCACATGACCTTCTCATAAGCAAACTATAGTGATATACCCTAGATGAACCTACCATAATATATGTGCACAACTGGTTGGAAAACTATATTCAGAAAGTAGTTATCAATGGTTCACAGTCAAGCTCAAAGGGCATACTGAGTGATGTCCCACTGAGATCTGTGCTGGATCCAGTTCTAGTCAATATCTTTATAAATGATTTGGATAATGGCATAGAGAATACACACATAAAGTTTGTGGGTTATACCAATCTGGGAGGGACTGCAGGCCCTTTAGAAGACAGGATTAGAATTCCAAATGATCTTGACAAACAGGAGCAAAGGTCTGGATTCAATAAGATGGAATTCAATAAGGGCAAATGCAAAGTACTATACTTAGGTAGGAATAGTCAATTGCACAAATACATAACGGGAAATGACCGTCTAGGAAGGAGTACTGTGGAAAGTGATCTGGGGGTTATAGTAGATCACAAACTAAATATGAGTCAACAAAGTAATACTGTTGCCAAAAAAGTGAACATCATTCTGAGATTTATTAGCAAAAGTGTTTATTAGCAAGACATGAGAAGTAATTCTTCTTTACTCTAACTCTACTAAGCACTGATAAAGCCTCAACTAGAGTAGTGTGGCCAGTTCTGGGAACCACATTTCAGGAAAGATGTGGAAAAATTGGAGAAAAGCCAAAGGGGAGCAACAAAAGTGATGAAAGGTCTAGAAAATGAGGAAAGATTAAAACAATTGGATTTGTTTAGTCTGGGAAAGAGAAGTCTGAGGGGAGGGGACATAACTGTATTCAAGTAAAAGGTTGTTATAAAGAGGAGGATGATAAAATTGTTCTTACCCACAGAGAACAGGACAAGAAGTTATGAGCTTAAAATTGCAGCAAGGAAGATTTAGGTTAGACATTAAGAAAAACTTCCTAACTTTAAGGGTAGTTAAGCAATGGAACAAATTGCCTAAGGAGGTTGTGGAATCTCTGTTACTAGAAGTTTTTAAGAACAGGTTGGACAAACAACTGTCAGGGATGATTTAGTTAATACTTAGTCCTGCCCAGTGCAGGGGACTGGACTAGGTGACCTATTGAGATCCCTTCCAGTCCTATATTTCTATGATTCAATGATATCTTGTGTATTGCATATCTGTCACTACAGAGTCATTATTCATGTCTTAGCTTGCTTTTAGTCAAACTGTAACATGTCATGAGCATTAGTTGCCCGAAAGAGGCGATATCATGGTTTAAACCACAGCACCAGTAATCAGGTGACATGGATTCTATTCATGCCTCTGGCACTGACCTGATGAGCAACTAATCTCTCTGTCCCTCCATTTTCCCATCTGTAAAATGGCAATAGTACCCACCTCCCAGAGGTGCTGTGAGGATTCACTCATGCACATTTATAAAGCACACAGCTCTTCACATGACAGACACTATACCTAGTGAAGGTATTTTATGGATAAATTGTCACTAGCTCTGTGCAGACGAGCAAACCAGTGGAAGAATGTGCAGGAAGCCCCCTCCTACACCAACACTTGCAGTATTGTGCACAGACTTGTCACAATTGCAACTTTGCACTCTCTGTGCCAAATTCAGAGTAAGTCTAGAGGAAGTCCAAACTGATGTAATGTTCCTCTTCTTCTGGTTTCAACAACATCGATGTTACATCATCTTAGACTCCCTTAGGGTGACTTCTTTACACTTATACCCACCTGCCAAGTGGGTGTAAGCAGGTCCAGTGGAGTCTAACTGAGTGTAGGGGATATAACTTACACCTTCCCTCTGAATTTGGCCTTGTGAGCATAATGATTGCTTGTACCACTGGCAGCACTAGCTTTTCCAAAGGAGTGGGATGGGAGGAGCTAGATCCCATGTTGTGGGGTACACACTGCACACTTTCAAGGGTGGCAGCAGGGGTCACTCTGTCCTGTGTTCCCCTGGCACTTTGAGACTCTGTGCCTGCCTGAGGCACAATATCTCTGGGAGCAGCTTCCAAATCCCTGTACCACCAGCAGTGGCATTACAACCCCATTCTGTCACTTCCTGTATAAATGGAGCAGCAGCAAATACACTCTCCATAGAAGTAAAACCAAGGAGGACATCTAGGCCTACAATAAAACTGGACACCCCTGTAGCTCTAGTCACTGTTTTAATTCAACACTTTTAGTAAAATGCCATTTGAAAATCTGGCCACGCAACCTGAATTAAAATATATCTCTCTAAGTGCTGAGAGGACAAATGAGTTTCACAGGGTGAAATGGGAATTTGACCTTGAACATGAAAGCAAAGCCCTGACTGCTAGCATAGAAAAATGTTAGCTTCCAAGACTTCACTTAAGAAGCAGAACTAATTAGAGAAGATTAACAGAAATGAGGCATGTAATAGCTGGAATGAGGCATGACTGCAGTATGAAAGGCTGAATTGCTGGCCTTGGCAGCAAGGTCAAAATCCTAAAAATGACACAAGTCGTGGTTCAGGGTTTTTTTAAAAGGAAGCGACAGATTTTGCAGATGTTCCTGTGATAGCAGCACTCATCACATGGCTATTTTGTACACAAGAGCCTTCCGCAGTCCAATATTGTTCTAAGCTGTAGTGTCATGGTATGGTTCTGAAGGTGGGCATCTCAGTGAGGGTAATGCTTAGCATTCCTGTGGCTCCCCAGGAGTTCCATTAGAAGGGCATAAGAAATAACATGGCTGTGATGCTGGGATCCTGCTGGGGAGATTTTGAAAGGAGAGGATTTTGAGCCATGCTTCAGGGCTAAATGTTAAATGTTTTTAAGGACAGTGATATTTGATTTAGTTTATTTCCCAGGCCCAATCTCCCTCTCCAGTTTTTTAAATTGTGTCTGAAGTGGGAGTTAAAGGCCTCATCCCAATAATTCTGTCTCCCTCATTCATCCCCTAGCATTCCCCAAACCCTAAATCATCCATTGGATTGCTACAAACATCCCAGAACTGGTAGTGAAGTTCTTCTGATGGCCTGGCTGAGATGACTGCTATACCAGCACCATGATAACTGACTCAGCCTGACTGAAAATGTTTCATTTCTTTATTATCAGTTTTATGTCAATTCTTCTAACCCTTCCCAAAATGTTTTGTGGTATGGCTTTATTTTCCAGAAGCCAATGTTATTGTAAGTGCATAATACTTCTCTGTAGTTACCACTGAAAATACAAACACTGAGCAGTTGATTGCAGAAAGGAAGCAGTCACCCATGAAGACAGACTCAAATTTTTCAGTTCAAGCTAATTCACAACCCTAGTATAAAAGCCATCCAAGGCTGAGAGGTGAAGCCATCTGCCAGCTGTCTGAACATCCAGTATTTGTGTGTGTGTGTGTGTGTGTGTGTGTGTGTGTGTGGATAAAATAAGTGGAATCTTTATCTGTTTGTAAAATATTGGACACAGCTCATCTGTACTAAAATAAGGTAAATTAAATCATTTGTAAGTCCCTAAGTGCATTTCCCCCAGAACAACATGTTCCTTTGTTAGCTCAGAGAACTCATCACTATCCTTCAGATAACATTAAAAAAATGGATTTCTAAATGATTGCATCTTGCCTGTTACATAGAAATCCCTGTTATGTGTATAACCACAACCCACTTGCATTTAACAGAATGCAAATGCAGATGCTACTACCACAGAGTACAGCTAACATTTAATGGGCAAGGATTATTATCACTATTTAGTCAGTCTTCAAAGAAGATTGAAGAGTGTGGTCCTACTTATGATGCCTCCTAATGCAGGGAAGGAGTCTCAAAGGGAATCCTCCTGAATCCATTTGAAAATAAACCGTTCCTGATCATAAGCTATTAAACAAAGTTTGTGTGTATAGACATAAAATAGCACAGTGGGCCTGACCAGCGATACAACAAAATGGAATGGAGTTACACCAGTGTACAGCCAGAATAAGTAAGACTGGAATCAGGGCTATTGTATGCTGTGTTTGGTGCTGCAGGTGCACCTCTGAGTCTTTTGGGTCATGTGATGCAGCCCATATAAATGCCACAGAAAGCCTTGGATGCAGCATAACTACTGTGGTTCTGCAAAAAGAACAGGAGTACTTGTGGCACCTTAGAGACTAACAAATTTATTAGAGCATAAGCTTTCGTGGGCTACAACCCACTTCTTCGGATGGTTCTGTTGCTCAGGGAGAGCTGTATGGAGCACCACTCCAGGAAGCCTTCCTGGGCACTAGAGCAGATAGGATTTTTCAGGGCAGGTGCAGGGCTAGTACATCCCTGTCTATATGGAACCACCAGCCAACAGCCTCCCCATGGGTGCAGTATCTGCTGGATCTGTTGCATTCTTCAGGCTATAGCAGTGGCCACAGAGTAGCTCCACTTTTGCTCTGCAGCCTGGAGGGAAGAATTACATCTCTCCCCACTCAGCTCATCAGATCTCTCCACTGGCCAGCCTGTTTAGTCAGCCCATGTGCTGGGAAGAGGATTTGGTCCTTTTCTCTATCACAAGCAAAGATCCAAGTACTGGAAGGTCCCCTAGTTCTTTGTGAATTTGAATGTACTTTGGAAAAAGCCTTTTAAAATGCAAACATAGCGATTGATTTAGGCTACCTGGTCTCCTCACTCCATCACAGGAGCCCCAAATTGGCTGCATGTTGGATGTAATTGAACTAGACGTGAAATGCTAAAGATCGAAAGGAACAGACAGTTCTCATTATATCAAGCAGAGGGCGTTTTTACACAGACCAATGCTTGCAAAATGTTCAGTCTGATTAAGTGTGAATATAGAATTACAAATGTCAGTGATGTTTCATTTGGAAAAAAATCCCTCCAACTGAAAAGGCAAAGATGATGTGGATGAGTCTGGGGATAGCAACTGAGCCTTGTTTTATAGGTGCTACAAAAAAACTGGCCTTTGATTGCCCTTTTCAATTACATTGTAGACACATCAGTTTGTGCTATCCTATAACAGGACACACTGTAATGTGCTCTTTCAAATCCTGAAATATAAGGGCAGTGAGCAAATAGGTTTGGGTAAAGGAAGTCTCCTTCTCCCATATGCTCCCCTCATATACTCATATGTTTTTAGATGGAAATTCGAAGGAAACTTTTTATCAAGATTCTGAAATGTTCAGAAAATACTTTGTTAAACTTCTGTTTTACAGCTGGGACTAGAACAAAAAGAGCCTTGAAGGCCCTGCACAGCTCCACTCCATTCTATAGCTTAGAACTCATCTTCGATTACATCCTTCCCAGCTCCACCAACTAATGCCAGATTCAGTGCTGCTTCTCTCACTGACAGCTCCATGCCATTTACCATATCAGCCTCTCGGCCCTCCTTGCCCAATCTGCAAAGCTGGCACCTTCCCTCTCTTCATGCCCTCCCAAATGCTAATTCTCCACTCTGTACTGGCACTAGCAAGTGGCCGTGGCTGGAGGAAAGTGAGTGTGACCAGGGCTTTTCCTTACATGGTGCCAGACTTCAACTGTGTTTCTGGCCCCCTGTGGATGTTGAAGCCTGGTATGAGGGAGACCAGCTTGCACAGTGAAGCAGTGCTGGTATAAGCCAGTGATATACATACATCCTAAACTGTGCTCTGCATCATTTGGATCTGGCCCATAATCAAAGCCATGCATGTGCTGCTCAGAAACAGTTTATTCTTGCACCTGAGTGTTCTACTGAAATTTATACTCTGACCAACCATTAGGGACATTCAGCAATGGATACTTCACATATTTAAGAAAATGTATTTAAAAATCAGTATCACCATGCAAACAAACCAGAGGTGCCAGTCACTGGTTTTGAAAGGTGGATGAGTTATGCTCCTAACTGTTGATTTTACTTTATAATATAACATGGACTCCTCCTTCAGGTGTAAGAAGTCTGGATGCTATACTGTCCCCAGATTTATGAGTGGTTATTTATCATGGATCCATTACTGAAACTTCTTTTTAACCATCTACAAAATATCACCAAGCTCAGATCACTGCTCAGCATATCAGATTTGGAACAACTAAGGTATGTGGCTGCCTTTTCAATGCTAAATTATTGCACTTGATTTTGGGAGCTCCTGTTCGTGTTGCATAATAAATGCAAATTATTTGAAATGCCTTAGACCCATGGTTCTCAAACTAGGGCCGCAGCTTGTTCAGGGAAAGTCCCTGGCGGGCCGGGTCGGTTTGTTTACCTGCCGCGTCCACAGGTTCGACCAAGCGCAGCTCCCACTGGCCGCGGTTCGCCGCTCCAGGCCAATGGGGGCTGCAGGAAGCGGTGTGGGCCGAGGGACATGCTGGCTGCCCTTCCTGCAGCCCCCATTGGCCTGGAGCGGCGAACCGCGGCCAGTGAGAACTGCGATCAGCCGAACCTGCGGACGCGGCAGGTAAACAAACTGACCCAGCCCGCCAGGGGCTTTCCCTGAACAAGAGGCGGCCCTAGTTTGAGAACCACTGCCTTAGACCCTTATATCCACATCCTTATAGACATGTGACTTTATTGGATGTTTTTCTAAACAATATGCTCTATGAATTATTTTGGGGAAGTTCTGTGCCCTGTGTCATACAGGAGGTCAGACTAGACGATCACAAGATTAGATGGCCTTGGAATGTATGGACTGTCTGAGCATATTGCTCCTGTTTCAAAGTCTTTGCTTTGGCTCCCTGTCAAATTATATATTGAGTTCAAAGTCCTTTAACTCCCATTCAAAATTATGAATGAATGTGGCACAGTCTACATAGCAAATCTTCCCTCTTTTCTTCATGATCCAACCCCTTTGCAGATAGAGAGCTGATAAATACAGCCCCTGGAGATTACACTCAGTGCTGAGGGTCTCCTTGGCTGGCACAGAGCTGGTGAAAAGTCTCCTACTATCATCCCCAAAATGGGGATATGTTGCCAGAGGCATAACCAACACACACTGTACTTCAATTATTCTCCGCTCTCTGTGGCCACTTGGGTTCCACTGGCAGCTTGAACATAAGTTACAGCAGCCCTGAGGCTTATTATCTGAACTAGGTGCCAGGCAGGTCCCTGATAGCCCCAGAATACAGGAGGCACAAAGATGGTTCCTGTAGACCTGGAACAATGGAGACTCGAGGCCATTGTGTTTGTGGCTAATTATTTAGGTTGGAATCAGCAGGATATTTGGTTTGTCCAAGTTATAAATCTGAGTCAGGGTGATCTAGGGCTACGCGTCCTGTCTGTGGGACTCGCTGAGAACTAAAGATGCTTCGTCTGTCTCAGTCTAGGGGAGATTAAAGAAATAGGATTCAATCATGCCTGGCCTTGTGCAGATGAGCCGGGGAGGAAGAGCGTGGAAGAAAGCTCTCCCTTTGAGCAGCACCAGCTCAGGATGCATAGGCACAGTGCCAGTCCATGTGCTTCCCAGCGTACAAAGACAGCTCCAGGCTAGTACCACAGTCCACGCTAAACTCTGCACCCTGGCTAGTAGAGTGGGACCCAAGCAGAGACCATTCACACAGTGGTTTAGTGGCCACACTTCTAGAGGCATTGTGACTCCAGCCCCCACTGCAGAGGCTGCATAGAGGCTACTCCAGCCTGAGCTTGCAGCAACAGCTGCAGAACGGCTCTGCCGATGCCTGGAGAGGATTATTTTCCTGTGGCCCCCAAGGGGTCCTCTAATCCCAGCTGCTTGGGCTATGTATGAGAGAGAGGATTTGGGGCTTCCAGCAGAAATATACAAACCATTGTACTATTTGTGCAAAATAGTGACATTTTCTAGAGGAGTAAAAACTAATCAATATAAAGTGAAAGTAAGACTCTAACTTGAAAATCTGTTTCTGTTTTTTGCCAGGTTATTTTTAATTTAATCTGTGAGGCCTTTCATTGATGAGGCCAATGTGAAAAACTATAAGGAAATAAAGAAAAGTTCAATTTAAGGACTGATTGATAAACTATCTTTAAAATTAACAATTGAGAATAACAGTATAATCTGTATGATGCCTGTTGTCTGTACATCCAGATTTAGGAAAGTCTCCCCTAAGGGAAAAAAAAAAGTAAATATGAGGAACAAAAATATTCATCTTTGATTATTTTTTTGACTCTTCAAACACTGCAAAATTGCTTGGAGGTTAAAATATTGTTTGAATTTTTTTATTTTTAAAGAGGTGTCTTACAATTAACCAAACAGTGAATATTTAAGGTGGATGGGAAAATCTAATTTGGCTGATGGGGTTTGAATAGCCTTTTAAGTAATCCTGCCTAGTTCCCATGGTTATTGGTTAACTACAAATTTCCACTGAGTTCACACCTGCATACTCTGTTGGACAGCATTTGGAATTTCATTGCTGTAGGATCCCTAGCTATTTAATTCAGCCAATGTGGCACTGAACAAAATCAGCTTTACCTCCTAAATTTCAATCTCAAAAGTGACGTTGTAACCAGGTTTCATTGAAAATCAATAAGAGTTAGGCTTTTAAGTACCTAATTCACTTTTTAAAAAGGGAATAAGGCTCCTAAGTCACGTAGGGTCAGATTTTCAAAGGTATTGAGGCACCAATATGCATCTTCAGGTGCCTCAATGGGGTTTTCAAAAATGCCCAAGCATGTTAGTTGCCTAATTCCTATTTCAATCTGCATCTTTTGGCACTAACACACCTTTGAAAATCTGGCCCTTAATCACTTCAGACACTTTTACCCATCTATATATAAAGTTATATGTTCATATCCAGTGTTCAGAGCTCTTAAAATGTTATTACTGGTCTCTCACTACATTTTCTCTGATACAAAATATGTCAATGCTGAAAAATGATCTGCATAGTCTGTGCAGCTAGCTGGAAATAAATGATAAATCCCCTTCATCTAAATTCTTTTCTTTCTTGTTATTGGTGTAATAGATCATTATTCACAGACAACACCAAATTATAGGGTTGATTAATGATCTTCCTGCTGAATCTCTTTCCTTTCCCTACGTCTTTCTGATTTGTGACTATTTATATTCCTGTATTGAACTACCCAAGCTTTTTTTTAAAAATAAAAAGCTGATAAGTTAGATTTCAGCAGTTTTTGCAAAAGTAGCAATCTTCTCTGAAGTTGATATTTTCTCATTGGTGGTCCTAAAGCTCCAGACAGCTAACATTAACTACAAAGGCCAAATTAAAGATCCACAGTCAAGGTCTGTACACTAAATTAGTAACTAACCTGAGAGTGAATTTTCCAACTTTAAAGTTCTCACCTTGATGAGTCCCCAGTTGCATTTTCCCTTTAGTATCATTTTCTCATTCCTTTCTTAGAATCATTATTTCTGTGTGCTTCATAAATGCACACATCTACACACACACACTCATAAACAAATGCATGTACTGTGACAGACCCAGATCAGTGGGGTACAGGAGTCTGGTAGAGGACAAATATACTGGTCACTGGATGAGTAGTTTTCTGTTCCCTGAGTGACCAGAGCAGGGGCTGCACTAGAGTAATCAGGAACCTGCTAGAACCAGTTAAGGCAGGCAGGCTAATTAGGACACCTGGAGCCAATTAAGAAGAACCTGCTAGAATCAATTAAGGCAGGCTAATCAGGGCACCGGGGTTTTAAAAAGGAGCTCACTTCAGTTTGTGGTGAGAGTGGGAGGAGCTGGGAGCAAGAGGCACAAGGAGCTGAGAGCGAGAGGGTGTGCTGCTGGAGGACTGAGGAGCATAAGCGTTATCAAACACCAGGAAGAAGATCCTGTGGTGAGAATAAGGAAGGTGTTTGGAGGAGGCCATGGGGAAGTAGCCCAGGGAGTTGTAGCTGTCATGCAGCTGTTACAGGAGACACTATAGACAGCTGCAGTCCACAGGGCCCTGGGCTGGAACCCGGAGTAGAGGGCCGGCCCGGGTTCCCCCCAAACCTCCCAATTGACCTGGACTGTGGGTTCTCCCAGAGGGGAAGGTCTCTGGGCTGTTCCCCAACCCACATGGTGAATCTTTGAGGCAAGAAAATCCGCCAATAAGCGCAGGACCCACCAAGATAGAGGAGAAACTTTGTCACACTGGTGTCAGGAGTGGGATCTTGGGGTGCACAGTGCGGCGGAAGAAGGAGGGTGATTTAAACAAAAAAACAAAAAAAAAACAAAAAAAAGGGAGAGGGTTTATTTTTTTTCACCACAATGGATGACGTAGTGCGGGCACTGATACAAGCTACGGCGGCCCAGCAGGAGGCTACCCGTGTCCAGGCAGCCGCCCAACAGGAGGCAGTGCGGCTGCAGCAAGAGACTAATCGCCTGCTGATGGACCAGGCTGCTCAAGACCGAGCTATGTTGCAGGAACTGGTAAACCAGGTAAAGTCCCTTACAGAGCTGAATCGCGGCCATGATGGGACGCGGCTCATACGGGCCAGCCATTGGCTGCAGAAAATGACACGGGAGGATGATGTAGAGGCATACCTTCTGGCCTTTGAGAGGACAGCCCTACGGGAGGCCTGGCCTCAAGATCAGTGGTCTGGCATCCTTGCCTCATTCCTGTGTGGGGAGGCCCAGAAGGCCTACCATGATCTGCCTGAAGAGGCTGCGGCAGACTACCCCCAGCTGAAAGCAGAGATCCTGGCCAGATCTGGGGTAACGACAGCAGTGCGGGCCCAGCAGTATCACGGTTGGAGGTACCAGGAAGACAAAACCCTGCGGTCCCAATTGTATGACCTCATCCATCTCGCACGAAAGTGGTTGCAAACAGAGTCCCGGAGTTCGGAAGAGATACTAGCGGTTCTAGTCATCGACCGATACATGAGGGGACTCCCACCAGACCTTCATGCCTGGGTAAGCCAGAATGAACCCTCCACCTATGATGAGGTTGTCGCCCTGGTAGAGAGGCGAAGGACAGCGAGGGAGCTGACCCGACCAGTTAAGGAAGAGGCACCCCGGGTTAAACTAGCAGCACCAAGTCCTAAAGTTCGGGTGACTGGGCCACCAGGAGGGCCCAGGTGGAAAAAGAGAGAGGCTGAAGGCCCATTAGAGGCCACAAAGAGTCGGAGCACTGAGGGAGAAGAGGATCGTGATGTTAGACTGCCCAAACCAAGAGACCGGGGAATGCCTAGGGCTCCATACAGATGTTATGCCTGCGGGGAGTGGGGACACATAGCTGCACAGTGTCCCAATGCTGAGGAGCCTATGCCGTGTAACCTGGGGAACTGGGCAGATCCATGCTCTCTAATCCACCTTGTGGGGGTCTCACTACCCCCACATATGTATACCAGACCAGTGAAACTAAATCGGGTAGGGACCACGGCACTGGTTGATTCGGGGAGTGCTATCACGCTTATCTCAGGGAAGCTCGTGAAGCGTAGTCAGCTGCTACAGGCTAAATGTACAGGGATAACATGTGTCCATGGGACAGTTAGTTACTACCCCACCATCCCAGTAAAAATCGAGATCCGAGGGAACACTACTGAGGTAGCAGCAGGTGTAGTCCCTAAACTCCCATACCCGGTGCTCATAGGGAGGGACTTCCCAGGGTTTGGAAACTTACTCCCAGTAGGGGGATTGGAGAAAGATGGGGACCCTAAAATTGATGAGGCATCCACAGCAGACTGTCAACCCCCAATCTTCTCTGAAATATCCCCAGATTTGTTCTCCACTCCCAGACAGGGTAGAAAGACAAAAAGGGAAAGAAGGGCAGCTAAGGCCTTGGGAACCCGAATATTGACCCAAAGCCAGAGGGTCGCTCTTGTAGGTAGGCGGACCCGCGCAGCTGAAAAGGAGGCCACGCAGGAGGGAGAAGCACCTGAGTCTGACCCCCACCCTAATGCTTCTGAACCAGTAGAGGCAACAGAGACTGGGCCCCTAGATCTTGGGCAGATTAGCCCCGGGAGAGGAAATTTTGGACGGGACCAGGCAGAAGACCCAAGGTATGACAACATTAGGAAGGAGGTGACTGAAATAGATGGGGTCCCCGTGGAAGGAAAAACCCAGGGACCAAGACCCTACTTCATAATGAAGAAGGATCTCTTATACCGGGTTGCACCAGTACAGGGGGAGAAGGTACAGCAGATCCTAGTACCTCAAAAACACCAGAACGCTGTATTAAGTCTTGCTCATAGTCATCTTTTTGGGGGGCATTTGGGGGTAGAGAAGACCCTGGCACGAGTCCTACGACGGTTCTTCTGGCCCGGAGTACATGAAGAAGTGCGGAGGTACTGTGCCTCCTGCCCGGAGTGTCAGTTGCACAGTCCCCATCCCCACTTGAGGGCATCTTTAGTACCCCTTCCCATCATAGAGGTCCCCTTCGAGCGAATAGCCATGGACCTAGTGGGACCCCTGGAGAAGACGGCTCGGGGCCACCAATATATACTTGTTGTTTTGGACTATGCTACTCGCTACCCAGAAGCCGTCCCCCTGCGGAACACCCTCTAAAACTATAGCCAAAGAGCTGGTGGGGATCTTTGCCCGAATGGGGCTACCGAAGGAGATATTAACCGACCAAGGAACCCCATTTATGTCAAAGCTAATGAAGGACCTCTGTACGCTGCTCCATATACATACCCTGAGAACCTCAGTCTACCATCCACAGACTGATGGGTTGGTAGAAAGGTTTAACGGAACCCTCAAGGCTATGATAAGGAAGGTGGTAAGTCGGGATGGGAAGGATTGGGACACCCTACTACCCTACCTTATGTTCGCTATCCGGGAGGTACCACAGGCCTCAACTGGGTTTTCCCCCTTCGAGTTATTATATGGGCGTCACCCCCGTGTTATACTAGATATCGCCAAAGAGATCTGGGAAGAGGAACCCAATGAGGGGAGAAATATAATTGAGCATGTAATGCAGATGCAAGACCGGATAGCCCGGGTTACCCCTATTGTACGGGAACATTTGGAGAAGGCACAGGAGGCCCAGCAAACCCATTACAATCACCAGGCAAAAGTGCGACAGTTCCAACCAGGGGATCGGGTTATGGTGTTGGTACCCACGGCAGAAAGCAAGCTTCTGGCCCAATGGCAGGGGCCCTATGAGGTGCTTGAACCCGTGGGGGAAGTAACCTACAAGGTGTGGCAGCCAGGACGCAGAAAACAAGAACAGATTTATCACGTTAACCTTCTGAAACCCTGGCATGCACAACGGTCCAAAAAGACCTAACCCAGGAAAACAAGCCTTCCAAACAGGTGAGAGTGTCTCCCAATTTAACACCAGACCAGAAGAATGAGGTGTCTGAGATGATCTTCCGGAACCAAGATGTGTTCTCGACAAAACCGGGTCGAACAACCGAGACATATCACCACATCGTCACAAACCCTGGGGCCAGAGTAACAATGAGGCCCTATCGGGTGCCAGCAGCAAAAAGGGAGGAAATAAAAGCAGAAGTAAAAAAAATGCTGGAGTTGGGGATCATCGAAGAATCCCACAGTCACTGGTCCAGCCCAATCGTGCTGGTGCCCAAACCTGATGGCACCACAAGATTTTGCAACGACTTCCAGCGACTAAACGAAGTATCCCAGTTCGACACGTACCCCATACCTCGCATAGATGAGCTAGTGGACCGTCTGGGTAATGCCCGGTACTTGACTACCCTAGACTTGACAAAGGGGTACTGGCAGATTCCCCTTGCAGAAGACGCAAAGGAAAAGACTGCGTTCTCTACACCAGAGGGTCTTTTTCAATATACTGTCCTCCCTTTTGGACTACATGGGGCCCCAGCTACCTTCCAGCGCCTCATGGACAAGCTATTATGCCCACATAACAGTTATGCTGCTGCCTACTTGGACGATGTGGTCATTCATACCCCAGACTGGGAAACCCACCTGGACAAGGTGGAGGCAGTCCTCAATACCTTCAGGCGAGCTGGCCTTACAGCAAACCCTGCCAAGTGCGCTATAGGGTTTACAGAGGCCAAATATCTTGGCTACATTGTGGGAAAAGGTCTGGTAAAACCCCAAGTGAACAAGTTAGAGGACATCCAAAATTGGCCCCGACCAAGTCGCAAGAAACAAGTCCGGGTGTTCCTAGGTGTGGTATTACGGACGATTTATCCCCCACTTTGCCACAAGGGCAAGCCCCCTGACAGACCTAGTGAAAGCCCGTGGACCTGATCTGGTGAGACGGTCTGACGCAGCAGAGGAAGCATTCACAGACCTACGGACTGCCCTCTGCAATAACCCCGTACTGATAGCCCCTGATTTCACCAAGGAGTTTATCCTGCAGATGGATGCATCGGAAGTAGGGTTGGGGGCCGTTCTATCACAGATGGTCGGGGAGGAGGAACACCCAATTCTATACCTCAGTCGGAAACTCCTTCCAAGGGAACAAAACTATGCAGTGGTGGAGAGAGAATGCCTCGCTGTAAAATGGGCCATGGAAACATTGCGCTACTACCTGCTCGGGCGCAGATTTGTCCTTGTGACCAACCATGCCCCTCTTCAATGGATGCAGCGGAACAAGGAGAAGAACACAAGGGTGACCAGATGGTTCTTATCCCTCCAACCTTTCCAGTTCCGTGTGCAACACAGAGCAGGGAGCCGTCATAGCAACGCCGATGGCTTGTCACGTGTGCACTGTCTGGCGTCCCAAGCTGCCCAACCCCTTGGCGTTGAGCAGGGGGGAGGGATATGTGACAGACCCAGACCAGTGGGGTACAGGAGTCTGGTAGAGGGCAAATATACTGGTCACTGGATGAGTAGTTTTCTGTTCCCTGAGTGACCAGAGCAGGGGCTGCACTAGAGTAATCAGGAACCTGCTAGAGCCAGTTAAGGCAGGCAGGCTAATTAGGACACCTGGAGCCAATTAAGAAGAAGCTTCTAGAATCAATTAAGGCAGGCTAATCAGGGCACCTGGGTTTTAAAAAGGAGCTCACTTCAGTTTGTGGTGAGAGTGGGAGGAGCTGGGAGCAAGAGGCACAAGGAGCTGAGAGTGAGAGGGTGTGCTGCTGGAGGACTGAGGAGCACAAGCGTTATCAGACACCAGGAGGAAGGTCCTGTGGTGAGAATAAGGAAGGTGTTTGGAGGAGGCCATGGGAAAGTAGCCCAGGGAGTTGTAGCTGTCATGCAGCTGTTACAGGAGGCACTATAGACAGCTGCAGTCCACAGGGCCCTGGGCTGGAACCCGGAGTAGAGGGCAGGCCTGGGTTCCCCCCAAACCTCCCAATTGACCTGGACTGTGGGTTCTGCCAGAGGGGAAGGTCTCTGGGCTGTTCCCCAACCCACATGGTGAATCTTTGAGGCAAGAAAATCCACCAATAAGGACCCACCAAGATAGAGGAGGAACTTTGTCACAGTACACACACACGCATACACACACATATTATATAAACAAACAAATACAGTGTGTTATGCAGCACTTTACCAACCGGAAAACTCTATAAACTGGCATTTCTGATCTTCATTGAAAGTCTGCTTTATAGTCCGGTTGGCACAGGGCCAGCAGGCTCCCTACCTGACTCTGTGTGGCTCCCCGGAAGCGGTGACATGTCCCTGCTGCTCCTAGGTGGAGGAACAGGCACAAGGGGTTTGGAGTGTGGGAGGGGGTGCGGGGCACAGGCTCTGGGAGGGAGTTTGGATGTGGGAGGGGTTTTGGGGTGCCAAATCTGGCTCTCACCTCGGGAGACTCCCTGCAAGCAGTGACATGTCCCGGCTGCTCCTAGGCGGAGGCACGGCTAGGCAACTCTGCATGCTGCCCCTGCCCCGCCCCGAGCGCTGACCCTGCCCCCCCCCGTGCTCCAATCCCCAGCTCTGAGCCCTCTCCCATACCCAAACTCCCTCCCTCTTAGCTAACTAGAATTTTCAAGTTACCGGCACCCTCTATTCCCTCAACATGCTGGATAACAAAGCTTTTACTGTACACGGAGAAAGCATTTTTGAGACGTCAGAAAGAACGAACAGTTATAACACTTACATATCCTTCCTGGCTCTGCCAGTTTTGACATGGACTTCAATGGGAGCAGCATCAAGCTTTTGCACCTAAATTTTCAGAAGTGTCCATTAATTTTGAGTGTCTTCACTTTGGCATAACCACACTGGGATATCTAGAGCCTAACGTAGAGAGTCTCTGCGCCCCACAGTTCCCATTTTAGCTTCTTCACAAAACATGCAGCAGGGATGGCTTTCTCTCTGTATTGGAATGTGAAATATTTAATTGCTGTGTTGTAATATGGTTGTGTTGTTCAGTTACTAAATGGTGGCTATGAAAAGAAGTGGAACCTGGCCCAGTTCTTTTAAGAGCTTAAAAAGTCTCTTTCAGTTATTAGAAAGAGATAGGTAATAGTAATGGGGACATTTAATTATTAGAAATATAGATAGTTGGGTTTGTGATGACTGGGAGAACCACATGGTGAATTGCCTGCTGGGTAGGAAGGTTGCAGATCTCTCGAGACATCTAGATAGACTTATGTGCAGTAGTGGAGAGGACCTCGTGGTTATGGTGCATGTAGCTACCAATGACTTAGGGAAAGGTAGGAGAGAGGTCCTGGAGGCCAAATGTAGGCTGCTAGGTATGATATTAAAGTTCATTACCTCCATGGTAGCATTCTCCTGAAATGCTTTCAGTTCCATGCACATGGGCAGTTACACAAACGGAAGTGCAGGGTCTTAATGTGGGGTTGAGACAATGGTGTCCGGGAGAGGGATTTAGATTTATTAGGAACTAGGGAGCCTTTGGGAAAGGAGGTGCCTATACAGGAAGGATGGGCTCCACCTAAACCAAAATTGAACCAGCCAGTTTGCTGGCATGTAAAATTAAAAGGTTGTAGATGAGTTCTTAAATTAAGGGCTGGGGAAAAGCTGACAGGTGAGGAGGAACACATAATTTGGACTGACATCCCTGGGGAAGCTTTATTGATGGGGATACTCTAGATCCTAGTAAAGAGAAAAGGATAGAAGTTGATAAAGTATAGGTAGCAATTGAAGAGAAATGGTCAAACGAAAAAGAGTCCCATGCAATTACATCACATGAAAGCAGACAACTAAATATTGACAAATTCTATTAATGTTTGTATATAAATGTTGGAAGTCTAAACATTAGGATGGGTGAACTTGAGTGCCTGGTATTAAATGAGGATATTGATATAAATAGGCATCCCAGAAACTTGGTGGAACAATTATAATCAATGGAACATGGTAACACTAGGGTACAAAATACATAACAATGACCTAGTGGGAGAGTGGCACTATCTATGAAAGAAATTGTGACGGGTTGGATCACAGAAACCCCTTTGGGGCTGCCAACTGATGTGCCAAGACTACTTCTGCCCCTGCTTTCCTGTCCTGGCAGCTTAGGACTTCAGTGCCCTGCCTGGTTTGAGCCAGAACCGCTAGCCTGCTGCAAACCCAGACCCAGGGTGTGAACCATGTCCCCTAACAGCTGAAGGCTTAACTGAAAGCAACTTACAGTGGTGTTCCTGCCTTTAACACTCAGATGCCCAACTCCCAATGGGGTCCAAACCCCAAATAAATCTGTTTTACCCTGTATAAAGCTTATCCAAGGTAAACTCATAAATTGTTCACCCTCTATAACACTGATAGAGAGATATGCACAGCTGTTTGCCCCGCCCCCCAGGTATTAATACATACTCTGGGTTAATTAATAAGTAAAAAGTGATTTTATTAAATACAGAAAGTAGGATTTAAGTGGTTCCAAGTAGTGACAGACAGAACAAAGTGAATTACCAAGCAAAATAAAATAAAACATGCAACTCTAAGCCTAATACAGTACTACAATTGAGTACAGATAAAATCTCACCCTGAAAGATGTTTCAATAAGTCTCTTTCACAGACTGGATGCCTTCCTAGCCTGGGCAAAATCCTTTCCCCTGGTACAGCCCTTGTTCCAGCTCAGGTGGTAGCTAGGGGATTCCTCATGATGGCTCTCTCTTTTCTCTGTTCCACCCACTTATATATCTTTTGCATAAGGCGGGGGAAAAGCTGACAGGTCTCTCTGGGTTCCCAGCCCCCCTCCGCATCCCGCTCAAAGGAAAATCACCAGGTTAAAGATGGATTCCAGTTCAGGTGACATGATCACATGTCACAGTAAGACTTCATTACCCACTTGCCAGCACCCACATATACAGGAAGATTTACAGGTAAAACAGAGCCATCTGCAGTCAATTGTCCTGGTTAATGGGAGTCATCAAGATTCCAAACCACCATTAATGGCCCACACTTTGCATAATTACAATAGGCCCTCAGAGTTATATTTCATATTTCTAGTTTCAGATACAAGAGAGGTACATTTATACAAATAGGATGATCACACTCAGTAGATTACAAGCTTTGTAATGATACCTTACAAGAGACCTTTTGCATGAAGCATATTCCAGTTACATTAGCATATTTTCATAAAATCATATAGTATGTAACGTCACAGAAATCATAAAGTCATAGTAAAAAATATTAAATGAACCAAACTGTGCCATGGAATTTCCATCCTTAGAGATTCTATGCTTGAACAATAAGAGCAAAGCAGTACGAATATACTACCGACCACCTGATTAGGATGGTAACAGTGAAAATTTGTCAAATGCTCAGAGAGATTGGAGAGGCTACAAAAACAGAAACCCCAGTAATAATAGAGGATTTCAACTATCCCCATATTGATTGGGAACATATCAGCTCAGGATGGGATGCAGAGATAAAATGTCTAGACACCATTAATGACTGCTTCTTGGAGCTGCTTGTCCTAGAACCCACAAGGGGAGAGCCAATTCTTGATTTAGTCATAAGTGGAACACAGGATCTGGACCAAGAGGTGAATATAGCTGTACTGCTCAGTAATTGTGATCATAATTTAATTAAATGTAAGATCCCTGTAGGGGGGAAAATACCAAAGAAAACCACCACAGTAGCCTTTAACTTTAATAAGGGGAAAAACACAAAAATGAGGAAGCTAGTTAAACAGAAATTATAGTCACAAGAATGAAATGCCTGTTTTTAAAAACACCATAATAGAGGCTCAAACTTAATGTATACTCTTAAGCAAAGTAAGCAGTCATGGAATAAAAGGAAAGGTCCCCTCATGGATCAGTAACTGGTTAAAAGATAGGCAACAAAGGGTACGGATAAATGGTCAGTTTTCAGGTAAATAGCAGGGTCCCCCAAGGATTGGTACTGGGATCTGTGCTGTTCAACATATTCATAAATGATCTAGGAAACGGGTATACAATGAGGTGGCAAAGTTTGCAGGTGATACAAAATTACTCAAGATATTTAACTTGAAAGCTGATTGTGAAGAGTTACAAAGGGATCTCACAAAACTGGATGGTCTGGGCAACAAAATGGCAGTTGATAAGTGCAAAGTAATTCTCATTGGAAAACATAATCCTAACTATACAGATGAAATAATGGGGTCTAAAACAGCTATCAATACTCAAGAAAGAGATTGTGGAGTCATCATGGATAGTTCTCTGAAAACATTTGCTCAATGTACAGTTGAAGTCAAAAAGCGAACAGAATGTTAGGAACCATTAGGAAAATCACCACCGGAGCCCCAGGCGGTGTGGGCCAGTCAGCGTGGAAGGGCTGGCTGGGGGAGGTTGACCCCCCCTAGCCTCGCCCCTTCCAGCTGAGGTGCCAGGCCCCCATACCGGTAAGTAATTTATCTTACTTTCACCCCTGCTAAGGGGAGATATGATAGAGATCTATAAAATCATGAATGGTGTGGAGAAAGTGAATAAGGAAGTGTTATTTACCCCTCCACATAACACAAAAACTGAGGGGGTCACACAATGAAATTAATAGGCAGAAGGTTTAAAACACACATAAGGAAGTACCTCATCACCCAACACACAGTCAGCCTGTCGAACTCAATGCCAGGGGATATTGTGAAGGCCAAACATATAACTGGGCTTTAAAAAGAATTAGATAAATTCATGGTCATCAATGGCTATTATCCAAGATGGTCAGCGATGCAACCCCATGCTCTGGGTGTCCCTATAACTCTGATTGCCAGAAGCTTGGACTGGATGATTGCCCTGTTCTGTTCATTCCCTCTCAAGCATCTGGCATTAGTTACTGGGCTAAATGGACCATTGGTCTGATCCAGTAAGGCCATTCTTATGTTCTTATAAACAAGGCACTTTGCCTCATGGGACTGAATGTGATGTCATTTAACTTTGATTTTACACCAGTGCCATTAATCTGGGGCCTTGACTACACTTGAGAATTCACAGCGCTGCCACGGCAGTGCTGTGAAGCACGAGTGTAGTTGCGCCGCTAGCGCTGCGAGAGCTCTCTTGCAGCGCTGCAAGTACTCCACCTCTCCGAGGGGAATAGCTTGCAGCGCTGCGGGCGAGCGTGCAGCGCTGCAGGTGCTGATTACACTGGCGCTTTACAGCACTGCACTCGCGCTCGGGGGGGGGGAGGCGTTTTCACACCCCTGAGTGCAGCAAGTTGCAGCGCCAGTATAGCCAAGGCCTAAGTGGAGTTACTCCTGATTTTCCATCACTGTCAGAACAGAATCGGACCCTATATCTCTTTGTACCACACTGGAAGGGTGAAGATCAACCTTCTACCCCTTTAAATTGTTAGAGGTGTAATTAGCTTATATTATTTGCCATGTGCAATTCTTGCTACCACAGAAATGTAGGCTTTACTCACAACTTGCAGAAGTGATTCCCTTGAGTTACAGTGCGGCCAGTGCCACTTTATATCCTTGTGATTCAGACAGTTTGCTTCCAAAGGCAGAGAGGAAATTTTGTGTGTGTGCACGTTATAATGAGGCATATAAAAGGAAAAAGGAACTTATAAAGGACTCCAGTGAAGTTAAAGTTCTCACTTTGGGCTTTCTTTGGATGATGATCAGAATGAGAAAGAGGAAGAAATATTTTATTTGTGATTAAATGTATTGACACAATCTGTGCAAACCAGAATTGAAGGGGAAAGCCACAAGGCTCTTCACATTAGCACTCTGACATAACTGAATGCATCTCTAGCTGCCACTGCATTCCACAGTTAACTAATGAGGAACTATTAAAGTACAGTATCTGTTATGAACTCATCAAACATTCATCCTAACAATACTTCATGATTCCCTTGATTGCTGGGAACCTGCTTGATGTCATCCTGGTATGCATGAGGGACCATCAGCATGAGCAAAACCACAAATGTCTTTGTAAGAAGAGCTTTATTCCGACTACAGTAATTAGGCATTAATTAGAAGTTTACTGAGTAATGAGAATAGTGACAGGAAAGAAAAGTCCTTGTTCATAGGGAAATATTACATAGTGCTCACATTTCAGAGAGGAAAAGGAGGAGTGCAAATAAAGCTGAGATATTTTGCACAGAACTCCTAGATGGAATGACAGTCTAATTTATGTACATTTGGGGTAGAAAATTATTTAATAGTATATATTAATAAATGGTTGATTTTTTTTTTCAACTGAGCTGAAAGGTCATGAAGCCACTGTAATGGATGAAGATAGTTTTAGATTTAAAAATTTATCCAGTGAATTTTTATTAAGAATATTAGATTATATTTCATTAGAATTAGATTCTTCATTGTGAAGAGTCTATGATAACATAAAGCAAACAACAACTACAACATTGGTGATTGGTCTGTTATAAAACTGGGTTAAAATCTAAGGCCCTGATCTTGCAAATGACTCCTTTGAGCTCAGAGGTCTGCCCACACAAAGTCAGCCACAGAATTGGGGCCTAAATTAATCTACATTTGGCACAATTCACTTGCAATGGTCATTTTAGAGAGATAACGTGCAGTTAGGAGGCCCATGTCTGTCCACAGCTACACGGTGCCAACTTCTATGAGACAGTAGAATGGGAGCAACTTGCTATCCATGTTCTTCTTGATTTTTGGCAGAGTTCACTCCATCTATTATTCTATCTGGTAACACATGCTCCCTTCTCATTTATATCTCAAAATATGCAGGGATTTCCCCAAAAGAGGAATTCACTGTAATTAGTTCATTCATCAAAATTTCTGTACACAAACTAATTTAAACTGCTGCCTTACATCCAGCAGACCAATATCCATAGTAGGCTTGGCAGGCGTCCAGTTTTCAACTGGAACGCCTGGTCAAAAAGTGACCCTGGAGGTTCTGATTGGCACCGCTGACCGGGCTGTTAGAAGTCTGGTCGGCGGTGCAGTGGTGGCCTGGGGCTAAGGCAAGCTCCCTACCTGCCCTAGCTCCATGTGGCTCCCAGAACTGGCGCATGGGTGGCCAGGGAGGCTCCGCACGCTGTCCCCACCCCTATTGCTGGCTTTGCAGCTCTCATTGGCCAGGAACTGCGACCAATGGGAGCTGCAGGCATGGCACCTGCAGGTGCGAGGGCAATGCGTGGAGCCTCCCTGGCCACCCATGCACTTATGGGCTGCACTGCAGGGAACGGGCGGCCGCTTCCTGCAGGGCCGGCTCCAGGCACCAGCTTGCCAAGCAGGTGCTTGGGGTGGCCACTCTGGAGAGGGGCGGCACGTCCAGCCATTCAGCGGCAATTCGGCGGACGGTCCCTCACTCCTGCTCAGAGAGAAGGACCTCCCGCCGAATTGCCGCCGCAGATCGGGGCGGCAAAAACCCTGGAGCTGGCCCTGGCTTCCTGGGAGCCATGGTAAGTGCTGCCGGGACCCCGCACCCCAATACCCTACCCCAGCCCAGAGCCCTCTCCTGAACCCCAAACCTCTCATCCCTGGTCCCACCCCAGAGCCCGTACCCCCAGCTGGAGCCCTCACCCCCCTCTTGCACCCCAATCCTGAAGAAAAGTGAGTGAGGGTGGGGGAGAATGAGCGACAGCGGGAGGGGGATGGAGCAAGTGGGAGTGGGGCCTCTGGGAAGGGGTGGGGCATGGGTGTTTGGTTTTGTGCGATTAGAAAGTTGGCAACCCTAATCCATAGCTATCTATGGACTGTAGTTAAAAAGTCATAACAAGAGCTGCATTGTGTATCCCAAAACTTACCATTATATAGGCCTTTAATGGCATGACAGAGCTTCTGTCCCACTGGTAGAACTTTATTCACACAAAGTTTTAAATAAAGACTTGAGGTGGCTTTTCTTGTAGGGAGGCTTTATGAAAAAAATGGATGCATCTCTAGCTGTGCCTCTTTGTGCTTGGAGGGTCCCCAAAAAGGGACAGAATCAGAACAAAAGTTGGTGGGATCATAAAGAGAACAGTGATGTACTGTACCATTGGAAAAAGATAAATGGGGAAAATTTTGAACTGAAATTAATGCCAGCCTTAGTTTGATCAAAGTGTTCAAATATGTAGCTATTGTTGATTTGTCAGTCTACATGTGTTCTTTCACATCTGCCAGCTAAATAAAACTCTAAATGAAAAATGGAAATCTCGGGGATAATCTATGGATTTGCGAGACTCCATGGAAGACATTGGGTATATAAAGCAATGATTCGATTATGCAGATACACAGCTACTGTGTTTCTATCTGATTTAATATTTCCCAAATATTGTTCATATTATGGAAAAGACATCTCTACTGATTTTTGTAGGAGAACTCTGACATTTTCATTTAAAAAAAGGATATCTGAGAATGAGTGAACTGAAAATTATCCATGAAAATTAATGATACTATCTTTCATACCATTACAGCTTTGGGATGAACACAAAAGGTACAGTTTTCTTTGAATTGTTTTATAGTGCCATGTATAAGCAAACACAGCAGCATGGAAGTAGCCTATATAATATATGAGATCAGTTGCAGTATTTTGTGGTATGTGACGTGCATGTCTGTGAAATGAGAGATATGTGACACATCTGGACTTCATCTTTCCACAAACTAGCAGTGTTGTGGCATAGCCATAGTGGTTCTCAATCAGGGGTATGTGTACCCTGGGGTACGTAGAGGTCTTCCAGGGGGTACATCAACTCATCTAGATATCTGCCTAGTTTTACAACAGGCTACATAAGAAGCACTAGTGAAATCAGTACCAACTAAAATTTCATACCCGCAGTGACTTGTTTATACTGCTCTATATACTGTATGCTGAAATTTCAGTACAATATTTATATTCCAATCAATTTATTTTATAATTATACGGTAAGTGAGAAAGTAAGCACTTTTTCAGTAATAGTGTGCTGTGACACTTTTGTATTTTTTGTCTGATTTTGTAAGTAAGTAGTTTTTAAGTGAGGTGAAACTTGGGGTCCAAAGACAAATCAGTCTCTTGAAAAGGGTACAGTAATCTGGAAAAGTTAAACCACTGGCATAGCCTACATGATTTTTTCACAGCCAATAACCATGTGTGTGATACGCCTCTCATTTCATCTACATGTATGACACTAGATACATCATGCTGTAAGTCCTACTGCATACTGCTACAATGTATAATTGCAGGTATATTGAACAACATCTGGAAGCATCCTAATTTTCTGATGTTGAAAACATTGATAAGACGTTAGACTGCTGTTGTGGCATAGCATGTGCAAGTCTCTTACAGCTATAGACAGAGTTCAGATCCAGACTGGATCCTGGTCTGCACTTCCCCAAAGTTTGGTGGTATTGGAACCCAAAGTTTTGGTTTGGCACACTTTAGAGTAATGGAGCTGTAAATCCATATCTGAGCTGCTCAAAAGTTCAGTGCTCCTTGAATCCAGGTTTCGACTCTTTTTCACTGACCATTTTATGTATGGTACCATGTAACGTCTCTTTATTGCCTAATGTCTAATATTACTCTTCCAAGGTATCCTGCCTTTACGTGTTTTGGTTCTATATTTATCACAGTTAAGACCGTCAGAAATAATCATTCCAATTATTTTGATAGTCTGGTCTCTTTGCAGAAATATGTGTATCTGATGATGATACTCCCTGTTATAAAAATTATCTATATACTTCAAGGAAAGAAAATTGCTAGGGATACTGTTATGTTCTTTAAGTGCCTGGATTACAAATCTTGAATTTTAAAAAATGTAACTTGCCAACAGAGAATTCCCTTGCTGGAGGGTTAACTTCTAAGGGTATAAAGTCTGAGTCAGCTCCTTCACCAGCTCTCCCCTGCCACTACAGTGGACTTTATGCCAATGGCAAAAGACCCTAGGCTGCTCTCGCAGCAGGGGTAGGCCAGTGCAGAACTAGGGAGCTATCTGCTCTGTGACATGGCCTATTCTCCTCGTATTTTTTTCTCCAACAGCAGCAATCCCTCTCCCTCTCAACCAAAGCACCCCATCTAGCACATGTTTGAGAAAAGAGATGAGTTTTTCACCATGACTTAAAGAACAGGCTTGGGCACTGGCAGATGAATGGAAAAAGCATATTACAACATCATTGGTCCTTCACTGAGAATCCTTTGCCACTAATACCAGATTTTTAAATTTAGCCTCTATTAGCTTGAGCACCTCATATGACCTCAACTTCTGCGGGATGAGGAGGTATCTGAGGTAGCCAGGAGGCCCACACCATGTAGGGCTTTATGAATATAGTTGACACCTTGAATCAGCTGAAGCAGAAGCAAACAGGCAACCAGTGCAGTAGGTTTCCTGCAGTTGATTTCACCTAACAAGGAAATAGGCATCTTCTGCACCAGCTGTTATTTCTGAGTGCTCTTTAAATGTGGCCTCATAAGGGTAAGTCTATACTACAATAAAAGACCCACAGCATGGCCACGGCTGGCCCTGGTCAGCTGACTTGGGCTCAGGTTGTGGGGCTAAAAATTGCAGTGTAGATGTTTGCTCTTGGGAAGGAATCCAAGTTCTGAGACTCTGCAAGGGGGGTGGGTCTCAGAAGCCAGCTCCAACCTGAGCTCAAACATCTACACTGAAATTTTTAGCCCCACAGCCCAAACTGTATGCGTCAGTTGACTCAGGCTCTGAGACTCAGTGCCTTAGATATTTTATTGCATACCCATAGACTTCCCCATATGGACCAGGAAAACATTTAAGCAAGAGCTTTAAGTATTTCTATATTCAGAACAGCAATTACCCATGTGTTTAATGTGAGGCACATGCTTAAATCCCATTAACTTTAACAGAACGTAAGCTCCTGCCTAAAGGTAACCCCCTTTTATATGCAGTCCTGAATAGAGAGCCTTCCTGAACTGGGCTAGAGTGTGCAGCACTGAAGTTATTCAATGTGGAAGTCACAGAGGCTTAGTCTGGGCCAATTCTAAAATAAAAGGTTGCAGCTGAATAAAAAAGCTCCACTTTTTTACACCAAAAAAACATTTGGTCTCTCCCTCATACACTTTAATGAGGGTTATGAACAAGTGGTTACAAATGATAGCCAAAGAGAGAAGCTAAAATTGATTATGCTGTACAGCATGTCAAACAGCAGGGTGTCTGCATCTGAGGTGCAAATTACCTTACTGATGGCAGACAAGATAAATATTGAATCATTTGAAAAGAAGCAAAGAATGTTGGCCTGAGCCTTTCAATTAAAAGGGAATTTCACAATGACATATTAAAGTAGGGCCAATGTTTCACTCAAGAAATTTAACATCAGTATCTGAGGTGGAAGATGTTCTACTATATTTAGAGTTTAAATAGGGAAAGATGGCATTTTCCGCTGCACTTCATCAGCTTTATCTAGCAACTTCACGCATTTTATTTGTAACATAAATTAAAAATACTGCGCTCAATGGCCACCATCGCTTGTGGTGTCTCAGGCGAACACAGTTTCCTGTCTAGAAAATGTTCTACAGTTAGATATTGTTTTCATATCCCACGTAAATGAATCTGCTGAACTGTACATTAGACACTTCTGTCATGCTCACTGTATACAGACGACATACATCAACCCCCCCCCCACAACCCCCCCAGATCTGAACACTTACAGATCTAGAGCTGAATCCGAACTTTGAAACTCCAGGTCACCCCTTCCCTGGTATGAATATGGGATTCATAGATTCTAGGACTGGAAGGGACCTCGAGAGGTCATCGAGTCCAGTCCCCTGCCCGCATGGCAGGACCAAATACTGTCTAGACCATCCCTGATAGACATTTATCTAACCTACTCTTAAATATCTTCAGAGATGGAGATTCCACAACCTCCCTAGGCAATTTATTCCAGTGTTTAACCACCCTGACAGTTAGGAACTTTTTCCTAATGTCTAACCTAGACCTCCCTTGCTGCAGTTTAAGCACATTGCTTCTTGTTCTATCCTTAGAGGCTAAGATGAATAAGTTTTCTCCCTCCTCCTTATGACACCCTTTTAGATACCAGAAAACTGCTATCATGTCCCCTCTCAGTCTTCTCTTTTCCAAACTAAACAAACCCAATTCTTTCAGCCTTCCTTCATAGGTCATGTTCTCAAGACCTTTAATCATTCTTGTTGTTCTTCTCTGGACCCTCTCCAATTTCTCCACATCTTTCTTGAAATGTGGTGCCCAGAACTGGACACAATATTCCAGTTGAGGCCTAACCAGTGCAGAGCAGAGCGGAAGAATGACTTCTCATGTCTTGCTCACAACACACCTGTTAATTCATCCCAGAATCATGTTTGCTTTTTTTGCAACAGCATCACACTGTTGACTCATATTTAGCTTGTTGTCCACTATAACCCCTAGATCCCTTTCTGCTGTACTCCTTCCTAGACAGTCTCTTCCCATTCTGTATGTGTAAAACTGATTGTTCCTTCCTAAGTGGAGCACTTTGCATTTGTCTTTGTTAAACTTCATCCTGTTTAACTCAGACCATTTCTCCAATTTGTCCAGATCATTTTGAATTATGACCCTGTCCTCCAAAGCAGTTGCAATCCCTCCCATTTTGGTATCATCTGCAAACTTAATAGGCGTACTTTCTATGCCAATATCTAAGTCGTTAATGAAGATATTGAACAGAGCCGGTCCCAAAACAGACCCCTGTGGAACCCCACTTGTTATGCCTTTCCAGCAGGATTGGGAACCATTAATAACTACTCTCTGAGTACGGTTATCCAGCCAGTTATGCACCCACCTTATAGTAGCCCCATCTAAATTGTATTTGCCTAGTTTATCGATAAGAATATCATGCGAGACCGTATCAAATGCCTTACTAAAGTCTAGGTATACCACATCCACAGCTTCTCCCTTATCCACAAGACTTGTTATCCTATCAAAGAAAGCTATCAGATTGGTTTGACATGATTTGTTCTCTACAAATCCATGCTGGCTATTCCCTATCACCTTACCACCTTCCAAGTGTTTGCAGATGATTTCCTTAATTACTTGCTCCATTATCTTCCCTGAAACAGAAGTTAAACTAACTGGTCTGTAGTTTCCTGGGTTGTTTTTATTTCCCTTTTTATAGATGGGCACTATATTTGCCCTTTTCCAGTCTTCTGGAATCTCTCCCGTCTCCCATGATTTTCCAAAGTTAATAGCAAGAGGCTCAGATACCTCCTCTATTAGCTCCTTGAGTATTCTAGGATGCATTTCATCAGGCCCTGGTGACTTGCAGGCATCTAACTTTTCTAAGTGATTTTTAACTTGTTCTTTTTTAATTTTATCTGCTAAATCTACCCCCTTCCCATTAGCATTCATTATGTTAGGCATTCCTTCAGACATCTCGGTGAAGACCGAAACAAAGAAGTCATTAAGCATCTCTGCCATTTCCAAGTTTCCTGTTACTGTTTCTCCCTCTTCACTGAGCAGTGGGCCTACCCTGTCTTTGGTCTTCCTCTTGCTTCTAATGTATTGATAAAAATTCTTCTTGTTTCCCTTTATTCCCTTTATTTGAGCTCATTTTGTGCCTTTGCCTTTCTAATCTTGCCCCTGCATTCCTGTGTTGTTTGCCTATATTCATCCTTTGTAATCTGTCCTAGTTTCCATTTTTTATATGACTCCTTTTTATTTTTTAGATCATGCAAGATCTCATGGTTAAGCCAAGGTGGTCTTTTGCCACATTTTCTATCTTTCCTAACCAGCGGAATAGCTTGCTTTTGGGCCCTTAATAGTGTCCCTTTGAAAAACTGCCAACTCTCCTCAGTTGTTTTTCCCCTCAGTCTTGATTCCCATGGGACCTTACCTATCAGCTCTCTGAGCTTACCAAAATCCACCTTCCTGAAATCCATTGTCTCTATTTTGCTGTTCTCCCTTCTACCCTTCCTTAGAATTGCAAACTCTATGATTTCATGATCACTTTCACGCAAGCTGCCTTCTACTTTCAAATGCTCAACGAGTTCCTCTCTATTTGTTAAAATCAAGTCTAGGATGAAACTTGGGAAAGCTCATCATTTATCCCTCTGACACTTTTTCACAATCAGAGAAAACTGCATGTTGAACAGTCCTCACGAGCAGCCTTTGCACCTCTTCTGCTCTCTTACTCATCCCTGCCTCATCACTGCATTACTCTGTATCGCCTCTTCCATGAGGAGTACTGCTTCTTGCTGATGGATGGGAGGGAGAACTGCTCTCAGGATGCCAGCTCAGGAAGTGCAACTGACTTTAAGGAAAGAAAAATATCAAGTATTCCATGGGACTCAGTGTAAGTCAGACAAGAACCAAAGCTCCCAGTGCTATCAATGTTTATTTCCTGCTGTGTGTATTTGTGGGTGGGGATGCTGGGCACCTCAGGTCATGCCAGTGATCAGACTAATACATTTCATATGTAATTATTCTCTGTTTCCTAGGGGATAGTGCACCTGGCACTGGAATATACTAGGCAACAAATGGATTTGGAGGGTGATTAAATGAAGAACAGTGCTCAGATACCATGGTAAAGAGCCTGATATAAATGCTGAGATTAAATGGGAGCTGAAACATCGGATAATCACAGAAGACATTTGCCATCCTGAATATACTGTGGTCACTATTAAAAAGTCAGCTTACCACAGTTGAATACCTGAGTTACTGGAGTATTTCTTTCAGATTCCATGGTTTAGTAACTATGGACAAATGCCTATGTTTTAATGGGTACCACTGTATATCAACGCCGTAGCAGGACAAAGATTTTTTTTCAAAACAAATGTTTCCTTTGCCACGTGAGTGTTTTGAACATTCTGTGCTGTTGCTGCTCCATCTCTTCCAGTGAGGTCACTTAAGAGATGGGGTTTGAGAAAGTAACTTTTAAAGAATAGCTTCTGAAGAAGTGAATAATAGTTACATGAAGAGAGGGATGTGTGAAAGTGGAGTGATGTAACTTGACACAAATAGCATCAACAAGGAATTAGATATTGTTTGAGAGAGGATAATATTTTATTTTTCTGGGCGGTGGTTTGCTGACTGAAATCCCTCTTGCTGTACATTTTGATGTTAAGTGACGTGAGTACATCTAATAACAAGTAAAACACAAATTTATTAACTGCAATTTTACGAAAGTCTGTTTAATTAAAAAAGCTGTTGTCCCCCAACTTTACATAAGGCTATTATATGTTCCCCAATTATACAAATTCCCAGTATTATGAAAGTTTTGGATGTCCCCCAAGACTTTAATAAAATGAAGGTTTTCCATGTACTCAACACTTGCATCATGTTATACAAGAATTAAATAACTAATCCTCTTAACACTGTTTGAGGTATATATTATCTCTGTGTCACATAGGTGGAGACTGACACTTGATAATAAAGCACCTTGAGTTGTCCTTTTAAATTATCTTGTGTTCTGGATTTGTGTGGAAAAATCTTTTTATAGCAAATTCACAATAATTTGCAAATGCTAATTCATCTGAAATCCATGCTAAGTAATATTATTTCTGTTTTAGATATTTCTATGTGAATGTAAAATTAAAACATGGTTAAAAAGAAGCCCTACTGGCAGATTCCTCGGATCTTCAATGAGATACAAGGGCACTCAACACCTTGTAGAGTCAGTTCTTAAATCTATTATAGACCCTCACCCAAGTCAGAGTCAAATCCCACCTTGCCCAATGGAAGAATGAGAAGCAAGGCGGTATCCTGCTGGCCAGGGCACTGTGCCATAGCACTGTACTCTGCTGTTCTTCTATGTAGGAGTGTCCACCATCTGCCAGCTAGTACTCATTGGTGACAGAAATATATGCACTTGCCAACTGGTGAGGCTGGATACATCCTACTCAGCAGATAACCCCGCTTAGAGACATGGTGTCTGATTCTCCACTGCCTTGACCTTATGCAGACATTTACACTTGTGCAAAGTGTGTGGTAAATACTATTATTCTGATTTGGTACCACTGTGCATTCAGTTGGCACTTGCTCTGCACAGGTGTAATTGATTGTACAAGATGCAAGGCAGGGGTGAATCCAGCCCAGGGCCATCATAATGCTGAACCCACACCCATGCGCTAAGTAAAGCTGGTAGAAAAATGGAATTGCTCTCTCACAGATATTCTGAGATTTTGAAATTTCATCTCATCCCAAATCAGGACAAAAAGTAAAAAAAAAAAAAAAAAAAAATCACAAAGGAAATATTCTGAAAAATTTCATTTAAATCTTACTAAAACGTTTCATTTCAATAAGGTCGGAACATTTCAGCTGACTATTGTTTTGACTTTTACATTATAATTTATAATAATATTATGTAAAAGTTGAAACATTTAAATTTTTATATAATATAAATTATAATAATAAAATATAAAAGGTGAAACAAAACATTTCCAAAATTGACAAAATTGTGACGTTCCTGCAAAACACACCCAACCTCTTCCTCGAAAAATTCCTGACCTGCTCACCCCAGCTGTCTTTTGTGTCAGGTATCAGGTTTTATGAGTGCTCTGAGCATGCCTACAGGATCAGACCCCACTGGCGAGATAAACATTCTCCTGCCTAGTTTTGAGAACCCCGCTTGGGGGCTTCGGCTTAAGCTAGGGCTCTGAGCAGCTCATTAGCTGTGAGATGGTGTTGACACTTAGGTGCTTTTGCGAATGCCGATTGGTGGAAACTTAGGTGCCTTGGGGAGTTATGGATCTGTGGGGTTAGGCAACTACTAAGCAGCATTTTTGAGAATGTTAGTGGAATCTTAATGGTGGACTTAGGCACCTAAATACTTTTGTGGATCTGGGCCCTAGTGCCTGTGTTAGATTAACAGATGAACCATTTGGTGAAAGATGTGTCCAATGGGATAAAATTACTTGAAAAAAAATCAACTTTTATAACCATGTATACATATTGTAGCTCATATTTTATACTGCCTCAGTTCTGCTGCACACCCCTATTTGTTATACCTATGTCATGGTCTCCTTTTATACTTATCTCAGAAAATAGTTGTAATCAACTATTTTGTTTACCACTAAAAAAAAAATCAGAAGCTAAAAAGTTCTTAGAAAAAGTTTTATACAATAAAGTACCCTGTCGAGATTGCAGAAAGTGCAGTACTTAAAAATCTATGTTGGTCCAGTCCTTGCTGTGGTTGTTCCACGCCAGTGCAAAGCAGTCACAAACCAGACTTAGCAGTCTAAGGATTCAATCAGTACAGGGAATCCTCAGGTGATATAAGGCAACCCCTTGCTAGCCCTCCTCACATATGGATATATCTAGAGAAAGGAAGAAGGCCAGGAGTCTGCTTTAGTTTGTGCCGGGACTGATTTGGGCCCCAATACTGGGGAAGGGAGTTTAACGGTGACAAACAACTTTTGCCTCCCCTGGGGTTATACATCAAGCCAGGCTCAGCCATACCCAGGACTGAGCCCTGCACATTTATTTTATTTTTGTTGCTTCTGTACTGCCTCTGGGTTACTGCTTGTGGCTTACAGTCAAGGGCCTAAGCATCTATCAGTGCCTTGTGTGTGTGTGATACTTTTACTATAACATTCTTAATTTTATAAGCATTCTATGTTTTCCCCTTTAACACAGTATCAGTTATACTGTAATTTGCCTGCACTGTGTATAAATGAAATTTCTTCATTATCATCATTTCAGTTCCTTTAATTACGATAGAGGATTCTCTCCAAGAGACATTTACATAGAGATTTAAAGGCTGTTTGTTTATGAAATAGTACAGTGACTATAAAAACTGCATCTTGAAAATAAAAGTTCCAAGAAGTCTTTTTCCAATAGTTGTCCTGTTGTGAGATGTTTGGAAAAGAACATTGGTGCAAGCAATGACTACATAACGCAATACATCTTCCAGTAAGAAAACTAATCAGAAACTATACTTGAATGTATAATATATGTCACATTAATCTTCCTGGCTCTAAAGTTTTGTTGTTGTTTTTTTAACAGTGCTAATTCATGTAAATGTTTCTGCTGGGTTTTCAGGGTCTGATTTACGTTGAGCTGTAAACTGTACAAGTAACAATCTGACTGATGCAGCAACAGAAGGTGACCCAGATTACAAAACACTGTACGCTAATGCCAAGTCTTCTTTTATGGCAGCTGCTCAAAGCTTTGTCTTATTGCAATTCAGACTCAACAGTCACAAATCACACAGCCTCTTCACACAGACACACACTCTCGCTGTCTTCATTTTAAACATGTTCAGTAGCTACTGCCTTTCATAAACATACATCAGCTTACCAGCTGAGGCCATTTAGTCTCCTTGGATTCTATTTACTGTCATCCAGCTGACAAAATTATCAAGGAAACCCATTGTGCATACTTCTGCTTATGTGGAAGTCTGCTGAAGAGATTTCTTTAATAAAAATGATCAGACTAAATGTCAACTAATGTTGATATTTACGAAGGTTAAACTCAAGGCATTTAATCCACAAAACAAATCATATTTGTTTAATTAATTTTCTTACAGTTTTTAAAAAAAATGATTGCACAGTAGTGCTTAGACAGTACCGTGATGGACACAATAACAATACATAATTTAGATGAGCAGTTAGTATAAAAAGTAATATGTTGGATTAGGAAACAAAAGAACAATCTCCATATTAACACATCATTTTAAACATCCCAGGTTTAAATGGACTGTTTGTAAGATTCCAAAAGTGCAAAGTTTAAAATGGATGTGTATTTTTATGCGAATATTTCTTATGGGTTTCCTAGCACCAAACTTTGAATATTCAGACACAAAAAAATGTAAATGCTTTCATTCTCTACTAACATCAAACAGTGTGAATACTCAGATCTTAAAGCCGTCTGTTCTATGAATTTATAAAACTTATAGTTCCCTGGACCGACTCATTTTGGCATCTTTAACCAATAGCTTAGAGGCTTCCTGACAAAATGAGCTTTCTGCCAGAGGTGTTTATCTAGCCAGCTAGCTCTAGGACATGTCGGAATGATAAGAAAAAGAGCAACACTTACTTTTTAAATGGATGAGCAGCAAAAAACTGAGGTAGAAGATGAGTAGAGAGTTAATTCTTGAATGAGCCATATTCATCTTGATAGGACATCCTCCTCTAAGTTGCCTAGTTGCCAAGGGGCTGGTGCTGATCTTTACTGCTTTCTCCTTACCTCTAAGCCAGGATGATAGCCAAGGCACAGAGTCCACTACATGCCATCTCTGCCCGTGACTCTTCTCAGCATGTTCACTGCAAACCTACAGACTTTGATTCAAAAGGCAGTTGTGCTTGTTAAGATTTTAGTTGAGCATGTTTGGGTGATTTTTCAAACCTGGTGCAGATTTCTCTGCTGGCTGGATTGGAGTTTTTCCCCCTGGCTTTCTATTATAGAACTGTGCCACTAAATGCCTAGCTGATATTTCACACACAATTCCAGGGTAATCTTTCAGGCTTTCAGAAAACAACATATTTTATTCTTTATTGAAGGCTCCATTATATCACACGCTCTCTGATATAACATTAAAGAACCATTGCTAATAATAACACTTTGTACATTTTGCATTCCTACTGTATTAACCCCCCCCTTACAAAATGGATTAGAAACATAGAGCAATTTCATTTTAGTTGCAAAAGCCAGAGCTATTTCCTTCGTCTTTGGTTACTTATTCATAGTGTCTTTTCTATTCTATGTACAGCAATGCAGGTGCATTAAAAGGGGATTTTGCCCAAGTGCTCTTGTCTTCATTAGATCATATTTATAGTTCCAAGCTCTAGGTAAGAATCTACTATTATTTCCATTACAAATCCTGGTTTTCTGGGAGTTTATAAACTCAGCCATAAAAGTTTGCTCTGGGATAAATCTCACTACATAGACTGCATGTCCCTAGGTCCAGGAAAAAAATGGTTGTGTACCCTTAAACATCTGTTTGGCTGTTGCTATGTTAAAAAAATAATGCTTACTAATTTCGGTTTTCCTGGTATTTTCCTTTGACTCAAAGGAAGTTTAACCTTTATTCAGCAAAGTACTAAAGCACATGCTTAACTTTAAGCATGAATTCAATGGAACTTACATGTTTAAAGTTAAGCACAAGCTTAAACAGTTTGCTGAATGGGGATGGGATTGTTCATGTACTTAAGTACTTTGCTGAATCAGGACCTTAGTTTGAGGGAGTTGTTATTTCTCAGTAATTGATGGTGGGTAAAATACTCTGTGTCCACTGACTGGAACATCAACCTTTTCTACACACTGAAACCAACCCATTTTAAAGCACCTTTCCCCAGCTTTCTAGCCTCTTCTTCGCTTCCACCTCAATCAGGCTCAGGTGCCACTTGAGCCCTCCCCCCATCCCTCATCCTCCTATCAGTGGGGCTTCGATAGTCCACTTCTAAACAGGGCTGCGACCCTTTCCTCCCTTCTGCTTGTTCGGTATCTGAATTAGAAATCCAGCCACTCCCTTCTTTCAGGCCTATAGCTTCATCTGTGCCTTCCCACCACCAGTTGATTCTGAAAAAGACCTCCAATCTCTCTGATGGGGTTCCAGATTGACTCTTCTAGCCAAATCTAATCAGATGCAAACCTTACAGTGAACTGTATTCCTAGTGAGAAACAGTAACATTTTGCAGACAACCATAATTCCATATTAAAGTCCACTTTAATGGTCAATCAGCTTTCTCTGTCTTTAAATCTTTCCTTTGATTTATATTTTGCTTCACTGCTTTGTCTCATTGCCAGCTATTTAGTTTATTTCTAAAATTACTCTGTGAAATACATGAGCATAAGTATATGAACATGAAAATAGTGTTCTGCCTTTTGGGAATTTCTTCTGTTAAATTAAATTATGCCATTGAGTTCAATGCTGAGTACCTAATAGAATTTAGGTTTAAATTGTTAATTATTATTTATTTTATTTAGAAACTTGACTTTTCCCATTGCAATTTTCATTAATCCCTCAATGTTTTTGTGGCTGTAGTCACTGCAAATAAGAATTTGATAAATATTATTGTGCTGGAGTTATGATGAATGATTAAATTAATCTTACTTAGATTAAAAAGACACTGGTGCAACTCCATAGTTAAGGTTGCAATCTCAAATATAATGCTTATTTTAATCAGACAGACCAGCCCCCGCCACCCCTCCAAATTTGTATTTGGAAGAACTATTGGTCTGAATTTCATGTATTCACTGTAACAGTGGAGTAAACTTTTTTCTTCATGATTTTCAGAAGTGTATGATCAGAATTGTTTATATGGCAAGGACTCAAAAAAAAAAAAAAAAAAAATCTATAGTTATCACATTGATTAAAAAGTCCTTAGCTCTGCCTTGCAGCAAAACAGTCACAATAACTATTAAATCTAAACCAACATTATCCATCCTTCAAATACATGTCTCTTATAACTGTCAATAAAAAATATCTTACTCTTATTCATGCAAAAATTATATAAAGTCTGTGCTTCTATACAAATCCACAGGAACAAAGACATGCCACCTATTTTAGATTATAAGAATACCCTATAACAGTGGTTCCCAAACGTGTTCCGCCGTTTGTGCAGGGAAAGCCCCTGGCGGGCTGGGCCGGTTTGTTTACCTGCCACGTCCGCAGGTTCAGCCAATCGCAGCTCCCAGTGGCTGCGGTTCACTGCTCCAGGCCAATGGGAGCTGCTGGAAGCAGCGCGGGCTGAGGGACGTACTTGCCGCCGCTTCCAGCAGCTCCCATTGGCCTGGAGCAGCAAACCGCGGCCAGTGGGAGCCGCGATCGGCTGAACCTGTGGACACAGCAGGTAAACAAACTGGCTCGGCCCGCCAGGGGCTTTCCGTGCACAAGCGGCAGAACAAGTTTGGGAACCACTGCCCTATAAACATCCATGTTTTCTCATTGATCAAAACAATTACATGCTCTCCTAACTAGACCATTATTACAAGATACAAAGCTAGTGTATGGACAAATCCTAATCCTTATGCTAGTTCATAAAATGTGTATCATCTTCACGGCAGCCAAAAGAGACCACTCTTCTTCAGCATAACATCTCTCCATTCTTGAAATTCCTCTCCACATTTTTAAAAGGTCTATATAAAATGTTTCTTCCTCTTTGCTAGCCATTGCTGTCCTGGAATTTAAATGTGCTTCTCACCATATTAATTTCAGATCACGATGCTCCTGATTCACTGAAGAAGTTGAAGGAATAGGTAGGAAGGAACCCCATTATTAATACTATTTTGCATGCAGCAAACATGAGATATAAATTCAATTTGCATATAAATACAATTTAGCCTTGATGACATTTTTGCAGTCACTTAATTCCGTCATTAAACCATTTCCCCTGCATTTGACTCTCACAATCTCATGTCTTCACATTGCAATCAACTGTCTTTCACCTAAGTGCTGTCTCTGTAGTTCTGATTGCTCCACTTGTGGTGGTTACAATACAGTATGTGTTTCACACTCTACCAATCAATGTGATTTCTTCTAGAATATCTCTTTTCACCTCTGGCCAACAAACTTCAATACCTACATCTTTTTTTTTCTCTGATATAAGTGATATTTTTCAACTTTGACATGTCTTTAACACTGATTATCCCCACATCTGCCTCTCCGCCATAGAGCATATTCTTTCTTGATTGTGTGATACTATTCCTATTAAGATTGATCATTTTCTATTCCTCTTTCTTTTAGTTCCGATACCACTAGAGGATAATTTTCCTGGCTGATCAGTATTTCCTTTAGAATCTGTGCAACATTTGTTTGTTTTTTCGTGTAAACTGAGTATTACATGAACAGAAATAAAAGTAGTTGAATAATCTATGTACAGGTTACAGTTTGAAAATTTAAGACATGATGTTACAAAGCTGTTGTTAATAATGATGATAAAGAGAATCGCTTTTTTTAAATGGTTCCCTCCTGCCCATTGGCAATTAAAACACCTAGTAACTGGCATTTATTATTAGCTAGCAGCAGGCAGATTTTTTTTTAGGTAGCTGCTTTCTCATGAATGCTTCACAGAGGCAGAGTGCAAGATAATAGAACATTAGGCCTCCTGCACAAACTCAGTACTATTTCCCTTCAGTTCCAGATTTTCCACACCTGATGCATGCACTCTGGTTTATGTTGTAATGTGTTGCCTTTCCTCGGGGCTTTAGCTATTCCTTGCCTTGCAGTACTTATTGTCAGCCTTGTGTTAGATGATAGCTAAATTTTGCCACAGATGTGTATCACCAGCAAGGATGCATCTTGCAATAGGGACCAGGTCAGGGTTTGGGCCAATCAAAGTTTTGTCTGAGTAAAGACTCCAGGCTTCGACCCCACATAAATATAATTTCTGAAATAAATGTTTTGCTGTGCACTAATGCCTTTAAATTACTAGTTTGGCTGTGGAAGTCACAGTAATACTATATTTTTCTCTTCAAAGAGAAATGTCCTAAATAATTGTCTTGGTAGGGAAACAAAATGACCTCAAGTTATTCAGGTGCTAACTTAAATAAAAAGATAATGTAATGAGATCAGTACTGCAAGCTCTGTAATAAAAGTAACACATGTTCCTCATCTGTGGCACAGATATCCTAAGTCATCCAGATAGAATATAATAAAGTATTAGTTGGCTTTCTATAATGCTTTTCATAGTCGAAGCACCATGGAATACTTTACAGTCAGCACACATCTTCAAACTGCTACCAGAAGAAAAGAAAATGCAGAGTATACAGGGAGGTCTTTTAATCCCTGCATAATAAATAGATTTTAGGAAAACTTTCATCAAGAGAATGGTAAATAGAGGCAATTTAAAACAGGTGGATTATAAAAATACATTTGAAACCCATATAAAGTATACAACATTTTAATTTCTGTAATACTATCAATATAGCATCTTTTATCAAGCACATCCAACGCCTTTACAAGCAACTAATTTGGTCTCTTAATATGGTTGAGGCAAGTAATTATTACGATATCCATTTTGCAGATGGGTAAACTGAGCCAATTAGAGGTAAGCAGCCACATTCTGTATCCCACACTACCCTACTGAAGTCAACGGAGTTACACAGGGTGTAAGTCAATTTAGGGTGTAACTAACTTGCCTGGAGCTGTGCAGTTCAGACTCCCAGTTAGGTCATCTAACCAATGGACAACATTTTTTCCTTTAACTTTAAAGTACGGAGTCACTGAAGGCTTTGACTAGGGAGTGAAATGCTGCTTGCTTTACTCATGCAAGTTGTCCAACTAACCTCAAGAAAATAAACCAAGCAAGCTGGACTAAAGCTCATGTGAGTAAGGCAAGCAGGATTTGACCCTAGTATTGTAGCCATGGCTGGGCTGTATCATGGCAGCTGACTTTAAATTACATGTGACCAACTCAGAGAACAGCTGTAATCTAATACTTTATTTAGTTCCACCACCAGTGTGGATGTCCTTTCCATTAACTTAGAAAATAAGGTAGACATTGCCATTACATTTTTGGGCACTGAAATATACACCTACCTGGAACCTTTAGATTCATGGAGTCTGCCAGAACCTGTGAGGATCTGTGGGTCTGAAACTCACATCTGCTGGCTCCTGTGTGGTGGTGTAGACATGGCAACCACCCAGCAGCTCTGGCAAAGTGGGAAACAGCAGCCTATGACCCCTACAGCTTCAAGTATCACTGGATGTCTACACTGGCAGAGCCGACAGCATTTCCTGATTGGCCAAGCCACGCTATTTAGGACCTTAGAAAAACACACGTGGGCTGTCTGTGCTCCTCTAAATGGATGCCTGGCTTGCTGCTGCAAACAGACCCTGCTGTACACTCAGGATGCCTTGCTCCTGCTACTGGTCCTGGCATCTGCTCCTGACACCTTCCTCTATCTCTGTTCCTCTAACCCTACTTTGACTGACTCACTTGGCTCGGACCTGGTATAGCTCATCGACCTCAACCCTGAGCTCATCCTACAGTGTGACACTGGTATGGATTGATGCTTCTGGCCTTCACCCTCTCGACTGAACTCAGACCACATTCTCTAGTCCCCTCCAATCCCAGCCTTGAGCTGGGCTCCGGTAGTTGGATTCCTGACAGAACCATGGCTCCCACCAGAATCACACTCTCTGCCAGCCCCAGGGCTAATATACTTGGGAAGTAGCTCAGATCCAGAATGATCTTGGACTGATGTCGCTATTTGGGTAATTGGTCGGAATACGTAAACCGGTTTGAATAAGTCTTGGCAGTCCTCTGGATAGTGAGCAGTCTCCACTGAGGCAATAGAAAGCTATTTGACTCTGTCACAAATTTTTCAAAGGTCTGTTCACACATTTAGCCAGGAACCTAGTAATAGGAACAATTACATGTGCATCTATTCCACACAACACTGAGAAAAGCAGGTGTCAATAAGACAACAGTCTGACATTACTTTTACCCTGTCATTTTTGTGCAGAAATATCTTGTAATTAAGTTTTATTTTGCATATTGTTTAGTAAAAATATGTTTTTCTTTTGAGAGTCCATTTTCTTTTAGCAGTTTAAAATCATTTTTCTTACTATTTTTTCTTTTCTCTCGAGCTCTTGATTTTGCTCTTGTGTTGAGCTCTTTTTTCTTTAGCCAGAACAGGACTGAGAAGTGAAGCAGAACACCCTGTTCCTGTAGAAAGGACAGAACACAAGCTTCACAACTATGCCAATTTGCAGCTGATCAATGGACTATGAAGTGAAAGGGTTAGATTTGAAAATTCACAGTCATTTTGCAAAATCTGCCAAGCCTACTGGTGCACTAAAAAAATGTTTCTGAGATTCTGGGCACAGAACTGTTTCCCCATGTAGCTGCTATTCCTGTCAGGAAAGGAGGGATTTCTGAACTGCTAGCCTAAAATGTCAGGTTAACTACAGATTGCTGAACTGTGCTGGACAGATGGTAGGACAAAGGCCCCACCCCACTCAGACATACCTCCTTTGCAGTGTTCAGAAGTGATGGGAGTGCTGGCTTGCCTCTTCTTGCATTCCAGGAGTGTAAGCAGATAAATTATAGCTGCCTCTAGTAGGTGTACAAGAGGGAGATGGGTCTCCTTGTGCATGGCAGCATACAAAAAGTAGAAACATGGATAAATTGCTAAAGAGGAGTACAAAAGAATAGCACAAACCCCGAATTGGTGGTGAGTTCTTTCATTAGATTTCATCAACCAAGTATCATGTGTGAACTCCTGCAGCATTATGGCAGCCTTAACATGGAGTCCCAGACAGTTCCTGTCAAGGTTCCTTCCCCACTCTGAACTTTAGGGTATAGAGGTGGGGACCTGCATGAGAAGCTCTAAGCTTAACTACCAGCTTAGATTTGGTTTTGCTGCCACCACTCCCGAGTGCTAACTCCCTTCCCTGGGTAGCCTTGAGAGACTCTTCATCAATTCCCTGGTGAACACCGATCCAAACCCTTTGGATCTTAAAACAAGGAGAAATTAACCATCCCCCCTCCTTTCTCCCACCAACTTCTGGTGGATCCAGATCCAACCCCCTTGGATCTTAAAACAAGGAAAAATCAATCAGGTATTAAGAAAAAGGCTTTTAATTAAAGAAAAGAAAAGAAAAGAAAAGAAAAGAAAAGAAAAAGAAAACCCTCTGTGAGAGATTAGCATACCAGCTACTCTCACAGACAACAGATTCCAAACACAGAGGATGTTCCCCTGGGCAAAAACTTACACAAAAAATACCCAAATACCCAATTTGACTATTCCTCTAATTGCACAAGACAGGTTACAAAGAAATAAACATAAACCTATTTATTTCCTTCACTAATACTCACTACTTAATAAGAGGCTGAATTCTGGAGCTTTCCCACTCTGGTCCAAAGTGAAACTCACACAGACAAAGGGAACTTCCCTCCTTCCCTTTGAACCATCTTGTCCTCCCATTGGTTCCTCTGGTCAGGTGTCAGCTAGGCTAGGTGAACTTCTTAACCCTTTACAGGTAAAAGAGGCATTAACCCTTAACTATCTGTTTATGACAGTTCCCTTAAGCACTCCAGTCTACCTTGGCACACAGGCATGCCTGTCTTTGTGATAGATGGTTCCTTACACCAAAAATCACAATATGCTGGTTACTCCCAGTCCCAAAGGACCAGTCACTTATGCCAGATCAATTGTGCATTCTCTCTTACCAAAGACAACACTTGTAGCTAATCCTGTAATCAACTAACTAAAGACATATTAACTAGGAAAAAGCAGTAAGAGTTAGTTACAAGATTAAAGCAGGTAAACATACACACTCAAATGAGTTAGTCTTGGGTTCCACTAGTAATAGAAGCTGCTGTAATATGCAAGCTCAGTATCCTTTAGGGCTAACCCAACCTAAGCAACTTGGGATCCCTTGCTGATGCTTAGAAATATTGACCTCTCCAAATTCCAAGTAGCATAACAATTCCTCCTTGATGGGAATTTTTATTCCCTTTCTCCATCATTCAAGCCATGATGGGATGAGGGCTTGTGCTCTTATCCTCTTCATGGGTGTGGGGGAAGCAATCAAATGTGTCTACTGATGTTCCATAATGGTTTGTCAGGTGTCTGTAGGCCTTCATTTATTGGAGGAGATGACATCTCTTGTACTAAACTAGTATTTCACACTTGGTAATGCTTCTCCCCTAACTGTGGAGGTTTACAGTCTTAACAAACATTTTTATAGTTAAAGAACAAACACTAACTATCACCTTATAACATGGGATACAGATATTATAAGTAAGATTAATGCATGAAGCGTCCTACAAGCATTTCATAAAGTCTAAACACTAAACAAACTCTTATAACTCTAGCATCTATTTTAACAATACTAACACACAGGTGAGAGAGCACTGGTTTCCAGCTATGTATTCAGTGAGGCCTATGGGCATTGGCATGAACTGGCACCTGGTCTGATAGCATCATAGTATCCTGTGAGGTCTTAAAGAACTTTGATAGAGTTTCATGGAAGTATTTTCAAATCAGGATTGTATAGGATCCTTGCAGACTGCACACTGCAAATTCCCACAATTTGCATATCCTTCCTTCAACCAATCATATTATCTGTGTAGCATAAACCCTATTGTGTTCTAGTATGACAGTAGAAATCATATTATTTTTATCAAGTGTTTAATACACAAGATTTGAAAGGCATACTAAATTGCTGGTAAATTTATAAACAATATGGGCCTGTGTCCTCAAGATTATATGGTATTTGCTATTATTTTTATATAAAGAAAGATGTTTTCCATAGCTGAAAATGAAGTGTTCAATTGTTGTGATGCCTGAAGGGATAGCCATCTAAGGCAGTGCATACTTGCTATCAATATTTTTAAAACAAATTGCTAAATTACTACTATAGGCTGGTAGGTACCAGATTCTGATCTCAGTTACACTAGGATAGTGGAGATACCCTAGGGTAGTGGAGAGAGTTACACCAGTGTAAATCTGAAGTAATGGATCAGAATCTGTCCCCTAGATATTTCAACTGTATGTACTTATAACAGCATTATTGATCCAAGTACTTGCTCATGGTCAATTTAAACCAGTTAAGGAACAGGCTGTTCAGATCATTGCAGTTTCAGACAGGAGTTTAGGCTGTTTTTCTTTTAACATGTAAAGTGCCCCCTGGGTATTTTACACTTTATAGACAAAACAAACTGACTCTACTAAGGTACTGCAGGACTCCCCTGGGAGCTGCAGAACTCAGTAGCGTGTGATTCACTTATCCTTACCTTTGATGAATACTTGCACAAAGAACATGTTTTTACTGCATAGTGTGTGGTTGATACCACCAGGGAAGCGATTCCACTGTAAGAGATGAATGCTAGGTCAGCCCTTGTCACTGCAGATGAAAATCTCGTGATTAGTATTCTGTACCTTCCTGCTAATGAACTGTCTAATCATGACGTTTTTGTGCGTCCTGATAATCTTCCAGTGATTGTCAAGGTTACAGAAAGGTTTGACAAAGAGAGAAGTGATATTTTTTCAAAACTTTAACATACTCTGTTAAATGTATTGCAAATTTTACTTTTATCGCTGTGCCTTTTAACTGCAGAGTTGGAGGTTCTATTTAAACCACTATAAATAAAGGTCTGTGAGCTATTCCTCTATAATTTGTTTTCAGGGTTAGATATTTCACCCACTGAAACAAAAAGCCATAGGAGATCTGAAAACTAGTATATTAATAATAGGAAGTGAATTAGGAAACTTGTCAGATTTAAAGGATCTTTTCTGTCATCTAAGCAAAATTTCCAAGGGTATTTGAAAGAGATTTGAGTTAATTACATGTGCAGCATGGACTAAACAATGGTAAATCGTTTCAGATGGAGGAGAAAACCTAACAGCCTCTATTAGAGGGTAGTACAACCATAAAAGGAGGGGGAGGAGCAGCCAGAGCCAAGAAGCCAGGAGCTCCTTTGGTTATAGAGATTATTTTGATTTTAAATGTTAACTGTACATATATAATTTCATGTAATACTGTGCTCAATGCAGGTATGGCATGATATGGTAAATAGGACTCTGAAGGGGGTGTGGGGGCTTATCTACATGGGTAAGTTAGTGGAAAAAAATCACACTCTAGCTTGCTCCATACTAATTTTCCCATGTTGACGAGTTCTTGGAAGAGAGATGGTTCTAATGCTGTTGATCTGTTCTCTTAAGAATTGGCCCAAGCTGAAAATTCTGGAGAACTCTTGGTTTCATAGGCACAGGACTAGAAGTGAAGATGCCAAGATTCTTTTCCTGGTCCTGCCACTGACTCAGTGTCACCCTGAGCAAGTCACTTAACCTCTCTGTGCATTGTTTTTTCTCACAGAGGTGTTGTGAAGCTTCATTTTAGGGGCCTGACATTCAGGAATCGCAGAGCATTCACCCTCTAAAAATCAGACTCCTTTGAAGTGTCCTAGGTTTGCACCCAAAACCACTAATTCCTCTTGAAAATCTTGGCCTTAATGTTAAAATATTAGATAATGTTTTGGATCAAGAGCAGTACATAATAATTGGAGCCCTCTGAGGGATATCAAGTCTCTGTTAAATATTGGTTAAGACAAAATTCTCTTAACGCTGATGCATTTTTCATATGTCACAGTTTGTACCAAACTAAATACTGGAAGATTGTCTGGTTGAATTATTGTTCATGAAGGTAAAATGGAGTATTATGGATTTAGAAGTTGCACTCTCTGATCCAGAATACTTTGCATCCACTTTGTTTACTTGGAGTGAATTTCACTCCAGAGCAGAGGACATGCAGGAGGACTTGTGCACTATGGGCTTAATCCTTGATCCATTCAAGGCAAAGGAAAAACTCCCATTGATTTTAATGATGCAGGGTTATTCTCTAGTATAGAGAGGAGGTGGGTGAGATAATATCTCTTATTAACCAACTTCTGTTGGTGAGAGAGAGAGACAAGCTTTCTAGTTTTCACAGAGATCATCTTCAGGATCTGAAGGCACTTAGTTTATGGCACTTAGCTTAATCCTACTAATTGCTAAAAACTTTCATTAATCTTGAAACCAAGAGTCACATTTGTGACTCATAGCCAAGTTAGCATGAAAACAAGAATACGACCATTACCATTTATAAATGGCCAAACTTGATTGGAAGTATGGGAATGTGCCCAGATAACAATAAGAATATTGTTGTGGAGAGTTTTCTATTTTGTTTTTTAAAATAAAACTCATCACTGAACACCACACCTCTTATTTTAATAAGTGTACTGTTTATAAAGAAATGTATAGCTTAAAGGTAGCAAAAATCTTATTATTCTCACATTTTGGTGGAAAATATTTGGCATGCACGTAAATTTTAGTGTTAACAGCTAAAATCCTTCGATTCAATTTTTTGGTCAAAGATTTTTAGTCATTTTTGTGCATATAATCAGACTAATGTCAATTTTTATTCATAATCTGATGCATAAAAATGAGATGAAAGTGATAAACAGGTAAAAAAAAACCATGGTAAACATGAAGTATTTCAAAGTCTTTTCTGAATGTTTGAGGGCATAACATAATCCACTGCAGTGTCAAGGATTTTCTTAGCTGTTGAACATTGCACAATTAGCTAGGTGTACATGAGAAGAGGTGGGAAGTATCAAGTATTGACCAAGATACTGAACTTCATTGGCCATTGGTCTGATTTGATATAGCAAATCCTATGTTGTGTACATTATTGAAACATGACGTAATATTTAATAATATTACAACCACAAACTCGAATATCACCACTTAGAACTTTGGGACAATTTATATCTGAATCTGAACTCTGGGACACAGGTTTACTCATTTTTTATTGTGAACCAATCTGTTTACAAAATGTGAAAGAGAAATGTGAAATGTTAAAATGTGAAAGAGAAATGAGAAATGTGAAAGAGAAATCAGTTCAAGGTGCAGTTGTCTTACAGCCAGGATTTGGTGCTAACTGAAAACAACGTTTCAGGATAAACATATTTCCATCTATGGTTAAAAAAATGTATGGACAATGAGAATAGTAAGAAATCAGGAAGAACAATTGATTTGGATTAGACCTACTGAGCCTTCTTAGAACTATCCATAAAAGCAGCACTAAAACAGACTGCAAAACAGAACATTGTTTAAAAACAAGTCATGTATAAATAAAATTAAGACATCATTAGGACACATACAGAGCTTATTAGTGGACCAGTACTTTGACTTGTGTAATTCTAGGACCATAACATCCTAGTTAGGGCTTGTTAAGCTCATCACCTTCCATCATGTCAGTCTATACCCTTGAAAAAACATAGTCTTAATTTAATGTAATTAAAACTTTTTAAAAATGGATGTGATTATATGAAACAGTTGCAGGGTGAGGTTTTTTCAACGCTGGTCTTATACATGTTGCCTCCTCAACAAAGCTCCCACAGACAAACCGCAATCCGCCAAATTGCCTGCTCCAATTAGGACTCCTCTCCCTCCCACCATGGTGAGCTATGTGGCCTTTTCTCTGCAGCAGCCTCTTTTTCGTCTACATTCACTGTCAAATAGGCTAGTGAGGTGCCAGCACTACCTTGGGCCCCAGTGTATCACATATCCCTTGAGCTGGATGTTTTCCCCCCCATAATGACAGAGCAAACTGATGAGAGATATCAGATGCTGTCACTATGAGGGTGCTGACTCCAAGGGCATGTTGTGGAGTCCTTTTGCCCCTCTTATGTTGAAGAGGACGCAGAATAATTTAGAACGTAAATCCCTCTTTAGTGAGTATTTGGGGAACAGCAAAGGACCAGGAGGTCCTGCCTCAGCAAAGAGGATTCCAGGGGACCTTGGAGATATCCCTTCATCTTGTTTCTTGTAGTTTTCTACTATCCTGTCCAGGATTGGTCATTTTACATTATGTTTGTCTGCTACATGGCCTATAGCTCAGATAAAAAGAAAGGCTACCTTTGCTCATTCTTAATTTCAGAGATCACATTTCAGCTTGAACAAGGACACCCGGGACCTGGACGTTCCCTTCTTGCCCTGGCTATTCATCCTGCCATCCTCCACATGAGAAAGAGGAGATCTCCACCAATGAGAAGATAAATTCTGTTAAGGTAAGGTTGATCAGAAAATGGGTGATAATACTCTGGATGAGCAGATGTCCATGACCCAGAGGAAGGAGATGTCATCCCCAGAGTAAGAAGACAATTCAGCAAACACTAATAAACACCCTAAGGTATTTACCATGCCTATGGTGATCCAGAAAATTCTGGAAATGGAATGGAGACTACTTACCCACTTTGAAAGAAATAGAAGGTGAAATCCTGGCCTCACTGAAGTCAATGGTGCCAGGATTTCATCCAAAGACACTGTGAGCACACAGCTTTGTGCATATAGTCATGTCTATGCATATATTTTGTGCTATTTGTGAATACAAATAATTGAATTTACATGCACATAACCAATTTGGGTACCCAAATTTAGTATAAACAGGGAAGAAATTGAGCAAAAATATTTTGGTGCATATTCTATTCCTGGTGTGCACAAGTGAGTGTTCATAAAAATTGGGAATGGACATGAGTCAAGTTGAGGTTCCTTTGAAAATATGGCCTTTGAAGCCTATCCTTGAAATTGATGTAAATAAATTTTCATTAATATCAGTGGGAATTATACATGGTTATAACCAAAGGTAGCGATAGCTGGAGTGCTAATGTAGACAGGACTAAAGGCAGCTACTTGTCTTATAAACACCTTCTCATCTAACCCTTCTCAAATCAAATCTACAGAGTACTGAGGTTAAAAATGCCAGCAGTGGGCAACACTTGAGTACACTGGGCATACCCACTGTTACTGCCATTGGTGAAGCTGCACTAGAGTTAGCAATGGTGGGAAATGTTTCAGAAAGAAGCTCACTGTACAAAGAGGATGGATTAGAAATAACTTGCATAAAGGACAATTTAGCCTTTTATATAGGAGTTTTACAGGTGCTTCTTAAATTTCCTCTAACAAAAAGTAAATTCAATTTAAAAACTAAGGGCCTGCTTCACCCCTGCATTATTCCAATTTTATGTCGTCAATGAAGTTACACAGTCATACAATGGAATAAGACAATGGTGACTCAGACCCTTAGTTTTGCAAGTGTTTAAGGAGTAATATTTAAAGTAGTGCAGAGGATTTCAGTTATACTGACCCACATACTACTCTGAGGGTACGTCTACAGTACAAAATTAATTTGAAATTATTCTATTTGAATTTTCGGAAGCGATTTTATACATTCGGTGTTGTGTCCCCACTAAAGCGCGTGAATTCAGCGGAGTGCGTCCACAGTACCGAAGCTAGCATCGAATGTCAGAGTGGTGCACTGTGGGTAGCTATCCCACAGTTCCTGCAGTCCCCGCCGCCCATTGGAATTCTGGGTTAGGCTCCCAGTGCATGATGGGGCAAAAACATTCTCACAGGTGTTTCTGGGTGCGTGTCATCACTCGCTCCTCCCTCCGTGAAAGCTACGACAGACGCCATACTGCCAGCAGACGGTGCAGTCGGTGCACCGCCTGTCTCTTGGTACTATGAATCCACCTCGCATGTCCTCTCGTCTTTCTATCTACTCTTTTATCTAACCATTTCCCGCCTTTTTCTGGCCATCGTGAACTGAGCCGCACAGCTTCTGCCTCAAACTCTGCTCTCCCACTCTTGCAGCGCTAGCAAATTTCTCCATGTTGTCGGTCCTGGGCTCCCGTGGAAGCTACAGAAGACAACCATTTTCCGCCGTTTGTCGGCCATCATGAACTGAGCCACACAGCTTCCGCCGCAAACTCTGCTCTCCTGCTCTTGCAGTGCTAGCAAATTTCTCCATATTGTCGGTCCTGGGCTCCCGTAGAAGCTACTGAAGGCAACCATTTTCCGCCGTTTGTCGGCCATCATGAACTGAGCCGCACAGCTTCTGCCGCAAACTCTGCTCTCCCACTCTTGCAGCTCTAGCGAGCTTCCCGCCTCCGTGAAAGCTACAGAAGACAACCATTTCCCACCTTTTATTGGCCATCTTGAACCGAACAGCTCTCCTACATTTCACGCTCTTTTTCCAGGATTACCTGTGCAGGCGCCATAGCGCGGCAAGCATGAAGCCTGCTCAGATCTCCGCTGCAGTTTTGACCATTGTAAATACCTCACACATTATCCAGCAGTATGTGCAGTACCTGCAAAACCAGGCGAGGAAGCGACGACAGCACGATTACAGTCCTGATAAGGACATGGACACAGATGTTCCTAGAAGAACAGCATGTGGTGATTGGGAGATCATGTTGGCGTTGGGTCAGGTTCATGCTGTGGAACGCTGATTCTGGGCCCGGGAAACAAACACAGACTGGTGGGACCGCATAGTGTTGCAGGTCTGGGATGATTCCCAGCGGCTGCGAAACTTTCGTATGCGTAGGGCCACTTTCATGGAACTTTGTGACTTGCTGTCCCCTGCCCTGAAGCACAAAGACACCAGAATGAGAGCAGCCCTCACAGTTGAGAAGATAGTGGCCATAGCACTGTGGAAGCTTGCAACGCCTGACAGCTACCGGTCAGTCGGGAATCAGTTTGGAGTGGGCAAATCTACTGTGGGGGCTGCTGTGCTGCAAGTAGCCAACGCAATCATTGACCAGCTGCTATCAAGGGTAGTGACTTTGGGAAATGTGCAGACCATTGTGGATGGCTTTAATGCGCTGGGGTTCCCTAAGTGTGGCGGGGCGATAGACGGAATGCATATCCCTATCTTGGCCATGGCACACCGGGGCGGCCAGTATGTAAACCGCAAGGGGTACTTTTCCATGGTGCAGCAAGCACTGGTGGATCACAAGGGACGTTTCACCGACATCAACATGGGATGGCTGGGAAAGGTGCATGACGCTCGCATCTTCAGGAACTCTGGTCTGTTTGAACAGCTGCAGGAAGGGACTTACTTCCCAGACCAGAAAATTACTGTTGGGGATGTTGAAATGCCTATAGTTATCCTCGGGGACCCAGCCTACCCCGTAATGCCATGGCTCATGAAGCCGTACACAGGCACCTTGGACAGTAGTAAGGAGCAGTTCAACTATAGGCTGGGCAAGTGCAGAATGGTGGTAGAATGTGCTTTTGGACGTTTGAAAGTGCGCTGGCACAGTTTACTGACTCGGTTAGATCTCAGCACAACCAGTATTCCAATTGTAATTGCTGCTTGTTGTGTGCTCCACAATATCTGTGAGAGTAAGGGGGAGACGTTTATGGCGGGGTGGGAGATTAAGGCAACTCGCCTGGTGGCCAATTTCGCACAGCCAGACAACAGGGCAATTAGAAGAGTGCAGCAGGGCACGCTGCACATCAGAGAAGCTTTGAAAGCCAGTTTCATGACTGGCCAGGGTACGGTGTGACAGTTGTGTTTGTTTCTCTTGAAGTTACCCGCTCCCTATATATATGAAAGGAAATAAAGTCAAAATTGTCTAAAAACCGTTCTTTATTATTTGTTGCACAACACATTGAGAGAAATCAGAAGGTAGACCGGAGGGAGAGGGGGTATTGGGTTGGGGGTGGAGGAGGAGGGAAGGACAAATCCAGAAACCAAATAAAAAGTTCGCATATGCCAGCTTTCTGCTGCTTGGGCGATCCTCTGGGGTTGAGTGTGTGGGTCCCCGTAGCCTCTCCCCTCGTGTTCTTGGGCATCTGGGTGAGGAGGCTATGGAACTTGGGGAGGAAGGAGGGTGGTTATAAAGGGGCTGCAGCGGCAGTTTGTGGTCTTGCTGCCTTTCCCGCATTAGATCCACCATACAGCGCAGCATGTCAGTTTGCTCCCCCATGAGCTTGACCATAATGTCCTGCCTGCTCTCATCTCGCGCATCCCTCCTCTCTTCGTCTTCCTGTAATGCTTTACGGGACTCCGCAATTGTTTGCCTCCACGCATTCAGCTCGGCCCTATCAGTGCGGGAGGACTGCATGAGCTCGGCGAACATGTCGTCCTGAGTTCGTTTTTTCCGCCTTCTAATCTGGACCAGCCTCTGGGACGGAAACATTTGCACCTGCAGGAGGAGAAAAAGGGAGCGTAATATTTTAAAAGATACATTTCCGAGAACAAAGGGGACACTCTTTCTCAGTGAAACAGGCAATTCATAGTACACAGCACATGTTCTTTCTGTACAAGTTAGCATTTTGCCTCTTGTACTGAAGTGCCTGCCACTTTGGTGTGAGTAAGCCATCACACACGGCCGGGCAACAGAATTCAGCTTGCAGGCATGGTAAGCCCTAGGGGCACGCGGGGTTCTGCTAGTTCCGCATTCATTTCAATGCTTTCAAACTGCTGGGCCCCCTTTCCCATAGCAAGCAATGCCTGGTGGGTTTGCCATATAAAAGGAGGGCCTGCGGGCTCTCTGGGATGATCGCTTCACACAACACACACACCCCACACCCACCGCGTGGCTCTGATGAGGCTCTGAGCAGGGATGAGCCCTTTAAACTAAACGCGAACAGTCCAGCACGGCTAGGTTTCCCCCCAGCCTCCCACCGCATGGCTCCGATCAGGCTCTCACTCACCAGAAGTACCTTCTCCAGGATCATGGTCTGGGAGCCTGCCTTGGGAGTGGGGGGAGGCTACTGGCTCCAGCGTTAAGAATAGTTCCTGGCTAGGGGGGAAAACGGATTCCCCACTTGCCGCCTGTGCACTGTCCTCCTCCTCCTCCTCCTCCTCTTCATCCTCCAATGACTCATCATCCTCGCACCGTGCAACTCCCCCCTTGCAGGTGTTCACGGACAGTGGTGGGGTAGTGGTGGCGTCACCCCTCATAATTGCATGCAGCTCACTCTAGAAGCGGCATGTATGGGGCTGTGACCCAGATCACCCGTTCGCCTCCCTGACTTTTTGGTACGCTTGCCTGAGCTCCTTGATTTTTGTACGACACTGCTCTGTGCCCCTGGAGTAGCCTCTTTCCGTCATGGCCCTGGACACTTTAGCGTACGTATTTGCGTTCCTTTTTTTGGAACGTAGTTCTGCCATAACAGATTCGTCTCCCCAACATGCGATGAGATCCAGTACCTCACGTTCGGACCATGCTGGAGCTCGTCTGCAAATCCAGGACTGCGTGATCTCTTGTGATGGTGGACTCTGCATGGTCGCCTGTGATGGTGGACTGTGCTGATGGTCACCTGTGCTGGTGGTGACCAAACAGGAAATGAAATTCAAAAGTTCCCAGGGCTTTTCCTGCTCACCTGGCTAGTGCATCGGAGTTGAGAATGTTGTCCAGAGCGGTCACAATAACGTTGAATTGCGTCCACAATACCTTTAACCCGGGATTGCGATCTTGATTTAAGCTCTACTCCACTTGCCGAGGTGGAGTACAGAAATCGGATTAAAGAGCCCTTTAAATTGAAAAAAACGGTTTGGTGGTGTGGACGGATTCATTTTTTTTAATTAACTCGGCTAATTCCAAAATAACCGACTAGTGTAGACCAGGCCTGAATGTTTTCAAGCTAATGGACTGCAGCCTTTAGCTATTTTTAATGGAGAAGCACAAACCTCTTAAGATGCTGCAGTATTGATATGGAGAAGTATTTACTACATAGACACAGTCAGCGGCAGGTTAGCCACTGGGCCAATGGGGCCGTGCCCGGGGCCCTGGCCAATTGGGGACCCCTTGGAAAAATGGGTGCCCTTGCGCCCTGACCTGCTCTGCCCAGTGCTCCTGCCAGGGAGCGGGGTTGGAGCGCAGGGGCATGCCCCGCTCCCCAGCAGGAGTGCCAGATGGGCGAAGCGGGACAAGGAAGCCCCCACGCCCCGACTCCATTTCCCCAGCCGGAGTACCAGGGGCAGGGCTGACTGCAGACAGAAGGGGTGGGGACAGGCCCCCGCTTGCTCTGACCCAGGAACCCACAACCCCCTAATCCGCCTCAACACAGTATAAGAACAACTTCTAGTAGTCTTTTTCACTATACCATGAATGACTGACAAAACCATAAAACCATGTTTTTCTGCTGTTAATATGAATTTTTAAAGCGCTCTTCTGCACCTAATTCAGATTTTCCAGCATAAACTCCTGTGCTGGCAATTTATACATGTGGAACCACTAATTAGTCAGGAATAACACTGAATTTCCTGGCTATTCTGAGTTAAATCAAACCCTTTTCTTTAATACTGTGCATTTATGTATTGCATAATAACCTAATTATGGCTTTTCCTAACAGAAAACAAGTATGTACTGCTTTATATATTCAACAGTAGTTTAAAGTGTAATTGATCTTCATGTAATATGGATTTTCAGTTGAACCCTCCACACTGATTAATTACACCTAATTGTGTTTTCATAGTTACGTTTTGTAATCACCACTTTAAAATATATAATTAAGGAATCTGCTAATGAGTGTCACATAAGAGAAAGGATGGTTCTATAAATGTCTGCTTCTAGTGTAGTCATGCTCCAGAAATGGATATGCTGCTCATGCTTTCATTTTGTAGTAGGTTATTTTTTTCCTGCAGGTAATAAGATATACAGTATAAGCTTCATAAATGTATCCTCTCATATTGCATGTAACTGGACTGATTGAATTCATCAAAGAATACACAAACTGGGCTCAGATAAATGCACAACGTCTGATAAAAATGCTCTGATGATCCTAAAGGCATCCTACAGTTTCAACGAAAAAGTTCCTTTAGGAAAAATGTTATGGATAACACAATAATATCTATTCTATTTATCATTTAAAATTGATACTATATACATATTTAACAAATCCTGATTAAAGATGGCACAGAATAGAATTTCCATTTCCATTTCCACTGAGAAACACTATGCCTTTCAAACCCAGAGATGAATGTTGATTGCCTGACAACTGTAACCATGTGAAGTTTCATCACAATGGACAGGAAAAGGGAAGAGCTCTAGAAAGCCTTGATAAAAGCCTAGTTGATGATATTTTATTCTTCCTAATTCTTCTAACAGTCGTTAGCATTACATATGGAATATTATGAGATGACAAGGTGGTTTAGAAGCTATTGGTAGTATGTCAGGTTAATATGTTAATCTTTTGATCAAATAGCATTTCTGGCCTTTTAATTTTTTGAACAATATCAAGAAACTACCATGCTTGATATTTTATTCCTAAGCATTAATATTTTCAAGTAATGGTTCTTTGAGGCAATTTTTTGTCTCAACAAATTAAAAGTATTGAGTGCGCTGAGTACATAAGTGTGTATATATCTTACCATACAGCCCAGTTTCTAATTTTTATTATGCAACATCAGTATTAGAACATGAGTAGAGCTGGCTGAAATTTTTCAGTTGAGAAGTTTATTTTCCAAATGCAGTTTTGGGTCAACCCAAAGCTATTTGGAAATTTGCTGAATAGTTTTGGTAGCAAATATATATATATAGCTTTGGGCTAGATTCACCAGGGGACTGGGACCTCATTCATAATACCAGTGGAGGCGAAGGAGAAGTTAGTATCTTCCTTTGTATAGCCCAAGAGGTTAGGGTATTTCCCTGAGCTGTGGAAGACCCACATTCAAATCCCCACTCTAGAGGGATTTTAAGACCTTTTAATCCAGGGCAGCAAACTGAAAAATTGATTATTTGCAGAGCTCTACATGAGAGGCCAAATTATGTGTTTATTAACTTTCGGTGCAATCCCTTTAACTAAGGTGTAAGTAAGGTGCAGAATTTGGCATACTTTTCTGGTTGCAAATCAGGGCGTACTTCCATGTGCAACTGAGAGAAGGATGGAAGGTCTATTAGCCCAAAGGGTACAAAAATTGTACCATTTGCAAATTCATTATACAATAGTTTTGTACTGGGAGCATTCCTCAAATGAACACCTATCTAAGACATTTTCCTAAAGTGTCTGTTACATCACCAAGGAACAGATACTTTTAAGTCGGGTATAATAACATAGTAAGTGCTTAGCTGAATAGTGATGGACCTAAGCACAAACATTGCGTCGCTGCTTTAGTATTGCTGAATCAGGAGTTATATAATACCCCTAGACCTCAATTATAATTATTACATCCATCACTAAGCAGTTATATTTATTCTTAATTTTAAAACCAATGTACAAGTTGGAGCTTTATGTATCTTTACACGGGTATTTGATTCAAGGCCTAAAATCTTAACTATCAACCCAGAGCCTCAGTCTGAGGCTATATAACACAACAGAACTATCTTTAGTACTTTATCTCTAAAAACCTTAACAGCTGGAGTTACCTTCTGGTTTCAGTTTGGTAGGGCTAAATGTATGGTTTATTTTCATGCTTGCTACACCTGTTTCAAAATACTACTACTTCTCTTGAGGAGAAAAGCTAAATGTGTATGTAAGGAGGAGCGGGGAAGGGTAGGAAGACTTTCACATTTATCTTACGGTCCAATTGGCACTACCAAGGGTGATTGCAGTGAAACTCCAATTGCCTAAATCTAAGAGGAAGAGGGCTGGCATACTAGTGATATAATTGGACCTGTCAGCCAGGGATAATTGGTTTCTGGTTGACTGAACAAAGTGACAATGGCATCACCTCTCTGTTACCCTTTATTACGGGAATACTTGTTGTATTATAATAGGGTCTCAATGAATAATTCACTGCTGCAAGATGATTTGCGGGTCTCTTGGTGTGCAGTGCAGTGGGGTGCCCAGCTATGCTGGGGCTTCTGGAGAGCCAAAGATTGTTTCTGTGCAGGGAGGTATGGTTTTGTTTCCATAATTGGAAAATGACCTTTTTGATACTAGGAGTATTTTCTCATAAGGGGCTAACATCTTGATTGTGCTTGCGCCTCCCCGATTCTGCTCTGCACATCCCCAGTGCAAGTTAAAGCTGCAGGGGGCAGCTTCAACATATAGAGCAGATGAAACCTCACTAAGGGACATTAGACTCGCTTTGCCATGTACACACTCTTCTCTCCAACGCGCCCCCTGACTCATCTTCCCACCCCTAACTTGCCTCCTCCCCCCACATTACGCTGGGGGCAGCATAGCTCTAGTTGCGGAGGTGGTAGCAGAAGGTGGTGGAGCAGGCACAGGAAGTGGCATAGCCAACTCTAGCCAGAGATTTCCCCCAACACAGGTGGAGTTCTCTAGGAAGTTTGTCCACCCGCTCTGTTTGTAGCACAACAAAAACTCAATGGATACAAGAATCCAGTTCAAGGATTTTGATCTCCTCAGTTTTCATTACTCACTTTTCACCTTTTCATGGTACTTCATGTAGATCTTTGAAAAGAAATGAATAATTATGGAGCTTCAGAACAGTATAACGTGATATTGAACAGGAAATGAGACTCAGAAGGTCATGCAACCAAGCACAAGATTGCCACTGTTGGAATTTCCATTGAAATCCAGGGGAGTTTTGAGTATGCACTGATGAGAGGATTACCCTCGAATAAGCATTCCACACAGTGTTAATATAGTAATTCAACTTCAGGGTTTAATACAACACCAGCAGAGTGTCAAGGCTATTAAATTAGAGATTAACTTTGACCTTGTCTAGTGATTGAAACTTATCTATAAATGTACGTTCGAGACACAAACTGATAAGATAGAGGTGAGTCTAGTTCCAGTGTGGTTTGTTTTTTCTGTAGGGGATTTTACATTTTATATTCCACTTTCTGCTTCTCTTTATGGTCATTTCTGGTGCCATAGCTCTGAACTATTTCAACAGAAGAATTACCTTGAGAAAAATCTCAGACACCAAGTGAAAGCTCCATCTAGGCAGGGAAGGATGCTGCTCACTGTTTCCCGGGTTCCTGGAATAGAAGTGGGTTTTTCTGAATTTAAATCAGCTGCTAGACAAAGTACAGAAGATTTGTATAAAAAGAAGTCTGATACTTTCCAAGAGACTTTGTCAGGCTTTGATAAAGAGGAGTAATAATTTATAGGAAAATTGTAGAAATCTGAACCACTGATCTTAAAACTATGGGCTAGTTTCACTTAGGGTCCACAATGGCACAGGGTCCCAGAAGGAGAAAGTGTGCTTTCAGGGAGTCTGCAGCAGGGCAAGGCACATGCAACCTCCTTTCTGCTTGGAGGACTCCCTAACTGGCCAGCACAGCTCCAGGAGAGGACAGCTCTGGTTAAGGTTGTGCTTATTCAGCAAACACCCACGGCAGCCTCTGCCAGCTCCCTGAAGATATTAAAGCTACTCTCTCCAGAAGAAATCCTGAAGCAGCACAAGCAGCAGTACTACTGCCAGTGGTCCCTTGCATTGATCGCTTTGTGGGGTAATAGGCCAGCTTGGCACAGTGAGAGAATCTGACCCTCATCTCTGCACATTGCTGCTTCTGGTGGTATAAAAGAGGAGAGGCTTGGTCAATAGGGCATGCATGCCGGGAAATAACATTAGTATTACAAATCTCCAACTGATTAGTGTCCCACTGAGAACTGAATTGGGAGACCTAGGCTGTCTTTTCATGGCCTAGTTGAAATTGCATCTTGGTAGCATTTTCCCCAATAGGTTTAATTCAGCACAGTTTGCTAGAAAATTTGTTTAAGCCTCCAGCCAATATTTTGATTCTCTTTCTTCATGGCCTAGTTTAAAAGTTTTGTGTGAATGTGGCTACTAGAAATAAAATACAAAAAATCTTAGAAAAGAGGACAACCCAAGTTTCAGGCCTTTTTTCCTCAGACACTCATTCCTCACTGCTGAAATGAAAGAATCATAAAACAAATGTATGAATGAAAATATGGGTCATGTTTCAGAGACGTTAGGCTAAGGGTGACCATTAGAAGTTGCATATACTGTATATCTTCAAGACTTGTAGGGATGAGAATTCTTACATTGGATAAGACAGAAACTATGGGTAAGGTGAAGACTATTTGTCAGATTTTCCAGCATTGCAGATGCATTGTGTTTTTATAGACCTATTTGGTCTATGGTTGAAATTCCATAGGATTACTCATTTTACTGAAGTGCTGTATTTGTAAGCTATGTAATGTATCACAGGGCTCACAGCTACAGTGCAGTGGACTGAAGTTAAAGCTGAGGCAGGTAATTGGATAGCTGGTGAACATAGGTAAGGCCAGCGGGTGTGTACAAAGTTCTTTGTGGCTGATAGACAAATGCAAATACTGAGCTCCATAATGCAAAATAAAAACAAGTTGAACTTTACCTAACTGTGTTGCAGTCTCTTTTTAGTTTGACCTAAATGGCAGCATTTCTTGTATTGTTACTTTGCCTGAAGTCTTCAGGGTTGTACTGAGAGCTATTTTAGGTTCAACTCCTCCTTCCACTATACTTCGTATCAATGCTTATCTGGCATTAATCTTATTCCTCTATTTTATTATTTTAGCATATATTTTACTATTCAGTCTCATGAAGAGATGTTACCAGTCTGGGTGTCAAAAAGGATTACTATTTTTTGTCAAAAAATAACTGACTATTCCTTAGTATGGCTCTAGATTCTGTACCAGAAGGCTTGGAGACCTGTCCCATGTACTTGCAGCTTGGCAGTGACAGATTATTCTCCTTTCCTAATGATGATAGTAGTAATAGTAATATGGCTGTAATGTTTATATATTATTGTGCTGTATGTAGGCTTGGTCAAACAATTTCTGTTTAAATGGTTTTTCAACAGAATATTGAAATTTTTACTAAATGGATTTTTTTTTTGTGAAAACTGGTTCCATGGAAAATTTCAACATTTCATTGAAAAACCAAAAATTTTGATATGAAAATGCCAGTATGGTGTGTCATGGAAGTTGTAGTTCAGGTTCCACATGGCCTCATCTGGCTCTGTTGGCTGGGCTCCCTACCCAGACTATATTTCCCATGATGCACTGGAGCCATGGTACTCCTATTATGGCTCAGCAAGAGGGCAGACTGATGCATCATGGAAAATGTGTTGAAGGGAAAGTGTGTGTGTGTGTGTACATTATATATATATATATATATAAGTTAAAGAAAAGTTTATACCATTAAAGAAGGATTATATATGAGCAGGAGGTGGTAAAAAATTGAAATTTCGCAGGGACAGTCTCTCGATTGCAGATGTAACTTTCAAAAATCCAATAAATATCTGCTTAACTTGACTGAATTACAGTAGTTTAAAAACAGATTTTTGCATGTATATTAGTTTTTATTATACATGATGGACTTTGTAATGTGCATAGGTGTGTGAATAGTTAAGATTTTCGGCACACTTGCGTTGGCTATCCATGTAGAATTTTTGGCCAGTACTGTCTCCTCTTCTCCCATAAGTGGAGTTCCAACCTCATTACACAAGAGAATCAAGCTGCTGAAGCACAATTTCAGCCACTTTGGCCCGCTGCCAGCATAGCTGACTGAATTGGTGACTGAGAGTTTGGCTTTAGATTTACATATATACCTTCCTCTTTTTTGTAGACCCAATTTTTCAAAAATTCAGGTGCTTCGTTATTTGCATTCTTGACAGATGTCGACAAACTTAGTTATGAAGTGAGTCCTTTTTCATGAATGATGTATTACTTTCATATTCTGCAAATATACAAAGATTTGTTGAAATTTCCTTCCTGTGGTGATTTTTGCAAATGTAACTCAACATTGAGATTTTTATGGAAATACTAATATAACATAGTATTATGCTGCTGCTGCTGCTTCTACTTGAAACCCCTGGTAAAAGAATAACATCTTTCTGTGGACACCTAGCTTGCTGATCGCAGAGCAACCCGTTTCCAGCACTCATACTATCAGACAAGCTCACAGGCAAACCAGGAAGAGGAAGAAGAGATCTAGTTTGGAAACATTGCCAATAGACTGGTATCAAAAGGACAGTGGAAGTTTACAACTGGTCGTGATTTTGAAAGGTGATGGTCAACAGCCTCCGCATCAAAGATGTCACTTGAAGAAGAAGAATAAAATAGTATTATGCTTCTACAAACAATGTAATACTTAGGGTTAAACAACCCACTAAATCAGGGGTAGGCAACCTTCGGCATGAGGCCCATCATGCTAATCTGCTGGCAGGCTGTAAGGCATTTTGTTTACGTTGACCGTCCGCAGGCACGGCCCCCCGCAGCTCCCAGTGGCCGCAGTTTTCCATTCCCGGCCAATGGGAGCTGCAGGAAGTGGCAGCCAGCACGTCCCTGCGGCCCATGGCTTCCCGCAGCTCCCATTGGCCAGGAACGGCAAACTGCAGTCACTGGGAGCTGCGGGGGTGCTGTTCCTGAGGACAGTCAACGTAAACAAAATGTCTCGCGGCCCGCCAGCGGATTACCCTGATGGGCCATGTGCCGAAGGTTGCCGACCCCCGCACTAAACATTCTGAAAGTGCAAGTGAAATCTGGACAATAGTAATTAGATGTAAAAAAAAAAAAAAGTAACCTCACATTTTCCACTTTTTACACATCTTCATTAGTTCATACTAATGAACTAATAGTAGGACAAATAATACTGTGTATACTACAATACAAATATTCATATATATGTATATTATATTTGTATTAATAAGTAAATTCAGCCCTTCCATTTGATCTAGGTGACAGATGTTCTGGTAAAATTGGCAATAAAAGTCATTATGAATAACTGCATGAAGACTAGCAAAATAAAAATTAATACATGGTTAAAATTTGTCTGTACCACTTTTAACTATGAAAGAATTACTACTGAAATAAACATAATTATCTTGGAGTTCAAGGACATCTAGTTTCCAAAGGAGAATTATCTCAATCATGATGAATCACGTAGCATTCTATAATTTTTATTCTTCATGAAAGATAAAACTGACAGTAAGTCTCGCCAAGAGGAAGACAGTCCTGTCTGCTAAATTTTATACTGTAAGCAACTCGGGGCAAGAACCATGGTTTTGTCTCTGGTTTTCACAGCTATTAGTGTTCAACTAACAAATAATATTAGCAGTAATAATGAAGAAAAGGAGGAGATAAGCAGGCGTTTTAATTCATCTGTTTGTGGGGGAGGGGAGAAAATCATTGCTTTGGGCCAAAATCCATCCCGAGATGCAACTCCTATTGCTATCAATGAAAGATGTGTCTATTTTGAGGGGATAATTTCGACATTAGTATTGAATTCTGCCCAGAATGCACATTACTTCTGTTTGGACTGTTTTTTTTTCAGTTAAATACATCTCAATGAGAATAGTAGCTGCCTGAGAAAATCCAAACCAATAAAAAGATTTTTCTGAAACTGCAATCATAATGTTAAAGACCTCCAGTAGCTATCCGGCTTGTTCAATAGAGAATAAAAAACACCAGTAGGGCTGAGGGAGGGAGATAATACTAAGTATTGCTCCTTAAATGAAATCAAAGGGACACATACACCGTCCCAACTGAAGTCTGGCGGAACATAAATACTCAGCAGAATACTCCAAGTTTAAGCATGCTGAGTTTCCCTTTACCCACATAAGGGACTGGCTTGTGAAATTATGGTCTCTAGAGGCGGTAGTAGTTGTAATTTGCAAGCCCCATGGATCCCACCAGAGAAGAAGAGAACCGTGATGGTGCCAGGCCACTTCTACAAAGGGATTTCCTAGTACTTTCTCCCTGCTGGCAGCCTGTACTGCCTGGGGGTTACCCACATCCAATCTTATTACTTTTAAATTGAGCAAATTTGATATGGAAGAGTGAGACCTAATAAACATGAAATCCACTACATGTTGTGATAAGCATGTATAGGACTCTTCGATCACCTCATCCAATGCACTAACTGCCCCAATAAAAACAATGTGGGTGAAACCAGACAAGCACTATGCTCTCGAATGAACTCCCATAGGAAAATGATAAAAGACAAAAACACCCTATCATGTGTGGGTGAACACTTTTCACAAAGCGATCACTCTATACCTGACCTATCAGTCGTCCTCCCCAAAGGAAACCTGCACAACACTTTCAAAAAACAAGCCTGGGAGCTTAAATTCATAACTTTACTAGACACTAAAAATCATGGACTGAACAGAGACACTAGATTTATAGCTTATTACAACAATCTGTTACCCACTAATCCCCCTTTTTATCCTATCACTGCAGGGGTGTTAAAGGACTTCACTTTCAATGGTCCCTTAAAATATGTGCTAACTACTTATGCTAAACTATCTGTTCAAACTTATATTTAGCTGTGCCAATCTAAGGTGTGTCTGCACTTACAGTTTATGTCAGCATAATTTATGTTGCTCAAGGGTGTGAATAAACTACCCCCCTGAGCGACATAAGTTACACGACATAAGCCCCGGTGTGGACAGCGCTATGTCAGTGGAAGAGCTTCTCCCGCTGACATAGCTTCTGTTGCTCGCGGAGGTGATTTTATTATGCCGATGGCACCAGACGTGCTGCAGTGGCACAGCTGCATTGGGGCAGCTGTGCTGCTGCAGCGCTGTATGTGTGGACATGCCCTTAGTAGCTTTCCCAGACCTGAAGAGAACTCTGTATGACTTGAAAGCTTGTATCTCTCACCAACAGAAGTTGGTCCAATAAAAGATATTACCTCACCCACCTTGTCTCTCCAATATCTTGGGACTGACACGGCTACATCAACATGGCATACAAAGAAAATTAGATTTTTACCTTTTGCACAAGCAAAACCACAATGACTACTGATTGCTGGATTGTTATTTAATGATGCCATTATTACATTTTTAGACCAACAATAAAAATGGAAGGAAAGAGTTGAGACATATTTCAAGTATTATTTGAAAATTTAGCCCTGAATTTTAAAAATATAATCTTATTTCATGCAATATTAATCAAATGCAAAACTAAAATAGAACCAAATATAAAAGAGCAGGAGAATTCAATCATTATAAATAGATGGGTTTAAAATATGAAAGTACAAATAGACAATAAAAATAGCATAATGGTTAATGAGAGGATAATGTTTTCACCCCTCAGCTCGTAGAGAGCCGAGATGAATACAATGCATTAGCCTACCTTTTTTCAGTAATAATTCCTGAAAAACACCTATTGCTAACTATGAGCAACAGAAGTCACTAAAGATATCATTTACAAATCACATCCGTAATTACAGAGCAAGGATCCTGTGGAATAAAGCCCAAATGTCCATTCGTGTAACAGTACGTATTTATTTGCAGCTTTCATTAGTATTTTAGATCATATTGTCACCAAGAACCAGTTCTTTGTGGAATGGTGAAATGACAATTAACAGAACTATAGAAGCCCCTTGATATGTTGATAAATTGCACCCCCAAGTGGATACATGCCTTATGGATCTCTGACAGCTGTGGTTTTTTGCTTCTTTTTTGCAATTTCATAAATACTTTTTGTAAAGTGTTTTTAAACTCTCAAGTGGAAAGCACCGTAAGGGCAAAGTATTATTATTACTGAAAGATATTTTACTTTGTCAGCAAGAACTTTCTCAACTTTTTTTTTCTGGACAGCTGTGCTAAGGACAATACAACTTTGCACTTATACAGCCTTTCCAAACTATGGGTCACAGTCTATCTTTTGGATGCATGTGTATGACTTGTGTAAATCAGTGGGCGCTCCATATGCATGTAATGCAGTGTGGAATGTGCCCATATACATAGCACAACTTGAAATAGCCATGTTTACTTTATTCACAGATGTCAAGTTTTCACAGGACTCTCCTTTAGTAATATTTTTTTGCATTGAAACCATACTTCAATCTGTCCCTGCTTCGCCAAAGTTGGCAGTCACATGATCTGTAATTGTGTATCATAGCTTTTATTTTTTCAGTGCTTAATTTGTAATGAAAGTTGTGATGGGGCTCAAGCAATTAGGTGGCCTGGGCTCAAGCAATTTTTTTACATTCATAACTGATGCAAGGCACAGAGTAGACTATGAACTGCCAAGCCTAGAGGAGCTGGGGCTCAGCTCTGCTGCAAATTAAGCACTGCTCCTTCTGTCGTTATGTGCCAGTTGTTGCCACTCATCCGCTCACTGGAACCAGTGGGGTACCCTTCCATCCTCCTACTGGTTGCGTTTTAGTGGTACTGCATGTGTAATTTCTAGATTGTATCTGGACAGCCAACGGTCATGTCGGGAACGATATAGCTCTGCTTCTGTAGTAGTTATTGTGCTGGAGAGAGAATTGCTGCGCCCGGGAGTACACGTGGGGCATGAGCCCAGTGACGCCCTTTGGCAAGTGTAACATTTGCTCCCACGGACACGCAGCACGCTAACGGGTGGGGTGGAGATGGGAGAGAGCTGCGGCCCCAGCCTGTCCTTGCCCACTTTGCTGCGCGAGTGCCTCCAGCTGCCCCTGCTCTCTGCTGTCCCAGGCCGCGGCGCTCACACGATGCCTTGCAGGGGCCCACGGGGCAAGGGAGGAAGATCCTTGCGCCCTTCTCCCTGTTTGGGCCCAGCCTGCCCCGGAGCGTGACCGAGCCCACAGCCTATAGCTGCTAGGGAGCCTGGGCGCGGCCTACCATAGGGCAGTTTGACAGACTGGCCCCGCCCCGCCCCGCTTCCTGGGCGGGGCTCTCCTCCACGGGGCTGGCTGGGCAGCGCACACAAGACACCACGTCCTCCAGCCACGCAGTGACGTACAAGAGCCGCTCTCGCTCCCAGAGCTAGCCCCGCCTCCCGGACGTCGAGGGGTTCCTTCTCAGAGCGAGGCTGCGTCTGACACAGGGGCGCCGGAACCCGGAAATGGAGGGGGAGGTGGCTCTCTGCGAGCGCAGCGGCGGAGTTTAGCGGCTGACAGGCAGCGGCGGGGGAGCGCCGGCCCGGGGCAGGTGTGTGCCGCTGCATCCGCTGCTGAGCGGCGCCTCTGCGACTGGCAGGCGGAGCCAGTGGGGCGAGGCGAGCGCTTTACGCCCCCCGTAGCTGGAACGTCGCCCTGTGTGGAGGGGCGGGTGAGCCCCACAGCCCGCTGGGGCCCGAGACGCGGTTCCGTGGGGTTGGGGCTCTGCTCCTGTTCCGAGGCAGGGGGAATCGGGGACCCCCCGCAGGCCCCGGAGCTGGGGGGAAGGGCGCTCCCGTCCCTACCCTGGGGCCGAGGGACTGTTCGGCTGCCTGGGGGTGAGGTGGAGGGCCCCTCTCCCCCTCTGTCCTTGGGGACCGTGCGGCAGTGACCCCAGCCTGTCTCTGGGGAGGGGAGACAAAGACTCTCAAACGCACGAGGTTGCTCCCCGCATCCTCAGCTGAAGTTGGGACGTGCGGGGCTGGGGATTTGACAGTTGGAGGCAAAATAAACCTGCCACCCGAAATCTCTTCGCCAAGCCGCACAGGAAGTATCACGCTGCTGTTCTGCAGGAGCACAAACCTCCCCAGTCCGGATGTCAATAGGAGAATGCCGTATCGAGCACAGAATATCTGATTGGTTGGCCTCAACGTGAATGCACCCGCCTCGAGTTCAGCGAGTGTCACCCAGCCAACATCAGTGTGAAAAGTGCACAGTTAATAAGGACAATATTTAATGTTAATGATGCTGGGTTTTCGTTTTAATTTTGTTCTGGTTCTGAAACGATGCTGCAAAGATCAAAGCAAATCTGTTTAAGAATGATATCTTGCATCTGTCTCAGAGCATTTCACAAACTATAGGAGCACACTCTTCAGCTGCCTAATAAATAGATATTATTTCATTTATCAGTGCATAGCAATGTTACATGATAGGCTAGAATGGGAAGAGACTAGGTTTTAATAATTTAGTAAATGCTTAAAGTATGCAAACCAATTAAAAGTAAGTAGAAATTGTATATAGTGTTAGTAAGTAAATGACATACTGTTGTGTCCCAAGTGTAATTATTAATATTCTTTTACAGATTATGAAAATATTCTGATCAATCTGTTTAAAAAAATTCAGAACTGCGTTAAGGCTTCACCATAAATCTTTTTAGCTGCTTATGAAGTTTCTGATATTAAAGCTGCACTATTGAAATGAAGAAAAGGAGAAAGTTCCCTGGAAATTTAAATGAGAAGCTACATCTTGGCCATGAGAAAAATATTTCTGATGGGGTTCTTATAGTAGATTCTGACCAAGAAACTGTCACCAAATCTGCAGAAGTAGCTATTGCGGACCAACTTGAGTGTTCCCAAGAACTTCCTCCATCACCAGAACAAAGAAAACTCTTAAGTTCACTGCAGTATAATAAAAATCTACTTAAATATTTAAATGATGATAGACAGAAACAACCATCTTTTTGTGACTTACTTATAATAGTAGAAGGAAAAGAATTTAATGCACACAAAGTTGTTGTAGCTGTTGGCAGTAGTTATTTTCATGCTTGTTTGAGCAAAAACCCAAGCACGGATGTTGTCACACTGGATCATGTAACTCATTCTGTTTTTCAACATTTGCTTGAGTTTTTGTACACATCTGAGTTTTTTGTATATAAAAATGAAATCCCTTTAGTGTTGGAAGCAGCTAAATTTTTAGACATTATAGATGCAGTCAAACTGCTCAATAATGAAAATATTTCCTGCATACAAACTGAAGCGGTAACTGAAAACCCAATACCAGCTGAAACTCTCAATGAATTGACTGGTAAACTATCAAATAGTCACCAATGCACTTTTTGCAGTCGAAACTTCTGTTACAAGAAATCCCTAGAAAACCACTTGGCTAAAGCTCACAGGTCCCTTCCACTGGAAAAAAAACATGGTTTAAAAATGGTTGAGAAAGCAGACTTTTCTACCAGAAGATCTACAAGGAACCGTAAATGCCCAGCTAAGTTTGATAACAGTGATAACGAAAGCAGCGATGTGTCTGACAACAAGGAAAAAGTCCATTCTGAGAGAGAAATATCTGTTAAAAATGAATGTGAAGATAGTGGAAGTGACTGCAATGCAGATGAAGAGGGTCAGGAAGAAGAAGAAATACCAGATGAAGATTCTGATGCTGAAGAGCAAAGTAAAAAAGAACGTAATGATACTGAAGTGAGTCCTGAGCCAGTTGATTCAGTAGGAAATATTCCTGAAGGTTTAACTCCAGTAATCATTCAGAGTAGTAGCAAAAAACTATTGCAGTGTCCCAAGTGTGACAAAACATTTGATCGAACAGGTAAGAGCAATTAAAGTTTTGTCTCCTTCCTCTTTACCACATGGTGGTACTTTCAGGTGGAAAATAAACTGAGTTCTTTCTGACTTTTATGTTTATAGAGAATTAGTGTTTGTCTGTTTGCTAAAATTTAGTATGGAGTGCCAGTCCTTATAGATCTTGAAAATCAGAAATTATCATTACTGTAGCACTAAAATTAGGAAATGAATTAATAAGAGTGCTATTTTTTTTAAAATCCTGCAAATGACAAATCTCTCTTTCCCGCAGTCATGTTCCTAATTCTTAGTATATGAAACAGGCTTGAAGATAGAGTGCAGTAACTTATTAGTAGAATGGAAGGTAAATTGTAAGAAATCTGAAACATGGGCTTGACTTTCCACCAAACTGTCCAACTTTAACTGATTAAGTAAGGTAGCTGACTTTTCTGTTGGAGCTATAGTATATAAATGCTACATAAGCAATTATTTCTTATGATAGAAACACTGTTTCCCCAGCATGTGACTCCCTGATGATGAAAACACTTGCATGTACAGTTGTAATTCATAAGCAGTATAGATGAGGCCTGTTTCAAAATGAGCCTGGTGTGCTTGTACAAATATAGTAACTAATTTTATAAGATGTTTTGACATGTCAAATAGAATAACACTAAACTCTCACCTCTAGATTTAAACTAGGTCTGATTGCAATATTAAGTGGTCTTGCCATTAGTAAATTTTAAATTTTGTTGAGATCTGAAGGCAGAATTTTTCTTGTGTGGTTCACTAGTAATGGTGGTTACTTAATTGCATTTTTACTTACAAGACATGATCCATTGAGATTTTGTCAAATTTAATTTTATACCACTTGTTGAGGGACGTGCTGGCTGAAATTTTAGGTGTGGGATAAAATAACCCTGCTTTTACAGAGCCAGGTTAAAGTCTTTTAATCACATGTTATGTTCTGGTTTAGGTGTGATAAATGTTCCTCCGGGTATCAAGACAGCACTTCAGTCTGTACCCAAAGCTTCCCACTATCTTTCTAAACCAGGGGTCGGCAAACTTTCAGAAGTGGTGTGCCGAGTCTTCATTTATTCACTCTATTTTAAGGTTTCGCGTGCCAGTAATACATTTTAACGTTTTTTTAGAAGGTCTCTTTCTATAAGTGTATAATATATAACTAAACTATTGTTGTATGTAAAGTAAATAAGGTTTTTAAAATGTTTAAGAAGCTTCATTCAAAATTAAATTAAAATGCAGAGCCCCCTGGACCGATGGCCAGGACCCGGGCAGTGTGAGTGCCACTGAAAATCAGCTCGTGTGCCGCCTTTGGCACGTGTGCCATTGGTTGCCTTCCCCTGTTCTAAACTGAGGGTCAAATCATGCCTGCCTTATTCACATAAGCAGTCCTATTGACCCCATGGATTTAGCTCTGAGTTTTTCCGTCTCCATGGATATTTTTGATTTCAGCTGGGATAGCTAATGTATTTCTAAGCTTCGATTATGAGGTGCTGAGTCTCCTCAGCTGATTGTTGAAGTCACGGGAGTTATGAGAGCAGCATCTCATGAGATCAGGCCCTTTTTAATACCACTGTAAATTTTTATCATCCTGAGATCTGAGAGTTTATAGTCATTATATGGAAAAGAAAAGCCGACTTATGTGTTTAGACATATTATAGTGAAATGAGCAAGCTTGCTCTGATGGTATTTGAATTTAATCATTAAGGCAGGAAACCATTTTGGTTTCAGACCTTTCTTGTAGCAAAACTTTATTAGCTAGATACTTGATAGCTTTTATATAGTGCTCTTCATCTTCAAAGCACTTTACAAGCATTAACTAGTTGATCCTAACAACAACCTGGTAAGTATTATTATCCACATTTTACAGATGGGGATACTGAGGCAGAGGTGAAATGAGTTGTCCAAGGTCACAGATTATATAATAATAACTATTCAACATTTTAAAAAAAGGTGAGATCTCTCTCTTTTAAAATAAAAACTTGTGGAAAATTCTCTGAATTTGATAACAGTTGCTGTTGGGTTTTTTTGATACTGAAAGTCCAGGCTACAGAGCCTAATAGTCTGAAGTTTTTCGTTTTTTGTTTCATTTTTTTTAATGAAGTATTTTGAGTGATAGCACAAAGTCAAACTCTTTTTCTCTTTGCACTCTTGTATTTTAGAGCCCCAAAACTTTTGTGTTTTAAAAGGGGGATGGAGGAGTGGAAGGAGGAATAAAAATCTTTCTTCCATTGGTCATTTTAAGAACCACAATACACTTCTTTCTTTGTTAATAGTGTCCAAAAAGTAGTGTCTAGGTGTTCTGACAGAGAAATAACCCCCTTCCAGTCCAAGGCCCTGCAGTTGATTCCACAAGTGCGGACCCATATTGCAGGATTGGGGTCCAATTTTAGCCAAGTCATGAATGAGAATGAAAATCAGTGTAAAAGGAATGGAGGAGAGATTATTATTTTAGTATTGTTGTAATGCCTTGGGACCCAATCATGGATGAAGTATGAGTGTCTCTATTTTTCTTAGTCTTTGATTATACCAAAATAAATGACATGACGCTCTGTTTTTAAGTTTCCAAATTGCTCCCTATTTTGAAAGAGGTACTTTGTGAACTGGGTTATTTGAAAAAGAAAAGGTAATGCAACTCTCATTAGTCTAGGATAGATAGTGCTTTATGGAGATCAATATGTAGGCTCATGTATACAGGATGTGGTAACAGCATACGTGGAGTAAATATAAAACACATTTTAAAAATAGTGAAGATTAAAGTATTTTGGGAACCTGTATTTGATTTATCTATACAATCCCTATAAGCTACCCAGTGAAACTCAGTAAAATAATTGTTCGTATGTATGTGGAATATGCCTAGACCTCTGGAGAGTTGGCTGAAAGCATTTAGTGCATGTAATATACAAGGACACCCTGGTCTGTGTGCTGTGAATCAGAACTGTGTAAGGCCCCGTATTGTTTTAGGCTTCAAAACACTGAGTGGAGATTCTAACAAAAATAGAAATGTACTGAAGATGATAAAGAATGTAAGTTAGTTTGCCAGTCAGTATGTGTCTTTAAGCAGACTGTAGCTGATTGTTCTACATTAAACTAAGATTTTATTTTTTAGGGAAGCTCGAGATCCATACCCGTGCGCACACAGGTGAGAAGCCCTTCGAGTGTGATATTTGTCATCAGCGCTATTCCACAAAATCTAACCTGACAGTTCACAGAAAGAAACACAATAATGAAACAGAATTTCATAAGAAGGAGCACAAATGTCCATATTGTAATAAACTTCATGCAAGCAAAAAGACCCTAGCAAAACATGCAAAGAGGTAAGTATGAGCGGGATTGTCTGTTACACTTCTGCATACTGCATTTTCCAGCCCCAAAGCTGTGGTAGATTAAAAACAAAAAACATTGGAAAACTATTTAACTTTTGGTTTCTTTCTAGAATTGTTTTTAAAATTGCACCTCTTTTAACAGGACATAAGAATTAACAGCAGTAAGTCACCTTCCATATAAGGTGGTATAAGGATAAGTTAGTCAAAGTTTGTACGGCACTTTGAAAATGGAAAAATTAGGGTACTGTGAAGTGATAGTGTCACCATAGCTTTCTATTATAAATTTCAACTAGCTCAAGAAAGCTACTTATTAAAGTTGATGCTCTCAGTAATTATCACCCTTTTTTAGGTAAGATTGTGAGTTTTTTCCAGCAAGTCAAATCTGATAATACCCAGAATCCTCCTGTTTCCTTGATCCCTTTCAGTTTGTTGTTAGATTGGGCTTGATGCAGGGACAGCACTGGTTTTGGTGGCAATGAGAGATCCTCCTGGTGAATGAAGAAAATCAAATGTCCATGCAGAGTCTTAGATCTATCAGATACACTTAATTCAGTTAACAGTGAAGTATTTTTATTTTCCTGTAGACCCCAGAAGGGATATATTCATTTAGTGGCTCTGTTCTTTTTAAGAGGACCTCTAGAGTGGTGTAATACAAATGATCTGGCCTATGGACTAGCATGAGGTATTGCAAGATTCCTTAGTCCTTTTTTTTTTTTTTTAATATGCTATGCTTTCAGGATTCCAGTGTCATCAGCCTGCTGATGACAGCTTTGTCAGTTCATTGGATTGGAATGGTAATGTTTGACTGGCTTTCATGCTATACAGCCAGATTTGAGGCCTGCATCAGCTTAAGCTGGGTGAACTTCAATTTAGATACAAATGGTAATGTTAGCAGTCGGTATTTATTTGAAAAGGAAGTGGGTAGAATGTAAACTGGGTTTAACATCTACATTAGAGCTGTCCAGGGCCATCTGTAAATTGTATTCCTAGTCTGGTTTTGGGCAGATATAAATATATTTGAAGTTATACCTATATTGACCTGATCTTAACTTATGTGGTTGAATGCATATAACTTCAGAATCTGTTATATCAAGCAATAAATATTTCATATACTTCATATTTGTACAAAGTTTCTGTTATGTCAAATGTGGAGATAAGTAGATTTGGAAATGATGAGAGCTGCACGCTGGTACTGCTTGCTATGCTAACTAGCGTGCGTTAATATAAATAACATAGCAGTTAAGAAATTTATAGCTAACATTACTCATTTTCACTGATCTTTCCTCCTAGGTTTCATCCAGAGAACGTACAAGAATTTCTTTCCATTAAAAAGACAAAGAGTGAAGGCTGGAAATGTGATGTAAGCATTAGTTTGATTGTACCAAGAAATCAAACAACTTGAGAGGTTTTTTTCTACTGGGTTTTTTTTATAATTTTTTATACAGAAATTACTTGGTTTAATGATTTAATGAGTGTTTTATTTTCATTGCACTATTCACCATCAAGTCTCAATAAGCTGTGTAAGCCATAGTGAAAGTTAATATTTGTGTTGATCAGGTTGATATTATTAAATACTGTATGTTAGTGTGTGCATAAGACTGGCTGTATAGAAAGTACCAGATTTCATTTTACAAAATATCTGTGGCCATTAAAATAGGTATGTTTGCATATATTTCACATTAAATAGGAGTTGAGTATTACTAGCAAAAACACAAAAATAAAGCCAATACTGAGAAACTAGTGGAATATCTTATGTTTAAAAATGGGAACAAAGTGGACACTGGGAAGTTATAGACCGGTCAGCTTAACTTCTATTCCTGGAAAGATCCTGGAAGGAATTATTAGCCCAGTTTGCAAATACCTAGAGGATAATAGGGTCACAAGGAATAGCCAGCATGGATTTGTCAAGAATAAATCATGCCAAACCAACCTAATTACCTTCTTTGACATGATTACTGGCCTAGTGGATAGGAAGAAAGCTGTAGACATGATGTATCTTGATTTTTAGTAAAGGTTTTGACACCGTTCCAACTGATGTTCTCATACACAAACTAGGGAAATGTGATGTAGATTAAGTTACTATAAGGTGGATACAAAATTGGTTGAAAGACTACACTCAGAATAGTTAGCAGTGGTTGTCTGTCAAACTGGGAGAATGTATATCTAGTCAGGTCCTGCATGGATCAGTCTTGGGTCTGGTACTATTAAATATTTTCATTAATTACTTGGGCAATGGAGTGGAGAGTGTGCTTATAAGATTTGCACATGACACCAGGCTGGGAGGAGTTGCAAGAATTAAAATTCAAAATGACCTTGAGAAATTGGAGCATTGATCTGAAATCTACAAGATGCAATTCAATAAAGACAAGTGCAAAGTACTACATGTAGGAAGGAAAAATCAAATGCACAACTGCAAAATGGGGAATAATTGGATAGGTAGTAGTACTGCTGAAAAGGACCTAGAGTTTAGAGTGGATCACAAGTTGAATGAGAGTCAAGAATGTGATGCAGTTTCTAAAAAGGCTACTATCTTTCTGGAGAGTCTTAACAGGAATGTCATATGTAAGACATGGGAGGAAATTGTCCTGCTGTACTTGGCATTGGTGAGGCCTCAGCTGGAATGTGGTGTGCAGTTCTGGGCACCATACTTAAAGAAAGATGTAGACAAATTGGAGAGAGTTCAGAGAGAGCAACAAAAATGATAAGATTTAGAAAACCTGCTCTATGAAGAAAGATTTTTTTTTTTTAAATAGGCATTTTTAGTTTTGAGAAAAGCAGACTGAGGGGGACCAGTTAAGTATTCAAATATGTTAAAAGGCTGTTATAAAGAGGATGGTGATCAAAATTTCTCCATGTCCACTGAAGGCAGGACAAGAAATAATGGCAGTACACTTCTGATTTCTTTGATCATAATCATACACTCCATACGCTGCCTATAATGTATATTCTTGGAGGTGCTCCTGCGGGGGAAGACAAAGAAAGTAACGTAATATGGGCAAAGTTTCCTCCCCCCCGCCCCCAATACTTTCTCATTTGGCTGTATGCTGATACCAATTGAACAATAATCAGATACCAGTATAGGCTTTAATTACTCTAAAAGTATTGTGCAGACCTCCCAAATCTAGCTTTAGATATAAAGCCATAGATGCCTTTTCTAGGTTTCCCCAAGAAACTGGGTATCAATAAAGTAACAATTTAGTATGAAAGTTTTGGCTGTGTGATTTCTCTCCCCCCACTCCCCACACTTTTTCTTTTCTTTTTTTTTTTAAAGAGGCTATAGAAACATACCTGAGTTTGTCTCTAGCTAATGTTTGACCAAGTATTTTGTCATTTTAGATTTGTAAGAAATCTTTTGCTCGAAGACCCCATTTGGAAGAACACATGATTCTTCACACTCAGGATAAACCTTTCAAGTGTACCTATTGTGAAGAGCACTTTAAATCCCGGTTTGCAAGATTGAAGCATCAAGAAAAATTCCATCTTGGTATAAAAACCTCCTTCTGACATGCAAACAATAGATTTGAAGTAAAACAGTCTTCCTCCAATGGGTGCAGAGTTTGATTTTTTTTTTTCCTTTGCTCTTGTTAAATATTTTATTTTATTAGATTTCTTAAAAGCTTTTGAAAGTTTTTAAAAAAAGCTTGATACTAATTTTTGATTTTTTATTAAACTGCAATGATATTTTTTAAAAATATGCATCCAAATAACTGTACTGTGTACAAAATCCAGTGTTGGACTAGCTGACTGGGAAATTCTGGTTATGATTAAAGGTGTAGGTATGTTAATCACCTACAAAGTACGTGTCTTGCAAGTTCACTTTATGATAGGCAACACTGTTATACAAATAATAAATAATTCTAGGAGGGAGAAATAGCCCGTGAGTCTGGAAACTTTAATAAAACAAAATCCAAAGATATAAGATTAGTATAAACTTCTAAAGATATTCAAATTATTATGAACTGTTCAGTCTCTTGTACTAATTTTCTGATACCATAGCTACTGAGATATGAGGTTTTAGAGTGATAGCCGTCTTAGTCTGTATCAGTAAAAACGAGTCCTTGTGGAACCTTAGAGACTAACCAATTTGTGCATAAGCTTTCGTGGGATATAACCCACTTCATCCGATGCATGGAGTGGAAAATACAGTAAGCAGGTATAAATATACAGTACGGGAGTTGCCTTACCAAGTGGGGGGGGGGCTCAGTGCTAATGAGGCCAATTCAATTAGGGTGGATGTAGCCCATTCCCAACAGTTTACAGGAAGGGGTGAATATCAATATCCACTTTGATTGAATTGGCCTCGTTGGCACTACAAAAAGTAATTTTCCCTTTGTTGATATTCACCCCTTCTTGTCAACTAGAATAGTTTTAGAAGAATCCAGGTGGATTCACATCATGGTTGTATATTATTAGTACTAAATTGTTATGTTTTTATGGTAGTTGTACACGAGTTCAGAGCATTAGATTATCAAACTTAAATTTAATTGTTGACTCATAAATAGCAAAAAGTACTCAAATACTTACATTTTACATACTGAAAAATGTGAGGCATGTTATAATAATAATTCATTAAACTAGCCTTTTTGTCTTGTAGCTTGATTAAGGCATGCATCAGTGACCCAAAATATACATCTGTTTGTGACTTAATGTAATTACTTACAACTAATAGCAGTTCTGGTTATTTTCTTTCAGGTCCTTTCCCGTGTGATATTTGTGGTCGTCAGTTCAATGACACTAGAAATCTAAAACGCCATATAGAATGTACTCATGGGGGGAAGAGAAAATGGGTGTGTTTTATATGTGGAAAATCAGTCAGAGAAAGGTAAGAAGGAATATCTCAAAGCTTGGCATAACATGAGATTTTAATATAGAAAGTAAATAGCTTTGAGGGTATAAAATCAGTTTGTTAATTTCAGAGGGTTAATAAGCCAAAGAAGCAGTATCTCTGCCACAAACAACATATGCATTTATGGTATTATTTTAAGTATGAGAGTGGAGAGCAGAGGTGATTGACTGCAAAACACCAAATATAGAAGACCTATTGGGGAAGTCCATTGGCTGTATTGGAATTTGCTGTATTATGCAAGAACATCTTTCATTGGCTACGTAACTGAAGAGGGATTGAGATTTTTCTGTGACTGGTACATTGCTGAGAGTGATAATGAGAGCGGGAAAAAGAGAAACAATTTATAGGAGTGGCTGGGGGAAACCTGGAGAAGTTCTCAACTTCTAAAAATTCTCGTCTGCCATTCCTGCCCCACTTCAAAATAAAAAAATGTAATGAAAGATTTTAGAAAATTGATTGGAAAAACTCATCTTTTTTTCCTTTTCATTTCCTAAATGGAGCAAAACTTACTGATTTCTAGCCGTGTGCAATTTGAAGTTCTAAAATCTGGGTAATAGCCTCTACCATTATTGTTATGGTTATATATCTTTATCTTTATCGTGCATATAGTTCCTGGAATGGCAGATGCTTAACTTTTAATGCAGAACACAAGCATTTTAATATAGCTGGGCCAGTGGATGGCTCCTACAGAAACTGTATAAATCTGTACAAAAGTAGGATTCTTGTTCTTCAGGGGTTAATGCTTAACTGATTGTATGAGTAACCTGGTATGAGGTGTGTGGTGGGGTTTTTTTTTTTTTTTTTTTTAAACCCTGATATTAGTTTATATTTGAATCTCATGTAAAAAGGTATACTTTTTTTTCCCTTTTGTAGAAGGTAATTTTTATTACTTTCTTGGTTTGACATAAATAATCTCTGCTTTTAGTCATTGGGGCTGAGATGTTCCTCACATCTTAAGAGATCATACATTGAAAATTTCTGAGCTTGTATATGTTCCCTATGGACTCATTCCAGATAGCTGACCGCTCCCACTGAGTACTGTTGGAAGAGGATTTGGCCCCAAGTGGGACTAGTTTTGTTAGGTTTTTTTTGTTTGTTTTTTTTAAGCAGATAAAGCAGTCAAGCAGAACACAAAGTGGAACATCAGTGCCTCTTAAAATTATAGAACTGAAGGGCATGTACACATTTAAATAAAACATGTACAAATATAATAACAAGCCAGTACATAAGGTACAAAAGCCCAGCAAATTTTTCAATTCTCAG